>NC_134589.1:81568464-82302839 GCF_037038515.1 Microtus pennsylvanicus
TATTACAGATGATTATCTACTAATATATTCTTCTTAACTATACATTACATTTTTAAATGAGATGTACAAACTCAATATCTTGAACAAGAGCAGAAATACATACACACAGTATAACAAAATTGATCTTACATTTGTATCAATAGACCAAGATCAATACCAATACAAAGTATTCATCGCTGTATCATATCCCCCTTGCTATTTTTTAGAAATTGACTGTGACCATTAACCATTTATAAAATTAAAATAAACATTTATAAACAATAATTTTTGAAATTTGGGCATAGTAGCTTAGTAGCCCCCACAATCAAGTATCTCTTTGAGGTTAGCTCATTATCAGTTAAAAATATCAAAGAAAACACAATAATATACATAATCCAGACTCTCTTTGTATTTTCCATCTTTACGTAGCTTTTTAAATATTACTTTTAATGTCTCTTTAAAGGTTTTTCTTTATTTTTTAAAATTATTTCTTTTTATACCCATTGTCTTTTTTTCTTAAGCCAACATACATTTTTAAACACATCGTGATCTATTTGGATGTTTATTTTTGTCTGAATCTCTCTTTATTGGAAAGCTATAATTTTTTTGATCACTGATTTAAACTGAAGTGAACTTGGCTAAAACCAGGGTTGCTTTGCCTGTTGCTTCTGCCCTGCTGGGCTTTCCAACATGACAGAGGTCTGTTTACCACCAGCTCTGGGAACCATGTTTACTACCCCAACCCTGAAAAAAAGTTATCCCATACTGCCACCAAGTAACTCTCAGCACATTGTCCAAAAACCCTATTCAAGGGCTCTGTAGCAGGACCTTCTGGAAAGAACCAGAACCATTTGTGCTACCAGCATGGACCAGCTGTCTCTTTTTTTTTTAATTAATTTATTTATTAAAGATTTCTGTCTCTTCCCCGCCACCGCCTCCCATTTCCCTCCCCCTCCCCCAATTAAGTCTCCCCCCAGCCCGAAAAGCAATCAGGGTTCCCTGTCCTGTGGGAAGTCCAGGGAACCCCCACCTCCATCCAGGTCTAGTAAGTTGAGCATCCAACCTGCCTAGGCTCCCACAAAGCCAGTGCGTGCAGTGTGATCCTAGAGAAGCTAAATAAGGAGAACCCAAAGAAAAACATATAGGCATCCTCCTGAATATTAACCTTCAGCAAGCGATGAAAGGAGACAGAGACAGAGACCCACAGGACTGAAATCTCAAGGTCCAAATCAGGAACAGAAGGAGAGAGAGCACGAGCATGGAACTCAGGACCGCGAGGGGTGCACCCACACACTGAAACAATGGGGATGTTCTATTGGGAACTCACCAAGGCCAGCTGGCCTGGGTCTGGAAAAGCCTGGGATAAAACCGGACTCTCTGAACATAGCGGACAATGAGGACTACTGAGAACTCAAGACCAGCTGTCTCTTAAAGAAGCTGTACCTCTGCTCACAGCCAGCGTGGCCAATCTGAAAATATATGGCTACCAAAAAAGCTCCAATTGACTCCTATTTTTGTGCATCTAGAACCCATTTTTTGTAAACTTTCTTAGGCTTTATGTGAATAAACATTTTTGAACACTGGGCACTGTTATGTAATCAGAGACACTTTTTTTTTTTTCATTTCCTGGCCACCCAGACCTGAATTACCAAACAAACTATATTAAATACAGCACTGTTTGGCCAATGGCTCAGGCATATTTCTAGCAGCTCTTACATCTTAAATTAATCCATTTCTACTAATCTGGGTATTGCCATGAGACTGTGGCTTACTGGTAAGGTTCTGGCTTCTTTTTTTTTTTTTTTTTTTGGCAGCTAAATGACATCCTATGATTATAGTCTCTGTAACAGACAGCAATGCTGTTGCTTAACTACTTCCCAAAACAGACCCTCAAAAGTGTGTGAAGAACTGAACTTTCAATATACCAGCTCCCTGCTCATTGGTCTAAGAAGTCTTGTGTCAATTTGACTTTGACTACAGATTATAGCCAGCAGAACTGAGCTTTCTTGGCCTGTAGGAATCGCTGTCTTGGTACCATTTATGAGTTGGCTTTCATCCTTCTGTTACTTGTTCATTTTTCTAGTAATAGATTTCTTCATCTTAAACTACATAAGCTGAAATCCATCCACAGGTTGATCCTGTGGAGATCAAACTACATTACATCACTATGTATGCTCATAATAACTTCTGCATGATGAATCCACACAGTGCCCAACATGACAGAAGGCTTAATTTAAATATTATTAGAACTCTGTGACCCCAAGTAAATGAACTCTCCTTGCAGATGCTTCAATTTTCTTCCATAAATTGGTCAATTGATGGTAATCACAAAACTCACTTAAGAAGGATTTTGTGAAGTTAAATGCAGTGATGACCAGAACATTAAGAAAACAAACAATGACCAGACAGATAAAGGTTGCACTAATGAAGAAAGACCTCAGCCAATAAGATGATCTATTTTCTATGTGCGTCACACAGTTGCCATCTTACCTAGGTATAGAGATCTGACCGCTTTCTTTTTCTGACCTCTACATGGCTATAGACTAAACTCCTTTGCTTGGAAGGACACATTATGCTTTATATTATAAACTAGTGCAGGTTTTGAGTTGTTTGAAGATGATATTTCTTCAAATAGGTACTTTACTACAAAATGGAATAAAGTTATTCTGATATTTAAAAGATAATACTGTTTTTTTTCAAGATGTCATGAGGTGTTTAAATGTTATTTGGCATTTAAAAGATTATTCTAACTTAACAACTACAGGTTGCATAAAAGAATTCTAAGTTTGTTTTATTTTTCTTGGTTGTACTAGTTAGGATTAGTAACTTAGGGAGAAAAGGGTTAAATTGTCTTACATTTCTATTTTTGAAGGAAGTCAGAACAGGAACTCAAACAAGGCAAGAATTTGGAGGCAGGAACTGATCTAGGAACCCTGGTAGGGTATTGATAATTAACTTTTTCATCATGTCTTGCTCAACATTCCCTTTTAAAGAACCCAGGACCACTAGATCAGGGGTGACCCTGTCGACAGTGGACTTGGTCTTCCCCCATCAAGCAGTAATAATGGCAATGCCCTATAGGCTTGCTCACAGTCAGATCTTCCAGAGGCATTTCTCAGCTGAGGCTCCCCCCTCTTCAACGACTCTACTATCTAACAAATTTACATAAAACTAGCAAACATAATAGTTTAAGTTTGTTTGTATGTTAAGGAAAGAATTCCATATATTTAGGTTCCTCTGTAATGATTCTGTTTTCCATTAAGAATACATTCATATGTTTAAAGTGTCAAATTTGGAGGAGGGCTCTCAAGTAAGACTCAACCTACTCTAAAGTTTCAACCTTTTTGCAATGTTTAAATTTGGTTGAATCAAAGGAAAAAAGTAGAAAAGAATAATGAAAAAAGGACAGAGTTTGGAGACAGATACAAGCTATGTTCTAGATGTATGAACTTTTAGTTAATAACTTTTAGTATAATATTTTTGCTATGATTTGGGCATTAACCCCTGGCTTATACAGTTATAGTTGCATTAAGGTAAATTATATACAATGAATAATTGATGACAGTGAGGGACATAGGATGTTATGAGAGGACAGGCATTGCTATTGATTTAAAATGTTTTGAGAAATAATAAACTATTGCAAAATACCATCTAGCAATGTAAACAGTGGCAAGTCAAAAAAATCAGATATAGCTCAGTGAAAGTTTAAGAAACTATGCTTTTCTTAATAAAAGTATTATGTTTTTTCTGAAAGAAAATGTAAAAAAAAATCTATTTAACTTGTGAAAACACTAACAACCTGTGAAAGAATTTTTGAATATAGCATATGTGTTTTTATGTTTATGGAAGAAACAGATGAGGAAGTAGGAACTAATGTGGGATAATTGTCACTTATTAAGTTATGATCCTAATTATATGTTTGGCAAAATACCATACCATATCATATTTACAGTTATGCTATGGGAGAGATATAATTCTTCATATTTGAATGTGAGAGTGCTGATATAAGAAAGAATAAAATTTTCCTTAATATTTTACATGTAAGTTTAGAAGGTTATTGCATCATCCCGCATGGTAGAAGGTTGTTTAGTGTATATGAATAAACCCTGAAAGTCTTCTATTATCTTGCATTCTAATAAACACAAACAGGTGATAAAACTGCTACCATTCCTGATCATCAGATCATTCCAATGCAAACCACAATGTAATATTATATCACCTCCCTCATAAGAATGGCATATATTGCACACACACACACACACACACACACACACACACACACACAATTGTCGTGAGAGTGTGCATACAAAAGAAACCTTTCACACCATTGTTGGAATGGAAATTAGTGCAGTCTGTAGGGAACACTCTGGAGTTCCCTTAACTTTACATCCAGGCTAATAAATGTCCTAAGAGTCCTATCACTTGCCATTAATACACAGGCAAACTGGATGAGTATGTTGAAGAGACATGCTGCTGTCAACATGCTCATTGTTGCAACACTTCACATTAGTCAAACAATGCAGTCAACATGAATACTCATCAATCAATGCTAAAGGAAATATAGTATGTATATGTGACAGAACACGGTAACTATATATGGAAGCCTGCCATTTGCAGCTGTGTTAAAGGAATTAAAGATTAAGTAAAATAACCAAGCAAGAAAGACTAAAACTGTGCAAGCGCATTCATTTAGTGTAGTGGGAGCTTTGGGCTGCTTTCTGCCGCCCAGTTCCCAGCCATCGGATAGCTTAGCCCCAGAATAATTACATGAAAACTGTATTCTTTTGAAAGCTGCTTGGCCCATTAGTTTTAGCCTCTTATTGGCTAATTTTTATATCTTGCTTTAACCCATATTTAGTAAACTGTGTAGCACCATGAGGTGGTGGCTTACCAGGAAGGATCTTAACCTGCGTCCATCTTGGAGAGGAGAGTTATAGCATCTGCCTCACTGCCTTCTTCCTCCCAGCATTCTGTTCTGTCTGTTCTGCCTATCTAAGTTCTACCCTATCATGCTAAGCAGTTTTCTTTGTTAATTAACCAATGAAAGCAATAGATAGAAAGAAGACCCACCTACATCAATTTAGAATCTAAGAAAAAATTATAAGCTCATTTTTGTTGATGGCTACAAAAGGCTTCATAACAAATGACAGAATTAAAGAAATGGAGAGAGACTGACCAAGAGGTGCAAATTACAATAAGATAGGACAAAGAGGTTCTGGTTATAATAAGATACTAACTATATGTAACAATAATGTACTGCATATTCTTTAAAAAGGAAAGAGTGTCAGGAAATTGGATCAGTGGATAAAAGAACTAAACACAAACTTAATGACTAAATCCAGTCCCTAGAGTTGGAGTTCAAAGCCAGCTGATGGTGGCACACATCTGTAATCCCACACTGACACAGAAAGGGCAAGCAGAAGGCTAAAAAACGTCACGACACTTATGAGCCAGCGAAAGTGTAAAATAAACATTGCGGGAAGAAATATGAAAGACTTTGCCAAAACAAGGAGAAAGGTAAAAATAAACCCTGGGCATTGTAGCATAGGTGCTTACAAACACGTGCACACACACACACACACACACATACACACACACACACACACATACACACACACACACACACTCACACACAGAGAGAGAGTGTAAACATTAGAAAGCAAAAGATGTTGAAGTTTACTAGCTTCAATAAATGATAAATATTTAGATAAAGCATTTAACCTGATTTAAATATTTCATGCTTCTAACAAACAGCACTATTTTTTTATTAATTAAATTTTTTCATTTACTATACATCTTGATTGCTGATTCCCCTTCCCCCTATTCCTTCCTTCTATTACCCCTCTGCTTGCTCATCACTAATCCACTCCTGTTTCCCTTCAGAAAAGGGCAGGCCTTCCATTATTGTCAACAAAACACATCACCTAAGTTGAGGCAGCACCAAACTCCTCCCCCTGCATCAAAGCTAGGGTAGGCAATCCAGTATGGGAAATAGGTTTCTAACAACCAGCTCATGTCCAGATACAGGTTCTAATCACACTACTAGGTATCCCACAAACAGACCAAGCTACATAACTGTCACTCACATGCAAAGGGCCAAGGTAGGTTCCATGCAGACTCCCTAGCTATCCAGATTCAATGAGCTCTCAGGAGTTCAGGTCAACTGTCTTTGTGGATCCCCCTTCATAAGCTTGACCCCCCCACTAGGCTTTTATAATCCTTCCTCCTTCCTGACAACTGGACTCCCAGAGCTAAGCCTTGTGCTCTGCAGTGGATCTCTGCATTTACTTCTGTCTGTTGCTGGATGAAGGCTCTCTCTTGACAGTTACAGCAGTCAGCAACCTGATTGCAGAAGGTAGTCAGTTCAGGCACCCTCTCCACTATTGCTAGAAGTCTTAGATGGGGTGTCCTTAGGGATTCCTGGGAGTTTCCCTGGCACTTGGTTTCCCCCTAACCCCCAAATGTCCCATGCAATCAAAGTATCTCTTTCTTTACTCTCCTCCTCTGTTGTGCCCAACTGGATCCCTCCGGTGTCAGCTGCACCTCATCCTGCCCCCACTTTACCCAAGAGGTCTCTTCAATTTCGATTATGCAGGGAAATTCATGCACCCCTCTTTAGGCCCTCCTTGTTAGCTAGCCTCTCTGCGACAGTGGACTGTACCCTCGTTATCCTTTACTTTACACCTAATTTCCACTTATGAGTGAGTACTTACCATGTTTATCATTCTAGGTCTTGGTTACCTCACTCAGGATGATTCTTTTTAAAATTACATTCATTTGTCTGCAAATTTCATGATGTCATTTTTGTTTTCTCACAGCCAAGTAATTCTCCATTGTTTACATGTTATCATTTTTTCTTTTTCAGTTCTTTGGCTGAGGGTCATCTAGGTTGTTTCCTATTAGTAACAGCCAAGTGGCACTTATTATAACACTAAGAATCATAATATATTCATTTCATGCATCAGGTGAAATTATTTTTAAGAAAGAAATTTTACCGATAAAATGTGTTCTTCATCAATTTCAAGTGTGTATGTTGTGCATTCTCTTACTCTCGTTTCTACCTTCTCTTACCTTCCCACTTTTCTGTAATCTCCCCCTCTTCTGTACAGGTTTTTTTCCCATTTTCATATTGTTTTCTTTTGCTTTGTGACCTACTGAGAGTAACTAGAATGGTATGTGCCTTCATAGGTTTGGAATTAACAATTAGATCCCAGTAGGCTTAGTATTTGATAAACAACTGAAGGCAAGGTTGCAGCCTTTACCCCAGATTCTGTCCGCTGCTAGCAGGAAGAGGTGAGTCAAGAAGCCCATTTTTTATTCACAATTGGTTACTGATATTCTTACTCTTCAGCAGGTCCTATGCAGGTGACCACAGCTGTTATAAGATTATGACTGTAAACCGGGCAGTGGTGGTGCACGCCTTTAATCCCAGCACTCGGGAGGCAGAGGCAGGAGGATCTCTGTGAGATTGAGTCCATCCTGGTCTACAAGAGCTAGTTCCAGGACAGAAACCAAAAGCTACGGAGAGACCCTATCTCGAAAAAAAAAAAAAAAGATTATGACTGTAATGTCATCATGCCCAAAAGATGACATTTTTCATCCTTTCTACTTATCTATCAACTGATAACATTCTTTCTATCTCTTTGTTTGTTACCACACTCATTTGCTTCCATTCTTTTGTCTAATATTTTAATAATTTAAATTTTCATCTTAAATTTATTTCTTTTCATATGTATGTGTCTGTGTTCCTATGAAATTGCAGGTGCTTGGAAGCCACCATGTCAGCATTTGGAAGCAAACTAAAGTCCACTCTGAGAGCAAAAAATGCTCTTAATTTCTGAACCATCTATCCAGATTCCTTTTTTTTTCACTTGAATTGGATTTCATCATGTTTATGTACTACTATTTTATTGTCCAGTAATCTTCTGATGGACATCTAGCGTGATTCTATTCCTTAGCTATTGCAAATACAGCATCAGTGAGCATGTATAAACAAGTATCCCTTCAAGCAGGACATGGACTCTTAAAGGTCTATATAACAGGAGTCATTTATCTGAATAAAATGATAGTTCTATTTCCAATTGAGTTTTTAGAAACCTCTTCACTGATTTCCAAGGTGGTTGTACTTATTCGTACTCTCATCAATACTGTTTCCATTTTCATGCAACCTTTCCAACATCTACTGTCATTTTATTTTCCTTTCATTTTGAATAATGACTATTCTGACTAGGATAAGTTGGAATATAAAAGTAGTCTTAACTTGTATTTTCCTGGTGGTAAGGGATCCTGTACAAATTTTGGAGTTAATTATTCATTAGTATTTCTTGTTTTAAGAATTCTCAGTTCAATTCCTTATCCCAGTATTTTACTGAGTTGTTTTTTTCATGTCTAGTATTTTAATTATTTGTATATTCTAGATATTAATCTTCCATCAAATATATAGGAGGCAAATAATTTATCCTATTTTAGGTTAACTTATTCACGTGACACAAATTAACTTCACTGTACTTAAACTTCAGACAGTTGCATTTATGAATTGTTGGGCTTATTTCCTGAGCTACAGGTCTTCTATTTAGAAAATCCTTACCCATGCTTACATCTCATAATATATTCACTAGTATTAATCTAATACTTCAGAGTTTTAGACTTCCTGTTGAGATCCTTGGGCCACTTAGAGTTGTTTTTTGTGAACAGTTAGAGAGAAAGATCTAGTTTCTTTCTCCTATATGTAGATAACCACTTTTTCCAGCAGCAATTTTTATATATATGGCCTTTTCTCAGGTATGTTTTAGGCGGCTTTGTCAAAAACGCAGCGGTTGTAGTTGCATGAGTTTGTATCTGGGCTCCATTTATCTATGGGTCAGTCTCTGGGCCATTGTCCTTTTTTGTGTTTAGTACTATGGGTTTTTTTTTTGTTATAACTGGAAAACAGAGATAATAATTGTTCAGAAGCCATCTTCTTGCTCTGCATTGCTTTGGTTATGAGGGTCCTTTGTGTTTCCACATAAATTTGGATTTTCTTATATTGGTGTGAAGAATGAAGTTGCAAGCTTGATTGAGATTTCAAAAGCCTAAAATTTCATTAATTGTGAGCACATGAGTGAATAATTGCAGTATTACTGTATTTTTATCTACCCTAATAGCCAAATCTCTAGCTGAAAGAACTGCCAAACTGTTAATAGATCCTAGAATCAAAATAAATAGATAAGACATATTATGGTGTCAGAAAGATCTGAGTTTGAGAGCATACTATATGTTTGTATCACCGGAAAAAGTATTCTATTATTCTCATATTCTTCATTAGTGGAAAATATATTTGGAAAACTATTGAAAAGTGTAAAAATACATAAACACATGTAAATATTGTCATCCAGAATTTTTACTCCTAGAATATGCTTAAGGGAACTAAATATAGGAATCAACAAATCTTTTGCATAAGATCTTTCAGGACCATTTAATATACGTTTGAAATTGTTATTTTTCTCTATGTTGTCATACGTTTGGTGTTATTGCAAAAGGACCATAATAAAACAAAACAAAAATAAATAATAATTGCAAGATTGTCAAATGAATGGGTGACTGTCAAATGATTGGGAAATATTTGATACTCATTAATAATAATAGTTTTCACTATTATTATCAACTGCAAAAAGCAAAGTTAATTTAAAAAATGTATTCTGCCCTATAAAAATAAATAATAATTGCAAGATTGTCAAATGAATGGGTAACTGTCAAATGATTGAGAAATATTTGATACTCATTAATAAATAATAGTTTTCACTATTATTATCAATTGCAAAAAGCAAAGTTAATTAAATAGATGTATACTGCCCTGTGTCCCTCTAAAGATATCAAGCAATCTTTTCTTATCAGTAAAATGTGTAGTTGTGGCTGTGCTTGGGAATCATGTGCAGTTTTTTCTAGTTTGTGTGTGCATCTGTGTGTGTGTGTGTCTGTCTGTCTGTGTGTGTGTGTTGTCCCACATGCATAGAAATAAAGTATTTTCCAACTCTATAAAATTAACATCTCAGGAACCTAGCCTGGAACAAAACTGTGTATGGAAAATATGCAATATTTATTTTGTAAATACAGACTTACTTATGAATCAAATGTCAAATACTAACTGAGAAGATAAAATGTTGTAAACACATTTAGACCTCTATTTTACAATAAACAATGAACAATAAAATTGATCAATCATTGTTTTAGAGTTTATCACAATTAAGGTGATATAATATGGAGATTTGATGTATCTTTGTTCTTTTCTAGCCCATGTAAATTTTTTAATCCAGAGTAATTGGTTCTTCCTATTGCATTTTCCTATGCATTTTTTATGATGCTTCAGTTTAATGTGGATTTATCTTCTGAGAAACCATCTTACACAGCTTATTGCAATTGTTACAAGTATGGTGTATTTAAAATTATAATTTTATTCATACAAATGTGTTTAGATTATAGTTTATTAAAAATTAAAGTTATTTATTATTTATAAAGCAAATATAATGGTTTTCAGAAAAAATTGAAAAGAGATAAATATGTGACCTTTATAATGTTCTCAGAAAACATATATAAATATTGCATAATATATCACATGACACACAATGTATCTTGGGGGTAATAATTAATATTCTTTGCCAAATATTCAATAACATTTTTGTATTAGTATGTTTAGTGAATTAACTCAAAGACACAATTCTACCTCAAGATATATACCAAGCCTGTTAAGATACTTCATAAATATAGTTATTTGGATTCAAGTGACAATGAAGAACACATTGACTCATTAATAACTATTTTGAAAGCAGACATTGAATCAGTAAAAGTGAAGGGAAACAAAATAATGTATTCTACTCCATTACTAGGCATTCATAAAGTTTTCCTGCAGAAAAGAAAGCAATGCATTTTCCACATAAGCTACTACTGAGTAAAATTTTCCTCTTCTAAGGCCCAGATCTAGCAGAGGAATTAGCTTATAGTACACTCCCAAAAAGACACACACACACACACACACACACACACACACACACACCATTCTGGCATATACACATGCATGCTATTTATATAAGAATGTTTCATAAAACAAGAGCCAAAGAATCATGATCTATCATTCATATATAACCAAAATTTATAAAAATTATGAACATTGACTTTTGTGGAATATGTGGAAAGTACACTTTCATGGATAAATTTTACTAATAAAAAAAAAGGACAATGAGGCTGGAAAGTTGAGGGCTCAGTGGTTGAGACCACATGCTACTCATCCCACAGGACCCAGGTTCAGTTCCAGCACCCACAGAGTGGCTCACAACCATTTATAATTCCATCTTCAGGGGACCTGATTATCTTTTGAGGACTCCATGTATATTGCATGCATGTGATACACATATCTTCATGGAGGTAAAACCTCACATACTTAAAATACAGAAATAATAAATCTAAAAATAAACATGAAAGAGTCATATTACAGAAGGAGAAAATTATCTACTATTGACTATAGCTTGCCTTTTGAAAGCCATGTGATGGAGAGGCAGTAGAGTTATCTAATTCTGTCTCAGCAATGGACACTATTGAAGAATGAACCTTCACCGGCTTAGGGATTAAAAATTAGCTATTATTTCAATTGATAAGTAGTTAACGACAATTTGAGAAGAGGATGAAATAATTACTTTTAGGGACAAAACCTGTGCCTATTGACTGCATTGGAAATGTCCACCTTCTAAGAATTTTCTTATCAAGAATTTTATAAAAATGAGGAATAGATGATGACATTTGATCGAGACTTCACTAAATCAGTGCTTACATTACTAAAAAGAATAATATCATTATATGGAAGTTTTTCCTCATAATAAGCCATTTAATCTTGGTCCACATGATAAAGTGTAATTTTTTAGTACATAATTTACATATGATTGCAGGAGATATTAGAAACGTTTAAAATGATGGCAACTTATCTAATTAATCTCTTAGTGAAACACTCTTTTTAATTAATAAAAAATTAGGAAACACCAAAGAAGAATGTACACAGCTTTCTTTAACAAAATCTCAAAGATTATTTTAAAACTATCTGAACAAAAATAAATTAAAATATCTCAGTAATTGACAAATATTGACTATTCCAAATACATAATTTTCAAATTAACTTGAAAACTATTGCAATTATAAAGAGATTCTAATTAGTACTACTTTTCGGAGTTTGATAATTTAATTCAAAGAATCATTTTACTCGAACTTCTAGAATAGCCCTTCCTCCCTCAAGATACCTCATTCTGCAATCTCTCCTTTTTCACTCACCGAGTTTAATACCAGTAGCTTTCATGTGCCTGATTGGAGAATAGCATTTACTGAAACATGAACAATTTTTTATGGCTACAGTAATAAAGAAAATAACACTCATTTCCCTACCTCCCACAAACTGTTCACAAACCAATAAGAAGCCTACCCCCACCATGATGGTACGACGACTTGTCCAGTCTTGTGCAGGTAACCAAAATGGCAGTGATTTTGTTGTTGCAACAACTATCTTGTGTCCAAAAGACAGAGTTTTACAAAATTCCTCCTCCATCTCCAGTTCTTTTTGTCCCTTCTACTGGAGTTTCCCTGATGTTAATTAAAAGAGTAGTAGGGATTGCTTGTGAGAAAGATGTAACCCTGACATTTATGTGAGGTATTTAGAAGAATGCAGAAGCTGTTTATTTGAGATAAAGGACACAGGACTAATTTCATAAGTCATAGCAAAGTTTTGATTTAAATTTCTTAGCAGAATTAATGGCAGAAATCTGAAGAGCTCCATCCATGCTGATGAATAGGTTGCACTGTCTCCGTCGTGAGATACAGGGAGCACAGACTTAGAAATATGTGCATACATTGCATGGACTTGGTGGCACACGGTGGATAAATTGGATAGATACTTTCCAAGTCTAAGATATTAGTAATTTTAAGAACACATTAAAAGAAAACTATAGATATATGCTTTTATTTTATTTCATTATGCATCATATATAACATATGTTACCTGATTATATATAAAAATGCCTTATTTACATAAACTAACATAATTTGAATAAGTTTTTATGGCTGTCACTTCAAAGTTATACTTGAGAATTCAGAAATTGAAATTCAAAGATGAACGAACTCCCAATGTTTTAAAACATCCCATTCTTTAATATGCCCTTCCATGTAGATCATCTGGTGAAGAAGGATGCCAAAAAAGAAATCCCACACTAGCTCAGAATTTAGTATAATAGAAGGTTATTTATTTAGGGGTAGACTCACAGATGATCACAATCTTCTGCTAGAACAGGGAACAGCAACCAAATACTGCAGCCAGAACAGAGGCCAAAAACATGCTTTACATCGGCATATATACAAGAGAGAGGCCACGCCCTGTGCTGGGACCTTTAATCCCAGCATTAAGGAGGCAGAGGCAGGCAGATCTCTCTGAGTTCGAGGCCAGTCTGGGCTACAAGGGCTAGTGCAAGGACAAGGAAGGGCTCCAAAAAAGGAACCACTGGCAGTAGGAATTCCTACAGCAATCTGCCATGTTTTTCCATCCCCCCTAACATGATTAATATACACACAACAATACTAACATCCATACCCAAGATCTTTCTTTGACGATATGTATGTAAAGTTGTCTAGAAAAACATGTGTTCCTTTTGTGATTCTATGGAGGAAGCTCAAAGCTTGTGAAAAGGTCAGAAAAGAAATCAAGAGCGCACAAATACTATAAAAATAATCACTTTAAATACACAACTTTTAAAAGTTGATAGTTTCTATTTTCCTTATTATTAGTTTCTAAAAGAACTGTGAGCATAAGTATTATTAAAGAGGAAAACATACCTTTTAAAACTTTGCACAATTATTTTGTATACAAGAAAATAATTGCAATATGAAAGCCACTGAACTTTTCAGAAAAATGTAAATGAATGTTTAAATTGGTTTAAAAAAGGTATGCATACTATAAACTGTCTCAGTCACAGAAAAATATCTCATCATAAAAAATGCAATAAAAGATCACAACATAAAACATGCCTATGTAGGTCATTAATTAGTATTTATAGTTGAATACTTTATATTTATATTTAATTTGATTAGTGTCACATGAATAATAGTAGTAGTAGTAGTAGTAGTAGTGATAGTTATGAAACACCAAATTCCATAACATTTTCATATAATAACTCCTCACTTACCTATTATTCAAGTTTGCAAAAAACTAAGGGCAGTGAATGGCTTAGTATGTAAAAACAGCATTAATACAACATGAACACTGTTAACAGTTGCATTAACACTGATAATTTTTAGTAAATTACACATCTAGGCCTTTTTTGTGAAGTTTCTAACATGCAGAAGCTGAATAAAACAGTTTAAAAGCTGAACAATTGCACTGGACATTCTATAATACTTACTTTATGATGTGCTTGCATGTCAGCTAAGTAGATATGGTAAAAACAAATGAATATTTTTAAAATGGACCTTGATACTATGTTCCTCCCTCAAATGTCTTCATTAGTTGTAGCACTTTTCCTTTTAAGCAACTTTTAATATATATATATATATATATATATATATATATGTGTGTGTGTGTGTGTGTGTGTGTGTGTGTGTATGAATAAATACATGTGCATATGCATATATTTATAGGATAAATGTGTGATGTGAATATGTATGAATACATATGGAGATGCTAAGGTATATTAGTATTTCAGATTCTACATTTTTTTAAAAAATAAATAGAATGAAGGAAAATAAAGTAGTTCAACTTACTTGGATTTCAAAGTCTGAACTTGCCCTTCTTATAAAGAATAACATTTTGGAATGTATTTTTTTGTTATTTTGAAATTAAGTAGTTGTGAGTTTGTAATCAAGGCTCTATAAACTATTAGAGGTAATCTAATAATTGGAGGTAACTCTAAATGATTTCCTGTCTCATTTTCTTATTTTCAAAACGACACCCTAAATGTTTTTCATGAATGTAAATGAGTAATAAATGGTCTTATAAATGCATGAATTCCAATGATAAAGGCTTTGCTAAAAAAGACCCAATACCCATAGGTCCCACATTCAAAATCCTGACAAGGGTTATTAGGTATGAACATGAATTTGACAGAACTCAGGCATTGAAATTCTAGCACTTACTTTCAAATATAATGCAACAATTTCAGTAATGGTCAAAATGCATCATAGGTAAGAGTGACATCATATATGACAAAGGTAGGAATGCGGATGATCTTTCCATGTGTGACATCATCGTCACTCTCACTGTAAAAGAGTTGTAAATTAAAACTGAGGTTTTGTTTGTATGTTTATTTATTTTGGAAATTTGTATAGTTAGATTGGCAAGTATGGAAGTACCTGATTACATTCAGCATTATGATTGTAGAAAATATGCTTTCATAGATGTTTGGCTGGAGAGTCATTGCCTACATCTTCTGAAGATGACTCTCAACTATAGAAATTACTTATGTCAATCATTAGCGGCATCAGTTCTACTAGAAACCATGAAAAAGTTACTTCAAAATATATTTATCTTCTAGCAAAGATCAAAGAAAAAATCCTCCATATAAAACCAATTTTGTAAGTGCTTTACATTCACAGAAGAAAACAATATAATTATATGAAGGACATGGAAGTCCTTTGTTTAAAGACAGGGAATTATCTGTCAGCGAATAAGTGAAAGCAAAATAAGATTCTAAGAAGCCCACAGGAATTATTGTCTAGCATTAGAATAATAAAAATATGGAATAACTATGTCTGTGCTTTAAACACATGCATATGTGTGTAAATATTTACATATGAAAGTATAAAACATCAAAAACCTGGCAAGTACATAGAAAAACTGATGGTGCTAGCTGCTGAGACAGGAAATAGTTTCAGTGATCATGAAATTTAGATGGAGATTGTCATTATCTTCACTTTTATCCTATTTTAATTTGGAACAATGTGTCAGTATTCTTTATTCAAACGAATGTGAAATTTTAAATACTACTTTAAAGATGAGCCTCAGTTTAAAAAAAATGCACCAATCATTCACTTCATGCCCCAGTTTTAGTTTTAGTCTCTGAACTTACATAATAAAACCGAGACAATTTTGAAGATTCTGCCAGTTTTGTTATGCTTTATGAGTTGAGGAAGGTCACATATATACACACAAACTCCAGAAGAATGACCATAATACTCTAATTCTCAGTGACATAATTCAAACAGGTGTGAAATTACATTGATACTATGACATTTCCAATTAGGGAAAAGCAATCATGATTGCTCTTGAAAATTATGTGTTCAGGAAGGGAGCAGGGTTTGAACTTAGTCTTACTTGTACAAGTCTGCCATGCAGTCTCCCACACGTCCCCCCTGTGAATGTCAAGTGCCTGATTTAAAAACGGGAATAAGCATAGTCTTTTTATAGTCTGGTCATGTTCAACATCTTGCCAATTGCTGAAAATAGACACTGCATAAATGGAACATTGTGTTTGCTTTATCATGAGGCTTTCCCAGTCTTTGTTAATACATGCTGCAGCCAACTAGGAAAGGGCAAACTTAGAATTGAGATCCTATGAGACATAGGTTGATTTATTCTTTCTAAATATTTCCAAAATTGAAAAACATTAATACATTGTCTCTGGTTTCTGAATAATACAACCCACATTTATAATGCTTTTCAATACAATCAACAGTTTTTCCAGGATTGCCCTGAGAAAACATTCTTACCTCCATGTAGAAGCTGACAGGCTGGCTGGTTTTGTTGAATTCGCAACTATGAAAGTTTGGTGTGTTGGCATTCTCTCCCTGCTTTCTTGTCTATACTCTGCAAATTTCCACCTCTTCAAAGAAATCCCTCCAGAACCATAGGTCAAACGTTTACAGGTGGCTGGTTTTGTTTTCTGGGTTTGCAGTCTGAATGTTATGAACTCGGGCAGACCTCATTAAAGCTTCCTTGCTGCCTTTTTCTCTAAAAAGCTCAGAAATGACAGTATTTGAACAGCCTGTGGCTAAATATTATTGAAATCCAAAGGCCAGTAAGTGAAGAATCATTTTCTTGTCAAATCTGTATTAATCTAACTTGTTATATTGTTTTAGCAACATTCTCAAGAGTGTTTTTTTTCTACTCCTGAAAAGATTCATTTCAATAAACCAAACATACTCCATTGACTTAAATTAGTGTACTTATGCTAGGCCAATTTCATAATTGTTCTAGAGAAAATGATCTCTCAATAGTCCATTCTGGCCAGACTGTTGTTTATCAAATAGAGTAGCAGAATCTATTTAACTCTGAATATTATGTGATTGCAAGATCATGAACCTTCCATTAATTAATGCCGACTTGAAGGCATAGGTGACATAGATTTAATATGAATCAAAATCTCATTATATGAAACAAATTATAATGGAATCCCAGATTTGCAGGAAGCTTTCCAAATTCCATCAAAATTATGACTATTGTTTTTTTAATATAATGAAAAGCCTGGTACAGATAATGAGTCTTTTGACATGATGAACTCTAACACAGATTACAGGTCATGATCATGGATCTGATGTCATCAGCTCCCAAGTAGAGAACCCGATACATTTCTTCTCATTGCACACTCCAACACACGCTTTCAGTTTAAGTTTTTATCTCCGTCTTGCTCTGTGTACCAGATATAAATCACCTCTATGACATTTTTAATTGTTGTTCTTTTTCAACATTTAAACCTGTTTCCTAGTCATCACTATAGAAAATTCAAGTTTAATTATTTAAGTCTGACCATTCTATGCTTTAAGATCTAGGAAGATAGAAGTGAATCAGCACTTTTGTGAGTACAATCTCTGTTAAAACACTTGCATTTGAATATGATGAAATTTGGAAACCAAAGCCTTTTAAATGACTTATTTAATATAATATTGAATGTCTTTTGAGTGTCAGTCACAGTGAGGGAATAAGTCATTCTCTAGGTTCCTTCTTGTCTGAGTTCACAGGGCAACTCACTATTCAAGGTAAAAAAAAAATGCAGGTATAAAATATATTTCCTGTTCTTCACAGTGACATTTTTATTATATTTATTTCTCTTTCTTTAGTATTTTCTACATATATCTACATATAATAACCCCCTGATCTAACGGGACCTCAACTTGAAAACCAATCTTCATTAAAGCTCATAAAATAGTCATCTTAGATTAGTAATTAACCATGCATAGATCCACCATTCTATCTGGTTATATAGTTGCTCATCCATCCCTTCCATTTGTCCACCTACCATCCTTTGTGGCTTCTCTCATAAATGTCATCTACTTGTAGAGACATTATTTAAAGACAACCATATAAAATGTTTGAACATGACATAAAAAATAAGGTATTTTTGAACAACTTTCCAAGCAATTTTCCCAAGGGAATCATAAATGCTTGGATGCGAGACATTTCATGTTGAAAGTGGTTGTTTTGGAAAAAAAAAAAAAGAACATCATTGGAATTGGTGCTAAAGTTGACTGAAGCAGAGAGTGATGATAGTCAGAAGTTTATTGAAGCAACGCAGGCATGAGGTAGCTTACAACTGGAAGATGGTGTGAATGGTAAAAAAAGCAATAATTTAATGAAGTATTGTGGAAATAATTAAGGGGAATACATGTTGATAAATTGGATCTAAAGAAGAAAATGGTAGAACTTTAAAGAAATTTTGCAATTTATATGTTTAAAAATGTTAAAACCTCTTATGACATGTTCCTGTTCTGTGATTTTGCTGTTAGGATGCTCACACATGTGCAGTGGCTAACCTGTTAGAACAAGGTGTGTGCACCTGCATGTGAGCACTAGTGCATGTGTATGAGCCTTGATGTGTATAAACTTCGAAATCAAGAGGGTAAATGCATTTTCTTTTTTTATAATCTGGATGTATGAACTCATGTTTCATTTTGTCTCCAATTTTTAATCTCTGGAGACATGCCATTATAACAAGAAACGTAAAAGTACTCCTCCTTTCTGGTGAGCTTACCTTGATATGAGGGTCTGCATATTCAGCTCTTTCAATTTCTGCATACTTCATGTATTTATCACAGAGATATCAGCCTTATTTACCACCACAAGTCACATGTTTCTGTTGTCAGTATATCCTTTCTGGCTTCTGAGGGCTGACAAGAGCAGATTGAGAGGAACTGACTTTGGCAGATGGCATTGTTGCATTCTACAGGTTTCTACAATGCTCTTATGATATCTATTAAAAAGCAGCAGTTTTTACATGGTGTCCGTTAGGGTCTGTCCAAATGACTTTTAAATCCATCTATCTATAGCTCAAAGCAACACTCGAAGCTTACAACATTTATTCACAATACTTGTGCACCCAGATCTCATTTCCTTTGGAAAAGATTTATGAGAATTTATATGAACAGATTTAAAGCTCATTATTGCATACTTTTCCGAGTTGATCTTATCCACTCCTCTTAACAAAATTTTACTCATGAGAAAGGCTTCCACATGACAAGAAAATTTTCCTGTGGCTTAAGACTTGTTGATGAAAATGTGTAGCCTAACCTTGTAGGAGAGTAGAGAAATGATGGAAAAGAATGTTCTGGGATCCATACCTCCATACCGTGTTTTCCTTTCTACCCAAGTCATAGAACAAGCTACGAAAAATGAGCTTTGTGTCAAGAAGAACTGTGGTTTTCTGGACCTCTGGTGATTTCCATTTAAGCTTAAAGATAAACATAAAATTTCAGTGTCTCAACATGATAAACTATTTGCTTTCATATATTTCTGAAGGCAATGCATGTTATAATGGGGGGGGGGAGGTAAGTTGCTCCAGCTGTCAATCAACAAGAATGACTGAGGAACTGCCAGTCACACAGCTTATTGAGCTTTGACATCAGAACGCCATTAGTGATTCTGAATGAATGAATTTTAAACTGATAATAGAGTCTTCTCTCATAAAATATTTCTCGATCACAGTTTGTCCTTTCTTCACTCTTCCCAGCTCCTTTCTCACCTCTCCATGTCCCCTCCCCACAAACCCACTCCCCCTACATTTAATCTTCAGAAAAGTGGAGAGTAGACCTCCAAGAGACAGCCAAACAGGGCAAAACAAAATACAATATTGTAAGGCTAAAGTCTTCATATTGAGGATGGAAAAGGCAACCCAATAGGAATGAGAGTCCTAAGAGTAAGCAAGAGTCAGAGACACAATTGTTCCCATTGTTAGGAGTCCTACAAAAACACCTAAAATATATGCAGAGGATCTTGTGTAGACACATACAGGTACCATGCTTGCTGCCTTAGTCTCCGTGAGCCCATATGAGCCTTGTTTAGTTGATTTGGTGGTCTACATTCTCCTGGATTTCTCCATTTCCTCTGACTCATGCAGTCTTTTCTTTTCCTCTTCTTTAGACTTCCCCAGTTTCCTAGGGAAGGAACCCAATGGGGGCCTCCAATTTAGGCTCTCTCTCTTTCTCCTCCCTCCTCTCTCTCTCTCTCTCTCTCTCCATATATATATAATTTGATTGTGGATATCTGCACCCACTTCCATCTGATGCTAGATGAAATTTCTCTGATGAGAACTGGACAAGGTACTGATCTATGAGTATAACAGAATATCATTAAGAATATTTTAATGGATATATTCTCTGACAGTATGTTTAATTATACCATAGGTATCTGGTCTATCCAGTCTCCAGGTCCTAGCTATCCAGGCAGTGTAGGGAATGGGTTCCATCTCATGGCTTGGGCCTCAAGACAAATTACTTGTTGGCCATTGCAACAAGTTCTGTGCCACTATTTCCCGAGCACATCCTACAGGCAGGACAGATTGTTGGTCTACCCTTTTGTGGCTGAGTTGGTGTCCAGATTTCTCTTTCCATAGTCTATAGAGTACCTTCTCTCACCAAAGAGACTAGAACAATGGTGTGAAGGATCGCCACAGGCAGCAACTTGATCCTCTTTGTTCAATGAGCTGGATCCATCTTCTTAGCAATGTGGCCCCACTTGCAGTTTCAAGAATGCTATCATTTGTCCTAGCATAAGCCTGGGTTGTTTTGGTATATCTAGGGAACCCTCTTGGCAAACAACTCAAATGAATGTAACCCAATCCCATCACTGGAAGCTTTGAACACACTTGATCTCATCTGAATGTTTTTTTTTTAAAGCACCTATTCTGCAAAAAGAACACAGTAGGTCTATCTACTAGAAATCCCATGCTTGTTTATACTGATAGCAAGAAAATATGGAATGTTTATTCTGCCACATGCCTAGAGACCCCATGCATGAATATGATGAGGATGTAAGTTAACTGCTATAAAGACAGATATACTATTATTGAAATGATACAAGATATTTCTAGGTATTGAGATTCTACTGGTATTTAAAGAAAAAAAAGACATGGTAATAAAAGTCACTTAGGCAAAAGCAAAGTTAAAAACCTCCTGAACAAAACAACTGTGCTTCAGTCTAAGAATCCTGAAAATAATTAAAGAAAAGGATTAAAAGTATTTGTATGCCTACAGTTAAGTTTAGATATTTTAAAATGAGCTATCAGAAAACATATTTTAGTATTTTCTTTTTTAGATATTTCTGTTCATGAAATTTTTTTATTGAGCTCTACATTTTTCTCTGTCATGAAAATATTTTTAAATCAACATGGAAGCTATAACATTGAATATACAAAATATCTCATTGCTATATATTAGCACACAATAAAACAGTGGTAGAGAAATATGTACAAAATAAAATAAACATTGTAATGATATACTAAAATTAGAAAACTTGGAACCATATTAATGCTGAATAT
Organism: Microtus pennsylvanicus; assembly: GCF_037038515.1. Lineage (NCBI taxonomy): Eukaryota > Metazoa > Chordata > Mammalia > Rodentia > Cricetidae > Microtus > Microtus pennsylvanicus. Next base: position 81,590,190 of record NC_134589.1, read on the forward strand.
TGTTAGGCAATAGGGTGTTTCTAAAACATCCAATCATTCTTATGCCTAGAAAACTTCTGTCCCCTCTCCAATAAATTACCGTTATAACTCTTATGATCTGCCTTTTCCCTCCTCTTCCCTTCCTTCCTTCCTTCCTTCCTTCTTTCTTTCCATTTCTCCATTTTAGTATGGCTATGTAAGGATATATTTCTGAACCTCTTATTTAATATTGGCTGGTAATATCATTAACAACAAACCCGGTGGAGTTTCTATGACATACTTTTGATTGCTGTCTGATGGTCTGTTGCATATCACAGGGCACTTAGTGCATCTTACTCTCAATTAATATTTGCACTATTTCCCGATATACTTTTTTAATTAGGAAACATTGTTAATTTATGCAACTTATACTTCCAATTCTAATACACACACACACACACACACACACATATTGAATGTATACAAATACTGGACATAGCTTTATTTAGTATAGATGAAACTCTTATAGATTATGCCTAATTAATTCTCAAAGTGATTCCTCCATTGTAATGCCTGCAAACAACCTTATTCCATGCTATAACCAACTACTGTTTCAAGGACTGGTTAAATTTAATTTTACTTGTTCTAATGGAATATTGTTATATTTTTTTGTCCAAAGAGTTATTAGTGAAATGAAAACAATTAAATATTTTAATATTTAATATTAAATATTTTAATTAGTATCTGTATGACATAGGAAAATGTCTGCTCAGAGTTCTAATAGATTTTTCTACTCAGTTGCATTTAGTGCTTTATACAACTTTAGTAGTTTCAATAGATTCTGTATGAATATTTAAATACATTCCATTTTTTTCAAATAGGTGATCTTTGCAAGTTGTGTGGCAATGGTATTGTCAGGCATTAATTCTCTAACTGGACACATAAAACAAATTCCTATAAAATCTTTTTTGGAAACTTAATTGTATCACTTTGCGGCTTACTTCTGTAACAGATTTTTGTCCAAGATAGATATTCAGTGGATACAATTCTGGTCACTGAAGCTATTTTCCCCAGTGTTACACACAACTTTTCTGGTCAGAAATCAATAATCCATATACGTGTAGCTGGTTTTTTAGCTTTCCGTAATATCCAATGACCCATTTGTCAGCCCAATGCCATTACTGGACAGTTTATGACTGAAGCTTTGTAATAAGACCAGTTTTCTGAAAATGTAAGACATCTATTAGGAAACTTTTTGAAGCACATATGCCTTATCCTGAGTCTCTTAAATTTTTCTAAATATTTAAAATTTGACTAGAATGTTTTATTGCTATACAAAAATGCTGAAAATACTTGTACACACACATACATACTTTTATAAGCTCTTGAACTGAAAATATAGATCAACTAGAAAAGAAAAAATGCTTTTTAAACATAGAATATACAACATTTTATTTTCTGTTAGTAGCTTTCAATGGTGAATTGTAAAGGGAAGAGCTTGTTATGTATGAGTGTCTCATATTTGTCAGATTTATAAGGACTTGTTGATTATATATAATCTAATATATTTTGTTTATGTTTTATTTGGGGAGATTTACAAATTTTTGTGTGTTTGTGGAAGGTAATAGAGACATTTTGTGTATTCTTTCTCTCACTAGGAAAATTACTATAGAACAGCAAAATCAGAATGCTTGCACTAAAATACTGATCTAAGTATAGCATTTTTAAAGGTGATTTCTAATGACTAATAGTATCAAATATTCAGTTATTTTCAAATAACATATAGGCTGATGATTTGAGAATTTATTAGTTAAATATATGATAATATTAAAGGTCTTCAGCATATAAAACATAATATTTATGAAAAAGCAAATGTAATTTATCTTTTAAGTCTGTATACATTTTATTACTTGTTTGATTTAACATGTGACACGATAAAAAGAAATGAAAGTACTCCATTTCTTAGACTGAGAAAGTGCTTGATATAATGGTAAGAATTATGTTTTCTGTGTTTTTGGATGTTACCTATGAAATTGTAGATTTTATTTTCTGTTGTTACATAAATTTTGTGTACATAAATGAGGTCCACATTTATTTAATGTTTTTCTCCATACATTGAAATTACATACTTCTTCTCATAGTATTAAAAGGAATATAGTTTGATATCTACTGTAAGAGCAGACATGGATCTTGCTGATATCATCCTCTGTTGAAACTGTTCATTTATTTTTTGAGACTCACTTAATCCTATTCAGAGTATTTTAAGGCCAGCTATTAGATCAAAGCTCAATTTTTCTGCATTTTGTTCCAAGTCTCACTGATGGATATATGTGACTCAGAAAATTTACTTCAGAAATTTTCTTTCTACAGAAAGTGGAACCATTTTCATGCTATCTGTACAGTGTCTTCAGTGTTGAGATACCTGTTCCATGGAAGATTTGGTACAGACTTGCTTTCGGTAACCACTGCCATCCTTTGGGTGTTCTGTAACTTCTGTATTGATTTGTATGAGTTTTTGTAGACTTTCCTACTTTTATGATGGCCACCATTCAGTTTGATTACCTTTATGGTGCTCCTTTCTTTATATTCTCCTTTAGGGTCTTTAGATTCTAGAGATATTTTGTCACTTTATTAATATTGTTATTTGTTCTGACACCATCAGTTTCCCAAGATATTAGATTTGTTTGATGATTTTAAATAGACACACAATTAAATTTCCTCTGCTGTCCATTTGTATTCTAAGCATTGATCTTTCTTCCCCTCACTTTTCATTACTTCAACCTTATAGTCCCTTTCCTCCCCTTAACTTCTCTCTCTTTCCTAATCTATTCAGTTTTTTTTTCTTGTTTCATTCTTCTTCCTTCCCTATCCCACTTTAAATAGTTTCTTTTTTTTTTTAATTCTAGTATTTGGAAATGAAAAACTTGGAACACTTTTAGTATGTGCTATATATGTGCCTATGTTTCCCAAGAGAACACAAGTAGCTTTATGCTGTAGGCTTGATGTATATTTTTTTTTAATTGAGAAAAGGAAGAAAAAAAAAAACAAGTTTCCACCTCCTTCCAGCCTCCCATTTCCCTCCCCCTCCTCCCACCCTTCTCCCCCTCCTTCCATTCCTCTCCCCCTCCCTCTCCAGTCCAAAGAGCAGCTGGACTGTGACTGAAAAAGCATGGGTTAAAACTGGACTCTCTGAACATGGCGAACAATGAGGGCTGATGAGAAGCCAAGGACAATGGCACGGGGTTTTGATCCTATGCAATGTGCTGGCTTTGTGGGAGTCTAGCCAGTTTGGATGTTCACCTTCCTAGATATGCACAGAGGGGGGAGGACCTAGGACTTACCACAGGGCAGGGAACCCTGGCTTGATGTATTTTGCCTCAATTGATGTTCAATTAAAAATACTTTGTCATTTTATCGTGACTTTTAATTTAACTCGCGTTTCCTTAGAACTGTTGTCTCTTTTTCTAACATCTGTTAGTTTTCTTGTTGCAATTTTATTATTGAATTCCAATGTAATCCTTTCTGCTTAGAAAATAGATGCTGTAGGACTGCAACTTTGAAATACAATGAGAATTAGCTATGCCAATGCAACAAAGAGATATTTGCATTTTATCATTATACCAGAAAATGTTTGGCATGTTAATGAGATCACATGGTCAACCTGTGAGATGCAATATTTTTTATTTCAGAAATTCTGAGTGGTTGTTTTACTATCTAGGGGGATTTTTAAAATATTTCATATGTAATTGCAGAATTTTCTTTCTCATTGTTAATATTATTAATTTTTGTTTAAGTTATAATGTGGCTCTGTTTTTAGACATATACAATTTTTGAATCACAGCTTTCCATCTAGGAAATATTTTGTCATACTGAATATCTCAACTTAAATTCTCATTCTATTCTTTGTCTTACATTCTAAGTCCTCCCCAAAAACTATGACACTAGCTTTTTTTTTTTTTTTGGTTAATTTTTACAAGGACATAATCTTTTCTATCTTAATACTTGCAACATAAACTGCTATATTTCGGTTTCACTTTTTATGAACATAGTGCAAGTGTATCTTGTCTTAAATCCTATTTTGCAGTCTATATGTTTCAGTCTAATTAGTATATACATTTATGTTTGATGTAATTATTGCTATAATTTAATTTTATTTAACTTATATCCCATCTGCTTTCTATTTATTTATGTCCTCTGTCTTGACTTATTTTTGTATAGTATTTCATTTTATATGATTTAATAAAGTTCATATATTGTTCTATTCAATTATCAATTATACTAGAAATTATACAAATATATTGCCAAATTACTAAAATCAATTAGAAATCAATAGTTTTGATAAAATTTTTTATATTAATTTAATATTATATTATGTGTTTAAATGTTTTGCATGCATCTATGTCTGTGTACCATGCCCAAGCCTAGTGACCACAGAGGCCAGAAAAGGATGTTGTATCTCCTGAAACCTCTATGGTGATCAGACCTGGCTCCCCTGGAAGAGCAAACATTGCTCTTGACTACTAAGCAATCTTTCCAGATTCAGACAAAAAGTAATTTTTTTTGTTTGTTTGTTTTTGTTTTTTCGAGACAGGGTTTCTCTGTGGTTTTGGAGCCTGTCCTGGAACTAGCTCTTGTAGACCAGGTTGGTCTCGAACTCCCAGAGATCCACCTGCCTCTGCCTCCCGAGTGCTGGGATTAAAGGCGTGTGCCACCACCGCCCGGCCAAAAAGTACTTTTAATACTGTAACCCATACTGGAAACTTAAAATAATTACCACTTCCACCTTCCTTTTGTATATTTCAGCACTGCTTATTACCTTTGCTTTTATACCCAAACAGTGAACGCTTGTCCTTATTATGTTAAATGGTTATCGTCTTTGCTCTTATAGGCTTCCACCTTATTTTCCTTGCATTTTGCTCACCCTAATTATGTGACATCATATTTCTTTAGTGAAAAGCATTGCACTGTTTCCTCCTGATGTGTCATATTTTGGATGAGAAACTTTCTCAAACAACTTTATGATAATATATTTTATTTCCTTTTTTATAATAGTAATATTCACAATTTGGAACTCTAGCACACTGCTCCTTTTTTCCATTTTCATCCCTAACTTTTTAAAAACTGTTTTTTTGCCTGTTCTGCCCTATTAGAATTGAAAGACTAGTTGTGGATCTTATTGAAATATTTCAATTTTGTCTAGCTGCTATGTAATTTTGGTTCTTTATCAGTTTAACTGGGTTATTCATAGATTCAGTTCTATTCTTCTTTATCCTGATTGGAGTTCTATTAGCTTCTAATGTCTTTGAACCCACAACTCCAGTCAGTTTATAAGTATTTCTTACCAACTACCTCTTGTAATTATACTTCTATCCTCAGACTCTCTTTTAGATCTTTTTTCTTTCTTCTGTTATTTAGATTATATAGGTAGACATAACTTACTAGTTTCCATAAATTGGGCTATTCTCTCTAGCTTTATTATATCTATGTATCTGTATCTTCAATAAATTTAATCATAGTTTGCTGTGTAACGTAAAAATTTTCAGTTGTAGAGTTGTTTTCATTCTTTCTTTAATACACTACTATTGAAATTCTCATTTATTCATTTGTGTTTTCATTGTATATTCATAAAGAGTGTATTAAAGCCAATTTGATGAAATTCATTATTTAAAATAGTTGCATATCTTCCAGTTATACCTCACAAAATAAAACTCCAATCAATAACCGAACTAATGTACTGAACAATTAATTCATAAAAAAAGACTAATAAATATTTTTTAAATGTTCAGTACCTTCAACCAAGGAGGGTTAAAAATTAAAGCTAGGTTGAAATTCTGTAGTATCCCAGTCAGAAGGCTGCCAGATAAAAAATGCCCACAAATAGCGGCAAGAGTTTTGAGAAGAAACTCCCTAATAGTTGGACTGTAAACTGGCATAGGATTTATGGAATTCACTAGGGACATTTTCCAAAAACAACAACTAAATAGAAATATAGTGCAACATAGTTCTCTTTGCTATATATATATATATATATATATATATATATATATATATATATGTGTGTGTGTGTGTGTGTGTGTGTGTGTGTGTGTGTGTGTCTGTGTCTGTGTCTGTGTGTCTGTGTGTCTGTGTGTCTGTGTTTCTCTGTGTGTGTGGACCTATGTGTGTATGTATGTTCTTGTTATACCCTATGATCTCTACAGCTTACCAAAGAAAGCACATCCATGTTGGTTGAGGCATTGTTTTCTATTGCTAGGAAATGCAATAGTAAAAATGTCCCCAAAAAGTTGACTAGATTAAGAAAATTATTTATATATTATACAAAATGGACTTATATTTAATTTTGAAAATTGAAGGAAAACCTGTAAATTACAGGAAAATGGGTAGAACTGTTTACATTTCTGTTCGGTAAAGTAACTACCAGATATTCACTCTCATATTGGACTTTTATATTAAATATCTATGCATGTGTGTATGTGACTGGTTTTTTTTTTGAGATATGGGTCATAAAACTAGAGCAGGAAATCAAGGAATAGGAAAAGAAATTTTAAGATTGTGGAGAGGGGTAATAGAACATGTTTGACTTGAATAGAAGATGACCCTCCTAGGAATGGAAAGATACAAGTGAAGGTGGGGAACAGAGTGTATGGGTAAGAGGGAGATAAGAGAATCAACAAAATGCTACAGTGCACCTGAAGTGGAACAGGTCAGATGGGGTGAACACAAACTAAACAATCCCACACTAGCTCCCAATGCGGTATATTAAGGTTTTCTTTATTAAAATGGAAGCAGGAGTGCAGGTCCAACAACCAGGAGTGGCAATCCGGAAGAGGCCAAGAGAGCTGTCCCACTGGCCTTTTGGTACCCAAAGCCATGTCCCACCTGGTCCAGCCTCTGAAACGCCTTTGGCTGAAGGATATTCCTCACCACCTCCCCCTTTTGTCTAAATAAGAGATTTCTAAAGCCAATACAAAACTATAGACAATAAAAACAGATATCAAGTATAAAATTAGAAAATTACAAAATTAGAAAATTATAAAATTACAGCCGGTATAAACAATATTAAGCAAGTGATGTGGGAGTATCATATATCAATCTGTTGATTTCATTGGTTAAGCAATAAAGAAACTGCTAGGCCCATTTGATAGCCCCACCCTTAGGTGGGTGGAGTAAACAGAATGGAAGGCTGGGAGAAAGAAGCTGAGTCAGAGAGTCGCCATGGTTCTGCCACTCCAGGCAGATGCAGTTTAAGATCGTTCCTGGTAAGCCAGCTCGTGGGCTACAGCAGATTATTAGAAATGGGCTAGCCAGGTGTGAGAGCTAGCCTAGAAGAGGCTAGATAGAAATGGGCCAAGCGGTGTTTAAAAGAATACAGTTTCGGTGTAATTATTTCGGGGCATAAGCTAAAGTTAGCCATGTGGGCGGCTGGGTGCCAGGGATGCAGCCCCGCCGCTCCTACTACTACAAGCAAGGAACATATGCTGAGTGTTTCAATTATTATTCTATCCTAAGGAGTCTAAGTCGTGTGTTAGAAATGGCTTGGCTAAATCATGAGAGGGAAGTAACTACAACTGTCTAATATTCAACCCCATCAAAGGCCTGAGAAAGCAAATAATATTACTTGAGTAAGCAGAAAGTCCAATCAAGCTGCTTCCAAATTATGCAATGGATGACAGAGACAACTGGCTACCTGGGCAATCACCCAACGTCTTATTTGCAATGTTGAATCAACCAACTTTGGCTAAGTCCTAGAGTAACTGATAGAACATTTTCAGAGGCAGGATAATTTTCAAAACTGTCTTAACCTGTCTTGGCAAGGTTTGGCAGTCTTTTTCTTGTATCCTACTTGTCAAGTCCAGACACCATGCACTTTATCAGTGGTCGAGGCAAAGAAGTTTTGCCAAAAAAAAAAAAAAAAAACTCCAAGTGGAGTGTCTTTAGTGCTCATCATTCTCTAGGGAATAAATCTGTGCTGCCAGGAACAATTGTATCTTAATCAGAGGTAGAAATGTAAAATGCAATATGATAAACATATCCTAAAATTGTATCAATATACAAATGTCTTAAACAGAAGTAGAAACATGCATGCATACAATCTGATAAAATAACTTTGCCTAGGTGTACAAATATTTTAAACAGAAAATGGAGAATATTCAATAAAACAAATATTATTTGAATTTATATCAATATACATGTATCTATATCATTGTAAATTGTCTATAAATTATAGTTCACAAGTATTAACTCTATTACTATTATTATTATTATTAGTGTGAGTAAGCTCACACTAATCTACCTATTATCTCATTCAATTTCCCTTTTTTTTTCCAAAACAGATCTCTAAGCCTAGATAAAGGGTTCCCCATCACTCATGCTATGTAAAAACTAAGCACATATAAATTAAAATGCATTTTTAAATACATTGGTTATATTTTAAATTCTTTTTTGTTCATATTGTGATTTTTATTGTATCCATATTGGAGATTATGTGAAAGAACCATCAGCACTGAGAGTGACTTTTGACATGTCAGTATTGGTACCCTTCACAAATAGGCAGTAGGAATGGGGTCTTAGGAGTGGTTATAGAGACAAGAGATGGCATCATCAGTGCATTGCAGTCTTAATAAGCCACAATATGTGATCAGCATACTGATAATTCTTCACACTTATGCCTTGTGAACTTTTGATTGACAAGATAACACTTCTTTGTGTCTTCTTGGAAAGATGTGATGTGACTCAGTTCTTTTTAGAGAGTTTGATACAAAGTCCTTAGCTTTCAACCCTATGCCGCTATGATTTCAACATCTTAGGGAGTCTATAGATGCTGGCATACATCCCTTTTCTAGAATGACTTTGTTGGTGAAGGATTCTATATGCCTTTTAGCTACTTCTGAAAAAGATTCCTAACTTGCTATGTTGCCTCAGAATGCAGCAATTTTCTTTTGGACATCAATGTCCCTGTTTTGAGGGTTTTTTCTCAATTCCACTCTTTCATTCCAGCCTAACAGGCTGTCACTATTTAGCTGGCTTTCTTTCCTGTCAGGTCAATTGCTGTGCACAGCACAGAACAAATCTTGAGTCTATGACTAGAATTAGCAGAAGTCGATAGCAGTCATCAGCCTTGCTGGCAGGAACTATATCATCTGCTGAACATTTGCTACATCAAGCCTTTGCTCTTGGTAGCATAATCTATTTTAAAATATTGTTACAAATTATTTATTTTATTTCTTAATATTTTAATTATAATTGTGCAGTGACCTTTTATCTACTTCTCAGAGGACAAATCTCAAAATGATATTTTCTTCAGAAGCATATTATCTGATTGCCACAAACTTCAGTTGTCAACCTAATGCTTACATTTTGTAATTCACTCTTGTATAGATAATATTCAATGATTCTTCATATATAGCCACAGTTTAGAATTCAGGAATATGGAAGAGTAAGTCTATTCGCTTCATATTCAATCCAAAGTTACTGTTGTGTCATAGTCAGATAATGCATTCCTTTTCATATAAAACAGAAAATTCCTGGTAGGCTCTCATTGTTTTAGCTTTTGTGAGAGGCAGATTAAGTTTCAGAGAAACAAAAGGCACTGAAAAGAACCCAGTGAACAGAGGCCTAGTGGCATTGCCTTTAAATGTGCAATTGTTCCCGTGCCAGATTTCCCCCCAAGCAGTGCCAATTGGCAAACATAGAAATCCTCACCTCCTCCCAGTGTTAAACTCAGCAGTCAAAAACGAAGATGTAGTGGGAAGTGTTGATGTAACACTGGGGAAGAAACATGGTCTAATGGTAGCTTTAGTAAACATTTAAAAGACTGTTTTCACGAGTGTTAGCTTAAAATGCAGACAGAAGGACAACGCATGGGGTAGAGGACAGAGGACAGAGATGTGGGACTATGAGAAGAAATGCCCTGATTGACAGGTGGAGGCTTGGAATAATCAAATATGTTTATAATCTAAATATGTTTATATTAGGTTGAGTCAAATGAGATCACCTGTGTGTATCCACATAAATGTCTAAATATATACATAGACTTTATAAATGTTTGCTTACAGTGTTTTTTAAATATGAATTTGTGTATGTGCTCATAAATATGAAGAGATAAATATGTACATTAGTGGTATATATATTAGCCTATTGAGAAAAGTATTTTTATATAAAATTATTTGGTTTTGGTTTTCATTTGATGGAAATACACAGAATTTCATACTTACTCCCCACAGCAGGGACTTCTATATCCAGAAATATATTCATTTTAATAAAATTATGTTTTGGTACACACTTTAGTGAAAACAGATACTTGCAATGTGTTCAATGTATATAAATATTAAGAGGTCACACTTTTGTCTCAAATAAACAAAATATTATACGAGAATGGTAAGAATGTAATTAAACAATAGCTAAAAATTTCAATAAAAGACCCAATTAAATCCAGCAAAATAAATAGGAGTTTTGAAAACAGCTGAGAGAAGTATTCAATGTGGCAAAAAGGCAGGAAACCTGTGTGCAAATCCAATATTTAAAATTGATATATATGCATTTATACTTGCCCATCTCCTCCTATAAACATACCTATAAATGTGTTAAATATACAAGTCTTCTCCACAGGAGATCATTTGCTTATCCCCAAATTATAATAATTATAATAAAAATACTGTGGATCAAGTTTATAATGCTTATAAAATTTGACTTTGTTATTTTTGAATCGTCGTAACACTACCAAATTTTAAGTAAATGAGGTATCCTTAAAAATTGTTATAGTCTTGTTTTTTTGGTTGAGTCTGGCCTTTAAAGACTGAGCCATCTGTCCAGACCAGGAAATAGACATATATTAGCAGATCAATGAATACATAATTTCCAATGTATGGATTTTGATCATATATAAATATGTGGATGATATGTATTAATTGTATAATTCTTTATTTTGGTACATTAATTCATAGGCACATTGTTGAAAGATGTAATAAAAATAAATTCTACTTTTGATGCTAAAAATATAATGAAATTCTGACACTTACATTTGATTTAAGAAGAGCGATTCTAATATTTCAAATGACATATTAACTACGGCTCTGTTGTATGGAGGCCAATTTTTTATTTCCCAGCTGCCTAGACTCCCAAAATAACCACACAGAAACTGTATTTTTTTTTAAATCACTGCTTGGGCCATTATTGGCTTCTTATTGGCTAACTCTTATATATTAATTTAACCAATCTCCATTAATCTGTGTATTGACACATCACGTGGCTTACCGACCAGTAAAGTTTTGGCATGTCTGTCTCTTGCAGCAGCTCCATGGCTTCTCCCTCACTCTGCCTCCTTTCTCCCAGCACTCAGTTTAGTTTTTCCCACCTAGCTCCACCTTGCTCTATCAACAGGCCAAGGAAGTTTCTTTATTCACCAATGGTATTCACAGCATACGGAGGGAAATCCCACATCACAGCTCCTTGGTACAAATATATGAATTGTACCATTCAGCCCTGTGTTTATAATTTTATTATGAAGGTTGTTCATTCCAAATATTTTAAATCTATGAAGATTTATTTTTATTTTTTTTAATTGAATATTTAGACAATGTATTCAGATTGAGGTTTTCCTCCCTGCATCTCCCTATTATTTTTCTCACCTTACTACCAATCCAACTCCATGACTTCTTTCTCTCTTTAAAAAAAAAAGCAGGCAAAAAAAAATTAAAGTGGTGAATTAGCAAAAGATCACCCCTCTCTCTCTCTCTCTCTCTCTCTCTCTCTCTCTCTCTCTCTCTCACACACACACACACACACACACACACACACACACTAAAAAAAAAACTACAAACCCCATAAAAACACAAAATCAGAAACCATGATATGCAAGCACAAGAACAGTAAGATTTAAAAAAAAGTTCCCAAACAAATCATTATAAGAAAAAAAATCTTCAAAAAGACCATTGAATTTGTTCTTTGTTGGCCATATACTACTGGGTGTGGGGCCCGCCCTTAGCTGTGGTCTGAACACCAAGTGAGATTCCATTGGAGGAAACATTTTTTTTTTCCTTTGGAAACTGTCGTCAATTTGAGATAGCTTCTTGGTTAGGGATGAGAATCTGTGCCCACTTCCCCAAATGGCTTAGACAGGTACCATCCCTAAACGTGTCGACATAGTCTTTATGTGTTAATATGTGCAACAGTCCTGTTGCATCTAGAAGGCCCTGTTTCCTTGATGTTACCCATTCCCACTGACTCTTCTTCAGCAGTCTCTGAACCCTGACTGGGTGAATTTGATGGAGCTACCCCATTACAACTGAGTGTTCCAAGGTCTCTTACTGCCTCCACATTGCCCATTTGTGGATCTCTATATTTGTTTTCATCTGTTGCAAAAGGAAGCTTCAGTGGTGAGGGCTAAAGAGTACTCTGATATATGGGTGCTGTAGAAAGAAGTTAAGGATTTATTTTATAGCAGAGCAGTAATATTTGGTTTGCCCTGTATCTATGGCCTATCCAGTCTCAGATATTGGCCACATGAGTACTTTCAGGTATGGGTTACACCTCATGGAATATACCTTTAATATATTCAGATAGTAGTTGGTTAACCCCAAAATAATTGTGTCAATAATATATTACTTTACATTATAGGCATGCCATTTTTGTAGATATGGAGGGGTTGAAGCTGACTTGAAGTTTGTCCTTCTCCTCTGGCAGTGTGCAGAATACCTTCTAGTACCATCAACACTAGTCAGTAGGGATGCACACTCTAGGTACGGACCACCTCAAATTCTCCATGTTTAATTATATATATATATATGTGTGTGTGTGTGTGTGTGTGTGTGTGTGTGTGTGTGTGTGTTGTCTTCACCAATATTACTTATCACCTGCTTATTGAGAAGAACCAACAGCCTTGACAATTGTTTGAATTGTCTGGTGGTTTCTATTAGGCCCATTTGGCCAACAATTCAATTAGATATTCTCCTCCTTCTTCTCCTGAATGTTTCACTTGGTGATAAAAAGTATGTACTTGTGGTTTTGTCTCTCCATTATTTGATGACTACATTTTTTTAGTGCATGTACATATGTTAAGAAGCTTCTACTGTAGTTGGTTTCCAGATGACCTCTCAAAAGGCATTTAGTATGAGCTGTTCCTGTCTGTATTTTCTTCATTGTGCCCTTCAATCTCCCTTCTAATTTAGTTATTCGATTACACTCCACCCCTGTCCCTCCATAAGTATATATTTCATTTCCTTATCCATGGGTTTTCTTCTAAAACCCATGATACTAATGTCCAGGCTTTCCACAGGGCAGGTCATTTTATCTGCACATGAATACATGTAACACTTCTATGTTTCTTAATTTTCATCTCCCAGGCAAGTAGGTATTCATTGTACCGTAAGCAATCACATACAATCCAGAACTCTCAAGCACTGATCATGTTATAACAGCTAAATTCACAGCTCAAGTTTGTTTTATCTTTTATAAAAATTTGCCAACTACTGCTCACCTTTCTTTTTGTTGGTTAAATGTTAAAAATATCATTTTTAACTTTGCTAAATAAGTTCAGTGCAGCACCTAGGGGTTAAGTGCCAGGATCAATATTATTGTTGTCAGGATTAAGAAGACTCCTTAATCTGTTATAAAAGAAGCTGTTCACAAACAAAGGAAAAGACTTTTCCTTCTTGTAAAATTGTTTTCTCGTGTTCTGATTCCTCCATATCTGTGTTTGACTCCTTGAAGGAAAACACTCTCCCTTTAGTGGCTTTGGAGTAGTAGAGGAGTTCATACACGGCCATGCTGAAACCTTTGCAATGTGATTTTCTTTCCAGGTAGAGTTGAGAAAATCTATGCAATAATGTAGCAACTTTTCACCGTGCTTTTCTTCCATTCAACTATTTGAATTTCATATTCATAGTAGTACTGGGATTTTGATGGGAATCCCTTGAAGTGGACATCTTTAATATTTAAAATATTAGATATCTATAAAACATCCATTAAAATGCCTTGCTATTTCCCAAAGCCCTTCTCAAAACTTCTTTCCACCGCTTGTTTTATGATAATAAAGGTCCTATAAATATGATTATTTATATTATGATTATAATATTATATGATGTGGGAGTGTCATATATCAATCTGTTGATTTCATTGGTTAAGCAATAAAGAAACTGCTTGGCCCTGATAGGTTAAAACATAGGTGGGAGGAGTAAACAGAACAGAATGCTGGGAGGAAGAGGAAGTGAGCTCAGAGACGCCATGCTCCCCTCTCCCGGGCACGCGATGAAGCAAGCCACCAGGTCAGACATGCTGAATCTTTCCCGGTAAGACCGGTACAGATTATTAGAGATGAGTTGACTGGGATATGAGAATTAGCCTGTAAGGGCTAGAGTTAATGGGCCAAGCAGTGTTTAAAAGAATACAGTGTCTGTGTAATTATTTCGAGGCATAAGCTAGCAGGCAGCCAGGGTGCTGGGGACGCAGCCCCGCCGCTTCCTATTACTACAATTATATGATTATGATATATTTAAACACTATAGAACATTTGATAGAAAATCAAAATATAATAATGTCATAGTCTGCATACGCAAAAAAGTTAAGAGCTTGAGAACATAGTGTCTTTCGTGTAAGATCAGTTGGCAAAGTATGTCTCTGTATAATGTGAGCTCCATGTACATAGATAACGTCATTCATTCTATTTCCTAGTTATCCTATTCTTAGCATCAAGAGCAGTGCCTAACCTATGAGAGGAGCAGTCAACATTTGATGGTAAATGAAAAACAGCCATCCATGGTAGTGTGGTTTTCTAATTCAGACAGGATGCCATATCCCACACCAGCTACCTGACAAGAACCAGCCTTAAAAAATAACAAATATTAAAAGAGAACAATAAATTAATGAGTAGCATTTGCTTTTCATTTATGTCCCTAACTGTATTCTGCCTTTCAGCTTTTATGATGCTTAGCTTTCTACTTACCTGAGGTAATCATGCTTAGGGTAAGCATGGTTTTTTCCTGTGTCATAATCATAATAATCAAGGTGGCTTTGTAAATGATAGATTTTCAGGTAACCATTTAAAACACATTATCTTATTCGCTCCTCCAGCAATCTAGGTTAGGAACCATTATTGTCCCATTGTATGGACAGTTAAGGTTAAAACGACCTTCGGAAGACTGAACAGAAGTGAAAGGAACAATTGATCTATGCTATGCTGCCTCTCAGTTCCTGATTATCTATTTAACACTGAATCCCAAAGTCAGGGAAGAGAATAAGGTTTACTATGTTGAAATGACGAATGTTTTCCCATCAAGTAGTGTTTATATCAGAATATTTAGCTATAGGAAAGCATCTGTGAAATTTTGTCAATTACCAAGAAGATAACAGTCTCCATGATAGGGTATATTCTGCTGAACACAGGTTTCTCCATTTTTCTCTAGAGAGGATACATTGAAAATGACATTAATTTTCATTTAAAGGTTATTGCTTGTAAATTCATTTCTCATGCATGTCCATGTTTCATTATTCATTTTTTTTGAATTTTAGAAATTGCTGGCTGTTTAGGAGAGTGATGAGGATGGTTTTGAGATGAAAGCCATGATTCACAGAAAAATATCACAAAGGGTCAGACACTGGGCACACAAGCAAATTGACAATCCCCTTTTATTTTAGTATAGCATTTACTTCTGGCAAAAAGCTGAATGACTAATTAAGGTCTTTGTCCTTTTCATCTTAAGATCACACAACCTCAAACCTACCCTTGCATGTGCAATAGCAGGTGTTTCACCTCTCTGTTCTTTCGCATTGCAATTTCTTTCATGGAGTTTCCATCAAGCAATCTCTGAACTCTGATATTTCACTCTCTTTTGAAATCAAAGTTTCCATTCTGGGCAGGTGCCTGTTCTTGGCAAGGGGAGGAAGGAAGCCTCCCTCCGTGGCTGAGGCCTTTCTCTGCAAGTCCTAATTGACAAGGGAACTCTTTTTAGGTGATTGAAGGAGTTCACTTTGTACTGGGACTCTAACATCTCTGTCGCTTTCTGGGCACAGATGACAAGTTTCCCCAGCTTCAGAGCTTCATTTTCTCCAGCTTCAGGGACTTTTGTCATTTCCATTCATTCAAATTGGTCCAAGTCACTGAACTGTTCCCATCTCCGGCATTCCTTCAGCCAGACCAATCTGCCCTTATCACAGCAGAGGCGCTGAAAGCTTTGTGAATTACAAGCTGTTTCTCATGTTTATTGATGGACTGCTATTTGGGAAAGGATGAAGTACTTTTTTTTCCCCTTAATGTTTGATTCCCTTCTATGGAATCTGAACACCACCCCTCTCAGGCTTTCCCTTCCTTACAGAGCTCAGTATCTGAGTGAGAAGCCTCTGGGGGAGGAAACTAAGTAATTGAATCGGATTAGACAAGGCAGCAGAACAAAGTCACATTCCATGAGGTGTTTCTAGCATCCAATAGATGAACTGTAATTATTTAAGGATTAGCGCGATGAGGTCCGTTCTGAATACTCTTTCCTGTGTATAAACAAAAGCAAGAAGTAGTAATATGGGTGATTTAAGCTTCTTTTTTATCTTTAATAGATTTCTGTTAGAGCCCCATGAACTTGAAAACCTGCTGCCATGGAGAACAAACTCATTCACTTTTTTTCAATGAGAAGTTAGGCCAAGGTGTGCTATCATGTCTAGGACGAGAGCTTAATTAAGGCTGCTTCTTAGCTGTGGATAATTTACTGGAAAAGCACTTAACCATATACCATAGTCATGGAGAAGTTGCCATCAACATTTTAAATATACTTATTATTTCAGAGGAGTGTTTAATTTATTTTAAAGTTTTGAGGATAGTATTGAGTTAGCAAAAGCACTATAAAGTACTTTCGTGTTTTGTCTAATTATTACAATTAATGGAAAAACAGCGATGTATTGATATTATCTACACTCAACAAAGCTTGGCACATTCATTTGAGGTAGAACTAAGTGCCTCCCCTCATATTAAGGCTTGGTAAGGCAACATAGTATGAAGAATACATTCCCAAAAGCCTGCCAAAGCATTATGGACAGGTTCCCCATCCACTGCTAGGAGTTCTACAATGACACCAAGCTGTAAAACTGTTACATCTATGTAGAGAGACTAAATCAGTCCCATGTGGGCTTCTTAGATATCAGTCCAATGTCCACGTGAGTTGTTTCTGTGGGTTCCTTTATGATTACCTTGACCCCCACACACACCCTGGCTCATACAATTCTTCCTTCCTCTCTTCAACAAGATTCTTAGAGCTCAGCCCAATGCTTGGCT
The DNA here is from genome assembly GCF_037038515.1 of Microtus pennsylvanicus. Taxonomy (NCBI): domain Eukaryota; kingdom Metazoa; phylum Chordata; class Mammalia; order Rodentia; family Cricetidae; genus Microtus; species Microtus pennsylvanicus. The sequence continues at coordinate 81,607,402 of NC_134589.1, forward strand.
GTGGATCTCTACATCCCCTTCCATCATTATCGGACAAATTATGTCCAGTAACTGATGACAATTAGGGTAGTCACCAATCTGATTACAGGAGATGGCCAGTTCAAGATACCTATCCACTATTGCTAGGAGTCTTAGCTTAGGTCATATTTGTGAGAGTTTCCTTTGTACCAGGTTTCTACTTGACCCAAAAATGCCCACCAGTCAAGACATCTCATTACTCTCCCTCTCTATCCTGCTCCCATTCCAATCCCGCAAGTTCCCATCCCTCCAACCCTTCTCCCCAACCCCCAGTTTACACAGTGGATCTCTTCTATTTTTTCCTTCCCAGGGAAAACCATGTGCATCCCTCTTTGGGCCTTCTTTGTTACCTAGCCTCTTACTGGATCTGGGTTACACCACTCAGGATGATTTTTTTTCTAGTTTCATCCATTTTCTTCAAATTTTCTGATGTCATTGTTTTGATAGTTAATATTCCACTGTGTTTAAAATGCACAACATTTTTAATCCATTCTTCAGTTGAATGACATCTAGGTTGTTTCCCCCTTTCTGAAAAGAAACAGAGGAGAAATGGATGGGGGGGGCAAAGGGCAGTGGGGGAGGGAATGGGAAGAGATGAGGAAGGGGAAACTGTGGTTGGAATACAAAATAAATGAATAAATTTAATTAATACAAATATATTAGCTATACTCCATTGATTACTTCACTTTCTTCACTTTTTATATTTGAATCTTTCCCACAGCTTATTTTGATCATGTGTTTACCCTTCCTCAATAATTCTAAGATCCTCCCCGAGCCTCCCTGTTTGTCCAACATCATGTTCTCATTCTCATTCACGTTCTCTCATTCTCTTCTCTGTCTCTCTCTCTTTCACTCTCTCTCCACACACACGCACACACATACACACACACACACACATACACACACATACATACACACACACTCACATACACATATCCACCTCAAAAAAAAAAAAGAACCTAGGTAATGTTCCTTTAATCCCAACTCTTTTCTAAAGGCCCTGAGATCATGCTCGGCAGGATTCTTTGTGAGCTATATAGGCCAGCCTTGTTTACATAAGCTCCAGGACAGCCAGAACTACATTGTGAGACCATGTCTCAAAAACAACACCAACAAAAATGTCAAAACAAACAAACAACAAATCCAGAAAGACAAACCATACCCAAACAAAACAAAACAAAACAAAGAACTTACACACAAATAAATTTGAATATGTTTTGTATTGAACAACTTACTACTGAGCATGGGATTTATCATGGAATGTTGATATATTCAGTGACACTAATGTACAAACCTGATTTGATAGCACTAACTGAGCTACGTGTGTCATATAATAAATGATGCCCTATTTGTTTTTCTTGATTTCTTAAAGAATTTCATGCACGTGTACAATGTATTTGCATCATCCCTCTGCACTCCAACTCCAGCCATGCCCCCTACAGCCCCCTTCATAAATGCATTTTCTCTTTTAAAATTAATTATGGTTATAGTTATATACATCTCAAATCTTCAATAAAAAGTAAACTCTACATCTCCTTTGGTTAATTATGTTTAATGAACCTGAATATCCAAAGCTAAAGAAAATTATTCTTTGAGGTGTGCATGCATTTCCATTTAATTTTTCCAATTTAAAAGAAGATTTCCAAAAAATTTAAATGTAATGATTAAACAGTTACTCAGAAAAAAAATGAAAGAAATAATTAATTTAAAAGAGATGACAGTAAGACAATGACCATCTAGTAGAACTTAAGAAAGTCAATTAGTGTTTCTTCCTTTTAGTTCTTTTCTTTTATTTATGGTGATTATTTTACCTTTCTTGACAGATAATGCATCTCTGTAATAAAAATAGAAAACGGTTTCAGCACCATAAGCAGGAATGGCCATGATTCATTTCCAAAAAGACGGGAAAGCATGTGGCTTTTCCCAAGATCCTAAGAAGCATCTTTATCATTGATACATCTGCCTGACTCCTCCAGTCACAGATGTATCCACTTGCTAAACTCCATGGAAGCTTTCCTTTTTCCAATATCCCCTGAAACTTGCCGTGCATTTTAAAATAGATGCGTAATTTTCATCTAGGGTTTAAACAAAGCCGGCATTCAGAACAGCATTTTCAACAGAGGTAAGGAGGAAGGGGAAGGGAGAGGAAAAGTGGGAGATGTTCAGCTAAACGAATTGGTAAGAATTCCCAGCCTGTCCTGTGAGAATTTCCACAGTTCTCTCAGGTTAATGGTTCCCCTCCTTCATGTACTTCTTGGCTTGATGTTATGGACATCAGCATCATCATCACCAGTGGTTTCCAAATTTTAAATGAGATCAAAGGCAATATTTGGGCCAGCTCATGTTGATTTGAACTAGACACCCTCTTACCAAGTATCTGTATTTATTAAGAGCACTGACAGTAGATCTAGAGACATGATTTGGCTGGAATTAGAGTGAAAGGGCACTCCCCCCACACACATATTTTTCAATATGAAATTGAACCCCAAGAAGTTGAAATATGGTATTTTATTATAATTTCCAATATGTCATAAAGAAGAATTATCATGGGCAACAAAATACATAGTTTATTGCTACAGATAATTTTGCCCACAACAATATACAATATATAATGGGATATTAAACATAACACCTCACAGTTCACAATCTTCCAGTAGAAAACCAGAAACACAAATGCTGTATTGTCTTTGTTCTATAGATATCAATTAACATGATTAATCATGTGGTAATTTATTGATAAATGTCTCATCAAATAGGAATATTTTAAAAAGTTCAGTGTTTAGCCATCAGTTTTTACATTTAGTTTTTTAAAAATATTTCTATGGGTGGTTCACCTGCATAAGAGTGTGTACAAAGGAAAGAAGAGATCATTGGGTCCCCTGAAACTAAAGTTACTAGCATTTGTGATGTACCAAGTGAGGATTGAACACAAGATCCTCTGCCAGAACAGCCAGTGTTCTTAACCCCTGAGCCATCTCTATAACCTGTTGGTCCTCAGTTCAACCTGATTTGAAGATTTGGACATCTATGTTACAAAGGTCTCTTTTAATACAAAGGCGCATTACATGTACCATCCTTGTGAGCACAGAAAAGGAAATATTGTTTCTTTTCCTTTGAGAGATTATTTTTGAACGTATCTGTACTTTGATAATGCATATGAATAAATTCAATTGGATTTCTATTCTTCTTTAGAGAAAACTTGAGATTGTTATCCTCAAAGACTTTGCATAGTCTTACACCTACATTGCCTGACACTTAGATGCAGAAGCAAGGAAACTAACCATGAGAAATTAAGCCAAGCAGTTTTAATCATCTTTTTATTCATAATTACCTGAGTGAAGAATCAATTGCTTATTTTTAAAAGTGAACAAGACTGAACACTCAATATGTTAACATTACCTATTATTGACATAGCAGTAAATTCATCACTTTTCTCTCTTCTTTCTGTTCATTTCCATATAAATTTGCTAATGATATCTAATAACTATGTAAGAGTAAATTTATGGGAAGTATTGAGAAGGCCCACACAATCAATAGGAGGCTAGAAACTTGCAGAAACCGAGGAGGATGTATAACAACTGTCTTATAATGGAAGCAATGTGGCCAGGATGTTGATGGCACAGTAGGAAACATGTTCTGCTCAGATTTCCTCTTCTTCGCACCATTAACCTTGGGAAGTCATCACATTTCAGTCACCTTAAGGCTCCCTGCATCACCTAAGAGCAGGAGAATATTTAAGGGACCACAGACATTCAGTACCAGTAGCTGATTTATATTCTAGTCTGTAAAATTACCAGCAGAAAAAAAAAAAAAAGCTTGCATAAAGTCAGCACACAGGGATGGAGAGATAATTCCTACCAACATAAAATAGAGATGATAATAGAAACTGAGACTGAGTAATTTCCAAAGAGAAAGTCTCACATCTTATAAAACAAAAAGTCTCACTGCTCAGGATATGGACAGTTCTATTGAGCCACAATAGACATTGAAAGTTTTTTCCTCCCTTCCTGTTTATACCTGAACACCATCTATTTTTTTTCTTGAACATAATTTTAAAACTAATCAGAGATCTCTCAAACTTTTAAGTTAAGAGTCTCCATGTGAGTCACATTCCATTTTATCCTTCCCTAATCCCCAGCTGTATGCCAACTGTGCATGCAGGACTCTCATTTCTCCTTGACTAATGGAAAGAAGGTGAACCGCGATGTCACCAATTAACTATGCTATGAAGAAACTCCTGATGGAATAAGATAACTTGTTGCAACAGCGATTTAAAATGGACTGAGCTACATCCCCTGTATTCAGCATTCAAAATCCCATTATCATCAGGTCTCCAAGGAATCTTGTTTGATAAATACTGTTGAAATAACAGTTTTGTCGTTACTTGTAAAGTGGCATGATTCGCAGGTATGAATAGTATGTTTTTAAGCATAGACACACTATTTGAACTTTAGCAAAGATGGTTATGTCTGAAAGAATATGCTCATTAATCTTTGCAAACAAGTTCTAGCTTTATTTCTTAGTACGAGTTGATATATATTTTAAAAGGAATAAGGTGTTGGTTCTGTTAACACTTTACCTCAAATGCCAATAGCTATTTTTCTTGTCTGACTCAACAGTCCATGCCTTGAATCCATAAAAACACTGAAAGTGCAAGAAGTTTCAGTAACCTAATCTCCATTTTGATGGCGCTGCTTCTGCCTCTGGAAGAAGTCTCATTTCTTGCGAACTCTCCTGATACCATATTTGTTAGGTAAAATAAGTGGTCCATTTCTTGACTCTATGAGGTACATGATTAACATGTGTTATTTGTTTTCTGTTTGTCCCTTTTTCCATTTTATTTATTTATTTATTTAAATTTAAATATATTTTGATCATATTCTTTCCCTTCACCAAATCCTCTTTTTTAGGTCCTTTCATTTCTCTCTACTTCCAGCTTTAAGTTCTTTCTCAAAGAGCAAGCAAAAAATCAGTACAACAACTGATGTAGGAGGTCCTTCTGTATTTGTGTTGCTTTCACTGGTTATTAAAGAAACTGCCTTGGCCTACTTGATAGGACAGAACTCAGATTGGTGGGGAAGACAGAACAGAATGCTGGGAAGAAGAGCAGAGTCAGGCAGACGCCATGAATCTCCAGCTTGAGACGGACCTGGGTTATAATCTTTCCCAGTAAGCCACTGCCACATGGCGATATACAGATTAAAAGAAATGGATTAAATCAAGATGTGAGAGTTAGCCAATAAGAGGCTAGAACTAATGGGCCAGGCAGTAATTTAATTAATACAATTTCTGTGTGGTTATTTTGGGTGTAAGCTAGTTGAGTGAGACAGAACAAAGGGGCCCCACTCACGCACTACAAACAACAAAACTCTCAAACCAAGAAAACAAAACAAAACCAAGTCCCCAAATAAAAAAAAAAAATAACACCAAACTATAGCAAAATCAAAGCACATACCAACTAACTGAGGAATTCATTATATGTTGGTTAACTACTGAACATGAGGTCTGTCCTGGAGTGATTCATATGCACAGTGACATTTTGTTTGAAAAAAACTGATTTTCCCTGTCCCAGGAGGTTTAAGTGACAGTTCAATTGTTAATCTTTACTCTAGTGGCTAAGTTTGCATTATTTTCTTCATTCATTCATTTTTAATATAACAAATAATGCAGTAAGATAAATAAAAAATTATTTTAGAGTTGAACAAGGTAAACCAACAGAATGTAAAGAACCCAAAGAAAAGACACAGCAATCAGTGACCTGCTCATTTATTCACTCATGAATCTCATAAAAACATTAAACTGAAAGTCATAATATATATATATATATATATATATATATATATATATATATATATATATATGCAGGCGATCTGGTGCAGACCCGTGAAAAGGCCCTGTGTATGCTTATTTAGCCATTGTGAGTTTATTTGAGTTTTGCTCATGTTGATTTAGAGTCTTTTGGGTTTGTTTTTTTTTTTTTTGGTGTTTTCCTCATTACCCCCCTTGAACTTAACTTTCTTTCTGCCCCCTCTTCTGTGGGTTTCCCTGAGCTCTGAAGGGAGGGATTTGTTGGAGATCCCATTTAGGACTGAGTGTAGCAAGGTCTCCCACTCTGTCTGGCTGTGGGTCTATTTATTCCCATTTGCTGCAAAGAAAGTTTTTCTGGTGATAATTGAATAAGACACTGATCTATGATCATTAGGGTTCACTTTATCATTACAGATTTTGTAAGATCGATAATATTTGTTTTTACCTTAAAGTCCCTGAACTATCTAATCTTAGGTTATTGTTCCCCAAGCAGTGTTAGGTGTTGGCTACATCTCCCGAATGTCAGATTAGTTATTGGCTGTTTAATCCAATATCTTTTATGCCACCATTGCTCTAGCATGTCTTTTCAGGCACTACAAAATTATAGGTAAAGGGTTTGTGGCTGTGTTGATGTTTGCCTTTCTTTTGAAAGCATGTACAGTATGCTCCTGTACTAAAGACAGTGGAGCACAGAGGTAAGGTTCTGTGGAGGCACCACCTAGACATGTTCCTCTTTAGTGAGTTGTGTGGGTGTTGTCTTCAGCAATGGGATCTTGCTGTCAGCTGGTGGGGAGCAACCTATAGTCTTGCTAATAACCTGGGTTCTTTGGAATTCCCTTAGTCAACAATTCACTTAGATGTAACCCAGTCCTTATCCTGGGAGCTTTGCTGAGTGGTCAGAAATGGCCAATGGGGATGCTGTCATTCCCATTCTTTGATTATTTCATTTAGATTGTGTTCATATATGTATATATGTTTGGAAGATTCTCCTGTATTAGGTTTTCAAATTTCTTATCGAATACCCTTACTTTTATCTGGAATTCTGTCCCATGACCCCCTCTTACCTCCTCACACTTGATCCTCTCATTCCAGACCTGCTTCTATCCACATCTATTTCATTCCCCTTCTTTGCCTTTTTTCCCTTAAAAGGTATTTTGTTTTATTAATTAATGTCTCTTCTCCCCTTATGATCAGTTTTGCACCATTCTAGTTTTATTTCATTTCCTACCAATTTGAAGCATTTATTTTTATTTTTAAAACTCCCACAAAAACCATTTGTAGTAACTAAACATTTAAGTATATGATTTGTCTTCATGAACGATGAAGCTTAACACTAGGTACTTCTAACCATGAAACCTCTAATTCAGAATGACTGGTAATATGAATCGTATCACCCACCGTACCGTTGTCCTTAAAGGATATCTCAGCTCTCAGAAGAAATGTACTTATTAGTTAAGAAATATAAGGCTATAATACTGAGTTTGGTTGCAACAAAAAAAGCACATTTGGGAATCATTTACTGGAATTCAAAGGAGATGGATACAAATCAATTCTGCCTGTTGTCTACATTACTGTTTCATTCTCTAGTTGCCAACACACCATAAATTGGTACTAGAATTAGAATTTTGGCGTATCATTAATCAGAGAAATAAATATGAAACAGCTTGATGAACCCTGGTATAAGCAACAAAATTTCAAATAAAAAGTCATCCTCCCATATGTGTCAATTCTTGCAAGAGCTTAATGCAATTTAGTAAATCATATAATAAATTTGCACAAAGGATACAGGCTCACTCATCCCTGTTTTTAATGGAATTTTTCTGAGAGAAAACATTAACTTAATATGGAAATGTTTTCACATATTTGGGGATCATTTTTTATGATGTGCACATCTAAGTTCTACTTAGCTTTAATTTGAAGATAGTAATTTATATGCGGCTTAAATTTTTTTCACTTTACCGCATTATCACTAGAGAGCTCTAGTTACACTGCTCTAATGTGTGACTGCTCTAGCTTGCTAAGCCTTATCACAGATATTGAGCTTTTAAGGGGCCAATACAGAGAGACCATGCCTCCTTTTGAATGTCTGTCAACAAGAAACGCAACACAGGCACTCCTGACAGGAGCTATTCACAGGGTAGCAAGGGCAATGCTGCTGATAGATGGGTTTGAGAGCTTTGTAAGAACTACAATCAGCAGTCATGGCGATGGATTATACCTGGAGAATGAGGGAGGGAGGCATGCAAGTATGACTCCCTAGTTTTCTGTTTTGAAATAAAGCGAGTCAATGATCTTTATGTCCGCAAAGATAACATTGACTAAGATTTCACAAAATTTGTTTTCACTTCTGTTCTACATTCAGCATTGTTTTTTCTGCTCTTCAATGCTACTGTGATGTAAAGGAGACCACAGAAGTGCAATATAAAAAAAGTATATGCTTCTTTTGAAACCACCTTCTTTATAAAATTAAGCTTTATTTCATTACTCATGTTTTTATTTTCTGGCATCAGTTTCTTCTTACTTTCATCTCAAACACAATATTCTAAAATCTACCAAATTCTGTACTTTGTTTCCTTACTTAAGTTGAAAACTCTGGGTTTGACTTGACAGGGTAGAAACTTAAACATAATTTTAAAATTACTTTGGGTAAAATCTCTGGAAACTCCTAAGTTTGACCTTTATATTATCCAATCTATTCTCTCTACCAAGCCGTGGTTAACAATATGAACAGCCATATTTATAACTAGTGCTTTCTAACTGAAGAAAAGTTGTCATTTACATCATGAAAATTCTATAGTGGGCCAAGAGAGGTGGCTCAGTGGCTAAGACTACATTGTACCTTTACAGAAGACCAAAGTTTGAATCCCTGCACCAAAGTTAGATAACTCACGATTGCTTGTACACAACTCACAGCTCCATCTTCAGAAAACTGCAAGACTGACCACTTGCACAAACACCTGCACTAACATTCACACACACCTACACACAAACAAAAGTAAATCTCCTAAAACTTATGAAACCAGATGGACATAATGCATATGACAGAGAACCTATGGGGTACTGGGATAAACAATGCTCACAAGAAAGTCATATCCTAATCTCTGTCAATATCTCTCTGCAGGATGGGATGTTTGTGGAGAACAAGCCTGAATGACTTGGGGCCTTTGGTATAAACAAGGAGTTTCTTTGAGAAAAGAGACAGCGAGTGTCTGATAGAAGACAAGAGGGTAATGTGACAATATAGGCAGCTGGAAATGCAGGAAGTACAGTCATTAAAATCGGGTGACGCAGAAACATTTTGAGCTCATGTCTCAAGAGTGAGTGCAGTCTTGCTGTCACTTAGATTCAGCCCATTAAACATGGCCGTCTCCAGGCTGTGGAGGACTATCTACTGCTATAGACCACCAGGCTTCTCATCACAATAGCTGAAAGCCAGTGCATGTTGGATATGTCCTGAAACCAAAGCTTGAGCAAGAGCATCTCACGCCTGAAATTTACATACTTAACTGTGAAGACTTTTTGTTCATTTTACTATTTTCATCTCTAAAGTGTAGAATAATCATACTGCCCATTGTGTTGCACTGTGTAAAAATTAAATGCTGCTTCAAAGAAAGGAGCCAGCAAGTTGCCAACTTATGGAAACCATTACTTCTTAGCTTAACACTGAAACATTTTACATTACCAAAGAACCTAAGGATTTTCCCATTTTGAAAGTCTTTGAGTAGAGCTTACTTTTCTGCACCTGTATATAGATGAATGATCATCCATTGTAATATTCCTCAAAGGTTTTTTTTTTTTAATTGCACATCAAGAATGGATTATTAGACTCCTAGAGGGATGATTCAGCGAAGCATGAGAACCATGCCCGGCATTGGTGTCTATGCCTGTCATCTCAGCATCGAGAGGTGCTGGGTGGAGACAATGAGATCTCATAAGTTTGCTGGCTAACTAACGAATCTGAAATGGTGAGTTTCTTTAGTCTGTCAGAGATCCTGTCTCAAGGTGAAAAAGCAAGTGGAGGGTGATAGAGAAGAGCACCTGCTATTCTAACATTCTATTCTACTTCCTGTAGGTGCTCATGTTGTTACAGACAGTCACAAAAGCAGGCATGCAACACACACACACACACACACACAGAGAGAGAGAGAGAGAGAGAGAGAGAGAGAGAGAGAGGAGAGAGAGAGAGAGAGAGAGAGAATGGGGTTATTCTAGTAGGTTAGTAGTGACTATTAGTTCTGACTTAGTCAGGATCAAACCTCTTGGTAGTAACAAGAGTTGGGTTTTTGCTCTCAATGCCATTCCACGTAATGGAACCAGGATGCCAGAGAGGATGATTTGGAGCAACAGAATACATGCTATTTAAGCTCTTTGCTAACTGCAAATGTCTCAACTTTTTTAAAAACAGCATTCAATTAATACATTAATTCATTGAAAGAAAGTATCTAGACACATGTCATTAATATTTCCTTTCTATAATTTCCTCTATAGATGTACTTACTGATATAAAAGAAAATATGTATTTTTCGATTTAGTCTCATTTCCTACTTTCCACACTTTTATCATTAGGTAACTTAAATTCATTTACTGTAGTAATTTATATGTAGTTCTTCTTCTGTATCTTTCACTCTTTGACAGGAATACTCAGGAATGTCTTCATTACAAATATTTAGACTACTGGTGGCGTAGTGGCTCTGAAAGGTAGAGACATGAGGATCAGAAGCTCAAGGCAAGAATAGGCTATTGAATCTAAAGCTAGCCTCCTTACAAGAGGCCTTTCTCAACCTAATGCACCCACACAAAATCAATACATGGACTATTGGCCAGAAGGGAATTGTCTGAGAATTTTTTCATGAGTACAAGATCATATAGATTTTATTTAATTTTGTGAAAAGAGTTAAGTCATATATATCTTGCACTTCTACAACCTTGCAAAATGAACATGGATAATTTTTACCTCCAAGTCTCCAAGAACCCCCTGGGGCATTTTCTGTGTGAAGTAGTTGAAAATGTTATTTTTAGGTGTATGGGAATGATAGCTTTTCTTCTATAATTGATCAAAGCTAAGATAGCAATTCATACATGTAAGCATTTTCTTGGTGATAGTTTTAGGACTAGTATTATTGGGGCAGGTAGAAATCACCATCTAAAGACAATTTGTGGTTTTAAAGAAAGAGTAAAAGGGGGGAAAGCATGAAATACTAACTCATTCCAGATACAATCTCTTCTGGCTAGGAAGAAGTCAATTTCATTCAGAGGTCATTCCATTTTGAAAGAGGGAGGGAGAAGACCAAGCATTTTCTTGGCTAAATTTAACCCTTATCTCTCCTTAGGTTTTAAGGAGTGATTGATTTTGAATCTCAAAGATGAGATTCAATGTCCAGAGTTTGTTGGAGGACCTCCTCCTGCTCCTTATGATTTATCAAGTCATAACCATGTATCTACAGAGGAGCTGGCAAACTCTATAGACTGCTGTAGAGTCTGAGAGAAACCTAAGACATATTTTTCAAAGATCAAAAGCATGTTTTTGTTGGTCCCTGGTATTTAGTTCCTGGCTGTTCTTTGACCTTCCCTGCTGCTAAGAAAAAGAAAATAAAGTTTCTAGGGACCCCCTATTTTCTTCTTTTTGTCTTTGTTAATTTTTGAGTTTACTTGGGAAACATACTTCTCTTTTCTTCTTTATGCCACATCTTAAATATAATATAGGAAGTAAAGAACTTGGCAGATAGAACCTGGCTATACTCTCTACCTGCTGAAAAGTCTGATTATTGAATTTCCTTTTTCAGATTTAAGAATACATTTTTTGAAGATTGGTCTTTACCTTTGATATTCCAAACACATGGTAATGTTAAGCTTCAGTACTAAAAAAGACAACACATATCTGTTACACAGTACAGTTTGCACTTAATAGGGCCAGTATATGATATCCTTTAGTCTATTTGATAATAATAATAATATTTAGTATCAAATCTTTGTATATATTTTGTATAAAACATTACTTTATATTAGATAATATATACATGAACATTAGAAACGGTGCTTGGTAAATATCAAGCATTCAGAAATAATCTGATGCTTGATTTATTTTTATAAGAATAATGTTTAAAATTAGAAATATCTAGAGTACTCTACTAGACATGATAGATTAATAATATATAATAAAATTAGGGGATTATAGAAACAATTATTATTGAAGATATTTACAAAAATCTATTCCATGATAAGGTAAATACAGTTGAGATACAGAAATCTGTTTGAATATTAAAATGCAAAATAACTTTCATATTAATAAGAATGTTTCTACTAATAGTAACAAAATGATTCCTAGGAATTGCTGATGAAATTATCTTGTGTGTCTCAATAAGAAGACTATAAATTATTCTTTCTTTACTTCTGCTCTCTTTTTTTGTTTTCTACATTTTTTTACTTTTAAAGCAATCTTACTTTACATATCAACTCCAGTTGCCTCTCTCTCAGATTCTCCCACTCTCCCCACCTTCTCCCTATCCCACCTCCCATCCACTCTTCAGAGAAGGTGAAGCCTCCCATGGAGAGTCAACACAGTCTGTCACATCAGTTAAGGCAGGACCAAGTCCCTCCCCACTGTGTCTAGGCTGAGCAAGGTATTCCTTCTAAGGGAGTGGAATCCAAAAAGCCAGTTAATGCACTAGGGATAAATACTGCTTCCATTGCTAGCAGCCCCACAAACTACCCATACCACACAACTATCACCCACATTGAGAGGGCCTAGTTCAGTCTTTTACTGGTTTCCCAACTCTCAGTCCAGGGTCAGTGAGCTCCCACTAGCACGACTCAACTCTTTCTGTGGGGATCCCCATCATGATCTTGGCCCCTTTGCCCATAATATCACTTCTCCCTCACTATGACTTGATTCCAGTAATTCTGCCCAGTGTTTAGCTATGAGTCTTGGGATCTGCTTCCATTAGTTGATGGATGAAGGTTCTATGATGACAGTTAAGGTAATCATCAATCTGATTACTGGGAAAGGGCAATTAAGGTACCCTCTTTATTATTGCTTATATACTTATCTGGGTCATCCTTGCAGTTTCCCGAGAGTTTCCCTAGTGTCTGGTTTCTTGGTAACTCCACAACGGCTCCCTTTCAAGGTAGCTTTCCTTGCTATCAATCTCTGTCCTTTACCGCACTTTCGAACTTCCTGATCCCTCAAGTTCTCCTCCCTGCTCCCCTTCTCCCTTTCCTACTCTCCTAAAACTCTTCCCCAGCACTGCCAATTTTCTAAGGAGATCTTGTCAACTTCCCTGTCCCAGGGCTTTCCATATATGTTTCTCCTAAGGTTCTCCTTGTTTCTGGTCTTCTCTGGGGTTGTGGACTGTAGAATGGTCATCCTTTGATTTATATCTAATATCCACTTATGAGTAAGTATATACCATGTTTGTCTTTCTGTGTTTGGGTTACCTCACTTAGGATTTTTTTTTTCTAGTTCCATGCATTTGCCTGCAAATTTCAAGATGTCATTGATTTTTACTGCTGAATAGTAATCTCTTGTATAAATACACCACATTTTCTTTATCTGGTTTTGAGGGGCATTACAGGTGTTTCCAGATTCTTGTCAGTATGAATAATGCTCTTATGAACATAGTTGAGAAAATGTCTTTGTGGAATGGGTCTGCATCCTTTGGGTATATGTCCAAGAATGGTATTGCTGGATCTTGAGATAAATTTATTCCCCATTTTTGAGACACTACCATATTGATTTCCAAAGTGTCTGTACAATTTTGCACTCCCACCAGCAATGGAAGAATGTTTCTCTTACTCTGCATTCTCTCCAGCATAAGCTTTCATTAGTGTTTTTGATCTTTCCATTTTGACTGGTTTAAGATGATATCTCGGAGTTGTTTTGATTTGCATTTTCCTGATGGGTAAGGATTTTGAGCAGTTCCTTAAGTGCCTTTTGGCCATTAAAGATTAGTATGTTGAGAATTCTGTCTAGATCTCTACCCCATTTTTTTAATTGGATTATTTGATATTTTGATATATAGTTCCTTGCGTTTTTTTTGTATATTTTGGAGATGAGCTGTCTGTTTGAAGTGGGGTTGATAAAGACTTTTTTCCCATTTTATAGGCTCCCATTTTGTCTTCTTTTTTTTAAAAAAAATATTTATTTATTTGTTTATTATGTGTACAGTATTCTTCCTGCAGGCCTCATTACAGATGGTTGTGAGCCACCATCCATTTTGTCTTCTTGACTGTGTCTTTTGCCTTACAGAAGCTTCTTAGTTTCATGAGGCACCATTTAATAATTGTTGATCTCAGTGTCTGTACTATTCCTGTTTTATATTCAGGAAGTGATCTTCTGTGCCTATGCATTCAAGGCTGTTCCCCACTTTTCCTTCTATGAGATTCAGCGTGGATGGATTTATGTTAAGGTTTTTCAATCCATTTGGACTTGAATTTTGTGTCTGGGGATAGATATGGATCTATCTGAATTTTTATACATGTTGACATATAGTTATACCATCACTGTTTCTTGAAGATGCTTTTTTCTACTGTATAATTTTAGTTTCTTTGTCAAAAAATCAAGTATTCCTCAGTGTGAGAATTAATATCATGGTCTTCTATTTAACTCCATTGGTCTTCCTGGCTGTTTTGTGGCAAAATCAACTGCTTCCATGACTATAGCTTTATAGTAGGGCTTAAAGTCAAGGATACTGATGGCTCTGGATGTTCCTTTCTTGTGCAGTACTATTTTGGCTATTGTTGGCTTTTTGTTTTCCCACAGGAAGTTGAGTATTCTTCTTTCAAGGTCTGTAAAGAATCATGCTTGGATTTTGATGAGGATTACACTGAATCTGTAGATTGTTTTTGGTAAAATTGCTGTTTTTACTATGTTGATCCTACCTAAGAGCATGGGAGATCTTTCCATTTTCTGATATCTTCTTAAATTTCTTTCTTTAAAGTTATAAAGTTTTTATCATACAGGTCTTTCACTTGTTTGGTTAGAGTTACCCTACGATATTTTATGTTGTTTGTGGCTATTGTGAAGAGTGATGTTTCCCTGATTTCTTTCTTATCATGTTTATCATTTGTGTATAGACAGTCTACTGATTTTGGGCATATCTTGTATCCCGTCACATTACTGAAGGTATTTATCAGCTATAGGAGGTCTCTTGTAGAATTATTCAGATCACTTATGTAAACTATCATATCATCTGCAAAACATGAAAATTTCACTTCTTTTTTTCTAATTTGTGTCCACTTGATCTCCTTTTGTTGTCTTATTACTCTAGCTGAAACCTGAAGTATTGTATTAAATAGATATGGAGAGAGTAGACAGCTTTGTGATTTTAGTGAAATTGTTTTGAGTTTCTCTCTATTAAGTTTGATTTTGGCTGTTAACTTTATTATTATGTTGATTAAACACCTTGAATACTGGATCTCTCCAAGACCTTTATCATGAAGAGGTATTGGATTTTTTCAAAGGCTTTTTCAGTATCTAATAAGATATTCATGTTTTTTTTTCCTCTCAGTTTTTTTATATGGTGGATTACATTGATGGATTTTGTATGTTGAACTATCCCTGCATCTCTGGGATAAAGTCTACTTGATCTTGTTGACAATTTTTATGATGTGTTCTTGGATTTAGTTTGCCAGTATTTTATTGAGTATTTTTGCATCAGTGTTTATGAGAGAGATTGGCTTGTAATTCTTTTTCTTAGTTGCATCTTTGTGTGATTTGTATACCAGGGTAACTGGTATTCATTAAATTCCTAAAAACAATTTGGCAATGTCCCTTCTGTTTTTATTGTATAGAACAATTTGAGGAGTATTGGTGTTAGCTCGTCTATGAAATTCTGGTAGAATTTTGCACTTAAACTGTCTCTGGGATTTTCTTTTTTTTTTCTTTTTTTTTTTCTGGTGGGGAGAACTTTGATGACTGTTTTTATTTCCTTGAAGGTTATAATGTGGAGGCCCAAAAAGGTGAGCCTATTCCCACCTTGTCTGATGCGTTCTTTGTTTTTATTTCATTGATTCCAGCCCTCAATTTGATTATTTCCTGGTGACGGCTCCTGGGTGTTTCCTTCTTTTATTCTAGAGCTTTCAGGTGTGATGTTAAGTCACTAGTGTGAGATTTCTCCAAGTTCACTATGTAGGGACTTAATACTATGACCTTTCTTCGTCTTAGCACTGCTTTCAAAGTGTCCCATAGGTTTGGGTATGTTGTGTATCCATTTTCATTGTGTCCTAGAAAGTGTTTAATTTTTTTATTTTTTCCTTAACCTATGTATGATTCAGTTGAGCATCGTTCAGTTTCCATAAGTTTGTGGGCTTTCTGCAATTCATGTTATTATTGAATTCTAACTTTAAGCCATAATGATCTGATAAGACATAGGGGGTTATTCCATTTTTTAAATATCAGTTGAGATAAGCATTGTAGTGAATATGTGGTCAGTTTTTGTGAAGGTTCCATGAGGTGCTGAAAAGAAGGTATATTCTTTTGTGTTTGGATGGAATGTTCTATAGATGTCTATTAAATCCATTTGATTCAAAACTTCTGTTAGTTTCTTAATTTCTCTGTTAGTTTTCTGTCTGGCAATCTGAACCAGTGGTGGGATAGGAGTGTTGAAGTCTCCCACTATTAGTGTGTGAGGTGTAATGTGAAATTTGAGCTTTAATAATGTAACCTTTCCAAAGGTGGGTGCCCTGGTATTTGGGGCACAGATGTTCAGAATTGAGATTTCATCTTAATTGATTTTTCCTGTGACAAATATCAAATTCATCTCTTTTGATTAATTTTAGTTTAAAATTGTTTTTTAGATATTAAAATAGCTATACCAGCTTGTTTCTTAGGTCCTTTTGGTTGGAAAATCTTTCTGTAACCCTTTACTCTGACGTAACGTCTGTCTTTATAGCTGAGGTGTGTTTTTTGTATACAGCAGAAGGATAAATCCTGTTTCCATATCCATTCTATTAGCCTATGTCTTTTTATAAGTGAATTGAGACCATTGATATTAATAGATATTAATGATCAGTGTTTGTTAGTACATGTTATTTTTTGTTTTGTGGAGTGGTAGTAGTGTGTGTGTGTTTCCTTTCTTTTTTAAAAAAATTACACATTTGCTGATGTGTAATTATCTATTTTCTGTGTTAGTTTCCTTGGGTTGGAGTTTTTCTTCTAGTGCTTTTTGTAGTGCTTGATTTGTGGATAGGTATTTTTAAATCTAGGTTTTTCCTTGGATTGCTTGTTTCCTCCATCTATGAGAACTGAAAACTTTGCTAGGTATAGTAGTTTTGGCTGGCATTCATGGTATCTTAGTGTCTGTAGAACATCTATCCAGGATCTTCTGGATTTCAGGGTTTCCATTGAGAAATTAGGTGTAATTCTTATAGATCAGCCATTATATGTTATTTGGACTTTTTCCTTTGAAGCTCTTAATATTTTTTTTTTCATTCAGTATCTTTAGTATTTTGATTATTTTGTGGCAAGGGAACTATTTCTTTTTCCTTTGGTTTAGTCTATTTGCCTTTGTTTAAGCTTCTTGTACTTTCAGAGGATTGTCCTTCTTTAGGTTGAGAAAGGTTTGTTCTATGATTTTTTTAATATGTTTTCTGTGCCTTTAAGCTGAACTTCTATTTCTACCACTGTTATATTTAGGTTTGGTACTTTTATGTGTATCATGACGGCCTGCTTGTTGAAGGTTTTGTCCTGCCAAGTTTCCACAGCCAGTAAATCACAAAGAAAATCACACAGAGGTCTCCATAAGTTATAAACGGATTGGCCCATTAGCTCAAGCTCCTTATTAACTCTTGTGACGTATATTAGCCCATTATTGTAGTATATGTTAGCCACATGACTTGGCACCTTTTTCCGTGGTACAGGTCACATCTTCCTTCTTTGGTGTCTGGACAGGACTGGAGAGGAATGAGATTCCTCCTTCCCAGAATTCTGTTCTCACTGACCCACCTCTACTTCCTGTCTGGTTGTCCCACCTATACTGCTAATTGTTTTTTGTTTGGTTTTTATTTTGTTTTGTTTTTTGCATAGAAATCACTAACCAGTATTGTCATCAAGTTTTTAGTCAGTTTTGTAAACTTAATCTATCTCATCCCTGAGGTTTAATATTTAAGTCACTGTTTCAAATCCCAACAGTTTGTGGCAGCGACCTTTGTATTTCTTGTAATCTCTGCATTTGGTATTCACATCATCCAATATATTTTGTTTCCTTTTTCTATCTGGTGGCAGACATTAAGATCTATACTTTCTCCCTTAAGTTAATTTGTCAGACGGATGAAAATGGAGCATCTTGGGACAAAATGACACTTATTTCTGCTGGAAACAAGAGCCAAGAACACGTGATTAAAATTGGAGATGAAGGGCAGAGAAAACAATTCCCTCTTTTCTTCTCTTCATTGGCTTTTGGTTGATCAGTTAATTGCCTAGTGTCTTAAGAAGGCAGGAGAAGTTAATTCAAGTCTCCCTGGAATGCATCAGCCCAGGCAAGCCTTAGGCAAGCAGGAATCCAGTGAGGGACTCTGCTAAAATCTTTTAGATATAATGAAATATGTTAACATCTGCATTACTCCAAAGAGGCAGTTTACAGAAACAAGGTTCCTGAGACTCAAGTTGCAGAACCAATGGAGGTGTCTACAAAGCAGCATCCTTGGCTTAACCCCAAAACAATTAAGTAAAAGTATTTGAGTGCGGAAACCATGTTCATTTTGAATGAATTCCTCGAAGACTTCTTTGACACATTAAGATTTTAGAATCAGTAAGAGAAAATTTTGTTGCTTAGAAACAAAGGTTACCAAATCATTGTGTTGACCAAAACACTGATCAGTTCTTGACTTCTATATTACTTTTCTTCATTAACAATTTGCTTTGGAGCCCAAATATACTTCTGTGGTCAAAGCAATAAACATGTTAACTCTCCTATTTCTTTGCTTCTGAGTTAACAGACAGTATACATAACCATCTTCTAATAAAATTTTATATACACTTATTTTTCTTAACAGGCTTCAGTCAAATGTCTTCCTGCACCATATTTGACCCACAAGTAAAATTAACTCCTGATCTCGGCACCAATCATTGAGACTTAGGACATTTGCCTCAAGCCCATGATTCCTTCTCCTGAATTTTGAAACAAAGCTTCCTAGAGCATATAGAGAGAGGTAGATGCCAGAATGAAAGCAAACATAAAAATTAGTTTGTTAAACCTAAGTTAAAGGTGAGTTATCACCAAAATGTATCCCCTGTTGTGACAGAGAGAAGGTAACCTATGAGCATATTTAGCCAGTATAACATACTGGAATTTAGAAATACAACTATGACAGCATCTGAAATAAAAATTTAAAAACTACTTTGAGGCACATTTTTTATCTATTTTCAAATCTATTTATATTTCTTTTTTAATGGAACTATACAATATTTTACTGCTTGTTTAGTTCATATAAACTCTCAGAAAATATCTTTAAATAATAGTATAGAAGAAATATGGACAAAAGAGTAATTATTTTTTCAGAATCTTATTTTCTTTGGGTTGTCATATTTTGGCAATGCAATTTTATCTAACTTTTATGCTATTTTGAATGGGAGTGAAACTGTTATCATAACATCATAACTTTATAGATAATAATAAAAAGGAATATATGTATGTAAAACCTGTTTCTGATAATAGGCTCCAGCAGGAACTTGTCTTGTGAGCCAGTTTAAAAATGAGTTTGGAGGGCTAGAAGAAAAAAAAAAACTGATTTCTTAAGATTTGGTATTGATTGAATAACATATGGTATGGCAATATATAGGAATACACTGATGAGCTACAGTGGAATATTTTACTCACAATAGTCTATATACAGCTTTTATAGATTGCACATATTCGTATATGACTTATAATGCAAAATCTCAACATGTCCAGGGAACAAGGCCAACTGTTTTTCTATATAAGTCCCCGCACATTCTCTGGTATAGATTAAAAATTTGTTCCCAGCCCAGGTTGCTAGCCAAAAGTGGACTTCAAGTTTCTGTTGGCTCTTCCTGTTTGCTGTCAGAACACAGAAAACCATCAGATCTTGACTAAAACCAAGCTAACAGGAATGGATGCTGGGGAATGGTGTACAATAACTGTTTTTCAGCACTGAGGACTATAGTGGGAAGACAAAGGCTGCAATTCTTAGGAATAAACATTACTGAAAGATTACTGTAAAAAAAAGCTGGGAATCTGTATGTTTAAAGTTTATGTTAAGAATTTTCCTGCTGAGAATCTATTTGCTATGTCTTATCTACTAGCACAAATTAAAAGGCAAAAGCTTAAAAGATGATAACACTTGGTGAGTGTCTTCTATAAGACAAGATCTTACAAAGGCAAGTAAGATGTAGGCTGTATTCAAGACTGGTTACCATGGTACTGAAGATGGCAGTAAAGAGTAAGCGCTGCTCCTGTAGAGGATCTGAACTTTGTTTCTAGCACCTCTATCAGAAGACTCACAACCTACTATACCTCCAACTTCTGCAGATCCAAATTCTCTACTGGCCTAACATGCATACCCCTTCACACACACACAGTTACAAACACATAATTACAAAGAAAAAAACAATCTTTTACAAGAAGGATGGTAGCCATGGTTCCCCAACTAGTTAACATATTCTTCAAAGTAACAGTCCTACAGTCTCAATATTCCTTTGACCCATTCTAAATCCTGACCTAATATTCTGATTGGTTTACATCACCTGTGGATTTTTATTTTATTTTTTTAATGAATCAGTGTTTGGTATTTTTTGGATGTTGTATTAGATAAGATCACATGCCCATTCAGCCAACATGCATAAATAATCTCAAATGTCCCATAGTTCATAGCAGAATTCTCCTTCAGGAAGTGTATAGTCATTGTATTTTTCAGTGGTAACAGAGGTAATTGCTCAAAGTTGGCTTCATAAAATCAATTCTAGAAGGCCATCAGGTGTCACTTAAATGAGAGTCTTGTCATTGACTCCCTCCTGCTTCATGCATTACACATGATCCCAATCCAGCTGTGTGTGGTCTTGGGAGGGACCAAAACTGTGGAGTGGAATGTTAGCTATTGCTTGAATTTCAAGAATGCAAACTGGTGAGTAAACACCCATGGTAGATTGATGGGTTTTGATGATGTAGCCACCGGAAAGCCACTCATGGTACTACAAGTAACCAACCTCTTTCCTCTGCTCCTGTAACTAAACCCAGTGGACTCATTGCTCATCAAGCTGGGTTGGTGTGGAATGGTTTCTTTGGTCCATTTCTAGTCTATCTGAGTGAATAGGTTTGTCTTTGTCTGTGACTCAACAAAATTCATTGTTCCCAGGTAAGTGTTCCACAGGCGACCACATTATACAGTAAAAAGGGAAAAGAAACTGTTTCCAAGAAATTGGCAAGGGAGAAATGGACAAGTCAGTTAGAAGATTGTTTTTAAAAGGTCATTTTGGAAAAAAAAAATGTAATCACTATTTCTGAGTGTAAAAATGAATGTTGATATGATATATTATAGCTAATTGAATAAAATGGGCAAGTAAGGGATCATGTTGATAAACAACATTTTCACATAGAGAGTGCTAGATTAAAACAAAATTACAATGAGCTAAAAATATCAATATCGGTCAAATAATAAGTTTGAAGAGCAAAACATACTTCTGTTCCTGCCTTATGCATTTATTCCCCTTCTGGGCTAATAAAATGTAGTTGTGTTACAAAGTATTAAAAGGATGGGGATGCCTGTGCAGGGAAAACTTATTTTTTTTTGTAATTTTAAAACTGGACACATTATAAATTAGCATGTTAAAATGCACTTTCTTTCAAACCATGTAAAACATAACCGTGGTATGTTTTTTTTTTTTATTGTTGTGTTGGGTATATTGTCAGTTCAAGTAATACATGCTACATTTTTTAAGGTTTTTAATATTTCAAAAATTTATTGAAGTTTTATTTAGTAAATTGGAGCATGTGAGGATGATAATCAGGGTGGGCAACCAGGCTTGCAACTGAATAATTTTCATTATTAAAAGCTATATATTATTTAATGTATTTCTAAGTAACACAATTTTTTTAAATTTTGGGGTTCATATTTTATTAAACAAAAGAACATTATAGTATAGTACAGAAACTAAAAGAGTCATTACCTACATTACTTATATTTTTATACTCATGTATCATAAGGACAGAGCAATGGCAGAGATGAACTAGTCAAAAAGTGATGACCAGAGAACGTAAATAACCTAACCCTATAAAAATTGTGTCCCATAAAAATATTGTATTCTTTTATGTTTGTTTCTTTGTTTGTTTTCTGTGGTCATTTAAAAAAATATTTTTTTAAAAAATTTTACATACCAGCCCCAGTTCCCTAACCTCCTGTCCTCCCTCTCCCCTCAACTTTCCCAGCCCCAGTCCCAATCCATTCCTCAAAGAGGGTGAGGTCTCCCATGCAGAGTCAACATTTGTCACATCATCCTGAGGTAGGAAATGGGATCTAAAGAGCCATGCACTAAGGATAAATACTGGTTTCACTGGTTTCACTGCCAGTGGTCCTAAATCTGCACAAGCCACACAACGCTCACTCACATTCAGAGGATCTAGTTTGGTCCTATGCCTCCACTTGGGAGGCAAAAGTGAGTAGATATTCTTGAGTTCAAGGCCATCCCGGTCTACATAGGGTGATCCTGAGGAAAAAAGAGAAGAAAGAGAAAAGAAACAATCAAACCAAAAAAAGGAACAGAAAAAAATCCATCAATAATTTTTTCTTCATTCGTAGACATTCATGCAAAAGAGAATCCCCGAAGAACCAAACAGAATGCACAGCTGAAGTGTCCCACTTCTCACAGAGTGAGCAATCCTTCGTGTTGGCTAGAAAGGCAGGGTTTCCTTCACACCTATTTTACTACAGTAGAGCATCAGACAGGACACCATTATCCTTGATCAGATTTGTATGATTCATCAGATTCCTCATGGAATTGTTTCCCACTTTTCTATAGATGTATCCCTAGACAATAACTCTGCTAGATAACTCTGAAAGATGCCCCTCCTGGACAACCGTCTGTACATTTTCCTCATTAAATTCAAGATTCAAAAAGTTCTAAATTAAAACGTTTGATAATTCTTCTGATTAACTAAATTATTTCAGTAGTTATTCTTTCTTTCCTTCTTTTTGGTTGTGATCCTAGTCTTTAACAGCTGAGCCATCTCTCTGCACGGGAGGAGGAAACAGTGGATGGAATATAAATTGAAATTTAAAAAAAAAAAACTTTAAAAAAAGAAAAAGACCTTTTAGCATAACATTCGTTATTGATTAAGTGGTCGTTGTGTAAGGGTGATGTTGTGTTGTTTCACAGCTTTCATACAAAAGGTAGCTAATTACTCCTGGGAGAATTGCATTGGGAAAAGAATTCTGTGAGTCCACCTCCTACTTTTACTCCTTCAGAGGAAAAGGTCCCTGAGCTCTGGACAAACTCAAGTATCACAGACAACCTATATTTTCCTTCCATATGGTTGCTCCTTTCAAGAACATTATTAGAAAATTTAACATGCAAATACCACACTAAGCCAGCTCTGAAATGGGGAGGAAAATATCCATTTCAAAAATCCCTGGGACTGGAATCTATTCCTATCAATGTCATTTAGTTTTATTATAATCAGAATACATTGTTTGCAGAAAATATTAATTTAGGTAGGTCTGAAGAATTGTCACCCAGTTAATTAATCCCATCTGCTATTTTACTGTCAGAGCAGCCACAATCTGTTTGCCAGGGATTCAAAACCATAGAAAAGGCCCCATGAGCACCACTAACAATCTATGTCTACAGCAGCTTTCCTCGAATACACATGGTCTTAAATTTGAAAAGGTGACAGTGGAAAAAAAAAACTCTATCAGGATAATCTGTCTTATTTCATCTGTGTCATGAAAATTTATAAAATTAACTTTAAATATCATGACATTCAAAAACATCCCAAACTGTGAAACTGAGGGGGAGGAAATGAAGAGAAGTAGAAGACTATGTTTGTAAATTTAGCCATTGTTGCTAAAATCAAATTAGGGAGTTCAGTCATTATTAAAATGTGGTCTCATTCAATGTAATTGTTTCTCTGGTATCTGATGTCACAAACTGCTCTCTGACTTTGAAGTCAAATGTTTACTTGGTTGTTATTCTTTTTGCATATTTTTGATAGACCTGATATCGGATATTTTTCTGAGAAATAACTCACATGTGACAATGTAATGAAAGTAATTACTTGCGTTATAAATTTCTGAAAGTGACATATGGTGTCATGTATTCCCCAGTGACTTTATGATTCAGGTGTGCAGGGAAATATGTTAACTCTTCAGACACCCATTTCCTTCACTATTAAAAGCAACAGCATCCTACACCAAAGGACCCCTTTGTTTATAAAGGAAGCAAGTCTATCAATATATACTCAGTATCACCAGTGAAGGCAAGAGTCAGACATATCTTTCTAGATATCAAGTTTCCTCTCAGGTGTATCATTACTATTTTGCAGCTATTTGACAAAATAAATGCTACCGTAGAAATCTTCAGAAAGTGGCCAATGATAAAACTTCACATGCAAGTTTTATTTATTTTCTTTTGGGGACTGTTATGCCCAGATCACGGAGTCCCCTCAAAACCAACTAGGAGACAAAGTTCTGTATATAAAAGCAAAAGCCTTTATTCTTATACAAGTTTGGAAACTTGGTCTCTTTGTGTGTCCCATGTATTGGAGTGATCAGAGAGCCCCGAGCTCAGTTAGAGTTGGGTTTTTATAGCAGCAAAGGTAGAGGTAAGGGATTTCTAAGCTTTAAGATCCCTTATTGGCCGCCATTTGTCTAGGTTGTCCTAGTGAAAAAGCAATAGGTGTGTGCTGGCAGGTTATCCTATCTACAACGGTTGGAACCCTAGTAATTTCCTTTGGATGGTCTGTTCCTGGGTGGTGCCTGGGTGGCCTCATTTTGTGGTCTTTCTTGCAACCAGGTATTGCCTTAGGGAAAACTACTGAGACCCAGGCCTGTGCTAAGCTTGTCATGGCTGGGTCCTACAGAGCCATGATTTATTTGGTGTTCTTTTAAGTGGCTTTGAATTCACAGTCTCTTTAGTTATCTACCATAATATCTGGAATTGCAAGGGGCAACACCTCAGTATATTAAGGCACTATTTTTAATTTTATTATTATACTCTCAATCTGAGCCTGGGAATTACCCATCTTCTCTACTTGAATCTAATCACAATCCTATTATCAATTCTGTCCTTCTGTGATGGCACTAATTTTCAATGTCACATAATCTAGAATCACTCTAAGACCTACCTGTAAGGACTTATGTTGATCATATTGACTGCTGTAAGAAGATATATCTAAATATGGGAAGAACTCTTTGGTTCTCAGCATGGACTGCAAACATGGAGACAGGGAAGGGAACAGCATGCCTACAGTTTGCTTCTGCCTCCATTTGCTTCTTGACAATGTCATGTGATCATGTGTGTCAGTTCCCTGCCTTTGTGCCTTCCCCACAATGATGCACTGTGCCTTGAACTGCTGCAGGGTAAACAAATCTTTTCTTCCTTACGTTGCTCAGGCAAGGTATTTTATACCACAGCAACATAAAAGTAACAAAAATACCTTCTCTTTTATGGATATATTTTACAATTCTTCTATACTTTTGCAATGTCTTTAACTAGAGAAATAGTATTTAACGTCAAGGGATGAAGTGTCATTTATCTTAATGTGTGCTGCTTTCAAACTGTAAAACCGCTATTCCTAGATATATTTAATTTAAAGTTACATAAACCTAGTGATATCTTGTTTCCCTTAAAGTACATCTTTTTATATGTATTACTATTCTGTCATCAGTATTAATCCATCCTCTATATTATTATTATGAAAGTAGTGGTGGCTTATTTATATTGCTCTATTAATTTAAAAACTCATTCGTATTTGTGTCTTTTTACCTAATATCCACACTCATTAAAGTCATGACACTCATACTGAAATGTAAGGTTTTGATAAATTGTTAACACCCAATAATGTGACTTATTATGCCAAATATTAGCTGTGCTCTGATTTTCTATTAGGAGCAAAGCAAATATTTATCAATGTGCATGAGATGCCAAGAAATTATTAGACATCATCTATAGTAATTGCTTGTGGTAGAAATTTTATGCTAGATATTTGTTTGACAATGGTGTGTTATTTTTGAAATTAAAAATTGTTTTTCATAAACACTATTTATGTGGTCTTATGTATCAGATTGGAATCACATATTCTACCACTTGTTTACACCCATGTTGGGGAAACTTTCCAATACCAAGAAATATCTGGTATTTTCTCACAATTATTTAAGAGAAAATATGTTATAAATTTTTTTAAGATGGGCTGTTTTTGAGAATTTATTGGGCTATGCATTTGTACTAGATATATATTTATTTATTTAAAATTTCCACCTCCTCCCATCCCCCCATTTCCTTCCCACTCCCCCACTCCCCCTCACTCTCCAGTCCTAAGAGAAGTCAGGGTGTCCTGCTTTGTGGGAAGTCCAAGCCCCTCCCCTCCATCCTAGGAAGTCGTATTTCTATTGGACACAAAAGTTTTGAAAAACTTTTTTTAGGCACACTGAAGAATAATAAAACATAAATCCTTGATACCAAGAATTTAAATTGTAGTGCAAAACAAAACCATGCTAAGCAACAAGGGATAATTATAATTAATCCTCACATTCTGGTGTGAGTGCTAAGTCCCAAATAAAAAAAAGAAATTTAGGTGGGTTGTGAATTTGAGGAATGAAGCTGATGGTTTGCAGAAATGACAGAGAACAAAATGAAGTTCTCTTGACCTTCGCACGGATACTGTGACAGAAAAAGACAGATTGCAATCCTTTTCTCCTCCTTTCACATTGAAGGGGTGTATTTCTTTCTATAATTTTTTTCTTTTCTTCCCAATCAACTCTGTTCTAAGTGGTGAGATAGAAATCGAATGTGCTGAAGGAATAAGCTCCAAAATAGCCAATGAAGGGAGACATTCCTAAAGAGTGAAGAGTTAATGAAGAATTTTTAGGAGCCTATCGACTCAGCTTCACTCTGTTACCATTTAAGTGGCCCCAAATGGGATGTGAAGTTTAACATATCACGAAACAGATTGTAAGCTCAGGTGGCTGAAAACATTTGCTCATTAATCCTGGTTTGTCCCATGCATCAGCATCAGAAGTAGCAGCAAGAAGTTAGGCAACGTAGCCTCAAATTTGTTTTATTTATTTATTTATCTGAAAAATGAGACAAAAAGAAAGCGATAAAAGACATTATATCCTGCACATTTACTTTATTCTTTTAAAACAAAAAAAAAATTCATATACTATCAATACTTTGATTTGATGAGAACCAGTATTCTGGATGACTATAGTAAACGACAATAAATGAATTTCTAACTCATACGGCTGTGCCCTATTTTGCACTGACACATTGTGTGTCTCAAATGTTTATATATCCTTAGTTTTAGGTTTTTATCTAATCCGGGAATTTTTCCAAAGCTCCCAGATTCTTTTTGGTCATATTATATTGGCAGTTACAAATGTTTGTAAATATTGAAATTATATTTTGTCAGTCTGAGTGTCTTAGAGCTTCTGTACTATATTTATGATCTCTTTGCAAGATATCAACTAGGGATTTTTGATTATACATATCAAAATAAGGCTTTTGTAAGCAATACCATTTACTTATATCCTATTTATTATGCTCAGAAGCTATTGAGCGTTTTAAATGCACCCTCACTCCAATCTGTGAATGGGAGAACTAACACCCTACATTTTATAATAGGTTCAGTTTATGCCAGCTGTTTCTTTATACATTCAGTAATTCCTCCATTCAACTCTAGAAAATATTCACCTTGTAAGATAAATGAAATGGTCAACGTGACAATGATTGATACAAACCTGATGTCATTAAGGACATTGTTCTTGAATATGACATCCATGGCAGCATTGTCTCTCTTCTGGAATCTGAATTTCCTCCTCTTTTGGAAGATCCTCAGGTCCTTTGAGAATTACTGCTGTCATCCTTTGTGTCTTCAACAATGGCCTGGATATTTATCCTCATTAGATGAAGTCTTCTGCAATTGCTCTTGCTTCCTGTCCACAACCTGAGACAGAACCTTTCTGTGCTTCGTGCTTTGGAGCAGCCAAACACCATGAGATCTCATCTATTCCCAAGTTTGCCTGTCTTAATGTTTGCAGCACTCAACTACACAAGCATAACTACTCCCTGGATAGTCGTGCTGTGGCATAGACCTTGTGCAAACAGCTTTTCTCCGGCAAGATTCTCATTTGTATATCCTCTTATTTTCCTCTTTCATTGCTTGTCCCCAGTTTGTCCAGCAAAATCAACAGCTCAAATGGTTCCACCCTATAATTTTCTCTTTACCATTGCTTTACATGAACCTTTCCTTACCCTTAGTTGATTGTCTGATCAAAATGGTTTTCCCTTTAGATTTATTTCACTTTATTATTTGTTCTCAATTCCTCTAAACGTACCTAAGTTCTATCAGAACAGATTCCCTATGCTTTGCCCAGTGTTGTCTGTTTGTAGTCTGCCCGATACCTGGCCCATGGTAGGCAAGCAAGCATGTGAGATGAATAACTGTTTGAGTCAGTTATGCTACAACTCAATTCTCACTGCAGAAATGCCTCCATTTAAAAAAGGGAAAAATCTACATTCTTATGTGCTGTTCACTGTTACCTCTATTTTATATGGTTTATGCAAGTGAGAAGCCCAAAGCTCATAATACTCTTCATATCCAAGATTCATATTTAATCTTAACCCTCAATTTAGGTTGTACCAGTGTGCATAGGAGACCTAAATTGTTGCTAATAGGCTATGAGAGCTCCTTGGTCAGTAATTGTATTATGATCCTTAAAAACATGGACATTTTGTAGCATGGAGCTGGCCTCATCTGCTGTCACACTGTTCAGGAGAAAATCATTCCCTGATTAAATGTTTAGGCCATGGAAAAAACTATTCATGTGACATTCAAACTGATTATATCATATACTCATTCCTCTTTTAAATATCCAACTCCTGGCTTCAAAAGGTGGCCAAAATAGTGCAGTATAAAAGCACATCTGTTATCTGACCTTTGCCCTCTCCTGATATGTCTCACACCATATTCAAACCACTTACACAGCCATGTTCATATCACAGTGACCTGCATTCAGCACTCTACTCTACTCTCTCTGTCTTCTTTCCAAGACGCTGACAACACCTCCAAGTATCAACACTTTCCAACCTGACTTATCCCTCCTTAGTCTCAAAATCTCCATTAGGAGAATTCTTCCCCTGTGGAGCAGTCAAAAACTAATGATGTAGCTTTTTTATATATTTAAAAATGGCCTTTTATTTTGAGGATTTATCCTATACTCTATA
This sequence comes from Microtus pennsylvanicus, assembly GCF_037038515.1. Lineage (NCBI taxonomy): Eukaryota > Metazoa > Chordata > Mammalia > Rodentia > Cricetidae > Microtus > Microtus pennsylvanicus. The sequence continues at coordinate 81,636,620 of NC_134589.1, forward strand.
CCCATTTGAGCAGTGATCATCTTATCTTTATATTTACATCTTTCGCATCTAGGGAACTGGATGATCACAGTAGGCGAAGACTTTAACTGGCTTCTGTCAAGCTCATAGGCATCCAAAATACTTTCACTGTAAATGAAGTGTTGATATCTAATCCCAACTATCGGTTTGCACAGCCTATTCTATCTTTTCATGCCTATTCAATGATCATCCACTCAATGTGCTACTAACCTTCATTTATCATGCGTGTTTACTTCTCCAAATAATCATTCTCATCTGCCTATAACACACACACACACACACACACACACACACACACACACACACACACACTGCTTTTGATCTATATTTTTATTCTTAACCCCACATAAGCTTTCCAGCCTAATGTTTGACTGTGGGACTTTGCATCTGCTCCCATCAGTTGCTCAATGAAGTCTCTGATGAGGATTCTGCTGTGTTCCTGTCCCCAAACACTCTGCAGGCAGAGCAGGCTATAGGCTGAAAGTTTTCTGCCTGGTTCATTCTTCCAGTTTCTCCACCTGAGACCTTGCCTGGTTACAGTAGATGGCCATTTCAGGCTCCAAGTCTCCCATTACTAGAAGTCTTTGCTGGGGTCACTCTCGAAGATTCCATGGAGTTTCTCTTGCACGAGGTGTGCACCTGACCTTAGAAATGCCCCCCTCCCAAATTCCAGTCATTTCTCCCAGCATTTACGCCCCCCACCACTTGCTCTTTCCTGTTCCCAAGATCACTGACTGAAGTCCACCCAAAGAATTTATTCTATTTCCCTTTCCCGGGGAGATTCTTGCTTCTCCCCTTCAGCCTTCCTTGTTGCTTAGTCTCTCTGAGTCTGTGAGCCTTAGCACAATCATCTTTTACTTTCCAGCTATTATCAATTTCTAAGTGAGTACATACTGTGTTTGTCTTTCTGGGTCTGGGTTAGTTCACTCAGCTCATTTTTTTAAAGTTCCATTCATTTGCCTGATAATTCCAGGATGTTGTTTTTGAGTAATATTCCATTATACAAATATATCACATTTTCCAGGGGGGGGGGTTGGTTTGTTTTTTTTCCCACCACATTTTCTTTATCCATTTTTCAGTTAGGGGAAATCTAGGCTGTTTTCCTATTCTGTTATGAATAAAGCTGCTTTGACTATCGTTGAGCAGTGTCCTTGTGATAGGATAGAGTGTTGTTTGGATAAATGTCCATGAGTGGTATAGCTGGGGGGTCTTGAAATAGGTCAATTCCCAATTGTCTAAGAAATAACCACATTGATTCCAAAAGTAGCTATACAAGTTTGAACTCCCACCAGCAGTGGAGAAGCGTTTGCCTTGCTCTACATCATTACCAGCCGAAGCTGTCACTTTTGCCTCAGTCTTAGCCATTCTGACAGGTAAAAAAAATGTAGTCTCAAAATCGTTTCGATTTGCATTTAACAGATAACTAAGGATGTTGAGCATTTCTTAGTGTTTCTTGGCAGTTTAAGTTTCCACTCTTGAGAATTATGTGTTTAGATCTGTACACATTTTTCAATTGGATTATTTAGTTTGTTAATGTCTAGTTTCTTTAGTTCTTTATATATTTTGGATATTAACCCACTTTCTCTTCCATCAGGTTCGGTTTATCTGGTTTTATGATGAGGTGTTTCATCCATGTGGTCTTGAGTTTTGTGAAGGGTAATAGATAGGGATCTATTTTCATTTTTCTGCATGCTGACATCCCATTAGGCAAGCACCAATTTTTAAAGATGCATTCTTTTTTGCATTGTGTATTTCTGGCTCTTTATTGAAGATAGTGTTCACAAAATGTGGGTTCACATCCTTAATTAAATTTCATTTATTAATATGTCTGGTTTTATGACAATATTAGGTGGTTTTTATCTATAGTATAGTTTGAAAGTAGGGGATTTAATATCTCCAGAAGTTTTTTTTTAATTTTATTTTATAGACTTGTTTTACCAGTCCTGTTTTTGTCGAGAAATATCTTGTTTGCTCCATCTATTGATGGAAACATTTTCTGGGTATAGTAGTATAGGCTGGCATCTGTTGTCTCTTAGAGTCTGCAAAACAACTATCCTGTCCCTAACAAGTTTTAGAGTCTTAATTGAAATGTTAGATGTAATTCTAAAAGATCTGCATTCATATGTCATTTGGCTTTTTCCCTCATAGCTTTTAATATGCTTTCTTTATCATGTATGTTTAGTGTTTTGACTATTATGTGACTCAGGGATTTTCTTTTCTGATCCACCTATTTGGTATTCGTTAAGCTTCTTGTACCATTATAGGTAAGTCCCTTTTAGGTTAGGAAAGTTTTTTTCTATGATTTTCTTAAATATAATTTCTTGGTTTTGAGATAGGATTCTTCTGCTTCTGCTATTCCCATTATTCTTAGGCTTTATGTTTTTATGTTATCCTAACTTCCTGAATATTTTGTGTTTCTTAGATTTAACACTTAGCTTTTTAGATTTAACATTTTCCTTGACCAGTGAATCTATTTATTCTAACATATTTTTAGCACAGGAGATTCTTCCATGTCTTGTTTTCTTCACTTATTTGTTTGTTTCTTCTTGGCTTTCTTGATATTCTTTAAGGGATTTATTAATTTCCTCAATTTTTTTTTGGCTGTCTTTTTTCACAATTTCTTTAAGGGAGTTTTTCGTTATCTCTTTAAGGACTTCTATCATCTTCATAAAATTGTTTTTAAGGTCATTTTCATCTGCTTCAACTGTGTTGGAATATTCAGGTCTTGCTGTCATAGGATAGCTAGGTTTTGCTGGGGCCATATTGTCCTGGTTCTTTTGGATTGTATACATCGGCATTTAGATATCTGGGTTGGAGATAATTATAGCCCTAGGTTCTGATGCCTGAGCTTGTCTTTGTTGGATGAATGTGATTGTTTTCCTTGATTTATGTTCCTCTTTGGTTGTCTAGTCTTTGTGGGTTTCTGGTGACTGGCCTGACCCCTTATCTGGTAAGGAGTGTCTGTCCAAGTTGGGAGATGGCCTTCTGGTGGTTACCTTGGCTTTCAATGCAGCAAGGTTTTCTGTTCTTCTGACTGGTGTGGCCTGCACTTGAACAGTGGAAGTCCACTGGAGTTGGATCTAGGGTCTGACCTTGAGACTAATGTTGAGGTAAGAGGGGCAAGTAGTAGAATGGGTCTTTGGGAACAGAACCTAAGGAACCAGACAGTTCAGCTGACAGGTGGATCACTCACTTGTTCTTCTGACTCGTATGCCCAAAACTTGGGCAGTGGAAGGCAGAAGCAAAAATTTTTAAGATTCAGAATACCAACACTGTTTCCAAAAGGAAAAAACCTGAATAAAAAATTTAAACATATTTTGCTGCCTTATTCTTTTCTCCATATTCCCAAAGCCATGTATTTAAATGATCTCACTGGATTGTGTTTGGTTTTAGTTTTCTCAAATAATTTATTTCTTCACTCATTCTTCTGAATTATCTCTTTTAATGATAGCCATATCTATGTTTTCTTCCTACATGAAATGTAAGATGAAAACAACATGCTTTTTTATCTTTATTCCCACATAAATTCTCTTATGGAAATCATCCCATATCAAAGTTCTCTGTTTTCCAGTTTTAAGTACTTTACTGCACATACTCTAGATTTATGGATAATCCTGTGTGTTTATCATTGTAAGAGTTTCAAATATCTTGTGACTATAAATTGTAGCATCATGGATAATCATTGTGTGTACATGTTCACCTTCTTGAATGCATGCCTTCAGGAGAAATTCTCAAAGTTGAGTGATGGATTAAGGAACAAATATTTATGCCATATTTTTCTAGATATTGATAATTTTTAGAGAACTTACATTTTTATTTGTATGATCAATATATAGTAAAAGACTCTCCCAATCCTGCCAATAGATCTCATGATTAAATTTCCAATTTTTACAAATTTCATAATTGAGTTTTGTTTGGCTTCATCTTAATTACATTTGACATAAAGTTTTGTAGCTTATTCGACCCAATGTTTTTCTGTATAATTTGTAGGGTTTTTATTCAACGTCTGAATATGCATTTCTAAACCAAACTTCAAAATTCATGCCTTCAAACCTGAACACCTCATCTTCTCTGAAATCTGTGTCTTGCCACAATAGGTGGTGACTAGATTATCTTTACACTGAGGCCAAAAGTTATGGCATCATTTTTGGATTTTGTATTGTCTTATTTCCCAAAGTAAATTCGTCAGGAATTCCTGGTGCTTCAAATCAAAATCATTCTTGATTTGTGCTTCCCTGGATTACTTCTGCTGTGCTATGTCAGTGACTGCTGTTATCATTCCATCACCGAGTTATTGACTGGTCTCCCCCATCTTTCCTTCAGTACTAAAGAGGACAGAGCTATTCTCTTCAAATTCACAGGGTACATTTTCATTTCTCTAAAGGTTTTTTTTTTCACTCAGAGGAAATGCTTTTAGTTACAGGAACCTCCAATTGCATACAGGGTCCACCATTCCTCAACTCTATGCCAACATCTTGTACAAGTCTACTATTTCATTAATTCATATTTGTTGAGCTAATATCCTTGCAAGTAAACAAATAAACTATGTATTTTCCTGCATGGGAGCTTTGTGCCAGCAGTTCTTCATGCTCAAATCATTCTTCATTTAGATATTCGTTTAGGTAACTCTACTATCTTCTCAACAAAGTACATTCTGAACACCTTGTTAGCATGTTTGCCTACTCAACCTTTGACAATGTAATCCCACTCATATTGGTCGTTTATGTCTGTAGATGTCTTTCTTTCTTCTTTTATTTTATCTTTTTCAACAATTGAAGCATTTATCTTCACAGAACTTGAATATTTTGTTGCTAGTGCATTCCAATAGTTATGAGGAGCATGTAACACATAGTAGGTGCTTAAAAAGTCTATGATATTTAAATGCAGACTGAACAGGTCCTGCTCCATTCCAGTCCTTAATATTTAGAAAGATGCCTCATCTACATCTCATTTCACTGTCAATTAAGAACAAATGTCTACAGTCATGTGTCAGATTAAGAAGCCATGGTTTCTAATAATTTCTTCTCAAAACTTCATTTTTCATAAACTGACTTCATAACTGAAAAGTGTAGACTATTAAAGGCACTTACAATCTTGATCACTTGAGAATATATTCCAACTTAAAAAAACTAATATCATATCAAATGTCAAATTTTGCCTGCCAAGTTTGTGGAAGTTGCAATTTGCAAACTCCCCATCTCAATATATGCCCTGAACATCTGCCATTATTTGAAACTAATATGAAATCTGAAATAACCTGAAATTGAAATCAAATATGAGTATTCACATTCCTCCAATTTTTTCTTATAATAGTCTTATTACCACATTATTGTTATCCCTATTTCTTTTCTTTCTTAAATTAATTAAAAATAGCATAGAACTGTATACAACATATTTCAGTCATCATTTGGTCTTCTTAATTAAATAAAACTAGTATTAAAAGGAAATATTTAGAATGTACAGCTTGCAATCCTCAACAGAAATAATAAATGAGACAAGAAGATGCCTGTATCTTTTAACCAGTGTTCGCTGAGTGTTCTAATGAGGACAAGATTTCATAAGACTTGGTTCCCACATTAAATTACTTTCTCTTATATGATAAAGTATAATTTTAAATATCACCAATACTTTATGGAATGCAATAACATATGTTATTTTTTAACTTTTTCTATTAGCTTTCATCTATTAACTCAATAAATAAAATAGACTGATCTATTTACTTTCTATATAGGGATTTTTACTTGCATGTATGTCTGTATGCACAATGCACCCAAAAGTCAGAAGCGGGTGTGACATTCTCTGAAACTGGAGCTACAGATGGTTGTGAGCCACTTCATGAATACTGAGAGTATAATCCTAGGTCCTCTCAAGAACAAGTACTTTTAACTGCTGAGCCATCTCTTTAGCCCCAAGGTTATGAATTTTAACCCCCCAGAAAAATTAAGTTGTCACTTTCATTATAACAACCCCACAAGGAACTTGATAAATTATTACTAAGAGTGTTATCATGACACTTGTGACAAATTATTCTCCAAATAATTAGAAAAACATTCAGCAATATGTTAGTGCAAGGTGGAGCGTTTAGGTTTCAAGTAACAAAACATCTAGTTCCTGTTTCTAAGGTTGGATAATTATATACCTTAATAATTTCTTCAACTTTCCCCTCAACATTGATGATCTACCATCTTAAATCTCTATACATGTTCTTTTGTACTGTCACTTTGCACAATCCAGAGGTGTTTGACAACTTCAAGGCAATTCATGCAGATGCCAATATGCTCAAGAAATAAAAGTGACTACTCTTGCTTCTCATTCCATTTATAAGACGAGAAAAAGCACATTAAGCTTTGCATATGAGCCCTTAGTATATCTCAGTGGCAAATTCCCTCTCGCATCCATTGACAACTGTCAATCATTCAAAAGGAGATCTGCCTATACACACAAGACACATGATTCTAATGCCCTTGCACATTATGAGCCTTTAGCAAAACAAATGAAAATAGGGATGTGAAATATATTGAAGACCTGTAACCACCAATATTATTCTTAATACTAGTACATTGACTATCATAGGTTTGGGACATGCATGGATAGCAAACTTTGAAACTTTCCCTCATTTATCTTTTTATTTCTTTCTTTCACTATTACCTCTATTGCTGTTTTTCATTTGCTAACTTGGTAGCAGTGTGATCAGACTAACCAGCAATAAACTGAAATACATCATTGGATTTGTAAACATTGTATTTTACTGTTATGAATTCAGTTTTGTACCTGTGCCATCTGTTTCACCTTAGACTAATTTCACCTTCTCCGTTCCATGAAAAGGTGTGTACACAAGTATTGCTCTTCATTCTTTAAAAGCTTAGTACAGTGGTTCTCAATCTGTGAGTCACAACCCCTTAAGCATTAAAGGATATTTTCTCAGGGGTCAAATAAGACTATTGGAAAATACAGATATTTGCATTATGATCTATAACAGTAGCAAAGTTACAATTATAAAGTAGCAATGAAGATAATGTTATGCTCATGGGAGAGTTGGTGTATGTTACACAGGAGACACCACAACATAAGGAGCTGCTTTAAGTGCCACAGCATTAAGGATGTTGACAATCAGTGGCTTACTAGAATTTCCCAGTGATATCATGGAGGTTTGCAACTGCAGTTCCAATCCTAGAGTAGACACTGGACTATTCCTGTTTCTACTTTATCTTGAAAGTGTGTTGATAACTGTAAGCTGGGAGGAACTAGTCTATGTAATTTCATGGTCCTGTTTCCTCTTTCATCCATAAGGTTGCTTAAAATTGTACAACTCCTTTCTTCATTATACAAACAAGTTCAGTCTACTCTCTCATGTTTTGTTTTGGTTAAGCTTGAATTTTGTTGTTTATATTAATATTTTCATAGAATGAGATTTTGTTTTATAATCTTTAATAGCTTTATCTTTTTAATTTTTACCTTTATGTTTCTGACCTTCTGTCTGCTTTTAGTCCTTAATAGAGGAAAATAGAAGATGGGCATAAGATCTTTTATCTTTTGAAGATAAATGTTTATTGTCATATATTTCTCCCTACCACTGCTTTAGCTTCATCTCGATAATTTTAATTTGTTGAAGTTTTTATTTTTATTTAGCTCAGAGTAGTTTCCTGATATCTTCCTTCCTGATCCATGACTAATTTAGAGATTCTCATTTTCCAATGATCTGAATTTTTGAGGTGATTATTTTGTTATTGATTTTCCAGGCTTAATTTCATAAATGTCAAAGAGTATACTTCAAGTAATTTTACTTTTTTAAATGTCATTTTTATTGTTTACGTAAAGAATATGTTCGTATGTTCTTTCTTGATATGTTCCCACCTCTCTCCAGACATTAATTACTATTTACCAATTGGCAGCTTTGATCAGTTTTTATCGGTTCTATATACTCTTTACTATTTACCAATTCTCAGTTTTTTATTAGTTCTATATACTCTGTTGATTTTCCACCTAAATATAATGTTATTAATGAACAGATTTGTACTCTCAAAGCTATAATTGGGAATTTATTTTTATGGCCATTTATTCTTTCTATTTTTATTTGCATACTTTGTAAATTCTTGTTAGACATATACGCGTGCAAGATTATATGACATTTGGTGGGTAAGTCCTGTTATTATTATGTAGTTAATTATATCTGGTCTTATGAGCCCATATTACAGGTGATCCCTACTTCCATATTTTATTTATGTGCTCACTCATTTCAATTTATGTATTTGTTTGTTTGCATGTGCTGTGGCTTATCCATGGACATTACTAGTCAGCTGGAGGTAGTCAATACTTTCCTTCCATGATATCTGTTCTGATAAAGAACTCAACTCATCAGACCTGGTAACAAGGTGCCTTTGCCTTCTGACTCCTTCCAAACTTTTTAAATTTTAGTGTACAGCATATTATCTTCTACTGTTTTCTTTTGTCCTATCTATAAAGATTTATGGATGCCGTTTGTCTTGTATTGTACCTATAGTTTAAAGAACTCTTCTTATCCCTTGCTGACCTTGTCCATCTCATCATTTGAAGAATGCCAATGAAGTTGTTATTTCGTTTAGATTTAGGGGTGCCATCATATCATTTGACTTATTCTAATATATCTTTCTTGCATTATCTTGGAATACTTGGTAATTGAATCATTTCCTTTTGTTTTCACAATCCTGGCAATAAAAGCCAGGGCCTTGCACATGCTAGCTAAGTGTGCCACCACAGAACTGTATCTTCTAGTCCACTTCTCTCAGAATTTGTCTAATGTCTTTTATCTTTGGGTGATATTCATAATGTTTTTGTTGTGATTGCTGCTTTTGAGATTATAATGTACACATTTTGTTTCTTTTCTGTATCTTAGAATCACTGTTTAAATGAATTGTAAAAATCTTACTAACAGATGAAGCCCTTCAACCTTCCTTGTTTATATTATCATCGCATTATATAATCCATATACATACATTGGCAATCACGCTGGAAAATGTTAAATTTCAACTGTCAAGCATTATCATATGCAATCAAAAGGAAATGAATAGTCTATTAGGTTGCTCAGATTTATCATTTGTTGATGTTCCATTGTTAGGATTATTCAGAGTTTGATGTTATTTCCATTCTGTCTGAAAATATCTTCCCAGTGCTTATTCTAAATTTTCCTTTCACCTTAGAATGCCTTTAGTTTACCTTCATTTCTTAGAGATGCTATTACATAGTATTGACTTGGAATATTTGTTATGTTTTGAGAGATATTTCCTCCTGTATCTCTACGAGATTGTATATTAAAGAGGGGAGAGTTGGCTTGGTGGTAGTGAGTGCTTGCTGTCTTTCCTGAGAAGCTAAGTTCAGCTTCCACCACTCATATTGGGCCATTAATAGCTGGATATATTACCAGTTTTAGGCTATTCAACATCATCTTCTGGCCTCTGAAGGCATCTGCACTTAATGCATATATGCAAACACATGAATACATGCAATTGAAGAAAACGTCATATATGATACACATACAAAATATTATGTATATAACTTATTACACACACACACACATATGACTTGAAAGGAGAGGGGCTATTATTTTGGAGGCAGAAAGAGACCAACAGGAGTCGGGAGAAAGATAGGGAAATGAGTTGAGTGAACACAGCCAATGGACCTAAAATGCTAACTGAAAATGCCATTCATTGTGAAACTCATCACTTTCTGTAATGAATATAAACTACTTCTAAAATTCTCTTTCCCTCCATCTCGCCACTGTCTGTCTGTCTGTCTCTCTATCTTCCTTTCATTTTTAAATCTACCTGCAGTGTGTTTAGTTTGCTTTATTCTTCTTTGTAATTGCAAATTCTCAAAACACTATAGGGCGATTATTAATACGGTTGTGGTTTCTCATCACTTCTTTCTGGACTTCAATTATAAAAATATTGGAGATTTTTATTACTGTTTTGCATATCACTGACATCAGCTTCATTTCAAGCAGTATTGGTTTTTGTTGTTGTTGTTCAGACTCATTATTCTTATCAACTAATCTGCAAGTTCATTCTTTTGCATCTAATTTGCTGTGAAGTCCATTTGGCTCTTGTTTGCAATTGAAAGTTTTAAGTTCTTTGTACAGTTTTCACTCCTATCTTAATCATCAATGGTCTCCAATATCTTGCTAAGCATTTGTACAATGGCAACTGTTAGTCTTAAGACACGAATACCATGTCACTACTGATGTCTGTTGGTTTTTCCAAAAGAACGTATTTCATTTTGTTTATATGCTGGATAAGGTTTAACCTAAACTCTGATATTGTAAATATTATACCATAAAACTGTAGTTCTTGCTTAAATTGACTAGATGATGTTAATATTTTTGTTATAAAGTGAGTTACTCTAGTTAAGTTTAGAGTCATCTTTTTGAAGACTGATTTACATACCAGTTCATTTCTCAAATCATTTTTAGCCACATTCATTTCTGTCTCTTGGCAAGTGGTGAACATAGGAGTTGGTCTACTTATTAAAGTATCTCAAAGTCCATCTTCTGCTGAGAGGCCCAAATCCAAGCATGTGATGTTTGGAGGTACGGATTTCTTGATGTGCTAATGAATTTCCTGCCCATGCTTACTACCTTTGGGATCTCTCTATCACTTTCTATTTCCCCAAATTTCCTCTTTTCTGCATTTTGGTAGACACACGAGAAGAGTTATGGCACTTCGCCATAATCTTCTACGATTGCTCCCATATCCATAGCCGAACCAATGGGAAACGGAAGAGAAATTCATGTAATAGCAACTGGATCAACACTCTCAAAACCTTTCTCTATCAGCTGGACATATATGATCCCTGTAGGCCTCTATGAATGTTAGAGTTAAGTTTGCTTGTATTCATTTGTCTGACATAGAACCAGAATTTGACTCTAAAGTTTATTTCCATTCTAGAAAAAGGAAACATTTTGCTTCTTTAAAACATTTGTGTTCATTCTGATCTGATATACATTGTTATCATTCATTCAACCTAAAAGACATTGCTTCTCTGAATGATTGGCAGATCCCTTACTCTTTTCTGTGTGTAATAACCCCTGTATTAACCACAGACTTTCTATTTATCACTTAAGACACTGTTAGAATTGGTAGTTTACATAACCCAAAGGCTTATCATGCACACGATATCATATAGTAAAATAAATTGAACTTGTCAGGTTGGTAAATTATGCAGTAAGACTCTTCCAAATAATATGAATACTAATATTATATGACTAATAATAATTATTACACATTATATGTTGATAATAATTATTTTTACATATTATATAATGAAATATGTATATATATATTTTTGTATGTATTATTACATGAGGATGTAAGCACTCATGGCAGAGTGCTTCTCCAGTGCACAGCAGAGTACACACAGAAGCACAAAATCCAATTCTTCATTTTTCTATTCCTAAAATAAAAGCAATAGCATCAATTCTATGTCACTGATATAAGGATTAAATGAAAAAAATACATGGGAAGTGCTGTGGTAATGTTTTATTCCAACTTTGAAATATGACAACACATTTGGGACTTAACACAATACAAGTGTATTGTCTACAATTATTAAGTCTGGTATAGATATTTTTGGATAAAATCAAGGTTCGAAGAGGGAGCTTTGTCTTCTGGAGTTCTGGTAAGAATTTTTTCTCTCCCTTTTCATGTTCTAGAAACGTCCTTGCCTGATTTTTGCCCCACTTCTTGTCTCTTGAGTTCTATCTAGCAATCTAAGAGTAAGTCCTATTTGTACCCATGTCTCTCCCATTCTTTTCTTGGACTCTCTATCCTAGCCCTTCCCCCTCTTTTTCAAAAAAAATCCTCTGATTACATTGGCCCTCCCTGCATAAACAGCAACAAATCAGTCATTTTATTATCATCTGGCTAATAACTGACTTCATTGGCCCCTCTTACTTTCTCTTTGCTATGAGTCCCTAGCATGTTCATATGAATTGGGGATTAGGATAAGAAAACTTTTGTTGCAAGGTATTATTTGCATGTAAGTACTAATTACTATTGAGTCTGTGGGGTTTTTTTTTTTTTGCAACCATCTGTATAGATCACAACAGTATAAGCATCACTGTATCCTTGCAATAATTAAATAAGCTAGTAGAAGTAAAACAACTGAAATAGCTCTTGGTAGATAGGACTTATTAAATAGAGCCTGGAGGGTAGGTTTTGACTCAGGGAAATAAAAACATAATGAATTTTTAGATTTCAAATTGAGCTTAGAATGATGATTTACTCATATAATCCCAGCCTTTGGAAGATAAAGGCAAGAAGATCAGGAGCTCAAAGTTATTCTCAGGAAGAAATAAAGAAAAGAAAATGAACACTTCATATTATAAAAATTATAGCTTATGCATAGTTCTTAACACTTACTGAGAAAATACATTTAGATGGTTATTTAAAATATTTGATCTTTATATCTCTCACCTCTAAAATAGGGTTAATTATAACACTTCCGAAATATCTTAAAACTATAAAGTTAGGAAATGTATATAATATGCTCATCATAATTACTGATACCTAGAAAAAACTCAACAGAAAATTAGTCATTCTTAGAGTTTGTAATTAATATTATTCAAACTCAATCATCTCTGAGATCTGGAACTTTTTCTTAACAGACTTCCTCTTGGATGATTGATGATTCTTGGAATTACCAGTGTTTTATGAGAAACTTGGAAACTGGATTCAATCTCTAAGCAAGATTACTCCCTATGTGTGAGATTCTTATCTCTTCCAGAGACCCATCGAGATTTAGCACAAAGCAATGATACATGGGCATTCTTAGGCTGACCATAAGCCAAGAGTGGAAGGCATATCCTTGCCAAACTGACATGTACTAAAATCACAGCCAATTGTGAAAGTCATCGGAACCTGAACAATCTGCAGAAGGTTCTAAGAATCATCTGAATATTTGAAGGTTTTTGAGTTCATCCCCACTCTTAAGCCTCTTTTTCTGACCTGAAGTTTCTTGAAATACTCCCTTTGAGGGCATGTCTTTCATCGCAAATATAACTCTGCCCATAAGTTCATAAATTTTCAATGGAAATCAATCCAAGGTCCCTGCTTCGATAGGAAAATAATAGACTCTTCTTTATTTTCTATCAACTAAAATACTATGTGTCTCATCAAGTCTTATGGCTATTATTCTATTGAGAATACTTACTGACATCCTAAACTTCTTTGTTTTATATCTTGCTACTTGTAGAATGGTATTGACTTTATCAACCTGTAAAATATCTGCTAACTAGATACAGTCCATCTAATTTAGAAGCTTTTAGGCAAATCTCCTTTGAAAACTGTTAATCTATCAGTTTTCCAACTTTGTGTTGATCATTTCTTGTCACTTATAACATTTTATTGTAGAGTTTTTAGATTTCACTTCCTGTCTGACCAACTATGCAATAATCCACATGAAGCAGAAAATGTGTTTCTTGTTTCCATGTTCAAGAGTACCTGGAACATTGTTAAAAGCTTGGTACACTTTTGATCAAGGAGACAGCTGACTCAAAAATATGTGATTACCAATATCACTAACTCATACTAGCTTACACAAAAATAAATTATTTCATAAAGGATATTTTGCAAAAGGATAATCACTAAGAGGAGTGATAGGCTAGCTGTTTGGGTGCAGTAGGATGGTTTAGTTTTCTCATTTCTTTAATACTGGAATACCATATTTTGTCTAAATACATATATTCTTTTCTTTTCAGATTGTTTCCTCTGTGTTTTATAAAAATGTTGCACGAGCAGGCAATTCACATAATTAAATGCTTGATACTTGCAGTACTGTTTCAAAGAGCTAAGAGACTTCTTTTATCCTATTAACAAATCGCTGACTCCAGAGGGCAATTTGATTGGCTGTCGTAGGGTCAGCTGATTATTGTAATTCAATTACCAATGTTGTTCTATGCTAGAATTACTACTGAAATGAGGTTTGGGGGCAGTAATAGTCCTAGGTAAGGAGGAGGGAGTGACACATGATCAATACCTGTCAACTCAATTTAGGAAGGGGCACTGCCTGCATTTTTAATATCTCAATGTGGGGATATTTGCTACATTGTATTCTTCATTGAACTAACCAATGAACGATGCTCCTAACCTTGGCTAAAAGAAACTCTGGATGTTAAAACCCTTGGCAAACACAAAACTTAGATCTCAGTTCCACTTAGTCCAGACTACTTTCTCCCACTATCAAGAAGCTCTAGTGACTTCATTGGTGTCTTCCATAGACAGTCACTCCAAGGGGTGGCTGTGTATTTATTAAACACCACCAGCACTCATTATGGAGGTGTTAAAAATTCAGATCCTTAGAGAACAGAGTAGATCGAAATATTGACTCCTGTTTCACTTTCCCCATCTGTCCAAGCATCAATAACAACAGTGTATGGGGTGTGGAAGCACTGGGCTAATGTACCTTCCTTCGATCATAATTCCAAAGTTCGCCTTAATTAAGATTGATTTTTGCCCCTATGTTGTACATCTCTTAACTAACAGAAAAGTCTCAAGGGCACAGTTTAAGCATTAAGAATGTGTGGATTGAGGAGGAGGGAGTGGGATCAGGTTTTGTGCTTATAGAGCCGAGACACTACACAGCTTGTATGTTTAAAACAAATCCTCATGCAGGTTCCGAAAGCTTTGACAGAGTCACATAATAGCCCTGGAGAAAGGAATTGTTCTTCTCACTTACTTTCCTACATAGATGATGCCTAGGTGTGTTATTGTTTATAGGCAGAAAGAAAGGTACTTGAGTATAAGCAAGTGGGGGCCATAGCAGCCCACAGCTGTCTGCTTTTATTCTTAGACATTTTCAGAAACATCACAGTCATCAACAATATTCTATTGAGTGCTGACAATACTGCAGGCTCTTTGAGATTACTTCTACTCTACAAAGGGAAAGTATAGCCTCTGCCCTCAAGCCAATTACAATCTAGAGTAGAAAGGAGACCTGGCATTAAGGAACAGAGAAAGTGAAACCATGCCAAACACAGAAAGAAACATACTACACAAAGGGATTTGGATTGGTCTTGACTCTGCACCTTCACAGAGCTGCTCAGAGAGAGTGTTCTTTGGGAAATAACTTTAAAGTTGTTTGTTTTCATTTCCAGAGGAGTTTGAATAGGAACACAGCAAACTGGGAAAAATAAATTTCTTTAAAAATTGTTGGCATTTCATGCTAGAACATTTAATTTTCTTTAGACTATTGTATGCTATGGGAGTTAAAGATCACAGAAGTGGTGTGTGTGTGTGTGTGTGTGTGTGTGTGTGTGTGTGTGTTTCCATTTACTGTAAACTGAGTATTGGTACCAAAAAAATGTTGATTATAGTTAATTTTTCATAAAAGTTACTCTGTACCCAAACATCAAATATTCCTTTATAAATTTGTAAGTAAATATTGTAATACATTTATTCACCTTATATGTTTTCCTTTTATGCGTGTATTTCAGGTGTATGTGGATTAACTAAGGTGTAAAAACATCTGCCAACTTTCAGGGACCATATAATGCTTGATTTAGGAAATCTTCCTGTTGATGATAATGGAATGAAACTTGTACCCATTTTAATTCTGATTCTCTCCGATCACATGACTGTCTCTATTTTAAATGTATTGTTATTTGGCTGGTGAGATTTTGAGGGGGTTGTGGGAGTTGAGACAGGATTTCTCTGTAGCTTTGGGGCTTGTCCTGGAACTAGCTCTTGTAGATCAAGCTGGCCTCGATCTCACAGAGATCTGCCTGCCTCTGCCTCCCAAGTGCATATGCCACCACCACCTGGCTGGCTGGTGACAATCTGATGAATTATAAACAATCAAGTAGACATTTGTGACGAGATATAATAGAGAGTTAACTATCATTGATCTATCACCTATGTATCAATCGTCTATCTTCCTAGGGTGTCAGCCCTGTTCTAGTAAGAATTGTTTTCTGGGTTGCATACTAACTTGTAATTTCATATAAGGGAGCATGGGGGTTCTTGGGGGTGTAGGGAACATGGGAGAAAGAAATAGATAGATACAAAAATAAATATTTTAGACAGAGATGATGATAGAAAGGTAGGTGGATGGATAGATAGATAGATAGATAGATAGATAGATAGATAAGATTGATAGATGATAGATAGATAGATAGATAGATAGATAGATAGATAGATAGATAGATAGATAGATAGATAGATAGAGAGTTAACATCTTGGCTCTTGGCTGAGTAAGACAGCTTATGGTGTTTGGAAACTTGGTACTGATTAACATAAGGATTCTGTAAGAATTTGTGTCACCGATTTGCATTCAGTCAAATACTTTCCCAACATCTTCCTTAGACAATACAGTGTGTGTCTTTTTTCCACATAGCCTGGCATCTCCACTGTGAAGACTGTGGTAAAAGTCTCCCAAGGGAAGAAAGAAAAAAGAGAATGTTTGTAGACAAAGATAAATGTAAATATAATGGCTATCTCCTGTGTGTGGTCCTGTTAGAGAGGAAACCCTGAGCTTGAGTGGAAGCAATATACTAACATCACTTCCTTTGTGCGCAGTAATTGGAGAGAGCTTAAATTCTGATTGATGGCTAGTATTGCAGTGACCAGCCTATGAATATCCACTTAGGGGAATAGGAACTTGGACCATCTATTAATCAGAAGAAGATAACTTACTCAAAAAGAACAAAAAGACCTGCTCCTCAATAGAAGTATAGATTTTTTTATTAGCTACTTTTTGAGTGATTGGAAGGCCTCTCCACAAAAATCTAGGCTAATAATGTTTCTTCTTGTGATAGATTCACCATTTGGAGTCCAGTAGCTCCAGGATTGCTTCCTTTGACATTGAGCAGTAATAGTGAAAGTCTGCGGCTCATGCTTCTGTTAAAGTATATATTCTGGGTGCAAATCACATTCTCTGAATTCACTGACATAGGTTTATCTCCATCTCTGTCTGTGGTTATACTATTACTGTCTACTGAGGCATCTGCAATAAGACTTTTACCTAAAAGTGGGTGTTTGAGGATATAATATAAAGTGATCTATTATAAAGGAAAATGGATTTAGTGTTATGGGGTAGGCCATGGTTTTTCAAGGTGTAGTTCTTATAACAGTAGCAGCAACTAACTATAAATTAGGAATAAAAATACTTATTTCTGTCTCACTCTGGAATAAATATCAAGACTGTGTTAGTAAGTTCCAAAATATATAAAAACACAGAATATTTAACAGTCATTGAGATCAAAACTTAATAAATATCAATAGAATTGCACCCATGGAATTTTGTCTTTGTATGCATTCATGATAGTTTGCCAATTAGATGTAATATATAAATAATAGCTTATTATTGCTCCATGCTGGGCTTCTTGTGACCTGGTATGATGCTCACAATAACTATATGAGAAAGATGGACCATTTTCCTTTTTGCATGTAACAAAATAATCTGTCTACGCTTTGAGAACATAGATCACACTGAGGCTTTATTTTTTATTTGTTTTTTGTTTGTTTGTTTGTTGTTTATGAAACAGGGTCTCACATAGTCCAGACTGTCCTCTAACTCATTATCCAGCTGAGGATGACCTTGAACTTTTGATCCTCCAGCCTGTACCTCCCAGGTTCTCTCTCTCTCTCTCTCTCTCTCTCTCTCTCTCTCTCTCTCTCTCTCTCTCTCTTTTTCCCCCAGGTTCTCTTATCAGAGGCAAGTACTAGCACGCCTAGTTTAGGAAGTACTGGGAATCATTACTAAGATTTTTGTATGTGTTAAGCAAGTACTTAACTTAAGATCAACTGAGGTGTATCCTCAGCCCTCGTAGAGATGTAGAATATGGAAGCCAAAGGATTTTATCTCAGAGAAGATGTGTTTCGATGAACCCTACTGAGTTATTTTATTTTTCTCACTAAAGCCTAACCCAAAAGAAATTCCTCATTTTTATTTCTTGAAAGTAACTGAAAATATAGGTGAAACATCTTCCTCTGTACAAAGAGAAGTCTGTTATTTGATATTATTATGCAAATTTTGCTGTTTACCTCTCTAAGCATGTTACATTTTCTAAAACTTATTTTTCTAAAAACGATTTTTATGTGTATGAGTTGTTGCCTGACTGCATGCATGTGGAGACCAGATATGTGGGATCCACTGGAACTGAAGCTACATGCATGTTGTTAGTCAAAAAATGGGTGCTGGGAGCCCAAACCAGGTCCTCTGCGTGAGCACATAAGCACTGCATCACATCTGTAGCCTCTGTCTACATTACATTTATATCTTGATAGAGTTCATAAGGACCTTTCATTATGACATCATTCTGCTGCCGCAAATGCTGCAGGACTATCTCTGTTTTAGTTGTCTTGAATGAAAGAATTCAGTCAAAAGATACACAGTTCCAATAGAAGTTTATTATGGAAAATAATGCAAGTGCTCCAAGGAGAGATTAGAAGACGTGTCCCAGCCAATGAACGAGGGACATAGCAGCTCAATAAGTTCTGTGATATGGTACTTTTAAGTGTGTGTGTGTGTGTGTGTGTGTGTAGGAGAGAGAGAGAGAAAGAGAGAGAGACAGAGACAGAGAGACAGAGACAGAGATAATCCACCTGCAACTTCAAGAATCTGTATTTACAGATGGGCATTCTGACTCTCAGAAGGTAAAAACAAAGGTTTTTCAGTTATCTCATCACTAACTTCTATCCACAGTTCCAAGACTGATTTCATGACTCTTACATTCTTAAAGATATTAGTTATTGTTTCAATCAAGGTTTCATATTGAGACTGAGGCCATGGTTTTATAAGATATTGGCAAGTCATATTAATAGGAAACAGTACTCCAGCTGTCCATTTTCTACCTAATCCTATGAATGCACATTCCAGTCTTTTACCATAATTCCTACTTTTCTATTTGCCTTCTGCCAAAATTATCAGCATCAATACTTAAATCAAGAAACACTCTGAGAGGAACATTGGAGGGTTTGATCCCCTGGCCACTTATCCCTGATGATTTTAATGATGTTGTTAGCAAGACATACCATATCCAAGCAAAGTGGACCAGCTTTGCTCTGATTCTATCTTTGTTGTTTTTAAATGTCATCTATTACTTTTGCCCAAACTGTACTTCAAAGTTGTAGATTTTCTACATTTACTCACCTGAAAGTAGTCAAGCTGGCCACAGTAGACTTTTATTGCTGCTGTAGTTTAAATGACAAAGTTGATTTCTTTAAACAATACTAATTTATAAATATGCTTCAACTTACAGCATATGTTGCATTTTCCTTCAGAAATTGGGCTAATAGGAAATGGAAATCTGTGTTGAGCTGGTCTATTTCCATCAATCTTCAAAGTATCCACATGACTGTAAGCATTTTTAGCAATATTTTAACTAAGGCACACACATTGACTTATAAGATGCAATAGTATTGTTCATTTGATTGACTAGATGTTAATATAAACATAATTTTATATGGAATGGGAAATAAAAATGCATGACTTTTATTGTGACGGTCCCCTTTATCACAGTGGTCTAGAACTGAGCCCGCAATATATCCCAGGAGTGCCTGTATCCAATTAAATATTTCAGTCAGAATTCTGATGCAGATACTTCTGGTCTATAATCAAGGTAGTGCCAGCGATGCCTTCATGTAGGGAAGCTTGAGGAGAAAAGACTATTTTCTTCCCTTTTTGAGTTTCTAAAAGCTGCCTACATTCCTTTGTTCTTTGCCTTCTCCTTTCTTCAATTCCATCAGGTGCTAACCTCTTGAATTGCTTTAACACTAACTTTTCTTCTCTCCTTAACTTCTATGATCGCTCTTTTTCTCTCCTATGACCAGATAGGACCCACTAGGTAACCTAAGATAACGCAGCTTTCAGCTGATCTCATTAACTAGCAGACTTGCCTTCAACTGCACTCATGTAATATAATCTTCCCACTGGTTCCGAGTATTAGGATGTCGGCATCTTTCAGAAATTAATTTTTTTCTGCCTACCAGACTTAAATTTTCTCCCATTGATGTTTATAATATTTGGTCAAAATATCAAAAATTAATCGACTCCAACCTCACAAATGACCTTGATTAGCATTCACTTGAACAACATATATTTTTAAAGCAACATGTTCTTCTGTCTTACTAAATATGCTTTGGTCTTTACTCTGCAAAATAATTCTTCTGGTTTTAAAACCTGAAACCTGAGAGCTGTCCTTGCTAAACCTGCTTGCTTTTGCTTGTTTCAGATTTATCATCAGTATTCCATTTTTTTCTTCTTTTTTTATTGAGAAAAGGAAAAAAAACAAGTTTCCGCCTCCTCCTAGCCTCCCATTTCCCTCCCCCTCCTCCCACCCTTCTCCCCCTCCTCCCACTCTTCTCCCCCTCCCCCCACTCCTCTCCCCCTCCCTCTCCAGTCCAAAGAGCAGTCAGGGTTCCCTGCCCTGTGGTAAGTCTTAGGTCCTCCCCCCTCCGTCCATATCTAGGAATGTGAACATCCAAACTGGCTAGGCTCCCACAAAGCCAGCACATTAAGTAGGATCAAAACCCCGTGCAATTGTCCTTGGCTTCTCAGCAGCCCTCATTGTTCGCCATGTTCAGAGAGTCCGGTTTTATCCCATGCTTTTTCTGTCACAGTCCAGCTGGCCTTGGTGAGCTCCCAATAGATCAGCTCCACTGTCTCAGAGGAGCAGAAGGAGGGAGAACATGAGCAAAGTGTTCCACTTTTTTAAATCAAAATCCCATTGCATTTGTATTTGTGTCCAGTAACAAGTATTGGTGGGTTACTTAGCTTCTCTGTGTTTGACTCGTTTGTCCTTAATAATGGTATTGATGGTAGCATACAGGCTGTCTACACATTGCTTCTTTTGTTCTGTAAGGCAACATTTTGCTCATCTTTGCCAAAACACTTGTCTCAAACTTACTGCAGGTGGATAGATTTGCTTTGAAAAGAAGTTCTTCAGAAGACTTTCTAATTAGTTGGGTAATTGTAATGCTTGGTCAACTATCTCTGTTCTCATTATTTTCCTATCCTTTTTATGTGAAACCTTTGATAGAAGTCTCTCTTGATCAAGAAAAAAAAAGTCAGCCCTTCAATATGGTACCCACACATGCTAGGGTTTATCAAGTGTTTATTATACTAAACCTAATGTTGTACAAAAGACTTCTCATATTTTCTTATTACCAGGAAAACGTGTGTTGTTCTTTTATTTTCTGATTTACAGGGAGGAAATGGGATTATGAAAAGGGGTAACTTACTTCTGAACACACAACATGTAAGACTCATTCTGGGCTTAACCTCAGCTTCTAAACACAGACTCCGAAATCTTCAATAGGAAGCTCTGAGGACATGGTTTTCCTGGGTTCTCACCTAATTTGCTGAAACACCTGTCTGAGAAACCATGCAAAATGCTGTCGATTACCCTACAAATTGCCTTTCCAATTCAATTCAGGAAGTGTTTATTGAATGTATGCGGAATTCCAGGTGTCATTTACCTGGGACTGTACAGTGTTTATGCTAGCTCAGCCTTATAGCATTAGGCACTTCCTTCAAAGGCAGCTGGCTCTCAGATCTGGAAACCTGTTAATGTCAAGGGCATTCTAAAAGTTGCTATTGATGCAGAAGCTCTCTGAGTACCTTATATAGATGTGGATAAAATGGAAAAAGAAATCACTTGATTTGAATAAGAGAAAAGCCACAGCCGTTGTTTTGTCACGTCTCCCCGGGAAACAGTTGTACTTAGTGAGGAGCGCTATGTCTCAGAGATGTTTGCATAAAGAGGAATTCGTGCAGGAGAAACCTCTTGGCTCCACTGCAATGTCAAACTGAGGGGTAAAGAAAGAAGGAGAGGAACAAAGGGGGCGGGATTCAGTTGACAATGATCTCGGCAGACATCTGTCTTTTTTGCTTTTTTTTTTGTTATTCCATCCACATGTACAGACATGTAGTTTGTATGATCTGGAGATCATACATCCAATGCATTGCTGCTTCTGCTTTCAGAGAACCATATGATATGAATTCAATCCTATGGCTTCCAGTCACAGCTTTTAGAAAGATAGCAAAAGACAGACAGGGAATATAAATGAACCAGGGATCCTATGAAGTACTGCTGGACAGAGTTTCTGTTACACACATAGAGCCTTAGGTATGATTACAAAGTGACTGTGAACTGAAGCTGGTTATTCAGAATGTGCATTAAAAACCATGTGGAAGGAAGCAGCCTACAGAATGCTGAGTACATACGTGTCTGCGTGCACGTTTTTTTAGAAAATTCCCTCCCCAAAATGTTGACACTTGTGAATTCTATTAATTTCATCCTCCGACTTGACTCTCTCCCTACCTAACGGCATTCTCCAGAAAGCTATAAAAATCTCTAGAGGTCCTTGAAGTAATGAGAAAGCTGATGGCTTTTTCCCTCTCTCTAATAATTATACTTTGATTTCTCTATAGCCATCTTTAGTGTACAGCTGATCATCAGTACAACTTTTTACAGCTTTTGCCTGTCAGTGAAGCACCCTGCCTCGGAGTCTGCAGGCCCGTCCTCCTGGACCAGATTGCTTTTTTGCTGTCCCCCCTGGATGTGAATTTTCCACTAGGTGGAGCTGTAACAATTTAACTCACAGATCCCAATGTGAGACTGATTTAATTCACTGACCATTGCTCAGCCCTCTGGGGCAGCTTGTTGCTATGGCCCAGAATTGCAAATCAAGTGCAGAACGGGAAAACAGGACAACAAATCCCATAACAGGAACACAGTCGGAGATAACAAATTCCATGGGACGTGTGCTCACTGATTCCACAAGTGAGTCTATGTTGCGTTAGGGCTTCGAAAAATTGCTTGCCTAATTCCTGTTTGGTTTGTGATGAATTAAAAAGAAAAACTTTGCACCCAAAATCTGCTAGATCCTGTCCGGGATTCAGCTGTGACACTCTCCAGGTGCTGAATATCATTCAAACGAGAGTGCCAATGACTTTGTGGATAATTTCCAACTAGAGTCAGGATTTTGTTATAAAATAGATATCAAACTGCAATCATTTTTACAAGATAGGGTAAAGTATGAATGCCAGCCTCTGCTTATGAAACATTTCTTCTGAGTCAAATGCATCTATGTTTATATATCGCTTTTACCTGAACACCAGAATTAGGGAAATATGTGGATTATTTTCCTCACTTCTATTCCACTTTTTTTAAAAAAGAAATAGCAAAATCAAGTAAGAACTTTACTTATAGATGTGAAATGTTGCTTTTGTAAATTGAGAGACAGAACACTAGCTCTCTATGGAGTAATTTATTCACTACCTGCTATCCTTTCAGTAAGTTTTCCCCCCTACATCTAATATTAGTTAAATGCATCTTCATCCTTAGTTTACATAGAACAGTGCATTTGAATAACCTTGAAATCCTTCTAAACAATACCAGTAGAAAGGAGAATCACAGCATAGATATTTTCTCACCAAGAAGGTAATTATTCCATGTTCCCTGTTTCCATGGGATCGCGCTTGAGCCAGTTTTTCATGCTAAAACAAACTGTTTAATTAGTTTTAGCACTCAGTTTTCACTAGAAAAAGTTTCTCTCTATGCTAGGACAAATATGTATTTCTCTAGAGAGGTGATAAACTTGAACCCGGCCTTTCTTTTGTCCAATAGTTGCCCTCCCTAATGCATGGCAGTGAGAACTGATCATTCATTCTGCTCTTAGTGAAACACTGACTGCACATGGAGGCACATATATGATCTGATAAGTATTTTTATTTGTTTCCTATTACTATTTTATTAATATGAATGTATGTTGCAGAAACTGCTTGTTCGTCCCAGCTACCTAGAACCACAATAACCAGACAGAACCTGTATTATTGAAAACATTGCTTGACCCATGATCTCTAACTTCTTATTGGCTAACTTTTACATCTTAATTTAACCCATCTCCATTAATCTGTGTATCACCACAAAGTCGTGGCCTACCAAAAGTTTCAAAATGTCTCTGGCTGCAGCTACAGATCCATTGTGTCTTGTTGTAGGAGCTGCGGACTGCTTCCCACCGCTCAGCTCCTGACCACCGGCTAGCTTTACCTGAAATAATTACACGGAAACTGTATTCTTTTAAACACTGATTGGCCCATTAATTCTATCCTCTTATTGGCTAATTCTCAAATCATGATCAACCCATTTCTAGTAATCTGTGTAGCACCACGAGCTGGTGGCTTACCAGGGAGATTCTTAACCTGCTCCTGTGTCGGGTGGGAGAATCATGGCTACTGCCTTACTCGGCTTCTCTCTCCCAGCATTCTGTTCTGGTTACTCTGCCTACCTAATTTTCTGTCCTATTAAAGGGCTAAGGCAGTTTCTTTATTTAACCAATGAAATCAACACAAAACAGAAGACTCCCACATCAGTGTCTCTATGACTCTGCCTTCTTCCTCCCAGCATTTCGTTTAGTTTTTCCTGCCTACCATATCAACAAGTCATGTAGTTTCTTTATTCATTAATGGTAATCACAGCACACAGAGGGGACTCCCACATCAAATGTTTTGTCTGTATGTATATATGTCTGTGAACCATGTCTGCCTGCTGCCCTGAGAGGCCAGAAGGTGTCAGAACTTCTGAAACTAGAATTACAGATAGTCTGTGTGTGTGTCTGTGTGTGTGTATCTGTGTGTGTGTATCTGTGTGGTATGTGCACCTGCGCACATGCAGTAAAGGGCATAGGGAATCATTTGGATAAGCTCCTTTATTACATCAATGAAGAACTGAAGACCCATATGTTAAGTAGCTTGCTCAAATGATAATAAAAAAAATGTTCCTGATATAAGTTCAAGTGGAACAAAAGGAGTGTTAAATCCATTCTCTTCTTTACCCACATACTCCCAAGAGTCTGAAGAAAGGACAACTTTGAATCTGTCCAGTGGCTAGCAAGTAGGATGCATGCAGAGCACTTTCTATAGTGTGTGGGTAGTGAGATAAACACACTGTAACCGCGAGAACAGAGCAGGACAGTCTTCCAAAATTGTGACCATGTGGCAACTTTTTCCAACAAAATTATGCACCAATATGTCTGTCCACTTAAATTGTCAGATTCTCTCTTTGAGCTTATGGTTGAATATATTACATCTTTGGGTTCCCTTCCTGAACACTCCTCCAGCGATATTCCACTCCTGTCTTCTGAACACATGTCCCATTTAGAAATAATCACTAAGTCAGTTTAGATTTCTCCTTATTCTTGAAGTCCCTTTTTTTAGCATTTTTCTCTCCACCAATCCTCCTCCCCATTAAAACTCTGATTCTTAACTAAGTATCTCAAACTTCTTTTGCTCTTCTGAGAGGTAAACTCAATCTTCTATATTACAGTCTACCGTGTAAATCATCTTGAGCAATGCCTTCCTTCCATTTTCTCATATCTTAAAGTGATGTGGTTTTTTTTTTCAGCAAAATAAAACAAAGCACAATGTAGTTTAATTTACAGGGGATTCATTATCCACCTAAGGCATTAACGTCCAAGTTGCTTAGTTCCCATGTACTTGATTTTGGGACCAGAACCATGACCATACTTTATGTCATTATCAGAAGATTCCTTTATCCTAGTTCTTGAATCTAAGAGTGCATCACTAGAGAAGCCAGAAGGAAGGAGGAGGCTGGTCAGACTGACTGGGCTTTCAAGGAATTGCTAAACTGCCCACACTGAGGCATACTTCATAACAGAAAATGAGTCATAATGAAGGGTCCATGCACAGATACAAATATGTTCCAGAAAAAACATTTTTTGTCTTTTGTGTTTTATATATTATTCCAAGAAGAATTTAAAGATTCTCTATAACACCTGCATTTATTTTTATGCAGAATTATGTTCCCTTTCAGAAGATCAGAGAAATGTCCAATTAAGAAAAATAAGCCATGTGAATGCAATGACTTATTTTGTTTTCTGACATAGAGACCTACAAATAGAGACCTGCAGATAGAGAGACCTGCAGATCACTACAGAATTACAAACCAAGTAGAGGAATGAAAATAGATTTGGACAGAATCTGGGGTGTAGCTTTGTACTTTAATTCCTTTTAAGCTTTTTGTTGTTGCTTTGTTTTTGTTTGTTTTTTTTTACATACTACATTTGAAGTCTCCTGAAATGAACACAACAAGAAAAATTGACTATTATATCTATCTCTATATCTAGAAATTTGGAAGAACTAGATGAGAAGCTTGTTAGAAATGTTCTTTAAACATTAGTCTCTATGTTTCTAGGATAACCATCCAAATTAAAGTCTCATTATTTTCTAAATCTGTTTCCATTTAGAAATGTTCATCATGACCTTTAGATAAGAAAGAATTAGCAACATTGTTGGGTTAGAAAGAGTGCTTCTTTACAATTGAATCAGAAAATAATGAAGGCAAGCGTTAATAGACAGGCCTTACCCACTGAGTCAAAAGAACTTCTATGGACTGTATAAAATCACTATGTTCTCAGGATAGTGCTAGCTCATTATAGGGAGAAAAAAGTCCCTATTATATTGTAAACCATGCCAAGACAGAAATGACCTCATGACATATCTTCAAAAAGACCTTAATGGTTGTATTTAGAAATTCCTGGGGTCAATAGCTTCTTTTTGTTAAACTTGGAAACTCCCCCCACCCCAGGTGGTGTTCCGCTTCCCATGTGTGTTCTCTATAAGGGAGACACTCGATTTCTGTCTGGGAAGAAGAATATTGTTCATTGATTCAGAGAACAAAACCTGGTGCTCACGCCCTTCTATGAGGTTGGTACATTGGATTGTTTTACTCACTAAAATCTCATGAATATTCTAACATGGTAACATCATGTGTTGGTAAGATTCTTACATGCACGAGAGGAACTGGGGGCAGGGCAACCTTAATTCAGCTGACTCCTTTTCTCTCTGGGTACCGACTGACTGGAGTGTGAAACTGCTTGTTTCATGGTGTTTAAAGCCAAGTGCTGCATTGGGGAAGTACTGATGTACTGAGACTCTTAATACAAGATTGGACAGACAGGACTGAACAGGGTTGGTCAGGATGGAAAAGGTTTCTCTGACTATAGTTACCATGATTCATCCTGAGAATGGCACAATGGAGCTGCAATAGGGGCAGAAAAAAAAAACCACATCTGCTTAAATACTTCATATTTTAAAGTAATTTCAAGCATAGAATTCAGCAACACTATAAAAGTGAGGGAAAAAGCAGTCTAAAATACTTACCTTTGTCAACAAGAAAGTTGTAGGCTTCAATAAGCACCTTGTATTTGTAGCATGTTTCATTAAAGACAGGGTCTAGATAACGGAGGCGCTCCTATGATATTTTTCTTTCATAATGTGATGATTCTAGAGTTTAGATTTTATTCCCAAATTTCATTCAAATAAATGGTCACATATTTTGCTATTAGCATTTGTTATAAAACAACTATTAAAACATATTGTTTGACATGCTAGATTTCTATAAATGGAGATTTGTCATTTGCATACAAAGTAATTGTTAGTATTAACCGTGGTGAAGTCATGTCCCCTCAACCTAAGATAGGATGCTTTCTCACCTCACGAGTACAGGTTCAGTATCACGGATTAGAATTCTCTAAGAATAAAAGTTATAATTAACGAACAGTTCTTTACTATTAGCCCGAGGTCCATTTTACCATCAAACTTGCATCAGAACACTGTAGCCGAATTTTGTGAGTGCTGTTATTATGTTGTACCTTTTAATCTGTGCTAATAATTGGGCTTGCCTGGGATAAAAACAATTCAAACCACAGTGTTGTCTTAGGTTCAAGTAATGAATGACTTATACCATAACTAGGGTATTGACATTTTCAACCAAACTTGCCAAGCACCTATAATTAAGGATAAGACACAGTTTGATCTATTATGTAACAAAACAGATGTTTTCTGTTGAAGAAACTCAGTGTTGAGTATTGGGCGGATCTGCAGATGCTCATCATTGACAACTGAAGCAGGCAAGCCCTCAGTGATCTCTTTCTGTTTATTATGTTTAATGATTACGAGACACTCAAAAAGCTAAGTAATCTTTAATCCACAGATCCTCAAGCATTTCAAATGCATTGATTTATTAAGTGTAGCCTCTATAACAGTAATGTTTTAAAGCTGAATCACTTAACCACTCTGTTCAATAGAGATACGGTTATCTGCTGCAGTGTCTACACGACATGGAAACAAGAAGGAGAGACAGCCAATTCGTTACAAAAATAAGGCACACTTGTCCATATCATTCTGTCAACTTAGTTAATTGGCATTTTGTCCATCAAACAATGAACTTCCTGGTCAATTTATTACCCTTTCAGCTAAATGAGGTGACATGACACAGAATTGCCATGTGAAGGTCTTTTTGTATTCTCTCTCTCTCTCTCTCTCTCTCTCTCTCTCTCTAGATGTGTGTTTCATATTTGAATTTTGTAAATTTTCTAGAACTGAGGCAGACTCTATTCTTTTATTATCTATTTTTAACAAAAGTTAATAAAAGTAGCCTTTTATACAACTTAGGAGAAAAAGAATTACCACAGAAAGAGTTAGATATCACAACACATTACTTAAAATTCTGGTCCTGGGTTAAGGTCTCAAAGTCTAAATGATAAAAGAGGTAGTGCATTTTAAGCCAGCATTTTATATTCTAATTTAACTGACTTTTTCACTGAAATGAAACAAGTAGTAACTTTCAAACTAACTCTCTACATAGAGATTTTAGGACGTTCTCTGATTCCCTAAAGACCTAAGAAACTTGCCTGCCTATTAAGATGCAGTTAAAACACCTGCATAATATTTAAGGAATTACCAGTACTCTAATCTTTCAGCCAACACTTGTCTTTCTATATCTATATACACATAATTACAGTGAATCTATAAAATCTTAATAGAAACAAAAAGTGATCCGTGGCAATTGATCTTTGGATGGAAGAACACCCTCTAGGAGGAATTTATTTTTAATCAAGTATAAGCATAAATAGTATGTCTGGAGCTTCTGATGAATCTGTAGAAAGCCTCAGGACGAAATCCTTTGCATTAACTTAATATTAATATAACTAATATTTAGTGAGGAGGGGCTTTGATACTGCTACCATTAATGATCCTTCTAACCGAAGCTGTGAGCAAAAGTCCATACCTAATGAGTTAGCAACCTTCAAAGTCAGAGCTTAGAGAAATGCACTTAATATAACTCTAAAAGATTCCGGGATACATATGTTTCTGTGCCTTCCATTTTAAGCCCGGAAGTTACAATCCAGAGAAATATTGATTTAGGGCTCATCTACTATGACAACTTACTGCTTTGTTTTGTTTTGTTTAATAGTTTTCTGTCAAAAATCTGAAGCAGTTTGTAGACATATGGGTTGAATGAAAGATAACACTTAGATACAAATATTGGTGATAATAATGGTGATTGTAGTTCATATTTATGAAGAGCCTTATTATGAAGTGCTGTATATTATAGATGAAACTACATATTTTGCATAGTAGAAACTGTTTAAGGTACTTCACTAGAGGCATCTACAGCAGTAATTTAAATAGCAGATCAAGACCAAATGCTGTGGAATATCTATGTCCTCCCAATGCTCTTCCACAGTCTTGAGGCAACTTCCTTCACCACTAGCCAATGAACTACAGATAATAACCTTTAAGATATTTTGATTTTTTTTCCTTTATTTTTACTTCATGTGAATAAGTGTTTTTGCTGACTGTACATCTGAGCAACACATTATGCCTGGTGCCTGCCACATCCAGAAAAGATTATTGGACCCCTGGAATTGGGAGTTACAAATGGTTTTAAGCCACTATGTAGTTGCAGGGAATCTAAACAGGGTTATCTGAAAGAGGAGTTGGTGTTCTCAACTGATAAACTATCTCTTCAGCCCTTCCACTCCAATTTTTTTTTAAAGACAAGATCTTGCTTTGTAGTCTTGGCTAGAAAAAATTCACTGTATAGATCAAACTGGCCTCTGATTCACAGAGATCCTCCTGACTTTGCATTCAGTGTGCTAAACTTAAAGATATGTGTTTCACTATTCACTGTCTAATACTTTTTTCTAATTATCTTTCTTGACATCATCTTTGCTAATACATTTGATGTTATCATAATCCTACACACATGTCTCCAGCAGCCTGGACAGAAATAGACTGTACAGAACCCTGGTAAGACTGGAGAAATTTATATCAAAACTGACAGTATCAAACAAATTTCCATTTTTATTCAAAGAAAAGCCATGTATGGAAGTCATGCGCCTGGTTACTAAACTAAACAGCCTAAAAAATACTAGGAAGTTTCTTGAAAACATTCATAGGTGAATCTTTATAACTACTTACTGTTGAAGCTGACTGTCCTTTCTCTTTCTATATAATTAGTGTGATTTTGAGAAATGATGAGCTAGACACCTGCTGGCAAATTATTGTGAGCACTCCAGGGTCAAGGTTTATAATCTCACCTTGATTTTTTGGACAAAGGTAATCTTGTTTGAGTCATTTACATATTTGGTAAAAATGATGTTTTTTCAATTGTGGAACCCCTAAAATTGCAGCTACAAAGAGTCAAATGAACAAAGCAAGCAAACATTTTAACCACAAAAGTCTCTAAATTATAAATGTTTTCCAATTTATTCCTGGGACTCCATCATTTTAATGAGAACATCTCTTGGCTGTTTGTTCAAGGGGACCATCTCCAAGCTGAGTCTCATTTTGTGAACTGAAAAGATTTTACATCACACTTAATAATTTTCAGAATTGGCACAAAAATGTAATGTAGTTTGTTATAATATTTCTAGCAAAATGAGCAGTTAATTGGGTCAGAGACCTCTTTCTCCACCATCCTACTTAATCAGTGTAATGGAATACTTTGAGTTAAAAAGGCTTGCCTCTGTATTCCTCCTTTTCTCTAAACACTGTCCCCCAAACATCTTTACATCAACTACTCTTTACGACAACTTAATTTATATGAAGTGAGCATGGTGGGTGTGGGGTTCTGGTCTCCGGGGCATTCTATTCCAAGGATATAGCCAAACATCAATGAATAGTTAAGAACAGAAGAAACACCTTTTGCAAAAGATGAGAGAAAGGCTGTTGTTGGGGGATGCTTGTTTGTTTTCTGACTGCCCAGACC
Organism: Microtus pennsylvanicus; assembly: GCF_037038515.1. Taxonomy (NCBI): domain Eukaryota; kingdom Metazoa; phylum Chordata; class Mammalia; order Rodentia; family Cricetidae; genus Microtus; species Microtus pennsylvanicus. The sequence continues at coordinate 81,667,686 of NC_134589.1, forward strand.
CAAAGTCATCACACAGAAGCTATATTAATTAAAACACTGTTTGACCAATCACTTAAGCACAATACTAGCTAGCTCTTTTATCTTAAATTAACCCATTTTCACTATTTTGTATTTTATTACGAGGCCTGTAATTTACCAGTAAGGTTCCTGGGCATCTTTCTCCTGAAGCAACTACCTAGCTTCTCGTGGACTTCACCTACTCTCTCTCTCTCTACATCCATCTGCTTGGAACTCCTGCCTTGCCCTATTCTGCACTGCAATAGGCCCAAAGCAGATTCTTTATTAACCAATGGTATTCACAATATAAAGAGGGGAATTCCACATCAGAAGGCTTTCTTCTTTCTTCTTAACTTCTTTAATACTTAACTAAGACTAACAACATTTACCATAATGTATATCTAATGGAATTATTAATACCAACTTGAGACAGAAACATCCTCATCTCACTTAAGAATAAAGTCAAGATAAATAATCATTCTGCATGAATTCTTCTCACAAAATGACTACTGACCCAAGAGTATGGAGCTTTCTTTGAGAGGATACACCTGAAACATATTGTCCTTATCTGTTTCTTCTCTGATTTGGAAGCTGCAGCCTAAAACAGTGGTTTGGTACCCCAGTTTCACATTCAGAATGGAGTCTGCCACTTTTAAACTAAGCATCTTCAAAAAACATTTTACTTCTGTCAAATAGGGATAAGGTGCCAACCAATTCAGATACAAATAAGATCAATTTAAAAAAAAAACTTTCTTTAACTTTTAGTGTTCTGTCTAGGAATTGATAAATGCTTCAGCATTATTAGCCATTGCTATTTCAAGTTCTCACCAGCAACACAAGCCATAGCTTACCATTCATCTGCCTGTTATAAGCACATTTACTTGCAGTACTGTCAAGATTGGAAGTTACATAGTGAACAGATTTGTTAACTGAACCCTCTGCTCCTGTAGTAATATTGTCCTAACCCACCTCTGGCTACAAAATTTCCTTGTCTGATTTATAATACTAATTTAATGCAGTATCTATTTATATTTCTTTCTGAAAAGAAGGGGGAGCCTTCTGTAACTGGCTTCTTAATATAATTGTGTAATGATGGCTGCATACACACAGAATCACTTTTTCTTCTTTGAGACACTATGAGCCCGACTTTTCAGGAGTTTCCATTTCATAAGTGGATCCTTTTTGGACAGCCTAGATTGACAACCAGGTCCAAACACGGAGTTATTTGCAGTACACCTGCAGTATATGAACTCCCCACTCACAACATGATGTTATTTCCCAGAGAACATGTAGGACTATATCTGCTCACTCCTACTATTAAATCTTGTTTTCTACCGAGAAGCTAGAAACATGCTTTTTTTCCTTCCTTCCTTCTTTCCTTCCTTCCTTCCTTCCTTCCTTCCTTCCTTTCTTCCTCCCTCCCTCCCTTCTTTATTCTTCTTTTCTTTCCTTCCCTCCTGCTTTCCTTACTCCTTCCTGTCTGTATCTCCTAAAAAGACCATTCTTTACCAGTGTATTAGTCTGATTTTTACTTACTGTACTGAAATATTTCATGTAGATTTACATTATAAAGAAGAGGCTTACTCATCACTTTTAAAGGCTGTGTTTCATCTCCCACGAGGGCATGTGGTGGAGCATATTTGAGAAGAAATAGCACATGGCACATGTAGGAATAAGAACCCGAGAAAGGTTCAGGGTCATGTTCAAAGATTTTACAACAACTCATGCCAATGATAATTTAGTGGAAGAGACTAGAATTTCCTCTAGAGGGTCTTCCCCTAATACTAAGGTTCTTCTCCCAACCTATCACACTCTAACGTTCTCAAAGCACCTGACAGAATCACGTTCTAGGGACTGTTTTCCAATGCTTGAACTTTTGAGAGGACAAACAACTTTGAATTCATGGCTTCTTAGTTTTATTGAGCCCTGTAGCTGGGGAATCAAATGTCCTTCCTGTTCTTCGAGTCTTTTAGAGCTTCCCCCAGATTTTGTTAGCTTCCCTTACTATTCCTCACCTCACACTACCATTACTGCGCTATTCCTATTATACTCTCATCTGTTTGGTTACTATAGAGTGGCAACACTTAGCTCAGTTAAAAACAATTCACACTTGGAAAAATCAATATCTCAGTGTTCTCTGAAAATCTTAAAGAAATGGGTGAACATCCAGAGTTACTCATATTTCTTTAGGACAGGATATTCACTTAAGAGTAGCAGAGGGAAAATTTCAAGCTGAATTTCACAGTTCAGTCTTACTTTTTCAAAATTTTCCCTGATGAATATATATCAATGTAGTCATACTTAATCTCTCAGAATGTATTTTCATGCACATGAGCGTGCACACGCACTAGTAGGCGGATACAGATGTAGTTGTAATTGTTTCCCATGTTTGACCTCTCTTCTAGCTATGTGACTACTCTTTCTGCTTAGAAATAACAAAGTTGCAACCTTAGATCTCCCTTAACTATGCAGTATTAGTTCCCTGAAACAAATTAGTAGTAGAAAATCTCCAATTATGAAAAAGGGCATGCCCAGTGACTCATTGAAGATAATTGCCCTAAAGCTGTAAGGTGTGCTTCTCTAACTACCTCTAGCCTGTCCTCCCCAGAAAATGGAGCTCAAATTATTCCGTTGCAAGGGGTTAGCATCAGCACCATCAAGCTATCCCTTTACCTGGCAAGTTCTACCGCCCTTCAGCATATGTCACTTGCCCAATTTTTCAACTCTTCCCTTCCTAAGGTAACGGGCCCAGAAGCTGGATGCTGCTGCAATTCGGCACCTGTCATTTTGACATTTCATGCTTTCTTTAGAAAAGAGAAGTTGGTAGAATGTGAGAAAAGTGGGACTTTGACAGGTTGTCAGGATATCTTGCAGCACAAACCAACCTGCCAGCCAGCCTGTTTTCTGGTATATTTCAAAGTCGCCTAGCAAACGAACTGCAGCTACTGTCTGAAGAACTGCTTAAGTCAGAAGAACCTTTCCTTTTTTTTCCCAAGACTGAAATTAAATTACTTTCACCTGAAATTGCTTTCAATGGTAGACTGCTTAAATACAGCTGCCTCACAAACAAAACGTATGACACGGGAAAACAAGAATTAACAGATGCAACTTAGCCAGTTGTGCTTTTTTTTAATTAATTTGAGTTACACTTTTGAGAATAAACATCTACAAATACCAAACAGTTAATTAAATGACCTTGATTTTGCAAACAATGGATACTTTGTGTCTCCTTCAAAAGCAAAAGATGCTGGCATACTAGTATTGGTAAAGGAATAGGAAAAATAGGCCAACAACCAGGACTTTAGGAACATCACTAGCAAATGGAATAGGGATGCACCTTCCCTACAATAGCTGTGTGGGAGGGTATGCTGACAAATTACCTATATAAAATATGTTACAGAGCATCAGGAATCCTACCGATTCTTCTTTGATGTAGGATAAGGAGGTGCTTGTTTGCCCCAACCACCCAGGTAGCTTAGACCCAAAATAATCACACAGAAACTGTATTAATTAAAACACTGCTTGGCCCATTAGCATTAACTTCTTATTGGCTAACTCTTACATATGAATTTAACCCATCTCCATTAATCTGTATATCACTGCGAGGTCATAGACTACCAGCAAATTTTCAGCATGTCTATCTCTGATAGCAGATCTATGGAATCCCCTGACTCCACCCTTCTTCCTTCCAGCATTCAACTTGGTTTTTTCCTGTCTAGTTCTGTTATGCTCTTGCCATGGTCTCAAAGCAGTTCTTTATTCATTAACCAATAAAGGCAACACATAGACAGAAAGAACTCCAACATCATTTCCCCTTTTCTATTTAAACAAAACTTTAACATACTTTAAAAACTTGAAATTTAACATAGTAAAATTACATATAACAAAACAGATATCAAACAAGAATTATAGTTATAATATTTATTTCTATTTTATCTTGTATTATAATTAAAGAAAACTATAACTGTAACTACAAATTCTTCAACTCCATCAAAGACTACAGAAGGATATAATATTACCTAAGTTAACAGAAGTGCATTGTAAGCAACTTCTAAAACTCTAAAATTGATGGAGACATCTTGTTGTCTGGACAGTTACCCAATGTTCTTCTGTACTGTCAGGGCATTCATTCTTAGCCTACAGGTCCATAGTGTCCAGCAGATTTTTCCATGAAGCAAGAAATTTGAAAGACAGTTTTACCTAGTTTGTGTGCCACAATTTTCTGTATCTTGCAGTATGTCTAGTAGACTCTTTCATGAAGCAGGAACCCCAAAGGATCATCTTACCTTCATGCAAGTTTAGCAGGCATTTCTCTGTGGGACCTGCATGTCCAGTTCAGTAGTCTAGGCAGGAACAGTTAGTTTCTTGCCCAAATGGATAGCAAACTCCACAAAGAGCCTCTTCAATGCCCATCTTCCTTTTGAAGTAGCTGGTGCTGCCAGGAGCAGATGTGTCTCATTGTTATGAAAAGTCACGAATTTCTAAAACATTTAAATGCCATATTCTGAAGGTCTCTAAAAGATTTGAAGAATACCTAACTAACTGAAATAGATCTCTATATATGTAGAAAACCTAACTAGCATAATTATAATCTGACTGTTATAGATGACTATCTATTAACCTATATTTCTTAATTAAACATTACATTTTAAAATGAGCTACACAAACATAATACCTTAATCAAGATCAGAAATACATATACATATAACAAAATTGACCTTAAATTTGTATCAATAAACAAAGGCCCATACCAAAACAAATATTCATATCTGTATCATATCCCCCTATATATGTAAAGAAACATTTACAAACAATATTTGGAAATATTGGCACAGTTCTGTCCAAACTTCTTCCTGCTGTTTATTGGGCAAAGTAATTTTCTTGAGGGATGTATTTTTGAAGAGTGTTCAAGGCAACCATTCAGAAAGTCTTGGCCCATTAAACCATATTAGTCTGAAAGCAATCCACAGGTTCTCATCTTCTGTGGAAACAAAAGAAGAACATCTTTTCCAACATAACCTTAGACTTAAATTTTGAAATCAAGATGCCTTTATAATATACGTAATGGTTTATTTTTGCTACCCATACAATGAAATGTCTCTCTATACTTAGCTCCTTCACAGTCAAAAAATTCAAAGGAAACACAATAATATACATAACATAGATTCTCTGTGTATATTCCATCTTTACATGGCTTATTTTATCTTTACTCCTTTTAATCTATGACTGTCTGTACTTTCTCTCTTTAAAGTCTATTTAAAAAAATGATTTACTTCTTTTCCAGCTTTCTATTCTCTTTCTCTTCTCTCTCCCAAGCCTACGAACATTTATCTAACACTTTGATTCATCTGGATTTGTCTTTATTGTATATCTATAATTCTTTACCGACTTGAAGAGCTCTTAAAATGGTAAGCGGCTTGGTAGCAGCTGCTCTGGATGCTGGCTCTGCCTCTCTCTACTTTTAAAATGGTGGATGTACTATAACTGCCAGCTCTTGTCGGAGCCGCGCTCGGCACTTTAACTCTGAGAATGTGCATGCAGCACATAGACCCTTTTCATCTGAGTAATAGCTAAATCTGCCATGCAGCACACTGCATGGCCTGGAAATATCTCTGTGTATGGTGGCAGGAATCTGCCATGCTCTCCTGCTTGTGCAAGCCTAGTATACCTGATCCATAGCCTGCCCAGATGGGGAGCACTGAGCTACGAGAATGGTCTCAGCTCCTTTTCTTCTGACCTCAAGTGGGCACACAAACACCCATGCTCAAAAATGCTATTCAAATGCTCCATAGTGTTCACACTGGCAGCATGGCCAAGGACGCTGCATTCTAAAACTGTGCGGCTTTTTTTTATTTTGTCTGCTATGGACGAATCAGGAAAACCTCTCTTAAAGGAGCTGCTTCACACTGCCAGAAAACAGCAGGAAGCTGTGTTAAATTCTGTATTCTTTTTGTCTAAAATCCCTTTTCAAGCCCTTTCAGGTTTTACATGGATTTAGTTGGCCACATGGGCATCAATATGTAGGAGGAAGAGCTGATTGTTTGACCTGGCTGCCCGGCTAATTTAGACCAGAAATAATCACACAGAAACCCCATTAATTAAAACACTGCTTGGCCCATTAGCTCTAGATTCTTATTGGCTAATTCTTACATCTTAATTTAAGCCATCTCCAATAATCTGTGCATCAACATGAGGTCATGGCCTAACAGCAAAGTTTCAGCATGTCTGTCTCCAGCAGTGGCAGACCCATGGAGTCTCCCTGACTCCGCCCATCTTCCTCCCAGCATTCAGGTTAGTTTTTCCTCAACCTAGTTATGTTCTGCCCTTGCTATAGGCTCAAAGCAGTCCTTTATTCACTAACCAATAAAAGCAACACATAAGACAGAAGGACCTCCCCCACCAGTTTGATATAAAGGTTATGCTTCTCCTGATGCACTTTCCAAAAAAAAATGATAAAAATAATTTATTGAATGAGTGTTTGAATTCACTTATGTAAATAGGATACTAAAAGCATGTAGACCAGAAGGAATATTTCTTGTAATTGCCCTACAAAAAAGGCCATTTGTAAAGTCAACCCCAAATCTCTACATGGTACTTTCTTTTTTTACATCATTCCTCCCAGTCACAGATTAGGAACTACAAGTACCCCCACATATTGTTAATTCTAGTATATTGCATACATTTCTCAGTGGAACTTCTTTGCAACTGCACTTTAAAAAACAAGAAAGTATTTGGCTTTAAATACTCATTTGGTTTAAATGAGATTTTATAGCCTCCAGGGAATAATTAGAAAGTACTAATGTTCATTTTCTTTTGCTTTTTTGTTGTTGATGATGATGACACGTGGCTAAAATCATCACACTGTTGATGATATAGTCTGTATAAGAGTGATATATTGAATGCTAGCTTGGTTTCCATTTTCCACTGAGCAGAACGTGGAAGAGCTGTAATGATCTGCCCACATACACTGGCTTCTATGGGAGTCTTCTTGAGACACTGGTGTTCTATTCTAAGAAGGTATATTCTATGGATGTTCAGACACAAATAGAATTGTCTAGAGAAATGACCCTGTCACTGCCATGTCAATGGTTGGCAAGAGGCTCTTGAAAGAAAACAAAACAAATATGGCAAGAATTATGAACTTCAGGGGCAAGAGAAAGAAAGAAGCCAGAGTATAAGTCAAATAGCCTTGTTGTTCTTCCAGAGGGTCCAGGTTTATTTCCCAGCCTCCATACTGTGGTTTATAATCATCAATAACTATAATCCCCGGGCATCCACCACCCTCCTCAGACATCAGTGTTTATCAGGCACACACGTGGTTCACATATATACACTCAGGAAAATTAATCATACTCCTAAAGAAAAATAAAGCTAAGAAATAATTTTAAAGGAAGTGTGAGTTTTATGTACAGCCACCATGCATGTGAGAGATAAATTATAGCACTGTAGTAAATGTAAATAATTGCAAATAGAAGAGATGAGCAACATCACATTTTATTCTGCACATTTTAAAATTTGTTATCAGAAGTACATTCTGAGCCAGGAAAATGGCTTAGTTGGTAAAATGACTGCCATGTTAGTATGAGAACCTGAGTTTATCCTTGGTATCCAGATGAAAGCTGGAAAGGGTAGCTTTGATATAAAAACTCCAGAAGAGTGGGACAGTGACAGACTGATCCTCTGAACTCAGTGACTCTTCAGACTAGCAAAATTAGATTGTTTTAAAGCTGTAGGGTTTTCTTCTCTAGCTACCTCTAGATTATACTTTCAAGAAGGGGAGACATTAGCAGTCTAGATTCAGGAAGAAAATCTGTCTCAAGACACACAGTAGAGAACAATAAAAAGGGTTATTCAAAGTCAATCTCTATATGTTTGTATACAGCTGCATAAACATACACAGGCATATTACATGTATTCTCTCTCTCTCTCTCTCTCTCTCTCTCTCTCTCTCTCTCTCTCACACACACACACACACACACACACACACACACACACACACACACCTTTTTCTGAATGACTTCAGTAGATCTGTTCCTGATCCCAATAACCCTCTAACTATAATAGACCTTTCAAGTAAATGTGAGTCCACCTGTAAATATCATTCATTAGCCTTTCCATTGGGAAAATGGCATTCAGAAGATATCATTCTTTATTTGATGGCACAGTCTGATTCTCCTAAGTCCTACTGTATTGTTCATGTGTGTGCACTATATTTTATCTGGGCAGCCACTTACAGTCCTTTTACTTTTCTATCAACTGGTTTACAGTCTGGCTTCTTTTTTGGTAGACATGCACAGATGTTTTTTCCCTCTAAATTGACTCCCTCCAACTCTTACATATTTTTTAAAGTTTTGATTTTCCTGCCAGACATTTGACACACATTTGAGGAGTATTTATGTCCGAATGCTCTGCACTGTGATTCGCAGGACCTATAGCCAATCCTTCTTACAAATATGGGACTTGACAGCAAGCAGTTCGCTGTCCTGGGTACCATTGTTTTCCCCTATAAATGTGGAACAATATTACAAGCTCCCAACAGTTCATTGTTGAGGAATTTAAATGGAATTGCATGCATGAAATTTCCTAGTACATTACCTGGAAATTGGCAGATGTCGAATAGCATGGATGGAATATAAATCTGAGACTTTATTCACACTTTGAGTTGTATCCTCAGGGAATCATAATTTCTTTATTACTTCAATTTATTAGCATATTCTGTCAACAAATATTTTATTGAACACCAATAATGAATTACTATACTCATTTTTACCAACAAATTCTGTTAGGTTTCTGTCTTTTATACAAATGCATATTTAAACAAAGGTGATTGTTAACAAACATTAAACACTCTTATAAGCTACAAACTTAATTTACAAATTCTCTCAGAACTTGGGAATCAAAGTTCTCTTTACCTTTACTTTAAAAATAAGGTACCTGAGGCCATTGTATTCAAGTAACTGAAACAATCATGAGTTAATGGGAAGATCTACATTTGGATTTTGGTAGGATTGACTCAGGAGCCTGAAACTTCAGCGTCGAAAGTTCTTACCTTCGTCTGCTTTACATTTTTCTCCTCCTTCATTACCATACTAAGAGCCATTTTGCAAAGCATTTTCTTTTCAATAGAACAACTACAATTCTGTTTTGTGCGACAGATAGGCTTAACATTTCAGATATGTCTCCTTAAATAAAATATGTAAAACTTAAGGAGAGGGGCTAAGCTTCAACATTGTGTACGCCTTTGTTAGTAGCATGACATGTGCCTGAACTTTGACGATAGTGACATCTGTCTGTATTATGAGTCACCAGTAGTTTTCAGACAGAATATTACTGAACAAAGATAAACATGGTATACGGAAGGATAGACAATGAGATGAATCATTGTAAATATTGAAAGACCCTAATGAAGCTTATTTTATGAGAGTTTTAGGCACTCTTGTATGTATATATTATATTATTGAATTAGAGGAATTGAAATTAATGATTTTTTTTCATTTTTTAATTGGGTCTGCTTCTATCTTCTCTCTATGCCTCCCCCAACACACTTGGCTTGTTTCTAGTCAGATATATTTGTCAAGGCTTCTCTTATCCTCTGCAGCCTTAGTTCTAAACATTTTCTCTAAACGTCTAGTAAAAATCATATCACAAGTGATTGAGCAAGTCTGCATCCATGGGAGAATGTTATAACACATTATGAACTACATAAATGCTACTCAGTCATGACTGCCTCAATGTAGGTGACACAAAAGCATTCGTAGGGCCTGAATATTTTGTCTGGTGATTGGAAACTGGAATTGACCTGGGTGGTGTTATTGTATGCCTTTAATCCCAGCACTCGGGAGGCAGAGGCAGGCAGGTCTCTGTGAGTTTGAGACCAACCTGGTTTACAAGAACTAGTTCCAGGAGAAGCTCCAAAGCTACAGAGAAACCTTGTCTTGAAAAACAAACAAACAAACAAACAAAAAACCCAAAAAACAGAAAAAAAAAAGAAAAGAAAAAAGGAAACTGGCATTGAATTTTTTCATTAATTAGAAGTACTTATCTGATTCCATGAGCAAATAAGATGGTAGATGTCAGGAAATAAGGGTTGTATAAGTTAATAGGAGAGAGGGTTCTCCAGGAACCACAGAAGCTCACAGATAGTCAAAATTTTTTGTGGGTGTATCATGGAGATGAGTCAGACTAATTGGGCAATAAGATAAGGGTACATAGGTAAAGCATGTGTGTAAGATCAATTCTGGGTTATAATAGAGTGCAGGTGGTACTCCTCATGAGCACTTCCAGAGTTGAAGTACTATGAAATGAAAGAAAAGATAATGTGTAAAGAAAAGGTGTGGTAATAGAAGGTGTCTGGTATCTATTGAGTCTCCTTTCCACTGTCCCCGACCTATATGTCAGTCCTTAAAAATCCTTAAAAGCTGTGCATTGTGAGGCTAGTGGCCTTTTTAGTCCAAAGGGGCTGAGGGACATTTAGTTGAGCAGGAACCATTGGTGACTTGGCTATGAGACTCTAAACTGTGTAGCACTGAGAAAAAGCAACAGGACTGCTGATATCAATCATCCGAACCCAACCTACAGAGAAATTTGTTACTTTGACAGTAGCTTCTTGGTAGCAAGATGGTTCAGCTGGCAAAGGGGCTTTGTCACCAAGACAGATGACCTGAGTTAGATCCCCAGGTCTCATATAGTAGAAAGAGAAAAAAACAAAACAAATAAACAAAATATTCCTACAAGCTGTACTCAAGTTGTCCTCTGATAGGCTGTGTGTGTGTGTGTGTGTGTGTGTGTGTGTGTGTGTGTGTGCGCGCCGTGCGCCCGCAAGCTTACATTAGGTGTCTTCCTTTATAGCTCCATGCCTCGAAACATTAGTGTTTTGAGACAAGGTCTCTCAGGGAACATGGAGCCCAGAAATCTTTAAGGCTAACTCACCAGTAAGTCTGAAGGGCTATCCTGTCTCTTCTTGTTCACTACTAGGGATATCGTTGTGTGCCACTACACCCAACTTTTACAGAGGCAGTAGGAATCTGAATTCAGGCCCTCAGGCCTCCACATCATGCACTTTGCTGGTTAAAATCTTTGTAGTTGATTCAGGACAGAGTTAAAAATTATATGCTTCCTAATTTTTCTGGCATGGTATGAAAGCATAATCTTTCTTAGAAATACACCTTTCATTTCATGTTTCTTCATTAAATGAAACTTAATTGTTTCCATTCCTCTACTTCCCAAAGGAGGAGAGCAAAGACGAAAGGTGCTCTATTTGGGATGAGTCTGTGGTTTCTAAAGAGAGACCTGCCAAATAAATTTTAGTCTCAGAAAACCGCAGTCCTCAAATCAATTATAACTTTCTCAGGCCTCCCAGATGGTTTTTCCCTGTGTTATAATTCTTACATTTGTCCAGCTCACCAAGTTTTAACTTCTTAAGACCTAAGTCTAGATCATATATTTTAATTAGCTGGAAGGACTAATGCAGCCCTTGGATGACCCTCTGCTGCTCTGGTACTGCTGGATGTTGATTTCCATCTTTCAAATTTTGCTGGTTGAATCTTGCTCTCAGTACTCCATGACCATCAATGCAGCTTGATTCATTCTTCCTTTTTGCAGTACACAAGTGTTGCCTAGTCTCCAGAGGATAGAGGGTGTCCTATAGAGACTGGGTTTCTTTATTGCCTTACTCGTGTATTTCTATTTGTGGATTTCAAAAGCCAGAACTCTGATTTCTGATGCTTTCAGTTTCATGGTCTGGCAATGGATTAGTTAGTCCAATAGGAAGAAGCACATCCCTAGGTGACGAGAAAGAGGATGCGGAGGAGATGAAGGAAGTGGATATACATAGAACGGTCACATTGGAATGAATAGGAAATATCTCTAGTTCCAAGAAAGAGAATATGCAATATTGTTAAAGAATCTCTGTGTGAGAAATCTTTATTGTGGTTAAATAAATGGTCAAGAGATCAGTTTTGCATTTTTGAACAAACCCCGATTTATTAACAGAGCCTGGCATCCTATAATAGAATAAAATGAAAGGTATAGCATTGAAAGCCCTGGCCGGGTCCCTTGCTCTTCACCCCCTCACAGTACCCTTTTCTGCATCTCACAGTTACCAGCGTTGGGTTATCATCAGGGCACGGAAGTCACAGAGGTGGCATTCCCCCTGGTATCAGAGCATGACAGCAGACCCCCTGTAGTAGAGATCAAGGTACCTTTCACCTACAAAATGTGTTTGTTCCAGTCTGAGAGGGTTAGAGTCCTTGTGATGGGGACATCATTAAAAAGGCACAGGGAAGCTGGAGTTGACTATCGGAGGGACTTGGGAAGTCAAAACAGTTTTTTTTTTTTTAATAAAACTCATTTCATTCCAAAGGATGCCAGAGACCAGACAAACGGCACACACTTAGCAGTTGTCAAGTATTGGCGACTGAAGAATCTACTGTACTACGTTGAGGAAGGAGCGGATTTAGGCCAAGGACACAGAGGTGGTCCCTGCTCCTCAAAACTGCTATTCAGTCTTTAATGTTCACATAGAATTTGCTTTTTAAGGCATTATCTGAAAGACACACACTTTCTAAATTGTGTAACTTTCAATTTCTCTACCTTGGGAGGATGAATGGTTGAGTGAGCCCTGCTGAGATCAGAGCCTCTTCATCCAGGGACTCTAAATGTTTGAACCTGCTGCTGAGCCACTGAGCCCGCCCTCTACCCTCTCGTAGGATAGCCTCTCCACAGAGGAGTCAATTTCAGCAGCCACCCTGCCTCCTCCTGATTCATTCCCAGTTTTAGAGAATAAGCAGCAGTTAATACAAACAAGCAAGTAACCTCCTCGGAGCTTTCCACTGATCCAAGTGTCATCAAAATGTTGTGTATCATTTGGAAACATGACACAGACTCTGGAAAGGAGCTGCACACAAACTCCATGTCGCTGTTTTGGGCGAGTGGATACAAAATGAATCCACTCATCTATCAATACTGGGATACAATTCCTGATGATTCTTATTCAAATCTACATCGTTAGTTATTTCCTAACACAAACATAATGCAAAGCTGTTAATATGTTTTGGAATTAAACTTAAAACACACAGAGTCACCCCTCTTTCTAAAACCTCGTGAATTTTTTCCAGATTCTTATAGCATTCTTGACATGCCTCCCAAGTACCTTCATAACCTGACCCAAGTCGGTTTTCTTGAGTATCTCTTCCACTGCTCTCTCTACCCATAGCTACCAAAAGACTACTTGTTCCTTTTGTCCTTCAAACACACTGGCTCACAAGTACGATACAATCTAAGCCATAGTAAATCCCTCATTCAAGAAAGACTGATTAAAAGGAAGTATTAAAGCTATTTTTGTTTGTATAATATGTTTGGTGAATAATATAATGCTAAACAATAACTTTCTCATGATCGAGTGTTTGGTAAGAGCTAGCCATGACAGCTTGCTCTCCCAGTTTCTGCATCCTGGCATCTAAGGCATGGAGAGCACATGCTCAAAGATTGCCTGGAATGAAAAGTGAGCCCTTCCTCAAAAAAAAAAAAAAAAATCTCTTATTGTAAAACTTAGCTCAACACTTTGTTTGGGTGCAGTGCAATGGCTGCTTATTTGTCCGTGTGAATGTGTATATATTTGTGCTTTGATTTCAAACCCAAAAAGAACATACCAGAGTGCTAAACTTGGTTTGGGACAATTATTTTCTGCCCCATTATTATCTTAAGTTTTATGAATACACACTTTTTACTTGAATTGCAACCTAACAATTTAGGTCTGTATCCCTACTATTTACTCAAGAATCTTATATACCAAAACCAAAATTTCAGCTGCAAGTGGCTTGAGGAAATTAAAGTTATTTCTTGGACCCTGGAACTGCTTTTCCAAAAGCCCAATAATATAAGATGTCTTTTGCTCCTTGATGGTCTGTCTGTCTTTCTTTTCTTATTTTAGGAAATATAAATTCACTAAGAGATAGAAAATATACTACAAACAACTCCTACCTGAATTTTTCCTTCTTGAAACCACTATTTAAATACATAAGACATTCTTTCTTTCTGCATTATGTAGAATAACAATACAAATCTCCAGATAGGGCTTTGGCTGAGCACAGGTAAGCCAGGTATCCAACAATGAACCAATCACTGTGCCAGGATTGGCTATACCTGGGTTAGGGGCCAGAGAGATTCTGCATTAACATAAGTGAAAGAAAAACTAAAGTCATCACATCCTTCATGAAACTAATTCAAATTCCTTCTGTCACAGCTATGTGGTATATAGTTTTTACATTAATTTATTTTTTGTAATTTTGCTTGATTATTCATGTATTCTCTGGCATGTGGCAGCAGGACGATATCAGAGAATATTTCTAGCCAGATCTATTCTTTAAAATGTTTTTAAACATAAAGCAAAGAAAATTAGCGTACAAACCATAATCCCAGAAAACTTAGACAACAATGAGGACACTAAGAAATGCTTACATAGATCTAATCTACATGGGAAGTAGAAAAAGACAAGATCTCCTGAGAAAATTGAGAGCATGGGTACCTTGGGGGAGGGTTGAAAGGGGAGGGTAGCAAAGAAAAATGCAGAGCTCAATGAAAATAAAAAAAGTCTGAAAAAAACAAAAAATATGTTTATATCTATTACTGTTGTATGTATGTGTATGCGCATGCACATACACATGTGCTCTTGCATGTGTGTGAAATGTTGCCTCTTTAATAGCATGATTCTACTATTTGTTTTTAAGCAAGGCCATATAACTAACCTATGGAAAATTCTGAAACATTAGAAAATTCTTTCTGGGTCAATAGATATAAGTTGGTGAGGGAAAAGCTTGCTACAAGAGTCTGAAGACCCTAGTTTGATCTCCAGAACCAACATTAGCAATAATAATAATAATAATAAGCCAGGTGTATTAGCAAGCTCCTTTTATCACGAAACTGAGGAGATGGAGACAGGCAGATCCCATTAGCCAGGGCTTCCTGGAAATGAGCCCAACATACTTGGCTGTATCCAAGTCAATGAAAGCTCCAGTTTAAAAAAAAATGCAAACAACAAAACCTCGGTATATGAGTAGTGATGCTTCCCAAAACTTGACTTTTGTCCTCTGAATATGCATCTGTGTCCGCATGTGCAGTCATATACATAAGCATGCACAGAAACAAAAGAGAGATTGCGGAGTGTTGAAAGGCAAGCTCATGGCTCCTTGTTTATCCAGGCCACCCAGCTAGCTTATACCTGAAGTAACCACACAGAAACTGTGTTAATTAAAACACTGCTTGGCCATTAGCTCTAGCCTCCTATTAACTAACTCTCACATCATGATTTAACCCATTTCTATTAAATCTGTTTTCACCATGAGGTCATGGCTTACTGAGAAAGATTTAGCATGTCTGACCTGGCGTCACCATGGCGGCTCTCTCTCTCTCTCTCTCTCTCTCTCTCTCTCTCTCTCTCTCTCTCTCTCTCTGTCTGCTTTTTTACTCCCAGAATTCAGTTCTGTCTTCTCTGCCTACCTAAGTCTTGCCCTATCAGGCCAAGCAGTTTCTTTATTGATTAACCAATGAAAACAACACATAAACAGAAGGACCTCCTACACCAGTGGAGGAGGAGGTGTTGTCATCTGTGGAGTAATTAAGTTAAATTTTGCCAGTTTTGTAAAGAAAATCCTTCATTCGTTTTTATATCCAACTAAAAAATAGGTCTAGAACTCAAAATTTCGAAGATAAAATTATCAGCACTATTGCTGATAAGACTTGGTGAAAGGACTGATGAAATTGGCTGCCATATAAAGTCACATACATGGTTTTCATGATTCTTCTTTAAGTTAGAGAGACTATCTCATTCCTTCATGGATAAATAAGATCCACTCTCCTCTTTGTGGTGGCAGTGTCTGTCCTACCAAGACTCTCAATAACTGAGACAACAAGCAAACAAAGGTGTGTCTTCTCTGCATCAGCGTCTCGGCCGAGAACTCAGAGGAAGCTGGTACTTGCATGTCCAGTTCTGGTTCCTAAGAAATCAGAGAGATCATTCTAGGTTTGTTGTGCTTGTATATAGAACAGGGAGAGAGAAATGAAATCTGAAACTTTACTTCAGTGATAGTGTACTCAAATATGAACAGGAGACCAGGCATAAGGAGTTTGCTTTTTAATGTCCTTGATTTCAATTTCCAGGCTCAGTTTCCCTATTATTGCTCTATTTTTTATTAGTTTTTTCTTAACACTATTTTGATGTATAATTTCTATCAAATACCATAGCCCTTCAAGAACATCTTCTGAATTTTGAATCAGAAACTAAAATTGAATCTGTTTGAAATGTTCAAAGCCATCTCCAATGGCACCCTCATGGCTCTATATAATAAATTGAACACAGAGCAATAGCCTTATTAAGCTGATGAAATCATTGATTTCTTCTATGTATAATGGTCACATTAAAAGCTGAGAATTTCAAAAGATGTGATACTCAGTCACCCGCAGCCTTACCATATTAACAAAAAGCCTTTTAAACCCATGACCATTAGTGGAGAGTGTTTATTAGAAAGTGACTATGAATATGAATATACCAAAACATTATAACCCCATATTCCAGAATGCTAATCAAAAGAACATCAATAGATTGCCTATGTTGTCTGTTTTTCTTGCCTCAAAGGTATAAAGAAGCAGTAATGTGGAGACATGTCAGGTATTTTCTTGATTGTATTTCTGAACAAAGTTGAAAAATGTTTGGAATACCTGGACATGTTATGTGGTTCCCAAGCAGAGTTTAGCTTAACCAAAAATCGTATTAAGGTAGGAAGTGGCTAAGGGATGCTTTATCTTCTTAATAAATCTTTCCCACACTTTGATAAGCAATCCTTTTATGATGATACTATATGTTCTCTCTCTTTATCTGCACTGACCCTAGACAATTTATAGTGAGTTCAGACTTATTACTTAGCATGATTAAAAACAGGATAACTTCAGTAGTAATTTTTGTTGGCAAAAACAACGATATTAACCAAGAACTGAAGAAATGTTTTAAAGATGAAGAGGACAAGGAAACATCACACTGAAGAACAAGCTTTTAAAACTCAATGTAGAATTTGCTAAGAGAGGGAGAGGCAGTTTGTGTGACTTCTGGCATTTTGACCACACTGCAAGGCGCCCTGTATCTGAATAGTTGGCCAACACAAACTGGATGAATTTCAAATTACAGAGAGAGATAGGCTGATAGCAACATTGGGTGTATCTCAAAGGATTTGGTTGGGAGAGAGGGTTAATATCAAAATACATTGTATGGAATTCTCAAAGAATTCATAATAGCATTGTTTTCAATTTGTGTATAGGTTATGATTTTCTGACAAGTTGCATTTGCAACACTTTAGGTTCGACAAAAAGAAGTCTGAATTTTAAAGACAACTTATATCTTTTCTCTCTTTTTATTTATGTTGGCTAACACAAAATGTCCATATTTATTTGTATCATCACATTATTGATATTCAAACACATATGAGAAAAGTTTCAATCTTCTATTCCATAATTTTAATAGGTCTATAGTATTCTATTACATAAAAATACCATAATCTGTTATAAAAGAGGTAAGTTCCATAACCCATTATGAAAAAGCTACCATAATCCATTACCAATGCCCATTTGCTCTTCACTAATTCACAGAATAAACAGTGTTATGATATTTATTCTACAGTAAAGCACTATCATATCCCCAGGATGACTTTCTTAGGGCTATTACTAATAGAACTATTAAACTCATGTCTATATAATGAATGTAAAACAGATTTGTTGCAGATAATAAATTCTAAACATGTCTTAAATAACACCCAAATTTAAACCATTTGTTTATTGTAGAAGAGAAAATGACTTTCAGATAAATTGGTATATATTATGCAGGCAGAATATTACACTTGGAATAAGATTAAATATATATTACTCAGATCTTTGAAATAAAGATTTGATGACCACAGTTTATATACAATATATATCACAGATGTTTACCTGTCTACTTCTAAGAAAGTTTAAATCTCAGGGAACAACCAGATAATTCTGACAATACAAAGAAGAAATCTTTAGAAAGCAGTTAGTTTAGGAAATGACTCTATATAGACTATCACAAAGTAGACATACTCCCTTTTCAAGGAGGAACAAATGTAGATCCAAAGAATTACAGAGACGGTAACTTGTATACAGAAACAGTATGTTCATTCCTGCCACCCAGACCTGAATAATCACACAGAAACTATGTTAATTACAACACTGTTTGGCCAATAGCTTAGGTCTATTCCTAGCTAGCTCTTACATCTTAAATTAACCCAGTTCTATTAATCTATTTATTAACATGAGGCTGTGGCCCACTGGTAAAGTTCTGGCATCTTTCTCCTTTGACAGCTACATGACATCTCCCTGACTCTGCCTTCTTTCTTCCTGCATTCAGTTTAGTTTTCCTGTCTAGCTGTATTCTGCCCTGCCATAGGTCAGTGTCTTTATTAATCAATGCTAATAAAACATACTCACAGCATACAGAGGGGAATCCCACATCAGTAACTAATGTAAAAGTGTAGCGCCCATCTCTTCTACTTGACTGTACGGTACTACTCCTGTATTGTGGCACCTGTACGACAGTGCCATTCACGAGACAGGCAAGGACCTGGAGATTTGAACACACAAAGACACACAGACAGAGACACAGGTCATCCTTGATGCCAGAATGCTCCAAGAATGTCCCCTTTATTGTGTACCAGAGCCACTTATATAGGGATCCTTAACAGATAGCCATGCCCCAGCCACACCCCCAGAAAACAATCTCCTGCAATCAGGAACTCCCGAGGGTCTCATGCTCAGAGCAGCTGCAGGATGTCTCAGAGCAGAGGAAAACAAGTTGTTTACAAGAAATTCAGGATCTGGGGGTTCACTGCTCCCAACATAAAAGATCCCTTTAAAACATGTTTTCATGTAATTTATTCCTTAAATTTAAAGATGACTCCATTCCCAAATCTTGAGATAGTAAGTATAATAACCATAAAAAATATGAAATATTTAAGTGAAATATTTTTTTAGATTGCATAAATGAATTATCCATATGGTATAGTGACCAGGAAAGATGCTGAAAATTAGATAAACAAGACAGGTAATTTAATAGGAATGTTTGCTCTAAACACTGTGTGTGCTGAAATTGAGAAGGAAAGGAAAAGATAAGTGCATGGGGAGAAGTAAACTCAAACAGCAAGTATAGTAATACAGCTAAGCTATCCTACCGCATCGAAAGCCTCAATGAAATGTGCATTTCAAATCCTGGTTTTTGAAGTTAGACACTAAGATGTAATAATTCTGTAATAGAAAGGAAATATGGTGAAGTATGATATGTGACTTCAATCTTGATCCTACTACTTGATTATCCGAGCAACCTAAAAAAAGCCTGTCCCATGCTTTTTTCATATGAAGTGAACATTTAATTCATGATTTAGGAATGCAAATTCATTCTCAGCTCACAGTATGCCATGTAGTATGTGCTTCCTAAACAGTTTTCTGAAATGAAAAATATTTCAGTGAATATTTCCACTTCATAATGTATAAGGACTTTAACTTAATTTTTGTGTACTCTTAATTCTCCACCATTTCCCGCTTAATGTTGTATTTGCTTAATAATTTAACAACATGGTGGGGCAAAATGCAATGCTAACCGTATAAAACCAAAAAGGACTTTTAGACAAAACTGTTGTTCTTTGGAATCTCACATGTGAATCTGTATTCAGTTTAAAACCTAGACGTGCACAAGCTTGGAGTTGGTATAGAATATTAAGGATGAAACCGGGAATGAGAGAATCTATACAGAGTTTGTTCGAATACTAATAAATCATAAAATCACTTCTTCTGGGCTACTGAGATTTGCAGCATAAGAAACCTGCAATACAACAAGGAACTAGGTTCCCTAAAGAACACCTAGTCTGACTCTTACCACTGCATTATAGGTAGATACAAATCAAAAGAGCACCAAAAAGATTTCAGAAATGAAAGAGATCCCTTGTTTTAGAATCTTGCCTATTTATGGCAGGACTGTGATGGCACTGTGACCAGGACAAATGGCCATAGAGTCTCTCAGCTGGGTGTTGAGATAATTTACTTCTTTTTGTTTAACACCCTCACCACTATAGTTGTTTTCTCTATGCAACCTCCCTTGTATGTCTGCAGCTAAGTCAACTTACCTCTCTGAATTTAATATACTGTGACATGGTCATGTCGGAGTGGAGATGCTATGCTCGCACACAGTGAACAAGCTGTGTGCAAAGGCATCTTCCTGTTTTTTCACCCCTGCCAGGAGGTTGAGGGCAAACTTCCCCAGAAGGGCTGATAAGGAAGGAAAGCACACAGGCCACTTGGGCTGAGTGTAAGAAGTCAAATCAACAAACCATCCTTCCCCAGAAGATTATATTGAGTTCTTTATCCTCCCCACAAATCCTCATTGTAGAGGGAAACTAATTTAACACGATATCCCCAATTCCTCTGAACAGTGGTGAAAATATTCCTACAGGACTCTATTAAGACAGACCCCAAAGTACTCATCAGGCTAGAGAAGGGAAGAAGCCTGCTGTGGCCTTTTCTACCCACAACACCATTGCAATTAAAGAAGAGGCTGATATCAAAGTAGACAGGTAACTTTATAAGCACACCAGGCATTTGCCCATGCCCAAGGCCCAAGGCCACATTTTTTTTTCAAAGAAAAGAGCCTTTATTTTTCCAGTGGTACAGGAAAGGGGCTGCAGGACATACAGGTTAAATTGAAAAGCCCTTACAAGTACCTTTGGAGGTTAGCAGCATCAACTGAAGCCAGGTTCCCATCAGTTATGGATTCAATATTTGTTGGCATTTGATGAGGTCCACGGGGACCTATGCAGAGGGGAGATGCGATTGGCCAGATCTCTTGGCAGCTGTTTGGCATCCCAAGCAGAGAGCGTAAGAAGTTCTTTATTTTTTTTCCTGTGTGGATCTGGCAACCATAAAGCACTGAGAACTCAGTGCCAACATGAACTCAGATGTAAATTACAGCATTTTCTTTTCGGTAATATGCTGTTTGGAAAGATGGCGGCAGAGAATGGCAGAGAGACAAGGTGATTATTCGAAGACACAGAATATGAATTTGATTTTATTTTTAACAAGTGAAATGTTGGTGAACCTTTTTGGATTTGGACACACGTCATGTCTAGCAGATTAGTGTAGTGCATTATTATAGATTGGAAACATAGTAATTTTCATTTGGGGTCTTAGTTTCTCTTATTAATCCTAACTCACCTTTACATCTTTTCTCACAGAGAAATCCTTTTGAATAATGTGTGTGTTTCATTTGTTAACCCTCAGGAAAGTTTGGGACTTAGGACTCTCTTTGTTCAAATAAGGTAATTTCTCCCCAAAGAGAATCAAAACAGTAGGGGCAGGTCACCGACAGCTGTGATCCTGGGTGGTAGGAAGATAAAGTTCTTTCTCTGTTGCTCACAGTTCAATTTCACACTTTCTTCACGGCGATCCTAGTGCTTTGGAGTTCAGCAGATCAATTTAGACTGTGTATTTTTCTGTCTTTATTTGCATTGTTCTTTTATGCAGCTGCAAGACTGCTTTCCTCTTAGCAAAATGTCAAATGGTGTTGAATTTGCTCAATTAGCTTTGCAAATGTGTGTTTGACTTCCTATGGCATCTTTCTCCTCCTCTCTTTGTTGTATATTTCTTATATTTCAAAGGGAACATCAAATAAATTCTTCTTTTGAAAGAAATTAGCATTTTAATTCATAGGTGATAGTCTGCAGTTGTGTTTCTGATTATGTTTTTAATTAAAGAAGAAAAAACACATGCATTCTTCTCCCATTTGATTCACTTGCTTGGGAGGTGAAGAAAATACTTAAATCCCAACTGCATTGAGGGCAATATTTTGACAGAAAGAACTTTATTACACAAAGTATCTTTATCAGCCAATTGTGCATGGCCTACAGACTACAATGTAACACTTTCAAATCTTGCTTGCAGAGGCCTTTATAATTTCAGTCAGGGGAACTGAAAACTGCATAAAATATTTTTAAAAGAAAAAAATAAATCAAGTCTTTTTAAATATCACAGGGACCGGGAAGGTAGATTTGTTCTCTAATAAGATCAAGCCAATGCAGGTTCTTTGTATGAGTGAATGAAAGGCTGGAATTTTATTTAAAGGGAGGAAGAGAGAGACTGAGGCAGGGAAGTCCGAGGATGAACAGTCCTACCCATTCTTTCCTCTCATTTAAGACAATTTTGTCAGCCACAAGCAATAGCTTATATCCCCAAGCATGCCTCAGACTTTCTTTTAGTTCTTATATCTCATTCAGGTTTAAAACAAACAAACAAACAAAAACATTCCACTCTGTCCCATTTTGAGCTTTCCTGAAAAGAACGAGGTAGACATAGCACATGAAATACAATTAAAGGCCTTCAAAGGCCCGTCAGACTGCTGAAACTAAGCACCTCTTTCTTATCTGCATCAGGATTTGGTTTCTTTGAAGTTAATTCGGAGATTATACTTCATGCCTTAAAACATTCTTTAAATAAGAATGTGTATTCTGTCTTTTTCTAAAATCCTCTGTACAACCAGTTTGAAATGAAGTTGTATGCTCGGTAAGTTTCTCTTGCCAACCACAGGGTAGGGATATACCAGCAGCCTCAGAGGCACCCTCCCTCGGCGGTGCAGAAGATAGTGGGATCATCAGAAACAATTAATTCCCTTACCTTCCTTTTTTCTGTATTTTTCATTAGCTTTCAGTTGCTCTCCCCTCAGCTGGAAAACAAAATAAACTTTTCATCTCAACATGGTATGTAACGTTAAGAAAATATTCCTGGTGGGTACTGCTTTCAAGGTAGAACTAATTGACAATTGATTAGGGTCTCCAGGAGTTATACATTAGGGACGTATGAAGCACTTCTAATAGACTTGTTTTCCTCCAGACCTGGTCATGAGTAGAGGAAAGGCAGCTGCTGGTACTGAAGTTGGCTCAAGCCCTTCAGTTACGAAAGAACTTTCACTTTCTTTCTAAAAATCAGGCCATTGTCTGAAGTAAGATCACTGGCGTGGGGAACAAAAAAAAAACATGAGGATGGTGGGAAGAGCATAGGATAGGGGAAAGCCTATGTATTCTGGGAAGTTTTATCGTCTCCCAGGAGAGCTAATTGCCTGTTGAAGAATATTAGGATAAAATCATCATTCTTAGCAACAGACTAGATGCACAGACACAAAGGAACAAAACCAACATCTGAGATTGTGATTGGAAGAAATTTGTGGTATATTTTTCAATATAGTACTAGAATCTGATAGCATTAAACTGTGTACTTTAAAAAAAGTAACTTAAACATATTAAAATAGTCAACATGGGTAAATAGTATTCTGAATTACTTCTACTTAATATAAACCCCATGGGATTTCTTTTCAACTTAAGATGATATTTAGGGAATGAAGAGGCCATCCTCTTTTACTCCTTGCAGCTTTACAGTTTTAATGTTGACTTGTGTGAGATTATTAATTAAAAACACTGAGTTCTAATAAAGTTTGATTCACAGAATAGTATCAACCCAAGCTCATCTGTTACCTTACACAATAATAGGCTAAGAATGAAAGATACCCAGTTTTGTCTTGGGGAGCCTACAGTGCCTAATTAAAGATCAGGAGCTGAGTGTGAAGACCCCAAAATGAACACATTCAGCTATTCCCATTGAGTTCTACAGGGGTGCAAGACTAGCCAAAAGTTGAATTTAATTATTTTTAGTTAAATTCCTTATTAACTCTTGTAACAAAACATTTGTTATTGAAATATTGGTAGTTCTTTGATTTTAACTTGTGTCCTCTTTTAAGATCTAAGGCAATGAGCTTCTGATTTAGATAGTGATATGTTATTAGATAGCCATGTATTATCATTATTATATCTATTATCCAGTTTTGATATCTTATAGTGCGTCTTCAACTATAAGAAAATTCAGCCAGAGTGATTAGATAAATAGCATATGGACAGTATTTGAAAATGTGCCATTGTCTGTGCATGTAAATTTCTGTTGTGGGTACATAGGAATAGAACTTGTCAGAAAAGATGGGATGGTATCTAGGTTTGTTTGTTTTAGTTTTTTGTTTTGTTTTGTTTGAATGTGAATTGTGAGAAGGAAGATACAATAAATTCAAAACTCTAGGACTTCAGGGGTTGAAAGTACTGTGTCAGAGCCAATATAAAGCAACTAGGGAATTTGTGACTTCCAGGGATCTGGGAAGGAGTAGGTATATGAGGTAGAGAATGAGGAAAAGGCAGAGATCCACCTTTCAGTAAACATGGCATCTGACTAAAGCGCAGGAGGGAAGAGGCAGTGAGCCAAGCAAAGGACCAGAGAGGAGGGCTCCTGGAGACAAAGCCGGCTGAAAATAAGTATGCAAGTGAGTGCTTGGAATGTTAAGTGAAAAACAAACAGGCCCTCAAGTCCTTCTGCAGAAGCACTCAGATCAGCAACACCTGGAATATAAATGTGGCAATGCCAGGTCATATAGTCCCCTGCAGACACTGTTACTTGTATCACGAGAAAAGTAGACTATGTATCACTAGAAAGGATCAAAGAGTAAAATGATAATTTTCTAAGCAATTAAAATACTTCTGGTTAAAACTGCTCCCTCCTCCACCTTGCCTGTGGAGTGAGTGTGTGTGTGTGTGTGTGTCTGTGTGTGTGTGTGTGAGTGTGTGTGTGTGTGTGTGTGTGTGTGTGTGCGTGCACGCACATATGAGTATAGGTGTTGGAGAACAAAAGGGAATCTGTGGACAATGAGTTTTTGAGAGTGGCATGGGTGTTGTGTAGGTCATAGAGGTAAGGGGGTTGTCAGTTCTGTTGCACTGGGCAATGAGACTTACTGACGACTTGAATATAGGGAGTTAAAAGGAAGAGGCAGTGTGGCAATAGGGAGAGGAAGAACAGTACTGATTATATGAGAAAGAGGAGGCAGTGAGAGAGGAATTCAACTTGGAGTCCAGGCTAATCTTTATGGACTTACAATGTTGATAACTGGGAGATCTAAGATAGAGTTGTAAATCTAGAAATACAACTGAACCATGTTATTAATAACAGATTTATTGATGAACAAACAAACACGGCTAGAGTCTGAGTCCTGGAGTTCAGAGATATGAAGAGGTGAGCGATGGATGAGTTAATGCCTGGAGAAGTTGTGTTTGGGAAGAAAGAAGGCAGTCCAGGGTTACCTCAGCACATGAAAAGGCTGAGTAAGAGAGTATATGTCATCTAGTACCCTGATTGTTTAAATAAAATTGGTATGATGAAATATGAACATCTGACCAAAAGATGTAAGACTAACTGGGCGGTGGTGGCACTTTAATTCGAGCACTTGGGAGGCAGAGGCAGGCGGATCTCTGTGAGTTCGAGACCAGCCTGGTCTACAAGAGCTAGTCCCAGAGCATCCTCCAAAGTTACAGAGAAACCCTGTTTGGAATGTAAGATGATATGAAATGGAAGCTTTTGGGAAGGAGGGGGTGGAGATAAAGAGGATCTGTATTCTGTACTATTGTATACTTGCTATGAGAGATGGCTATAATCACAGTGAGTCTCACGGGGCTGAGAGGTAAAGCTCTCAGCAGGACGTCTTCTTTCCGGAGACCATAAAGGTAGATTCATTTCCTTGTTTTCTTCATCTTGTGGAGGCCACTAATACGCATTAAATTTGTTACCTCTTTTTTGCTTTATATTTTTGTTATTTTAGTATATATATATATATGTATGTATATAATTACAATGAGCCCAGCAAGATCATCCTGGTAAATGTGCCATCTTTGAGGACTGTTGAACAATCTCTAAATCTCTATAAATTTGCTTCTCCTTGCTATGAAAATTCCGAAATTTAGATACATATTTGCATGTTTTGGGAATTGGTCTGTAGGTGTTTTGAACAGCCATTATTCCCATATACTCAAAGACGGCACCTAGAAGAGAAAGAAAATAGAGATGTTTGCCTTCCTAAGAAAAATTTGTTTGTATCTAGTGGAATAATCAAACAGAAGGAAAAGAATCAATGTTGGCTATAGATGAACTTCTAGGGTGAGGCTGATTTGTCCTTAGCAGAAGGCAGCTCTTCCGGATTGTAGAGATTAGTAAAAAGCATAACTAGTTTATCTATGACCACAGCTAGCCTGTATAACTTGAAGGTGAACACACAATTAGGTAGGTGATGTTGAAATTCAATAGCATCCCCTTCACATTCGTCTGTCTGTCGCGTACTGAGCAAGGTCATGGATGCAATGATGATGAAAAAAAATTTGTACAGGATTTCAGAAGGAAAGAAAACACAAAACAATCTGGCACATTCGAAGAAGCCAAGAACACTTGCCTGTGTGGGGAGTGAGAGGTGATAGACGCTGAGGCACTACAGGCTGAAGGAAAATTTAGACAGAACATACTGAGTCAACACTATGGACTGCTTACATTGTATGCACAGGGATCCCTAGCATATTTTCACTTGATCCCGACAAATTTTTGTGCAGAAGTCCTGAGTGTCATTACTCAAAAGGTCAATTCAAACTTGGCCTAAATTGCTAGGAAATTCAGAAGCCTCGGGTCAATGATTATTCTTCATCTTTATCACTTCAAGCTGTCTCCTATATTGAAATCTTAAGCTCTGTCTCTTTACAAGTTCTGACAATGAGGAGTGACTTGTATTAGTTTTTATATACAAATTTGAACTGGAGGAATTACTACTTTTATTGTAGAGACAGAACTTTAGTACTATAACATTAATTCGAATATTACTGAGCTTTTATAGTTTGAAAATTGTCACAGTGAAATTAATTTAAGGATCTTACACAGTATACCATAGAATCATTACTGTTGATTTCATTGGAAAAATAACAAAATATACTCAGAGAGATTCATGGTAAATGATATATTGGGACAATGGGAGGACAAATCAAAACTAACTGAGCACTATGTAATTATAATATTTTATTAATTGTATGGATAATAAAATACATTTTGCTTCAATTTTTAAATCTTCAACCTGAGAGTTGCAGGGAGTACAGCTATATTTGAGATTTGCTTTTGTGTATTTCAGAAGGAAAGGGACAGGAGTTGCTTGCTTGTGTGTTTGTGTGTGTGTGTGTGTGTGTGTGTGTGTGTGTGTGCGTATTGGATGATGGGTGTCATACGCGGTGAAGCAGAAAATTTATAGTTTTTGAAGATGGGTGATATATACATAAGTGTTTTGCAATTTTCTTTGTCTATACATTTAAAATTGTCCATAATCAATGATTGTAAAAAGCAATCCCTATGCTGCTTCATATAGACCAGTTCCTTAATATGAAAGGTACACCCTCATTTTAGCAAAAGTAGTGTTAAAAGCTGAATAAAGACATAAACTTGTTCAACTAGAATTAAAAGTCTAGATATCCCACAGACTGTACATGGGTACATTTTTCTTTTTGCTACAGGTATAGTCATATAAAATCATACAACTTCACAAATGTATTTTTCTCCTTGTTTATACATTGTCAAATTTACAAAACATCTCAGAGTCCTTCTCCTAGCAATCCTCTGTATCCCAATGCTACGAATTTCAAATCCATCACCTTCAGAGAAGAAGAAATGTATCTAAAGATGAATGCTGTCATTTGGGCTGTGATTGATTTTTAAAAATAACAGTCATCATTTTTGTTGTTCCTTTAATTTGATGGTAGATTAATACTGTTTAACCTGATAATAGTGGCCATCAATCTGTTTTGCCTCCTATGACTGAAATGGTTCTTCACCTGCTGTAAGTTGAGGTCAATACTCAACCTACACAATCAGACTTAGATTATTAAGCTAAAAACTATTTTCAATTAAAAATCATTTGACTTGATGGAGGAAAGAAAACACTGAATAAGCCTCTTTGATCATTATTTTATTCTTTTCAAAATATGAATTCCACAAGCTTAATAGCTAGTCATTGTGCTTAAAAGCTTGAGAAAGCACCTTATTGATTTGAAAATTAAACATCTGCCAATAAGTAGGGTGCACTTTTGTAACAAAATAATGAAAATATGCTTTGGCCATTTAATTCAAAATTGCCTATCAAGGCCATGCTCTTCAATGTGTAATTTCTAGTCTACTCAATAAAACACACAAAATAATGAGTGTGTTCAATAGGACATAGGCAATTAATAAACAAAAAACTTCATAGACACATTTGTCTCCATTCATTGCAATCAAGATTTTGAAGATGGTAGATTATAATCTATCTAGTGATCTATTTGAAACACAAAGTAGCTAAGAAGTAACTAGGTTTTCTTATACATCAGTTACATGTTAAGAAGTCACTTGCCCACCAATGACCAAATTAAATTTAGTACTTTATTTTTTATATTTTATGGCAAAGTATGGTGACTGGAACACATACTTTAAATGACTAGAAGAAAGGTGATGAAATGTAATGTGCACACTGGAAGGAAATGGCACAGAGGGTGAGACTTTTGTAACTAGTTCCTTACAGTGTTAGATGGGAACTCAAGAAAGTTCAGATTCATGCAGTCTCAAAGGACCTGCGGATCTGTAATCATTGAGGAAATAATTGTTGTGTGTATTGAATTATGTTTTTCCCCTCTCATCTCTCCACTATTTCTGTAATTGGAAGTTATCTCTGTATAATTACATCTTCAGGAAAAGTAATTAGAATTCTTATCATTGACTTCTAAATGAGCTTTTTTCCTCTCTAATAAATACTATTTTTTATATCCCATCTAGCTAGTCTGATAGGAGTAGAGAGGATAGGAAATCAAACAATATTTCAGACTTCAAAACTGCTTAAGTGGGAGAAAGTTTATAAAATTTTATGAAGTAAATGTATTGGCCATTTATAGAACCCCCTCAAAAAAACCTTTTGAAACTACTTTTTATATGAACTTAGCAGAAAAGGAAAACAGCATATTATTTTACTATTGTCTCATGTTCTCCTCCTCTTCCTTCTTTCATCATCACTGAAAGAGTTCAGTCCCAATAGCCTCTGGGTCTAACATATGTTCACCAAATACAGCATTAATATCTTCCATCATGTGACATGAGACAACTCAGTAATCTATAACTTTGCAATATTAAAATAAAAAGTACCTAGACAGTGCTTTTGGAAGAGAAATGAGAATGTTGTTTACAGAGCTAACATAGTTAGTTGCAGCTGCCGACATGATTTAAGCTGAGACCCACATAGGAAGAGAAAAAGGCAACTATAGAACTGCCTATATTATAGTGGTCTATGTCTATGTATGTGTGTCTGTGAGACCTCTGAATTGCTAATTGATATGGGTAGAGCCCACTGGGAAGTGCCATTCCTAAACAGATAAATGAACAACATAAGAAAGATAGCTGCGTAAGCCAGGACACACATAGTGTTCATTGTTTATCTGCAGTTTGCTTCAGTATTTGCTCCCAGGATTCCTGTCCTGGCTATCCTTGAAAATGATGGTAACCTGGGACTGAAATAATTCCTCTCTTTCTCATGTTGTTTTTGGTCAGAGGTACAGCTACACAAAGTCACTAGCACAAAAGCGTTTCTCTTAGATATTTATAGTGCTCATAGGAATCTTTGAAAATTGGCTCATTTGAGATTGTTCAAATTTATGGAAATCAAGCTAGGAAGTAACTACATTAAGTGTGTGCATCAGGGAGCTAATATGCATGGAAATTGTGGAACTGTCATGTGGTGATAATTGGCATATTTATATTAGAGGTTGCATGCTTGTCATCTATAGTGTGGTCTGTAGACTATTCAATGAGAGATAGTTTATCAGAAAAAGAAAAAGAAGGAGTAATGAGGACTGTGTTCTGGACATGGTTATTGTTTATATACATGGGCTCCTAACTGGACAAACTTTCAGCTACAACCTTATCAATTAGCAAAGACATAGGAACTAAATAAGTTGAGGATTTTTCCAAACATAGTCAAGTTAGAGGGCTGTCTTGAAAACTCATGCTGTCTTCTATTTTCTCTCATAAGTAAACTGAGTTTAATAGCTTTCTGTATAGCTATAGTACATTGTAAGAGGTAAAAATTTAGGTAGATTTACATATGAATTGTTCTTTATTATACAAACTGGGTAGACACAAGAAATTTCCTAAAACTGCTTCTCCATCCTCCAAATGAAACTCACAATTATAAGATATTTGTTCTTCATAACTCATTGAATTACTGTGAAGATAAACTGTGTAAAGGCATGAGTACCAAACTACATGGGCTACACGGATCAGACAAAAATGTAAATTGCTACTTTAAATCAAGTTTTTGAGACTTTTTTGGATCTCTGTTTATTTTCTTTCATTTATTTCATGCATGTGTAGATGCACATGTCTACTCATATTTGGAGATAAAAGAAGAACGTACAGGAATCAGTTGCCTACTTCAAATACATGGATTTTGCAAATTAGGTGTAGGTAATCAGGCCTGGTGGCAACTACCTTTATCTATTGAACCTTTCCAGCCAGATGCAGAAATCTTGAGAGGAGAAACAAGCATTTTAATTATCAACACTTAGTAGAAAAGCTAAAAGCAAGTTCCTTTGGATGGACAATTATTATTCAGAGAGAAGAAAGAAGTAAACATTTGTTGTATGACATTTGCTAGGATTCTCTTACTGGTAGATAATAGAACTGGAAGCAAGAAACCAAAGAAACTATGCTTTGTAAGTCCCAATTGATGAGCAGGTGAGGTTGTTGGGGTTACTTATAGGGAATTGAGTGTCTCCGGCAACTGTATTATGAAAAAGCCCCCTCTCTGTTGTGTCCCAGGAAAGCCCCATCGCTGGGGTTCATCAGACACACTTCAGGAAGTGATAAGACCAAAGAGTTCAAATACAACTTAAAACTTCTTTTATGTCCTCAAGGAGAAGTCTTGTGAATCTCATAACATTTCATGGTAGTGTCTGTGGGAAACTATAGCACCAATCGTATGCACAAACATTGTTGTCAATGGTATTCAGAAGAATCTATAATGTATCTTGTCAATAAACATTGTGAAGCTAACAGCATGGGAAAAATTTTGCATAGCTACAGCTTTCATTGTGAAATAGGAATGTCTGAGGGTTGCGAAAAAGAGACCTCAAAGCTCACCCTCATTGTGATACATGTCCTTCAACAAAGCCACACATTCTAATAGTGCCGCTCCCTTTGGGGCCATTTTTTTTCAAACCACCACATTCTACACTCTGGACGTCAAAGGCTTAAAGACATATCATAATGCAATAATATTAATAGTAATAATGAAATGTATTCAGTTCTACTTTAAAAGTCTCCATAGTCTATCACAGTTTAAAAAATGTTTCAAAACCAAAGTATTTTCTTCTGAGATGGGTGGCAATCTCTTAACTGTAATCACCCTGTAAAAATCAAAGTCAAGAAACAGTGACATAGTTCCAACATATAATGGCACAGAATATATACATTTTCATTTGACAACACAGGAAAGGGAACCATGATGAGGAAATGTTGGACTCAATTAAGACCAAAAACCAGTTGGGCAGATTCCAAACTCTGCATCTTTATGTCTGATGTCAAAATGCTCTTCACATCTCCAGTTCTGTTTAGTTTTGATGATTTCAATACAATTCCTTTCCACAAGTTGGAAACATAGCTGGGTAGTATCATCCTCTGATGTCACCACTCCCTTTATTCCACTTCTTAGTCTGTTCATCTTCTTGATTTTGTGCTAATCTACTTTCTGGTGTGCTTTTTCTCCTCAAAGTTTTTATTTTCCTTCTTTAGCTTGGTGCATTTCATTATATATCTTCATTAAAGTACCACTAATATCCACATGACAGTCTATACCAGGCTTTTTTGAGATCTCTTCTACCATGGGATTTAATCTAAAACTCTTCACGTTAACCTCAGGCAGGCTCTTTGAATGAGGACAAAAAGAAGTCACTCTCTTCACCAACATATCACAAGAATGATTCTAGGCAACATACTAAAATTCTTCTCTGAAACTTCTTGAACAAGCTCCTAACATTTTAAGTCATAATCAGTACCATTGCCTTCTATGCCTCTGTTAATATGCTGTAGTAATAAGGGCGCGGCGGGGCTGCATCCCCAACACCCCAGCCGCCTGCCCGGCTAGCTTTACCCGAAATAATTACACAGACACTGTATTCATTTAAACACCGCTTGGCTCATTTCTACCTAGCCTCTTCTAGGCTAACTCTCACACCTGGACTAGCCCATTTCTTATCATCTGTATAGCACTGGTCTTACCGGGAAGATTCTAGTCTAAGTCCATCCTGGGTCGGAGCTTCATTGCGTGTGTCTGCCCGGGAGCAGGGCATGGCGTCTCTCCTGAAGGCGTCTGCTCCCGAGAGGAGAGCTGTCGAGTCTGCCCTCACTTCCTCTTCCTCCCAGCGTTCTGTTCTGTTTACTCCTCCCACCTATCTCCTAACCAATGAGAGCCAAGCAGTTTCTTTTAATTTAACCAATGACCTTCCTCCATCATTTCCCCTTTTTCGGTTTAAACAAAAAGGGCTTTAACTTTAACATAGCAAAATTACATATAACAAAACAGTTATCAAGTAAAAGTTACATCAGAAACATTTATACATATAACAAAATTGACCGTAAATCTCTATCAATAAAGCAATATCTATACTAATGCAAATTATTCATACCTATATCAATATGCTTTCATTAGGCAGTGCTTAAAGCATTCTGCTGCTTTCCTAACCCAAAGTACCAAAGTCCATATTATTCCAAACAAACACGTGGTCAGGTCTATCACAGTTAACCCCCACTCCTGTTACCAACTTCTGTCTTAGTTAGGGCTTTTATTTCTATGAAGAGAAAGCATGGCCATGGAGACTCTTGAAAACATTTAATTGACAGGGCTCACTATACAATTTCAAAGGTTCTGTCCATTATCATCATGGTAAGGATCATGGTGGCACACAGACAAATGTTGTGTTGGAACTGAGAGTCATACGTCTTGACTCAGACAGCAGGAGGTCAACTATCTATCACACTTAGGAAAATTTGAGAAAAGCCTACCCCACAGTGACATACTTCCTCCAATAAGGCTCTGCCTCCTAATAGTGCTGCTCCCTTGGGCACCATTTCTTTAAACCACCAAAAGTAATATGGATTTTCATAAATGAAGGCATTAATGTTTAACTAATGACAAAAGTTCTTGTGACCTATAAATGATTAAGAAGGAGCAAGAAGTCATAGTCTAGAAACTCCTGACATCAGAAGACTGGCTGAGAACTTAAGCACAGAGATGTCCAATTCCCACATTTACTTTTCCTTTCCAATGGGATTCTCTGCTTGCATCTTCAAACTGTGATTAAACTTTGTCTAACAGTACAAATACAGTCAGCTTAGTCTTTCTGTGACTGATGGCAGAAGCAGGAAGGGGCTCTGAATTTTGGGAAAGCAAAGTAGAGGTGAGAATTCTGGGAAAGCCAGAAATATTTAAGAAGATTCCAAGACTCCTGACTAGCATATGAAAACTTTACTAGAGCCCTTTTCACACTTGGTGAAAGTCAGACTTCCGTAATCTAAGAATCACAATGATCTTCAAACATGGGCAGGCACACACATAAAATTAATGAATGCTTTAAAAGTCCACATTAGGGATTCTAATATTCTTAATATTACAAAACACAGTGATGATTTTTCAAATTAACATTTTATACTGAGAAATTTGTCAAGAATTTGAGAGACGAAACAGCGAAACTGTCAGAGGGAGAAATTGTCCCAGTAACATGTTACAGTTGCCCTGGGGATAGCTAGCCTCCACCTCTACCCAAACCAATCAAAAAAATTCAAAGCCAAACTGGAAGAAGTGTCATTCACTCTCTACACAAAGCTATGAACTGATGGGGGTCTCAGTTGAATGTTTGTCAGTAACACAGAAGACAACCCCTAAGCAAGGCATGCATGCCCTGTGCTAAGTAGCCCACAACTCAAAATTAGAAGCACTTTCACCACACTGCCTGAATGTTACTCTTCCATTTTTTGGATAACTTGACTGCTCTTTTGGAAGCTATAACAATAATGGGTATCTGCCATCACACCTGTGTGAATTAAGGGGAAAAGAGTTAGATCATCTGTATTAGAAGATGAAGATTTGCACTGGAGTGGAAAGGTACATCGTTTGGATTGCTCCAGAGAACATTTCTGGGAGGAAGATAGAAGGGGAGCAAGTACAGTCCCCCTAAATAATGGATTGGCACCTTACAAAAAATTGTGCATTGGGTGAGATTTAGTAGTCAGGGATGCCCTAGCCACCTCTGCAGCATTCAACAATTCTACTCTTCCTTGCTGTGCTAAAGCTCTGTCACGTCCCTATCTTCATTCCCCTCCTAGTTAGATTCTTGCCACCTTTTATCCTGATGGCAACCTTTTTTGTTTCTAAGAAACAACATCTTCCAGCTTACAGTATTTTGAATTAGAATCATTTCCAAAATTGAACACTTTTTACAACTGTGATGCTAAATATCAGTTCTGTTCTACGTGAAGTGGCCATAGACCTCCAGGCCATGGTTGAAGGGCTTATCCTAAACACAGAGAGAGAAGGTGATGCTGTCAGGGCCATGGGCTGCTGCTGCATCTCGGTTTTCCTTCCACAACCCTCCGCCTCTTCACAAATTAGTCTTGAGATATGTTGGTCAGAAGTGGGGCTGCTTTAATTTTAATACATTGCAAGTCTGTTCTTTCAAATGGAAATTTGCATGACAAAAATTACCACAAGGGGCTTCTTAAAACAAAAGTGTAAATCTTTCAAAATAGAGATGCTGAGTCTTTAAAATAGCAAAGCACAGACTAGACAGATTTGATATGATTGAAACAAGGAAAATTCATAGTATCAGGATCTAAGCAAGTCTCCTTGACAAGTCACTAACTTTCATTTAAAGCCTTCCTATTTTAGTTTAATTCTTCTAAGAAAGGAAACATTAATGAGAAATGCAAAAGAGAAAGAGAAGATTATAATCAAGGGCAGAAGCAGTAAATGTTTGAAGATGCATTCTTCAGTCTAGGGTTTACTGGGATTACTTAGGCTAGACAAAAACCCATGAAGGTCATAATGACATTTTTATCATTTTAGACTGATGTATGCCATCTTTTATATTGTCTTTGCAATACACATTAAAATTTTAAAGAGTACGCTGTTACATTAAAAAGCTGTGATTTAAAAATTTATCAGTTTCTCCCCTTTGCAGTTTAACCACATTTGTTACTTCCATCATCCAGAATCTGTTTTAGTTAGTGATGTGTTTTCTACTGGTGAACAGTAACTGTACTTCTATATTTTTATTTTCTAAATTTATAGCTAATGAGGAATAAATGCAAAAAAGTATTTTAATTTGGCATGCATACACAAAAAGAAATGAGGAAAGCACCCTCTATTTTGGAGAAACTATAGAAACATTTGCTAGGAAAACTGTAAAAATCCTTAGGAAAAGTAATACCATAATTATATTATTGAAGGCTTACTGTACACACCCAGAATCTCATATCTCAGATAAGTATGTCTGCTCATTCATCACCACATATTTGGCATAAAAGAGGAAGTTTTGAAAGAAATGAAGCACAACAGATGAGTTCCTATTTGGTGTCAGGGAAGTATTATTGGTATCCATTAAAGAATGAATTACACTAGCTTTGTATAATTAGAAAAATTTTATAAAGATCAAGGAACTTAATAACAAAATGGTAAGCCTCTTAGGGGGCAGAAATGGGCTGTAACTGCAAATAAACCCAAAGACTAAGTAAGTCATTGTGCATTTGACCAGATGTCTGCATATTTTTTTATTTGTTTGTATTTAGCAGTCTTAGAAAATGGATAGCTTTGTGTTGGATTCAAACATGAAAATAATTCTATATGAAACTTAAGAAAACTATTGAGATAGTAACACTAATCCATATGCTAGAAAGAACTTTATTTTAGATGAAATTGATATTCTGAAATACATTGAAGGTGACATCGTTTTGTGAAGGTACTGATATCAATTACTTCAGTAGATACTGGCTCCTAGTAGTAAGATTCAGTAAATAAAATACAGAACAAGGCCACCTGGTGAGTGGTGAGACACTTTCCTGTGCTTCTCTGGTAGTTTTCAGTCTATATCACAAGTTAATATAAATCCACATTGAAGGATAATGTTGTGTTATATTTGATTGGTTTTGAAATTGAATAGGTAAGCATATTACTTCGCCAGATGAAGGGTTTTCGCATATAAATATGTTCTTTCAAAAGATAAACAAACTTGAGCTCTATAAGTCAATAAAGGGAGAAGATGGTAGAGAAATCAGGTGGGGGTGAGTAGACAAAACATCAGCTGTGAGAGCAAAGGGTAATCAAAGGGCAGAGAACCCTTGAAAGATGAACAAGGACAGGAACAGCCTGGTGTGTAACGACCCTGAACCTTACCTGATTTTTCTAGATCTTCTGGGTCACCTTTGTCTTTTCTATTCTTAGTCTGTACTATGAGCAGGCTGACCTCTGGGAGTGCAGCTACGGGTTGGAACTACTCCCAACATTTCAAGTGAAAAAAAAAAAAACCTTTCATGAAGCCTTCAAGATTGCAAGAGTTCATAGCTTTGCTTTTCCTCTGCACTTGTCTCCCTGATTAACAGTCTTATCTACAAAGTTTAGAAACATTGCATCCTATTTGCAGCTGTTTTGGTCTTATCCGCATGTCAGTCAAAATATGAGGAGTGATTTCTTTTCACTTTTTATATCATCCCTCTGACCCATTGGCAGGCAATAGCAACAATGTCTTCCATTTAAGCCTGTCCATCTCAACAGACATGTTCTATACTTCGGAATAGGCACATCAAAATTTCTTCTTCTTCTTCTTCTTCTTCTTCTTCTTCTTCTTCTTCTTCTTCTTCTTCTTCTTCTTCTTCTTCTTCTTCTTCTTCTTCTTCTTCTTCTTCTTCTTCTTCTTCTTCTTCCTCTCTTCCTCCTCCTCCTTCTTCTCTTCCTCCCCTCTCTTTCATCTCCACTGACTTCTCTCTTTCACTCTTTCTTCCCTTTATCCTTCCCTCATCTCTCATCTTTACTTTTTTTTATGCTTTCAAAGTACCACTCTCATCACAAACTAAATTTGTGCCAGGGCTGCTTCTTTTTAGGATAGTAGCAGCACACTGACACCCTTCTCGATTACATCCGTTTTTCTATTGATCTTTCCCCAAATTACATCTCTCATACTTTGTGAAAAATTATATTCCTTGGGTTCAACTCCAACCTTATATTTCCTCTGTGAGACCTTGTATACTGGCCTTGAATTTTTCTATAGACATATAGTCCAGTTAACTGTATCTTGTGCTCCATTCATCTAGGGTTTCGTGATGTTCCTAGAAGCCTCTCTCCCTGGTGCTTTGGCTTTGCATATTTGGGTTGAGAACACTACTTCATTCCTTTGCCCTATCGACATTTGTTTCAATATAGTCTGCATAGTCTCCACTATTTACATTTGAGTCTCAAACACCTTTAGGTTTTCATGGTAGGCATTGCAGTGGTTATTTATACTTCTTTCCATGCCTGAATGCATCATGGACATCAGTATAATCTTCCTACAAATTTTTATTGCTTCATCATCCCCACTTCCTTTTCAATGATTGCCTTATTACCTCCCCATTCAACACAAATCTTCCTCAGTAGAAATTACTTTCAATATCTGAATCTGCCATCCCTGAAGCAAAAGACCATGGAGATCATTTAGTGATGTGTATTCAAGTATATTTGTTCCTTTTAATTAATAGCCCTGGGATGCCAGCAGGAGGGCTGCTACATCTGGAAGGGAAGAAGAAGTCACGGGAGGTCTTAGTCATCTATTTTTAGTAAAATTACCATTGCAAGGATGGAATAAAAGTCTGGGTGCCTAAAGGCCAGATGCGCTAAAGATTAGTTACAATCACTTTCAGTTTTTGTTCAAGGTTCTGAATGAGACTCGGGATGCATACAGGATACAGCCAAACTCATTTCAGCCTGCAGCTGCAACTCAAAAGATATACTTTGGTCTGACAAGAAATACATATGTGAAGCGAGGGGTGGGGTTACCAAGTTCTTAACAGTCAGTTCATAGATGTTCTTCAGTTGTGCCTTATACAGAACTTCAACATTTCCAATTTTTACTGACTTTGCAATGAAAAGAATATAATTGTTTTAGACGATGGAATTTTAGATTTCCAACTCTGGAGTTTCAGTGTCTTTGGAAAAAAAATTCTTTGAGAATTTCAAAGAAGTTCGAGAGGAAAAAAAAACCAAATTTATATAAAGAATTACATGTTTAGTGTGAAGTGATAATTAGAATGCCAATGTTATGGTTTATGAGCTTGGCATTTTGGAAATCAGTTTTTACTCTGATTCACTCTTCTGACTAATGCTTGTAGCTTGCACAGATGCAACAAAGTACAAGATGCCTGGGAGGTGAAGCTAGAATATGATTAAGCTAGCTTTTTCTGGAATTTCTTAACTTGTTATTATGGCAAGTTATTTATTTAGGTGTGTGTGTGTGTGAGAGAGAGAGAGAGAGACAGACAGAGAGAGAGAGAGAGAGAGTGAGAGAGAGAGAGAGAGAGAGAGAGAGAGAGGCATACGATAGTGCAGGCATAGGCTTCAGAAGAACACATGCTAGAGGCATTTCTCTCTTTCTCCTGTGTGAAATCTAGGGTTGACACCCAGACTGTCAAATTTGGAGACAATTGCATTATCCATGGAGTCATCTTAGTGGTCATAAATTCAAGAGGATAGTGGTTTACTTGCCTTTCTTCATTAATTTCTTCAGTTTACCCAATACAAATGAAGGATCAGCCTCTCTGAAGTGTCTATCTTAGAGTGATGACAGTGACTTGCACGGGAGTGAGAATGGAGGTAGGAAAAATGGCACATTTTGTGAGAGTGGTTATTGCAAGCATGAGGACCTGAGTTTAGATACCAACATCAATTTAAAACCTGGGTAGGGCTAAGCATGTTGTCAACCCCAGGCTTGGAGTTTGAGAGATTGGTTAGATACTGAATTATTGTGATTTGCGGGCTGCCATCCAGTTGAAAAGCAGGGAAATTCAAATTCAGTGAGAGAATTCCCTCAAGATAATAAGGCAGAAACTGATGACTGATGAAGGCCATTCAAAATCGGGTGCACATACCTTTCAATACACATCTTCAAAACTGTATACCACACATACGAGAGAGACAGAGAGACAGAGAGAGAGAGAGAGAGAGAGAGAGAGAGAGAGAGAGAGAGAGAGAGAGAGAGAGAGAGAGAGAGCAATGAACAGGGTATGACTGATACAGCTGAATTAATATAACATGCATTTATAAATTTAAAGCTGGATATTTATCATTTAATGATATTACTTGGGAGTTCTTAAGATAACAAAGGTAGTGAGTAACTGACTTTTCTGAGTACATGGAAAGACCTGAGCCAACAGATTCTTTCTTGAGTGTGTTACAGATTTTGTTTTTTGACTAATAAAGGTGAAGTAAGTGTTGGCATTTCTACTCATAGTCCGAAAAACAAGATCCTTATCCATATTATAGCAATTTTTTCTTCGACTACTATTTAGTTCATCTTCAAAGACAGAGTTTACATCAATAAATGTACACAGATTGAGGCTGCATCTGACAGAATCTTGATGGGTAATTTCTTATTGCATTAGGTAGATGATGTCCTTATTGCCTATTGACTCTATTATATATTTTTATCTCAAAGTATAAGAATAACATTTTCAGGAAGTTTTGTTGGTTTAATTTGAGTAATAGGCACACAAAACAAAACTATCAGTTTTGTAAAATCTTTCCGTGTTCCTCACTATGTTCACAATGTTGTGTCAAATGCATTTCTAAGATATTTTCCAGAAAAACTTAAGTGAATACCTTGATCTTTATTATTATTTCAAAACCTAGTATTATCACATCAGGCCACCTCCCCTTTCTCCTTCCAGACCCTTCCATATGTCTTTCTCAGTTGCTGTTCCTCAGTTGGCATTTCCCCATGTTCCTCTATATCATGATCTCCATGATTTATCCATATTGAACTACAAATATAAATGGAAATCTATAAGACATTACAATTCCTGTCTAATTGATTTCACTAATACAGCATTTATCATATTTATCTGTCCTGCAGCATTTATCAGTACTTCATTCATTCTATGGGTGGATAAAATTCCATTAGCTAAACTGCAAATTGGTTATTCATTCATTCATTCCTTAAAAGAAAACTTAGCTATGTGACCTTTTTCTTTTATTGTTACCTGTTCTAATAAAAACATACATGTTTATTTATTTGAGTAGTACAATCTATAGGCCATATACTGGTCAATGTTTAACATTTTAAGTGACCCCTAAAATATTTATTATGCTGGAGGAGCCTTGCTCTCACATCAACGATATGCAAACATTCAGATTCTTCTGTATCCTTCCCAACGCTTTATTTTCCTTTTTAAAAATTCTTTATCGTATGCTCTTCCTCCCTTTCCCATCCCTTTTGCACTCCTCCTTCTCCTCCATGTTTCCTTTTTGCCTACTTCCTCTTTCCATTTCTCTTCTTTTACTTCTAATTACATTTGTTCTGGTTGATACATTGTATATTCTTCTAGAATTTCCTTAGAAACTGATGATATTGAGCACTTATTCAAGTGTTGATTCTAGAAGGATCAATAGCAATAAAAAGAGTACCATTACTAAAACCTTATTAACAATCTGATCTTAATACAAAGATGATTAGAGCTTTGCCAGTTTAGAAAATTTCATTATTAGATTGCCTCTCTAAAACTAGCATTCTGGATTGCCCTGGACTTTTCTTTCTCCTGAATCCTTAACACTCAGTCAATGACAATATCCTTGAAGTTAGCCCTCACTAGTTATTACATTCCTATGCATTTTGTTGTTGATACTCCAGTGCAGTCCAACATGATCTGCCCCTTATCTAGGGTAGCTGTTGCTTTAATGTAATAACATCCTCAGTTATTCTATACTCCTCACAGCACTCAGAATTTAAATCATCTCTCCAACCCTGAAATGTATGTCTCATCACCTGTCAGCCCACATTAGGTGCTGGGAGCAATCCTCATAAAAACATAAAACAGGGTCATTTTCTGTTGCCTTGAGTAGTTATAGTAGTTGAAATATGCTTTGAGTATTATGTATATGGAATATGTATTTGAACTATGATCACTTGGTCACTAATTTCCGACAAATGTATGGTAGAGAATCAATGATCTTCTACTACTGCTAACTGTTGTGATAATTGTTACATAAAAAAAACAGTTCACATATTCTTTTAAAGATTAAATTTTCTAAATTGTTTGAGATATCTGTCTCCCAAATGCTGGGATTACAACCATTGCACCACCATACCTGAAAAAATAGTATTCTGGTCCTTTTTTAAGTTTATAGCATTTTAGTAAAATTTTCTTTATAGTTTTTGACAATTCTCCTGTTGTTTTCCGGTTGTTTTTTGAAACTGATTCTTTTGTATGTTATATACAAAAAGAATATATATATATATATATATATATATATATATATATAACATTTTGTCTGAGATGTATGTAACAAATATTTTCTCTTTTTAAATAGTCTTTTGAATCTCTAAACAAATGGAATACTGTATGTTGTTTTAATGTGAAAAGATCTCACTATGTAACCTGGTTGCCCTCTCTATATAGACAAACTTGTCCTCAAACTCACAACTCTGCCTCCCATGTGCTGGGACTAAAGGCATGTGCCACCATACGCAGCTCCTAATACTTGCTTATCTAGGCACTCTTAACAGTCTTTCAGTCCATTCTTCCATTCACTAGGTTTCTGGGTCATGATAAGGTCCCTTATCCCACCATGATACTAAGGAAAAACTCATAGTATTTCTATGACTTGATTTTGTTTTTAACTTTTAATGTTTATGTCATTGTTTTCTAGGATTCACTTTCTGTTTCATGAGCCTATCAGTGTCTTTTGAAAGTTTGTGTGTGTGTATATGTGTGTGTGTGTGTGTGTGTGTGTGTGTGTGTGTGTGATTTTGATTAAGGTAGTTTCTGGTTTTTGTTTGTACTCAATTGCCACAGTTATCTTTATTCTAAAAAGTTTGTTCCTGCTTCTATAAGTTAAGATGTCCTCTTTATGTATATTATAGATGTCATATCAATTGCCCGATGTTTTATTGTTGTTACTAATCTGCTTTCTGTTTATAGACCACTAGGATACTTAATGTATTACTTATGGAGACCTTTTTGTATTTTTATATAACTGGTAGATTTAGTCCCTGAATACAATTTTTCTTAGACATTTCTTATCCTTCATAGTCAATTTTCATATAAGATTTATTACAGCTCTACAAAAATTGGTTTTAATACTTTTGTTGGTGATTGTAAAAACTTGCAAATAAACCACTGGAAAAGACACACCTTTCTACTGACTATATAGTTTTTTTGCGAGCAATATTTATCTTATATACAATATCATAATACAATTGAGCCATACTAGGGTTGACTTCACAACAATTTCTTCATTTTGCTTGATGTAAGATGAAAAAGAACAGTGGTCTGTGGGTATTAATGCTGGTAGAATGGTCATAGTATGAGATTTCAATTTGATGCACCTTGCTGTCCTCTGTTCCATACGCTCCCACTCTTAATACCTATCTCGGTTCCTGAAAAGCAAACGTTTGACCTATTATGACTTTTTTCCTTTCCTTCTTCCTTTTCTTTTCTAAAAGATAGGTAGAATGGCTTTTTGGTTTGTTTGTTTGTTTGTTTGTTTGTTTTTGATAGAGGGTAGGATTTTACCATGTGTCTCACCATGCAGTTCTGCCTGACCTCTGGCTTAGAACTTGAAACGTTGTCTTGAATTCATACTTATAATCTTCCTTAATATTTCTATTTCTAATGGAAACTTTTTCATAATGGTTATTATTTCTGGAATTAAAATTTGTGCCAAAATTTGCATTTTGTTTCTTTTTTGTTTTTCTGAGGTATTGTCAAAGTAGTGACTTCCAGTTTTGAAATGTTATTGCTTATGGTAGGTTACCTTTTCTTTTGTATACTGTATATATGTGTATTTTCTCTCTTGGTTTTGTTGATGATTTTTTTTTCAATTTTGTTAAGTAGTAAACTTCTAATCCTGTATGCATTTCAGGATCCTATGTGCCTATCCTCTTTTTCAACCTTGTTCTTATCCTTATTTCTCTTGTTTTTCTTTTTATTGACGTTGCAGTTCTTAAGTTGTTGGTTTAAGCTGGATACTGCTTTTCTTTTCCTTACTAACTTTAGCCTGTTGTATAGCTATGAACTTTTCCTTTAATACTGCTTTACATTGGCTGTGATATACATTTTATTACTTCTGTTTTATATATGTTTCTATATAATATATTTGGATTATTTCCAAAAGACTATTATTCCAGTGTTTTTCCACTAATGAGAAAATTAGAAGTTCATTATTATATTAAGTTCTAACCAAAGAGCTTTTCCTTCCTTTTTAAATAACAGCTATTTGTATTTCATTATGATCAAATAATTGTTGGTAGTGTTACCTCATTCATATTAGGTACATTTTAAGATTATTTCTTCTATGGATTTTCCTAAAACCTATTAGTTCTTAAGAAAAGAATTTTTCTGTCGTGGAGATAAACGTTTCAAAATTTGTTTGCTAGAGGTTCTACATTATATTATTACATTGCATTACAATGTTTATGCTTAGTATCTAACTTTTTTAAATCTCATGCTTCAACCAATGAATTGAAATTTCATAATCTTTTATTCTATCAGTGTGTTTCAACCCTGCTTCTGCTCTGTGTTTTTGTATACTACCGTTTCATTAAATGATACCTATAGCTGGGCAGTGGTGGTGCATGCCTTTAACCCCAGCACTCAGGAGGCAGTGGCAGGGGGATCTCTGTAAGTTTGAGGCCAGCCTAGTCTCCAGGAAAGCTAGGGTTGTTACACAGTGAATACACTGTCTTGAAAAAACACTGAGAGAGAGAGAGAGAGAGAGAGAGAATGATGCCTACATATTTCACTGTGCTTTATCACATTGTATTTTTTTCTCATGTTGGAATCTACATTTCCTCTTTATAATCTATCTCTTATGGATGCTTATTGTACTACAAGAAGCCATACTAGTAGGCATATAACGAGGGTTCAGTCATCACTGAATTCCTACCTCCTTCCTCCAAGTTCACAGATCCTTACTGATAGTTAGGTTTTTGTTTGTTTGTTTTTTATCACCTTGACACAAGCTGGAGTTAGCTGGGAAAAGCCAGCTGAGAAGATGCCTCCATCACATTGGCCTATCATTCATCTCTTGTGCATTTTCTTGGTTAATAATTGATGTGGGAAGGCCTAGAACACTTTTGGTGGTACCACTCCAGGAAGGAGATCCTGATTGCATTACAAAAGCAAGCTGAGCAAGACATTGGAAAAGAAGACCAGACCGTAAAGTGTTTTCCCCTATGCTCTCTACCTCTGCTCCTGCTTAAGTTCTTGTCTTGACTTCCTTCAACAATGAACTGTCGTCAGAGCATGGAAACAAACTTTCCTGTTTCCTCCAGGTCATCTGTAGGCAGTGTTTTATAATAATAGAAAGCAAACTAGGATGCTTACTCAATTATACAATTAATGTGA
The DNA here is from genome assembly GCF_037038515.1 of Microtus pennsylvanicus. Classification (NCBI taxonomy): domain Eukaryota; kingdom Metazoa; phylum Chordata; class Mammalia; order Rodentia; family Cricetidae; genus Microtus; species Microtus pennsylvanicus. The sequence goes on from NC_134589.1 coordinate 81,712,278, forward strand.
TATCATGAAAAGTATTGTAAACTAATGAAAAATAACACCCACGAAATTTCCAGACATTTGTTTAATAAAGTAGAAGACTAGAGAGTTCCCATAAACAGTGTACTGGCTCTTGTTTAATTTTTCATAGGAGTCAGTGCATAAGCCCCTATTAAAAATATTCTTGGAATAAATATTGTTGCCTGAGAGTAAATCATTTTATCAAGTTGCAGTAAATAAGAACAAAAATGATGAAATCATAAATTATAAAAGAGATAAGTAAATCATAGTTTAAAGCAGAGTGTGCAGAGATATTTTAAAGAGAATCATTGTTCAGTCCATAAATTCAATTAGTATTTTCAAATATAATATATAAAAAGACATTGCGTCATTATGCAGTAGAGGTAGGGAGGGTCTGGGGAGGTAGCACAATTGACTTGCAAGTGTGAGAACCTGATTCAGTCCTTAGAACCAACATAAAATGTAAGGTTCAGTGGTGTGGACAGCCACCACACATTTAAGAAATTAGGGAGGTAGAGATAGTGTCACTGAGTTCTCTGGCTAGGTAGTCTTGCCTAACTGATGAGCTATAGGCCAATAAAGCATCCTGTCCAAAGATGTGAATGGTATTCCTGAAGATGAAACTTGATAAAGTCCTTGAATCTCAAATACACAGGAACATGTAGTAGTACCCACCCATACTTCAACATGTGTGTGCGTAACACACACACCTATGTACCTACATATAGACACATATGCACACACACATATACACACACACACGTAAATAAAAATGAAACAGAGGTAGGCAATAAAGAGAACTGGTATAAGAAAATGAGAGGGTATTCTAGTATTTCATATATACTTGTTTTCATATACTTTATATATCTACACAAATATGTTTATTGATTAGTACTATATAACAAACGCACCCTTTGTATTTCTTTTCTGTGGGAGACCTACTTCGACGAGGTTCAGGTCCCAACATAGATGGATGCTGCATTGAATTGAGTAGGCAGGTGCATTAGAAGGGGACACCGAGAGGATCTGAAGGTGAAAATAGTGTCAGCACTTTTAGTGAAAAAAAGACTAAACCGTTTATACTCTGTAGTTACACAGAGGATTAAATGGGAGAAAAGAAGCCTGTGAGCAGAGAGCTGGCATTGGCCTTGACAAAAGGCACCAGTCATATGTTAATGAAGGACCACAGGTTCCCTCTGCCAGAAAATGACTCGTTTTTGGCAAGCAAGAACTTTCTTCCAGCCCTGAGGGAATAAAGACTTTTGTCTTATTGCCTGACCTTGGGAAAGGACTATCTTTGGGAGCAGACACTCCAATATGGAAAACTGCAGTTTCTTGTATGACTTAGTTTATTGAAATAGCTATAGCTTAAAAGTGATCAAAGACGATGCCAGACAAATATTACTGTGAACTTAAGTAGACCTTAGGCATTTATAAATCTTGATTATCAAATATAACTAATTTTCAAGCATATGTTTCCTATCTAAATTTTTCTAGGAGCTTGGTGTTAACTTCTGTGGGAGCAGGCAGATTAACAAGGTGTATTGTTCCATGCTGGCAAGGATCTTATCCAAAGAATTGTTTTGTCTAGAATGGCTACCAGTGTACACATTTTCATCCTTCAGCAAAGCTCGCACTAAGTTTCCCAAAGGGACAGACATAAGACTAGAGAACCATAAACCATGAAAGTAAAAAGGTGCCGGAGAAGTGTGGTCTGTAATGTGGAAATACTGGAACTCTGTGAGGCCTCAGTGCCAGGACTCATTTATATGTGAAACATTCCCTATGAAGCTATCACCGAATAGTAGACAAAGAAGACCTGGACTCGTTAAAGAACATAGGGTGTCTTAAAAATCTCAGAAAGTGCAGCATCCTAAGGGAGACACATATACTAACTGCATCAGTGAGAAGTAGACAGTCCAGGAAGGGAGATGCTGGCCTTTGTCAGTTGCTCAGCCCAATCTCATAGTGAAGCTTTGCTGCAATGTCACGACCCCAGCAAATCTTTCTTCACTATGAAAATTGGGGAATTTTGGAGGCAACCCATGCAAGCACCTTCGCTCCACAGTTTGACCTGTTCGCAGTCTTACACAAGTAATGCTTGAAAAGCAAATACATAAAGTAGTTTCTTAAACATATTAATTCTTGCCAGGATAATATAAAATTACTGCAGGTACATGGTGAGTCCTATAGTCCACTATGGAAAAAATGAATATATTTAAATGCACATATATTTTAACATCTTCCATATTTAATATTTAAGAGAAAAGCAGATCCTTATGAATATGGAAAAATGGAGTGCAGTTTAGAGCACAGCCAATATAAAATATTTGTAAATGAAATGGAGTAAATAACACCTACTCATGACTACATTGCTTTGGCTTTATATTCTATTTAAAAATGCATTCTGTATTATAAAAAGAGGCTTAACTGTTAGGGTTTTAAGGTGAATCTCAAAGATGTCAGTGGTAGTTACTGTTAAATATTTAAGAGCCCACTGGTAAGGACAAATCATTTTCTTAATCTATTTCACTAATAGAAATTATTTATAAGTACATCATTAATTATTTATACTTTCCTGGTATTATGTTTGCATTAATAATTTAAATCTATATAATTATCTATTAAATCATCTAAATATGATTTAACTTCATTTGTCTTTTGTAACACAAATAGCAAGTTGATCATTAACCATAGTTATATAAAACAAGGTGTGTCACTATAATCAATGGCCTTTGAGAAAAAGTAGTAACAATAGCCTGCATGCATATCAATTTATTCAATATTTGTGTGGCATAATGAATATTTTTCAGAAGTCTCAGGAATTTCTGACCTATGAGTCTTTTGCCAACTAGTATTTCAGACCCTTCAGGCCTTTGCCACATAGAAAATAAGTTTCTTTCTACAGTTTTACAATTAACTTAAATGCCCTCAAAGTCAAAAAATTTCTCCCTCTATATCAGGTAAAGACTGATTGTGTTTTCTGGGCAGAATTCAGGCCCTAGCTGAGAGCAAGGTTTAGTCCTGGATAACCTATGCTTATCAAAGCTGACTTTGCTTTTCTCTCTTACCAATATCACCAAGTTCTTGCCAAGTTTTAGTTTTGAAGTTAACTCTGGAATTTATAACCAGATAATAGAGGTGTGACAACTGAAAGTGAATGTATAAGGGAAGGAAGTGTTCTCTTTGGAAGACTGTTGAAAAGCTTCAAACTGCACAGAGAAGATTCCTTACTGAGAACACTGGGAAGAAAGCCCAAATTATCACTTGATGTTTCTGAAATACAAAAACATTTGACATGTCATTGGATAGCATGTCAAATGACACATAATCAGTTTCAGTATGAATTCACCAAGGCTAAAAATCTTTAAATTAAATCCACATCAACTACAATTCTGTTTGTGGTCCACTATTGACCTGTGTCTTACAAAATCATGTGTCTCTACATCTTAACTCCAGTACTTCAGGAACAACTGCACTTGAAAACAGGCTGTCTGCGGAAGTAGCCAAGGTCATTAAAGAAATCTGAATCTCGAAAGACTTCTGCCCTTTGTATGGAATATTAGGACACAGAAAAAGACAGGGAAGCACACATGAGGGAAAACATAAGAAGACGGTGACCACGATGAGCAGGGCAAGGAGATATTTCTGAAGGGGGCAATTCTAAGGTCAGTTTGGTCTCAGTACTCTCAATTGCAAAACAATGAGAAAATCGATTCCCATAGTTGAAACTAACTAGTTGGGGGTCATGGACAGACCTTTGAATTGTAGAAATCTTCATCATGAAACCCAACTGTTCTACTCGGGGCACTGAAAGCAGTGGTTGGAGACAGCTGTTGTCCTTTTCCTAGAAAACACGAGGTACTAACTAGAATTGCTTGTGATTTTACCTTTTAGCAACAGCATTTTAAATGATTACTTTTAAGAAAGGGAACTTATGCAAATAGGCTTCCTAAATGCTTCATTAACAGCCATTTACCATGCTTTCTTGACAGCCTGGGCACCACTGGGTGTTCCAACTGATCTTAAGATTAAATCGCCCTGCACAGTTCTTTAAGAAAACTTTTAACTTCGCCACACACTGGGCATCTTAGTGGAAAATTATAAGAAAACAGCTTTTTTTAGTATTTTTAGAAAATTGAGTTCATATAAGATATCTATATGTATTTTTCTTATTTAGATCTACCTAAATTCCATAAATTCATCCAATACTTCCAAGTAATGTAGTTTTTTTTAATTGTATATTTGTGTGTGTGTATGTGTGTGTGTGTCTGTGTATGTATGAAAATCTTGACCTTTTTGCTCCTAGAACCGGTAATTAATTGTACTTGGTATGCAGGACTATTTACTGAATTCTGTTAAACAATGTTAGGTTACAAACATGGGGAAAAATTAAGTGCTTCCATAGCAAGATGACCCAAGGGGACACTTTAGGACAATAAAAGCTACTGTGCTAAAGAAACGGGGCCGGTAGCAACATGTATATCTTGTTAATTTGAGGATTATGTTGGAAATGAAACGTAATCTCCAAGGTGACCAAGTGCCCGTGCTGGAGTACTTAACCCTAAGTATAAATCCAGCATAAATTACAGGATGGTTATTAGCTCTATTTAACTTCCCTGCACTGTAACACTTACTACATTGGAGAATATTTTTTAATCTGCTCCTGAGTGATTAAAATGTTCTTTTCTTTCATATTTAATATTGTAAAATCATATGCATTGAGAACTCACCAACATATCAATTATTTAGTCATTAAAATGTGCGTGAGAAGTCACTATGGTAATAATTCCAACTCGGCCCAACAAGTGGAAAAGGAAGTTCCCTAAAATTGCAGCAAAGAGCAATAGAAACATTAAATTGTCCATTTTAAAAGAGGGAATTTTATTAACAATTCTCTGAATGAGATGGGAATTCATAGTTTGTTGTAGTAGCAGAAAATATACTTAGAGTTGGAGCATTTGAAAAGTCATTCCATTGCATCAATAATGATTCTACAAAGACATCCAATTTTTGGTTAATTTGTTATCCTGACTAAAATCCATTTAACATGATTAGGGTAAGTTCTCCACTATGGAAGATCCAAATATCTGAAGAATGAAATGTATCAACCCTTCACTTATCTTCAGATGTGACTTATCAAATCAAATTCTGAGACAGTAATATAACCACGGAATAAATGGCTTCATTAGTGCTTACAAAATACCGCCACAGATTTGATAAAATGAGCTTGCCCTGCTTCCAACAGAACAACATTTTAACTAAAGTATACAATTACAAGTTGGATAGGTTGGTACAAGCCTTTGTTCCCAGCATTCTGGAGGAAGAGGCAGGCAAATCTCCGTGAGTTCAAAGCCAGCCTGGTCTGTAAAGTGATTTCCAGGACAGCCAGGCTTACAGAGACAAACCCTATCTTGAAAAGTAAATACAGATAAACAAACAATAAAAATACCTAAAATTGCTATGAATATTTTTAACTCTCACCAAGATAGATCTTTTAATTTGAATTTGTTTCTGTATATTTTCCATTTTATTTGTTTGTTGGTTTGTTTGATTGAATGATTTTCTAATAAAAATGACATGAAAAAAAAAATGACATGAGCCAATATTCATGTGAGTTAAATGGCAATACTTTATTAATGTCTGTAAAGGTAGAACAGTGAGGTAGAAAGTAATATTATTATTATTCCCCTAAACCGATTTCATTTAATTATACCATGAAATATTGTCACACCTGCTCTGAGCTCCCCCTCCATCTTTCCTTATATTTCCCTATTATTAACTCCTTCCAACTCATGTTTTGGTTTGTTTTTTCATGCCCATTAAATCCAGTCAACACTGCCCATATGTGCATGGTTATGGAGCTATCTATTAGAGGCAAGGAAGCCAGTGAACATATATCTTCAATACAAAGATAGTTTCTTCCAAAGCAGCCATCACCTGCCAAAAACAAGTTAGAAAGGAACGGGGCCCAGAGGTCATCTACCCCTTCTAGGTTAGGATTCTAGTGAACTTGATCTTGTGTAGATCTTATACAGGTAACGGGAGCTTCTGAGTTCATAATATGACAGCGTTGCTGTCTGGATAACAGCGCCTCACAGCACTCCTCTGAATCCTTGGGATCTCACTCTTACTTTTCCTTCTCGCCTACCACCACTTTATCTCTACTCTTTCTGCCTTCTCCCACCATTCACAATACTAATGTCTGCTATTATGACCCTTGTTTCCTGTGAATTATACAGCACTTGTAAGAATCAAGAATTAGGCATTATTTACTTTACTTAAAAGTTAAAAAGGAAGGCTTTGATGGCTTCAGAATTTATTTATAGGTGTTCTAGAGCATATACATCAGTCTGTCTTCCTTGCTATTTTACTAGATTTGTTTTTTTTCTTATTGTTTCTTTGTTTGTTTTTTTCTTGAAATCCAGTTGTTTATTCGGGAAAGCAATTATATGTATTAGCTGATGATCAGAATCTGTGAAAAGTTCAAGCAAGCTGAAATTGAGGTCTTCACTGTCACCATCTCTAGGTGCATCTGACAGCTTTACAATTTATCTGACTACACTGGCCAGTGTCAATGCCTGCTTCCAATTCTTCTACTGTGTGGCATATAAGTAGATACCAAATAATAAATTTGTTCAATGACATACGTTGTAAGGGAACAAGTTTTTGTTTTCCACGAAACAATGCTTTTGAACATTGTCGTTATTTGCAGGAATTTGGATAATGCTCTTTAACTAGTCTACCTACTTTACAAAATGATAATTTGAGCAGATAATTTATATAAATATTAAGGAAACTAAACTTCCCTGTGACTAGCTCTCACATTAACACATGTGACTTGTTCCCATACTTTGGACTCAAATATAAACCTAGCAGTCTTACATGCTCATTAAGGCTTTGTTTCTTTCAAAACTGTACAAAGGAATTTTGCATTTGTGCTCATGCATCCCCTTTAAAAGCTTTTGAGATAGCTGATATGATCAACTTGTAGTGGCGTGACACTGTTCCCAGGGCGATGACAACAAACATCCACTCACTCCAAATAGTACGAACATAAGGTTACCACCGAAGTTCAACTTAGTAGACAAGTGACTTTTATTGAGGTTATTTACAACGACATTGGTGAGGGGTAGTTCACGGGAGCAGAGATGAGTTAAAGACAGCTCCATCACCATAAAGCACACTCCAGCATGGACGGCGGTTCACCAAAGCGGGAAAGCTGGAACACACGGCACATCTTCCAGGCATCTCAACAGGTGCCTGTTTCTGAGTTGCACAAATTGATCTGACCGTTTTCCAGGGTACTCAGCTAGTCTCTGTTTCTTACATTCACCTTCTCTGGTCTCTGCTTTCCCCAGGCTGTCCCCCTTCTTCGAGTGTCTCTGAGCTGCCCCTGTTGCTTCTACATGCTTAGGAAAGGATGGACCTTGGAAATCTGGTTAGTTACTGGGACTCCCTGAAGTCATTAGATTGTTTCCTTCCAGAACTTGAGAAGCTTTTCCAAAGGATGGAATGTTTCACCTCTCCTGTACCACCCTGTGTGGAACAAACCCACCCCACCCACCCCAAGATGGAAGGCTTTGCTTTCAGAGGAGATTGCTACTCAGCACCTGTGCACATACTTTTCCGCCTTGAGGCTTGAAGACTTCCACATTCATTTTACATTGAGAGGCTGCTTTCTTTTTCTTGTTAGCTACTTTGATGTTAGAACTGGTCAGCGGGAGTATAGAGGTTTCAGACAGATTGGTAAAAGCAAGTGTATTCGTTTTCTCTAGCTGAATAGAATATTACCTCGGACTAGAAGACTTGTAAAGAGCTAAGGAACACCCTACTGCTGTGCAGTCCTGAAGGTCAGAAGTCACTTTGTGGGCTAACTGGCCCTGTTCACAATTTTATCCCACTGCAGCCAATGTGCTGATCAAAGTTGAATTTTCATCTGGGACTCAGAATTCTTTTGCAGGCTCGTTGGTTGTTGACAGAACTAATTTCCTTTCAACTGCATCAGTGGCAACCCTACTTGTTAGCTAGTTGCTCTCCGCTGCTGACGACAGCCCAATATTCTGTACCCTGTGTGCGTTTCCAAGGGCTATGGCTTTAACGCCAACACGATGTGTTCCAAATAGCTCCGTGAATTTTAAAATCTCTCTGAGAAGTGACTTCCATATTCCTGTTTTTCCATGTTCATCCTCAGAAGAGAAACCACTCGTATTTATAAAAAGTAAATTAAATAAGGCCATGCATTGGCACTAAGAGACAGAAACCTTGCAGAGTGAGAGGGTTAAATGGAATAGTGGCAAATGTGCCCCTGACGATTGGGAACGGCTTCCTTGTGGCAGCCATAAAAGGGACAGTGTGTGTGTTTATTTGCCATGATAATCCTTTGCCCTGATTTGAGAACTGAGAGCAATCAGTTTTATAGACTCATTCAGAGAACTATTTTCAAAACATAAAGTCAAAATTTTAAGGAGAACATTTTACATTTTAAATAAATATTTCCAAACACAGATGGCCACAAAATCCAGCTTATTAATCTGTAAATTTTACTAGATTGGACACACAAATTTCTGGGTAGAAATATTTATTGCAAATAAGTTTAAAATAAATATCTTGTCCAATTTAGTCATATTTTTATTACAAATAGGTTTAAAATAAATATTTTGTCCAATCTAGTTATAGTTTTCAAAACACTTAGAATAATGGCTATTGATTTTTATTATTTTAATATCTATATTTACACTGTCACAAAAATATTTATAATGCTGTAATTGATATGACTTTTAGTGTGGCTAATTCACAAGTCAGACAATTATATGGCTGAAAACATAATTTATCAATAACAGTAGAAGCATTCAAGTGCACAAAACTATCCCTGTTTTAAAACCCCAAGTGGTAATTAATACTGTTTTCAAAGGGCTTTGAACAAATAAAATAACTGCAATGTTTCTTTTTCCTTGGAATAAAGTTTAATAATTTTGTTCTCATTACTTATTTCCTCTTTTGCCTTCAGGATTGTCCTAGATGACTTAGTTAATCACCACACCACACCTAGGAAAGTCATGATTTGTGTTACTTCTAACTTCTTGCCTAGTTAGCTAATAGATATTTTAGGACTTTTTCTGTGATCATCTGTAGTATAACTACAGAGAACGCTAACTTCTGACAATCGGTGCTTTATGTCTGTCTTGAATATGCTGTATTTTTATATTGAATGCTATTAGTATGATAAAAGAAATTAATACTATACTTTAGAAACTTTTTCAGTTGACAAGCATATTCTTACCCCGATCAAACTCATTTTCTGATTCTAATACAAACACTTGTTTACATATGGTCAATAAAACCACAGATTCTTAACAGGGAAAGAGTATACTGTCCCATTGAGAAGCCTTGCTTGAAGATATTATTCTCATCCAATGGTGACTGAATGAAACAAATGTAGTCTCCAGGTTGTTTATTTCTCTAACTTGTTTCTTCAATTATGTTCAAGTGGTATCATTGTGTTGTCTTAATTTTAGAAAATGTATTCTTTTGGAAATAAACTTTACTTTCTTTATCCATTCTTCAGTTGAAGGAGGCCTTGGTTGTTTCCTGTTTATGGCTATTATGAATAAAGCCACAGTGAACATAGTTGAGCAAGTCATGTGGTAGGATGGAGTATCATTTGAGTATATGCTCAAGAATGACATAGCTGGGTATTGAGAGTATTAATTCACAACTTTCTAGGAGATAGGATTTGGATGTATTGTATAAGAGAAAAATCTATTTTCAATAATAAATAAATAAATACACTATTATGAAAAACTTGTTTTAAAAAACATGCTGAAATAAAGCAGACCCAAAGTTAATGGCATCCCGAGTCTATGGCGCTTCACATTTGATTTTACAGTTTCACTACTGAATATATTTTTAGGCATTAACCTACTAGCACTCCAACCCAAAAATCTAACAGTATTAGAGCTAGGAAAAAAGACAATTAGCTTTGAATTCTTGTTCAAATCAGTGTCCATTATCTGCATTCAACCTTTCCCTTAACCTTTAGTCTTTCTTGGTTTATTGGCTATAGGTTATACTGTACCCACATGTATATATGGGGTTTTAAAACAACGGGGTACCTAAAACTTTACAACTCTAAGCATGTTTCTTAATTGTAACTTGATTTGTTAATAATCCAATCACTGACTTGTTACATGAATGATATTGGTGATCTGGGCTATAGAGTTTCAAGTTCTAAAATAAAATTATGAACATGAAATTTAATAAATACATCAAGTATTTATGTTCGTTTTCATCAAATTGTTTAAAGCCTGGTAGATGAGGAACTTCCCTATTTCTCTTAAAAACTATGCCAGTAGACAGCTACTGGATGGCTCCTCGCCCCTTGTTCTGTGAATTTGTGGATAATAATTGATACATGTAGAATATGATTAAGATGATTTTAAAAAACAGTTTCAGATAAATTGGAAAAGAGTAGAGTTATTTGTTTGGAAAGAATCATAATCACTGCCATTCATAGCCTAAAAACAACATTTGTTTTGGCTTTATTTTGAAAGTCTAATTTTAAAAATATTTTTGGAAAAAAATCATAAAAGAATGGGAAACGTATAAAGTTAGAATTTGGGCAACACAAAATGTATAGTCGTCAGTATGAATGTATGACATGTGCTTTTGAAATGCATGAAGATCTATCTATCATCAATGGTGTTTTCAAAAATCAAGGCAAAACTCATAAGTTAAATAAATGTTTATTTTGAGCAATGCACAGAAATACCTTGCTAGCCAGATTGGGAAATGCATCTAGAACTAGGAATTTGAGAAAATGAGTGTTGCCAACAGATACAAAGGGAATTCGTGAGGGAAATGTTGGAACTGTATGTTACTCCAGATTTATGTAGTGAGGGTTCATTAACTTCAAACAAGGGGGATTCATACTCAAGTTAATACGACATCACAGAGCGAGCATGTCCATTTTCCGTGTGTTTCTCAAGGTGAAAACAGCAGGAGAATGAAATTACTTCATTTGCTGGAATTACAACTTCTTTTGTATAAAACTTTAATCATTTTATATATGACAACCTTATGCTTAATGTTTTTGGAATACTCTTCATAAAACATTATTTAGCAAAATCATACTCTCCCGCTGAGCACATTGCTACTTTCAATGGCTATGCTAATCTAGTTTGAATATATGCGGCATTTAATCTTAATTATGATGCTGAAGTCTATACAGTGTTAATTATTCATTACACATGCTCCCTCCACTTTATTGTAACTCCTAATTTGCTTAACAAAATGTAGCTTTTAATTATAACTATGGGATGGTTGGGGTAAGGTAGTAGTATTCTAAGTGTTCACATATGTACGAGTGGGCTCCTGTGCTTTTTCCTGGAGTGGAAATACATTAGGGGCTTTCAATATCCGAGGTCAAGAGTTTTTAATTTAAAAGGAAATAACCTTTGGTAATTCCATTTTCCTTCTTAACTATTTCTGAGTTATAATTTGACATGGAAACTGAAAGGCAAAACCAGCCACCATTTTGATAATGAAATGACTGTATTTGGTCTCCTATCTTGAACATGCTGTCGTATGCAGGAAGACAACTAAAAAAAATATCACTAGACCTTTTTGCTTTCATTAATACTACCTGTGTGGATTTTTTTCAATCAATAATTATTTATTGATTATTTGTTTTTAATCATTAAGCATACTTTTTAAAAATGAAATTCAGAATGTCATTCTTTAGAAAACTTGGGAAAATATTGAATTTACGTGAAAGGTAACACTTGGCTTCCCAAATCTGAGCTGAGCAAGAAGGATATCAATGGACGTGTCAAAATGGGGAGGGAAAAGCTCCTGATTCATGCCTCAACACTACACAAAGAAACATATGAAGCTCTAAGATGCTGGGAGTGAGAGAGTTGCTTCTGCTCAGGGAATAGCAACAACTGGTTGCCCAGTGCTAACAGTCAGTCCTAAAACTATAAACGTAAATATACATGTTTAGAAATATACATGTATATACATATAAGCATACAGAACCAATTAGTTAAAGAATAAGCCATGTATTTGAAGAAGATGGGGGGATATAGGAGAGTGAATGGAGAGAAAAAAATGTGAAAGGAAAAAATGTATTTAGAAAATAAACATTTAAGGAGTTAATGACATCTGAGACCCCCTGACATGTTACTGCTTTGCTCCCCAACTCTCTACTTTCCTCTGTTATGATCTGAGCTATATCTTCCCGCTATTCTCCCTATCATCAGACTTAGTTTCAAATGTGCTCTTTGCCCCAAATGCCCTTTTTTCTGAGACTAATTTTCTCGGGTTCCCACAACATGTACTTATAGATGAAATTTTCATTTGTTTAATCCAAAGAATTGCTTAGTTAGCATAAGCAAGTAAATTGTGAGTATTGATTACTTAAAATCTCTAATCATGGAACATTTTCAGGTAATGGGAGACCAAAACTTACAATCTAATAAAAGAGTGATCTGCATGTTCCCATTCTCAGAGCAATAGGTTTGTCCAGTCTGATACTCACTGAACTAAATTCAGTGACATGTGAGCACATACAGTATTATGTGTAATGGTAAAGTTCGGTTTGTTTAAACATTGACTCTTGATAATGTGCTCATGCTATCCAGTGGCTCAAGCAGTCACCTTGTTCTTTTTTCACTTTGACAGCATGTGTGTGTGTGTGTGTGCATGTGTGTGTGTGTGTGAGAGAGAGAGAGAGACAGAGACAGAGAGAGAAAGACAGAGAGAAAGAATATATATGTCATTACCACTATATACACATATATGTGCTATATATATATGCACACAATAAATATACTCTATATATTATAAAAATCAGTTACTGATATACACACACATATGCACTAATCCCACAGGATTGCTTCAGAAGGAAACATTTCAATATATGCAAAGTGTTATAAATAGGAACAAGATTGTCCCTTTGCTGTTTGTTTTTATTAACACATTCCACGGAATCTGAGAAAGTGCTTTTGAGGAATGCTCTGCTTTCAGACATTGTAAAATGTACATGGATCTCATAAAAGACTATCCTCTCATTCAGTAGCTGCTAACGATGGTCCTGAAGAAGAAACTCATCTGAAGGCTTGACACTTAATATGTTTCTACTGCAAGAAACGCTCACACATTTCTTACTAAGGAAATGTTTAATAACATTTATCAAAAGCTCATGTAACACTTCCCTTCCAAACAATGTACGTAAAAGGAAAAGGCTAATAAATGTGGAAAGCCTTATCTAAACATGCTATTTATGTATATTCAAAGCCTCTAAACAATTACATAGCTCTGACTTAGCTTTTTTTTTTCTGACAAATCACCTAAGCATATCTTCATAAAAAATTTGAGAACTCTAGACACAAAGCAGGTAGGATCACCACTTCCTTCATCGCTTCTTCCTTCCATCCAGTTGCTGATTGCCTCATCATAAGGAAAAAAATCAGAAGATTCTTCCAAACACGGCTCATGTTTTTCTCACGGGTGACTCATATTGTTCAGACCCACAAGCCTCTCTGTCTTCTTAATAATTATTTAGTTTTGTTTCTCATACCTTGTCTCTACCCAAGTCCAAACTTCCAATGTAAGCCAAGGGAGACTGTCTAACTAATCTTGATATGTTCCCTAAGTACTGAGAACTTGCAGCTACCTTTCTTTGAACTTTCACACCCTGGGGAATTACCAAAAACTATGAATTGCTGAAGAGGTTTCCAGAAACATTAGCCTGCTATACTCCTTCTGTCCCTTTCTTTGAACTAAAAAATTTTAGGATTTTTTTTTTTTTGGCCTGAATTTAGTTTTGTTCACTGACACCCTGAGTGGTTTCTGATGTTTGCCTCCTAGGCAAGTCTGCATCCTAATGGCTATACCCATACCCCTTCTTTTTTTCCTTCCCCCTGGGCCTTCCAGGCTTGCCTTTTGGATGGGACTGTTACTAGGTGCTACTAAAAAGAGATATGAGAACATGCTCTATTATCTACAAAATACTAACAGTTGGCTATTTGCTGCATTCAACTCCGCATAGACACTGCTCTCTGTATGCATAGGGTTCCAGGGAGCCTTGTTTTTGTTCAGCTGTAAATGCTCTTTGTAAATTGATATTAGAACTCTGCAGTATTAGACATTTCTCACCCAAGCCTGACAAACATCCATTCAGACTGTGCAAAGAAAATTTTAATTCAAATCTTACACATACACACATTCAACTTCTAGTTGTTTCAGCTTGTGTACCTTATGCATGAGAATTCCATAATTATTTGCAGGTAACCACTTTGCTCCTGTCTTTCCCATCTCTCCAACACCTCTTCATTTGTCCCAGTGGCAATGGGAGCGGATGTGTGTCTCCCAGTACCCCCTTAGGTCCAATAAGCCCTACTAGCACATGTGTGATCTCCTCCATCAGAAAGATAGTTGACAGCTGCAGGATCCCCATCACTGGGGCAACAGCTGAATATCCCACCATGTTTTTTGTTTTGTTTTATTTTATTTTATGGTTGTTTCAAGACAAGATTTCTCTGTATAACAGCCCTGCCTATCCTGGATCTCATTTTGTAAAACAGGCTGGCTTCCAAATCACGTAGATCTGCCAGCCTCTGCCTCCAGTATGCTGGGATTAAAAGTGTGTCACCACTGCCCGACTCATATTTTTAAGTTACGTGGCCCCACTCTCTGCAAATGCCCATGTGGACTGGAATAGATTCACTTGCTGCTTCCAGGTTCAATTTGGACTTGGCAAAGTGGGTCAAGTTCAGTTGTCCTTTCTAGCTTACCTCAAGTCTTCTTCCAACCCCTTGAGCTACATTAATATTAATACAAAATTCCCCATCTCTTCAGTGTATACTGGTAAGTTTCTATCTTAAATCCTAAAGAACATTGACTTAAACATCCGTACTTTTGCATTGTAAGCTCCTTATCAACATAGTTGCAAGTCCTTCCACAGTTAGGAGCATGCTACTTGTATGGTGCCTATTTTTGTTTTGTCTTTTGTTTTGTTTTAGTTTTTTGAGGCAGGGTTTCTCTGTGTATCCCTGGCTGTCCTGGAACTCACTTTGTAGACCAGGCTCGCCTTGAACTCACAGAGATCCATTTGCCTCTGCTTCCTGAGTGCTGAGATTAAAGGTGCACACAACCATCATCAGGCTGGTGCATGTGTTTTAAATCTAGTGCAGTGCCTGTGCCTGCAAATTGATCTTAAAAACTTAAGACCTTGTAGAGCAACTCACTGTGCATCACCAAGCAGTCCAGTGACTTGTGGTATTTAAGTGGCTATGTTGGCCTCAGAATGCTATAGCTCTTCTTAGTTGCCAGTTTGGTTTGGTTTGATTTTAATTATTTTTTAGGGTTTTCTTAATGGGAGGACACTATAGGTGTGAGGCATGGATATAGAGGGACTGGGAAGTGAGTGGGATCAGGTTACATGATATAAAATTCCCAAAGAATCAATAAGGAATTATACAAACACACACACACACATCCATAAATATTCTCAGACTTAAGATAGTTTGGAAAGATAAGTGAACTATGACAATTCTGCATTTGAAATCATCACTTTATTGAAATAATCACCTTAAAACCCTTTTACCATCATTATCCTAAGTAACTTATCAATATTATTAGTGATATATCTACTGGAATCCTTGATTGTATAAGATATGTGTTTCTGTTTGCTCATGTTTTCTCATTTCAGATAATTTAAATTGAAACATATGTATTATTATTTTTTGAATTAAAAATTTAAATATACTGTTTAGAAGACCTTGGAAAATTTTTGTTAATGATTCAGATTAGTTAAAAAATAATTGACAAAAGAAAAAAATAAATTTTATGCTAATTTTAATCCTAGAATTTGTGGGAATACAGTGTCAGTACCTCATTCACCCCTTCTGCATAAATGAATAATATAACAAAATTATTGACACATTAGCAGTTGTGCCAAAGACTTTCATGTCTTCAAGTAAAAGGCATTTAACAATTACCTGTATCTGATTTTCATATTTTTGTTTTAAATTGGCTCCAGACTGACATAAAACAGACATCTTGAATTGCATAATATCCATTCAGCAAGGTAGAATTCAGAAAGTAGAGGGAGGATCAATTGTTTAGAAATTGCAATATGCCTTAGGACAGAAAGTACCTTCCAGGAATCACAGCTTTTCTTCAATGTGGCCTGACTGTGATGTGATTACATAAGGTTTGCCAGTCAAATATTTCCTATACTCGTACACTGTCAGTGTTAAAACTTAATCTCACTCATACATATCTCTTGGTTATCCTCTTTAAAAGACAAGAAGAACCTTAAATGGCTATCAAGCAGGCCAGTGCTGAATGATTCATTCATTCTTTTTTTTTTCTTTTTTTCTTTGCAAAGCATGAAGTCTCAGCAACAGAAAAGTCTTCCTGAGCCTAACAGCAGAGAGTTTAACAGTGGTGTTAAATAGTGGATGAAATATCTAAGTCTCAAGGCATATCTTTAATTTTTTTTTAAATTTTTAATAACATAGTTATATCATCTCCCTTTCTCTTTTTTCATTCCAGCTTTTCTCATGTACCACAAACTCCCTCTCAAACATATAAATTTTATTGGTATTTACCCAAGAGGGTTTTCTTGCTAAATTAAAAGTAGTATCTGTGCTGTTTGTACACAGCAATATCTCAAAACGGAAAAACAATGAAATGTTAATTAGTGACATAATTAATAGTCCACTGTGACTCTGTTGAAAACAATTAGTACTTAGGAAACTTTCCATTACTGATATTTTCCCTAGCAATGCGCTTGATTTTAGACATAGAACTCTAAACTAATGGTGATATTCACGTAATACTGCACAAATGGAGGATATGTAATTATCCTTTGGTGTTTATGAAACACTGTTTTGTAACAATCTCATAATTTTTGGGGGGACAAATAGAAAGAAGACCATTCAAATAATAATCTGGATAATTTATTTTTGCAACACATTTCTTGCTAAACTGTGTCCCTAGTGTTGTTCTTAATTTCTGGCTGGCTGCTGGTTAGAGGGTAAAGACGTTATGTGAGGAAAAAGACACAGACACACGGCGGTCCCACATGGGTGCACTTTAATGGGGGAAGGGTAACAGGCAGGTAAGGGGTGTACGGACACTATGGGGAAAGGCCAGGAGGAAGAAGGGGCGAACTCGTGGGGGCCTTTGCTTTTTAACGGGGAATGCAAAGGCTTCTGGGAAATGAGTCCTGCGCTCGCGTGAGCTGGAGTACAGCGGAACGCTGGGAGCTGTAGTCTTGCAAAGGAACAACACCTAGACAGTTAGACCAATTCTAATTCTTACATATTGTGTAATTCTTTGATAGTTTACTCACAAATGACTGCCTCTTTCTCTTGACAATCAATTAAAGCAATTAGACATACTAAAGTATGTCTAAACAATTCCAAAGCAAAATGGCAGGCCAGCAGTTACTGTCCACTAAAGAATCTGGACACCATTCTTTTTTTTTTCCCATTCTTTTACTGCTTTTGCTGAATACTCTGAAGGATTTTTTTTAAGAAGTAGCCATCTAATATGTGAAAATCTAGATGCAATGTTCAGTGAGTCTGGTTTTATCCCAGGGTTTTTCAGACCCAGGCCAGCTGAGACCCCATTGTCTCAGTGTGTGGGTGCACCCCTCGAGGTCCTGAGTTCCTTGCTCGTGCTCTCTCTCCTTCTGCTCCTGACTTGGACCTTGAGATTTCTGTCAGGTGCTCCAATGTGGGTCTCTGTCTCCTTTCCTCGCCTGATGAAGGTTAATATTACTAGACCTGGATGGAGGTGGGTGGTCCTTGGACTTTCCACAGGGCAGGGAACCCTGATTGCTCTTTGGGCTGACTAGGGAGGGGGACTTGATTGGGGGAAGGAAATGGGAGGCGGTGGCAGGGAAGAGACAGAAATCTTTAATAAATAAATAAATTTATTAATTAATTAAAAAATTTTGATGCGATGTGAACGAACTATTTATATATGTGATTGTACTTTTTCACTTTAGTTCCATATTATGGTATTTCTTAGACAAAACCCTCTCCATTTAGAGACTAGAAAATGATGGTGCTGAGAACTAAAGGGATGAACTGAGTGAAGAGAGAGCTGTGTTATCCCTGCTGAATTGCCCTGAACATTTAAAGGACCCTGGATGGTCTCTTGTGTGCTCCATCCCCTGCTGCGGGGTTATGCAGAAAACAGAATCTGAGGCTAAGCTTCACAGGTGTGAACTTTGCTCCTGTGTTTTTAGTCTGCAAAGGATTAACTCACTTGGGAACATGGAGGGATCCCATTGGTATGGTCATTACAATAATTCTCAACCATTCCCAGGAGGAGCTTAGGAACAGGCACGGATCCTCTGTGTTCTTGATGACACTTAAGCCACTCACCTTAATACTATCAGTTCTGAACTGCAAGTTTTTTTCAGGTCATCTTAAGAGTGTAAGACTGATATAGCCTTCATATTTATGATAATAGGATAGTATGTGTTTAATAAATACTTGATTCGATGTATGCAATATAACCCAATGGCTTTTATCAGTGAATAACACAGTCGCTGTATAACAATAACATTTTGCCAATCCAATGTGATGATGTGGATGACTAAGTGACATATTTTGTGGAGTGCCTGAGAGTATTAAATATATAATTGCTAGTTAATAATTGTTAGTTCATGGTACTGTGATCTCCTAGTTATACATAAATCATCTTTTTTTCATGAGGACATTTTGGGAGTAGAATTATTTATTAAGCTAGTAAAATATATACTCATGATTCTTCAGAAGAGAACTATTGTAGACTATCATAAAATATTTAAATGGTATTTAGGACATTTTGATTTTAAATAATGTTTATTATAATAACAAAAAACATTGTGGCATCTAAAAAGATGCCAATCTGGGCACAGTAAGTAAAATAGATTCAGCTTGGGGCCCTCTGAGATTCCTGTAGTATATATAAGTCTCAGTTTTCAGGTACAATCAGATGATAAGATATTGACCCCCAAAAAGAATGTACAGGTGCAAATATTTGGGATTGAACATACAGTCTTCTGTAGTGGTACTTCTCATAGATAAAAGTAGAACAAGGGGCTAAAAGAATTCATTTTACTAATGCTAGCTAATGGCCTCTAAAATAATAGGCTTACTGAATCTTCTCAATGTCAACTTCCTTAGCAGTTATTCATTCAAATATAATACCTGTTTTTCTAAATGAATATTATCAACCCAATATTACAGATTATAAAATGCAAACTCCCATCAATAACTAAGAAGTTATCTCCATTTGACTCCTGCTTGCAAAAGAAAAATTAATTTTACTCAATGGAATATCACTAGGTATATAAAAAACACATAAAGGCAGGTCCCATGCCTAGCAGTAGATGACAAAAAAAGTGAGCTCAGTGGTTACTTTGTAGAATTTTTTCTCTTATTTCTTTGTTTCAACATTCTTTCTTAATATGAATTATTTTTTGCCTATATATTATGATGTCCAATTTTGTGTTTTAATTGTTTTAATATTTTTTTAAAGTTGTTATAAGTGTTTTCGATCTTGGCTATTCCTACAGATGTAAGATGAAATCTTGGAGTTGTTTGGATTTGCATTTCTCTGATGACTAAAGATGTTGAGCATTTCCTTAAGTGTCTTTCAGCTATTTTAGATTCCTCTGTTGAGAGTTCTCTGTTTAGGTCTACATTCCATTTTTTAATTGGGTTATTTGTTATTTCTTGAGTTCTTTGTATAATTGGGAAACAACCTTCCTTAAGACCCAGCAATACCACATTTGGGTATATATTCAAAGGATGCTTAAATGTACCACAAGGACATGTGCTCAACTATGTTCATAGCAGAATTACTTGTCATAGCCTGAACCTGGAAACAACATAAATGCCTCTTCACTAAAGAATGGATAAGGAAAATGTGGTACATTTACACAATGGACTACTACACAGCAGAGAAAAATAATAGCATCTTGAAATTTGCAGGCAAATGGATTGTGCTAGAAAACATATTTAATGAGGTAACCCAGATCTCAAAAGACAATTATCATGTGTTCTCACTCATAAGTGGTTTTTAAAAATAAAGCAAAGAAAACCGTTTACAAATCACAATCCCAGAGAACCTAGACAATAATGAGAGCCCTAAGAGAGATATACATGGATCTAATCTACATGGGAAGTAGAAAAAGACAAAATCACCTGAGTAAATTGGGAACATAGAGAAGGTTGAAAGGGAGGGGAGAGGATGGGAGGGGAGCAGAGAAAAATGTATAGCCCAATAAAATAAAAAATATACACAAAAAGGAATTTTTTAAAAAAGCATTCCTTGTTCTTTTTCTTTGTTTTTATTTTGTTTGTTTTTTGTTTGTTTTTTCCTGTTTATTTTCTAAGGGAGAGAGAAAGAGATAGGGCTGGATGGGTGGGGAGGGTCTGGGAGGAGATGGGGGAGAGTAAACCATGGTCAGAGTATAATGTATGAAAAATATATTTAAAAAAGAAAAACATAAAACAGCTCTCTTCACCTGTGGCAAGTGGAAGAGCAAACCCTACTCTTTACAAGCTGCAGAAATGGGGAGAATGGTCCCTGTGACTTACCTGGGCAGCACAGTAGTGACCCTGTCTGTAGATAGAGATGTGAATAAGCCAATGGCAAGAACTTGAGATCTGACCCTACCCTTGATCTGCCATATATCATGGGCAAGGGATAGTAATATTTTGTTTCAAGGCAAGGCAGAACAGTCCTTCAAAAATCCTGCTACATGGAAATGTCTGTTAAATATTTTAAGCCTGTAAGCCAAAGATAGATGTTCCAATATTGCAGAGGAACCTTGGGTGACTGTCCAGGCAGTCAGCCGTTTCTGGCATTTCTCACAATTTTGGAAAGTCACTTGCTTGCACTTCTTGCTTACTCAGTTAATATTATTTTCTTCTTGGGTCTCTGACAGAGTTGAAGTCATAGTTATAGTTTTCTTATAAAACTATATAGAAAAGAAACTCACTAAAAAGGTATAAAGTATATGAGGTTGAGAGACAACAAAAGATAGTTTGGGATAGTAATGCAAGTTAGGATAGAAAACGAATTAGATTCAAGACTTTGGACTCACTGAGATAGGTTAGAAAATGGAGTATTTTCTCTGAATTTGTCAAAGGCAAATGAACTAGACATTGTTGATGTATTTATTGCCTTATAAATAGTATATAGTTATTATACTTACTTTATACTGTTTTTCTTATGTTGGTTATCATCTTTTTTTTTAGACAAAAAAGAGGAAATGTGATATTATCTTTGTGATCTAACTAATAAAGCTTGACTGAAGATCAGAGTGCAGAGTTAAGCTACCAGTTATCTATAGAGGCCAGGTAGTGGTGGCATACACCTTTAATTCCAGCACTCAGAAGGCAGAGGCAGACAGATCTCTCTGAGTTCAAGACCACCTTGGGTTACACTGGATTGATTCAGTCTAAAAGAGAAATAGAGTCAGGAGTGATAGCTCATAGCTTTAATCCCAGTACTTAAGAGTCACAGGCCTTTAATTCCAGCAGTAGGAAGGTGGAGACATGAAGGGATCTGGCTGGGTGGAGAGAGTAATATAAGGCATGAGGAGACAGGAGCTCAAAGCATTCAGTCTGAGGGTTCTGTCTGAGAATTCATGGAGACAAGATCTTGCACCCTTCAGACTGAGGATATGGTAGAGATAAAAAGTCTCTCTAGTAGCTAGTTCCTTTACTTCTCTGATTTTTCAGTATTTACCCCTACATTTGACCCTGTGATTTTATTATTACGATCAATTAGGATTCATGCTACAATGGCCCCACCCACCAATTCTTGACACTTATGAAAGTTGCGAGAGCTGCCCTGAGGTCCTAAGGTTCAGAGAGGTGACTCTACCCTTCATCAGCTGCAGCACTCTGGAAAATGGCCCTTGTACCTAGCCTGGGCAATATGGTAGAGCTTGCCCTACTGGTTTAGGTGTGGGAGAGCTGATCCTGAGGACATGAAAGCAGAACCGGTCCTGCCCCTTGCTCCTTCCCTCATAGGGTGAACTATCAGGGGGCAAGGCTAGATGGTTCACCCTGGTGTTAAGAATTGAGGAGAGCTGGTCAACTGACCAACCCTACACTACCCAGGCTCAGAACGAGGGATATGAATGGTCCCCTTTTTTCCCAATATCCATATCATCTAAGATCTGCTGGAGCATGTGAAGGGGCTGGTTCTACAGACACAAAGCTGCATCGTCAAGACACAGAACAACAACAGGATATGCAAGAGGATTTCCAGTGAGGAAGCAGAATTGATGGTGTAGCAGAAACTAGAGGCCTAGGACCAGAACAATGACTCTTTGCAACAAACACTTGCAAATAAAGATATATGGACTATAAGATATACTACTTGATTCATAGTATCATACTACTGCTTCCATAAAGAAATTTCTTACCTCCTCCTGCACTTTTGTTCCCTTTTTTCTTACATTTTATTTTATTTGTGTGTGGGTGGTTTGCAAGGGCAGAGGGTTGGAGCAGAGGGCAGGTGCAAAGGGATGGGGAGATGAATGAAATCAAGATACATGATGTGAAATGTGAAAGACACAAAGAATAAAAAAATAAGTAAAGGAAAGGAAAAGAAATGCAGGGCCAGAGAGGGTGAAGTGAATAAAAAATCCTAGATAAATGAATATCTGTTTTATTCTATAATTTAAACCACCATAATTGTGTTAGTGTGTCCACCTGTGTCCCTATCTATATAGTATATGATTTCAGAAGTATAGTGTTTAGTTGTATGCCACCTCTCTGTATTTTACTTTTACGCAAAAATACAAGATTCTTTCTATTTATTCATTACATTTTTTTAATTATTGCAATCACACCAATTGGTTGTCTAGTTTCCAGGGTCATTCCTGAAAGCATATATACAAGTAGCATTTTATAGACTGAACAGACTAAATTTAGGGCACCTATGTTTATATCCAAATCTATAAATGGAGGCAATAATAATTAATAAAAAATGACCATGCATTTAGAAGTGGGAGTGTGTAGATTGGGAGAGTCTGAACAAAAGAAAGGGAAGGGAGAAATATTGGAACTAAATTTTGATGAGTGGTTAAAGCAGGATTAGGGTTTTCCTGACACCAGTGTTTTCAATAACACATATGTTATGCAGTCTCTGTTTTGAAGAAAAACAATGATATTAGTTAATGAGACATTGAATAGGTACTTAACCAAGTCACTGATGTACATATGCCTTCAAATACAAAGATAACTGCTATTG
This sequence comes from Microtus pennsylvanicus, assembly GCF_037038515.1. NCBI lineage: Eukaryota > Metazoa > Chordata > Mammalia > Rodentia > Cricetidae > Microtus > Microtus pennsylvanicus. Next base: position 81,735,558 of record NC_134589.1, read on the forward strand.
CACCAATTGGGGAATAGAGTGTATAAATTTTACTTCAAAGATATTCTTTTTCCAAAATAAAAAGGATTTAAAACTTCTTTAAAAAAGAAAGAGAAAGAAAGCTGCCTTTCAATATTTTCCAGTCAAAAGTATTCTTAGTAAACAACGGGGACCATACATGAATCAACTCGGTCTCAGTTGGAACTTTCTTTCAACAATAACCTGTATTTAATAAGCTGGTACCCAGAGTGTGTGGCATGCTGGTTCAAAGTGATAGTAAGACCGCGAGGAAGATCAAAGGAAATGGCCATGGATCTGAACAGTTAGACCAAGAAAGAGAGGTACATCTGCATGCACACAGCTGCTTTTTGTCCTGTTTGTACAAGAAGAAAGATTCACTTTATTTTCTGTAACTGCTTAAGGATTTTAATCCGAACTCCCTTTCAGGCATAGATCAAAACCTCCAAATATTTTGAGGTTATGGGAGAGGGAGACAACAGACCCGCTGCAAGAGACAGAATGCATGCGCTTATTTCAGTAGTTTCAGAACCAATGTGGTGAATCACGTGATTGGGATAATTCCACTTCATTTTTGTTAGCTTTCTTTTTAATTAAAATTTTATACACTGTATTCTGATTACCTAAACTCTTCTCACTTTCTTAGCTGCCCACCTTTACGTTCCATCCCCCTTTTTTCAAAGAAAAAAAGAAAAAAATACAAAGGGAGACACACATGAAAATCAAAATAAACAAATGAAAACCATTAAGACATGAGACAGGCACTATTCTGAAACAGCCGCCTTGGTGGCTGGAGGCAAGGGCAGGAACTTCGGTGCTGTTTAACACTGATCACCTCAGACTGACTTGACCTACAACTGCTCTCACAGCCCTACTGTCCATGTGTTGACGTGATACATGTATTATTGTTGATGCATTTGTTGTTGGTATGAAGCCTGAAATACCACATACCCTGTACCTGTGTAGTAGCTGCCATGTATCTGTGGTTTAAAGCATTAAGTTCAGCTATGTTCTGTTTGATTTAAAACATAAAAGTTACCTAAGTATTTACTAACTAGTTGTGTGTGCTTGTCTGTGTGTCCATGCCCTTTATACTTATTACATCATTGCAAAGCCTAATCATTCACTGAAAAAAGAATTCATTAAGGAATGAAAACCTTGTGGGACAGTTTACAGTGAGCAAGAAACAAGCATGAACCACAAAGCTGATGCCTTTGGGGTGAAAAGAAAAGCCACATGTACAGAGAGGAGCAAGGATCGAACTTGAAAAGCAGGGAGGGCAAGGGGGTGTGATGCTCTGACCATCGGGTGTTTGTAGGAGTGTTAGAACAGCAAGTATGCTACTTTTTCTCATCACCACCCCATGTTCTTCAACGCATTACTTCTTTAAAGGAAGCTGCGTCTGCAGTGTTCACTACTATGATCTCTCTCGGCGACTGCATGGTGCCATTTCAGGAAACACTGGAACCATCTATTAATAATGTCATCCAGAGCGCTGCTCTCCTCTTCGAGGCATCTTAGTCTTATTAAGACATTTGTTTCACACCTAGACATAAGTCTTAAAATAAGCCTGCATGTAAGTTCTGCTAATTATCACACATTCAATCACACTAATGTGTAAGTAAATGGCTGGTGATATCTAATAAAACGCAACATAGGAGCAACACCACGAAGTGTCTGAATGAGCGGGTGAATATAGAGGAAGAACACTAAGGACAGAGATGAAAAATTCTACTTACTTCCTAACTGTGCCTTGGGCAAGCTCTACTTTAAGTAGTTCCTAATGTTCCCAAGTCATAATAATGGTTATGAAATTTGGAGTGTTTCTCTGACATTACAGTTTGGCTTAAAAAATCTGGAAAATAGTCCTATGAGAAAAAGAGCTGTTTGGATTTGTATATAGTAATACATTCTCTTTCTCCATGAAAGACACATGCAATTTCACATAATGAATAACCTCCTTTTACAAATGCATTTTGTTCCTTATGAAGCTTCTTCCAATGTGCATTTCTTGTAGTCAGTGGAATTAGGAGAACTGGATATGAAGAGACCCCTGGCTTGCACTACCCCTATCCAGGAAGCAGCCTTACAGGATGCATGCCGTGTGAGCAGTGACCAACATGGTCATTCTTGGGGGTCCTTGTCAAGGGCCCAGTTTTGAAATTTTCTTTCTTTTTATTTCTGAATTCTAAGATTTGAGAAAATAAGAATCAAAAACATGGGAAAACGTACCTACTTATTACATTCTCTGTTACAGTTCCAGTGTTTTCATAATGAAACTTCTTTTCAAGACTCACTGTTTCCTTCCTCTCAATGATGATGCAGATTTTAGGAATTTCAGTTTGGATAGTTGAGGGGGAAAGTGTGGATTTTTAAGCTAAACACTTTGAGGGTGAGTATTTGGTCTTGACCTCGTCTCCGGGCCTGTTTCTTCATGTATAAAAATGAAGCAAGTTAACCCACCCACGTCCCAGCATTGCTCTTAAACAGCAACTAGAAGGCAAGGCAGCTACAAGGCATGGTAGGTGATACCTAGATATATATTAAAGTCTTACACAAATGACAAATTTCTTAGTTACATTTCCATTGCTGTGCTAAGATCCCTGACCAAGTCAATAAATTAACAGTAAGCACTTAGTTTGGGACTCACAGTTCCAAAGGGTGTGTCCATGAAAATCATGACAGGGACATGCCAGAAGGCAGACAGGCATGTCCCCAGAAGCTGAAAGCTGGGAACTAACTGAAAGTCATATGAGCTTTGAAATCTCTAATCCCACCACTCGCACCATACCCCTCTTCCCTTCTCAAGCAGTCAAGAGACCAAGTATTCAAATAAATTAGAATATAGGGGTCATCTCATTCAAGCCAGCTCAGTGGCAAATCAGTACTCCTTACCAAAGGACAGGTTCCTAATAACAGAGTTTGTTGGCTTCTCCATTCAGACTTCAATACTGGGTTTCTTTGAATTACTTGTTGCCTTTAAGTTGGCTCACGATACTGACAAAAAGAAATCAATGCGCTATGAGAGTTAGAACCCTTTAGACATATGAACACATCAGTGTATATTAACACAGTCAGGGAAAAGCTTTCAGAAACATCAGCTGCCACATAAAGAAAAAAAAACCCTACAATACAAAGCAATTTATTCTTGTTCTTTCAGCCAAGTAAATTACAGAATAAGAGAAAGAGATGTCATTTATGTCTCAGTGTTGCTGTCTTTGTCTTTGATAAGTTGCTAAATGATTCCCATAACAGGAATTTGTGTCAGTTGGGTGTCGTCATTCACCTGGGCTTGTCTGAGACTGCCTTCTCCCCCAGGAATTACTGAAGTAGAATATACCAAGATCTCGTGGCTCCATTGTTTTCCCTTGTGCTCATCAAAACCCTCCTTAGAAGAGAAGAAAGTCAATTTGTGTTCACTCAATTGTGCTAACAATACTGACCCATACGATTATTTAGAAAGTATCCATATTCTTTGATTTCTCCATTCATATTCTTTTGTTTTGTTTTGCTTTGGTTTGTTTGTTCTTTTTTTTGTTTGTTTTTTGAAACAGGATTTCTCTATTTAGCCCTGGATGAATGGAACTCTCTCTGTAGACTGCACTATCCTCAAACTCAGAGATCTACCAACCTCTCTTTCTGAGTGCTGAGAATAAAGGTGTGTGCCATTACGCCTGGCTCCATTCCTTTTCTTGAAATATGTTTTTTTAATTCTTTGAGAAGTTTGTAGAGTTATTTTGATCATACTCAACCTGTTTCCTATAAAATTCCCACATTCAAACCCTCTTATATTCCACGCAACTTTGTATCCCCTTAAAACTTTTCCTTGCAGGGCGGTGATGGCACACACCTTTAATCCCAGCAGGTGGGAGACAGAAGCAGACAGAGCTCAGTGAGTTCAAGACCAGTCTGGTCTACAAAGTATCTTTAAGGATAGGTAGAAATGTTGCACCGAGAAACCCTTTCTGGAAAAGCCAATAAAACAAACAAACACTTTTTTTCTCCATTGAGGTCAATTTGTGCTGCATGGTATTCTTCTACATATGGTCTTCCACAGAAGCATGATAAACATGATCAGAGCGATACACTAGAGAAAACTGATCCATCCCCTTCGCAGCAGCTCACTATTACGAATGGGACTAGGGGTGAGCCTTCCAGCAGAATTAGCACCCCCATGCTTGGATTTTGTGTGGCTTGATCTTTTACAGAACTTTGTCACGCAGTCACAGCTTCTGGGAGTTCATAGGCACAGTTTCCCTGCAGTGTCAGAGGACACTGTCCTTTGTAGTCATTCACTGCCTCTGACCTTTGCAATCATTTCGGTCCCTTTTCCACAATGATTCACCAGCCCTTGTGGTGGAGGTTCAATAGACACCCTCTCTTTAGGGCTGAATACCTGAATATTCTGCCATCTCGTTTTCTTTGCACTTTGGCTGGGTCTTTAGCCTCTGTGTTGATTTATCATCTCCTGCAAACAGACATGACTCTAAAAAGTGATTAGAGATGCACTGATCTTAATGATAAGTCATTAAGACTTGCATAATACTATGTCCATCTCTTCTAGGATCTGTGATCTGTCTAGAAACAGGCCCTTTGCCTGAAAATGGTTCCTGTGATAATGGTTCCAGGTTTTGTTTGAGTTTAATCTTGTGCATTGGGTTTTAAATTCCATCAGATAAATCTAATCTCTCTCTCTCTCTCTCTCTCTCTCTCTCTCTGGTGTATTATAGAATTGTAAATCTTTGATAATTATTTTGTTTCCTTTTTAAAATTTATTTGAGTTTATGTCTCAAAAGATTATCTTGTACCACACTCTCCCGTTTGTGTTCACATACATTTTTATTTTATTTTTTTATGAAGGCAAATGTTTAAGAAGATACCTGGCACAGAGCCAGATCTGCATACAGTATTCTCACAGGAGGTTTTATTTTTCTGTGGGGGTTTTTTGAGATGAGATTTTCATTTGTTATACCTAAATCATAACTTGGAGAAAGCTAGACCGATACAAATGCAATTTGGTGTGAAGGTCAGTCATTGTATTCATCTTAAATATACCAGTGGTCTGGCCTTCCCAACAGTGACATTAAACTTTAAAATATTCCTGTTAAACCACTATGTAATATCCCAACTCTTGCTAATAGACACAAATCAATCTGTGAACTTGTGGCTTTGGAATGATTACCAAAGTACTTCCTGAGAACTAACAAGTATTCAAAAATATCAGTTTACAATTTACTATTGTTTACGACATACATAATTAGTGGGGGCAGGAATCTATCTGTCTGCTTACCCTAGTACATTGGCCATGCTCTGCCCCATCGCTATTTGATAAATATAAATATTATGTGATTGTTCCACTGGCATTTGTAACACATCTTTCCTATCAATTTTGTGTGGCAACTAGATAGGGATTGCTGTGAGGATATGAGATATTAAAAATGATTTTTTTTCACCACTTCCACAACGGGGTTCTTTATTTATGACAAACTGAAGTTTTTTCCAAGCCATGGTCATGCACATTTGGTTCAGAATAAAATCATCTTACTCCATTAGGAAAAATAAATAAATAAAAATAATAGCACAATAGACGATATTAAACCAGTAATGGTAGCACAAGGTTATACAGAGGTGGAAGCAGGGGAAACAGAAGGGCCAACATGGACTACATGAAACCTTTCAGAGCAACAAAAGGAAGAAGGAAGGAGGCAAAAGAGCTACATTTACATAGGGAGTTGGGAAATAGATGCATCAATACATAGTCTCACAGTGATCAAGCTAAAGAAATTCACTGTATTATATACAAAATAAACTGTAAAAAATCTATGTCAGTAGAGACTAGTTGAAAGTACTGTGGGGAGACCGGGATGCCTCAAGCTGAAGGGCTAGTTACCTGATCTTAGGTTAGCTCCAGCCCTCTGCCACAGCCATTCCTGACCCACCTCCATGCTGCAATGTGCATCTGTGGCTACCAGATAAAAAGCTTTAGCAGCAGCTAACTTCCACCAATCAAAAGCTAAGGATGGCACCATCATCTTGGACCTGTAGATGAGCTTTCCCCAACTCATTGTGCTTGCCTCTATGAGATGCCTACCACTGCTTTTTAAACTTTTCTTGGTTTCTGAATTTCTTTGTTCAACAAAGCTAGGATAGCGCCATGATGGCATATGGACTTTAGGATAACCTAAATTTGTATACTAGACCATGGACTCCAAATGATCCCAAAACCAAACAAATTCTCTCTTACTCAATTATGAGAGCTATTATTTATTTATTTAATTATTTTGCTTGGATAGTATCAATCCTCATGGACAAAGCACCAGTACAGGCTTCCTAAAAGAAAAATATTAGACAGTTCCAGTCTTATAAGTCCATGAAATCAAAATTGCATGTTGTGTATCAGAACCATGTTGGTGAGAATTCAAAATACAGTCCCTCAGCTTATACTGTTTGGATAGAGACAACACTTACAGAAACATCAAAATGGCTGACTCCTCTCGGATACTGACAGTGGCCTTCAACTAAAAGGAGAAAATTGACATTTGAATGAGAACAAAGAGGTTTAGACAAGAATTAAATGGAGGAAGAAAAAAAAATCTTCTCACAGATATCTCTGAGGGAAGCCAGCTTTCTGAACTTTCTCATATGTATGAATCATTGCAAGACAATGGATTTCTAAAGACTAAGAAATGGGGGTGTGTGGTCGGGGTACTTATTACTGGGTATACCTGGCTCAGTGGATAATCTCAGGACCACAGGATACTTGCATGAATAGGCTCTGCCCCAACCAGCAAATAGAAATAGCACTCAGGGGTGGAAGGTAGAAGCACTTTTTATAGCAAGGTCATGACCCATATTCTTTGTCGACTATCCAATCTCCCTGATTCATTCCCCGATTAGTATAAGCAATAGTTTGGAAAACAGTGTGCATAAACTATGCTAACTGCTGGCAGCTGCTCATCTCATGCATGCTTTTGATTGTATATTGTTCCTCACCACCACTGTTTACTCTGCTTGCCACTAATCACAACTCTCAGATTGCAAAAAGAAAAAAAAAAAGAAAGGAAAATAACAACAACAACAAAACTTATTTTGGAGTAGGGAACCAAGTGCATGCTGCTCTTTCCTACCGCTTCAAAAAGTTGATTTCACATTCCCTTTGCTTCATTTGTGAAGCTAACAGGAAAGTTCTGCCTTGGAATAAACCAGCAGATCTGTGTAAGAGAAATCAAAATTTTAGCCAACAGGCTACCGCCAAAATACACCCTTGTGAGCTCCAATGGGAAATAGGTCAACAGGTTCCACATCTCAGAATTTTCCCTACATATTTCATTAGGAAGCAATTTTCTTTGTCAAACTTTTTTTTCCTGTAAATTTTATAATAGGACACAGCTGCTCGTATACCCCCATATATGCTGATACAGTGTTGTATATAAATTGCTGCATAAAAACATGCCAAATGGGCAGAAAATACAACATGGGCAAAATTATCAGATTAGATTGGCAGATGCTTATATTAAACATGTCTGTTTACATTGTGTATGAAAGGTTTTCATGGGCTTTGATTTTAGATTCACTGGAGCATCTCTGTTTCTTTTATGAGCTCTAAATTACACTAGTTATTACCGGTTTTAGAAAATGTAAGCTAAATTACAGAAATAATCATATGATTTTGCTATTTATTTTTCTTATTATAAAATGCATCACAAATGTAGTAATAATATACTCCAGGAGCCTAACCAATCCCTCCTAACTGGAGGTAGTCTCAGTGTTAGCTTAATTAGGTTGGTTTTGGAAATCAGTGAAATAAATAAAAATAAATTTAAAACCATAATGATTTATATCCCACTGTCAAATTTAAGGGTTCTTTGTAGATAGAAAATGAAAAGAACAAAAACAACAACAAAAAAAACGAATATACCATTTGAACAAGACCAACTTTCTTGGTTAGTGATGGGTCTTGTTTTATTGTATTCATGTTGTATGCATTTTAATTTGTGTATTAAAATCTCTTAATAAAATTCTGTAATCTATTCAAAATAAAGCCTATTAAGAATTTATGCATATATATAAATAAATATCTCTGGATATTACATCACAGTATGAAAGTCTTTCCCTTTAGGGCAGAGGGAATATGATGTAAAAGGACCAGAAAGATTTCAGAGCCAAAGACAGGGGGAGAATCTCTGTGTAAAACTGTTTCGTGGATGTAAAATGGCTTCAGTAATCTTGAGTATGCAACAACTGTGTTTTCCCATACAGAATCTACACCCACAGATAAAGACATGAGCAGAAGAGGGAGACTAGATCATAATACACTGCATGTATAAGAAATTTTGCAAAAAACAATTTGGACCACAGTTTTTATTGAATACAGAGTATTCTCTTAACACTGTATGTGTGAGAAATAGTAAATCAAGGAAAAATGTTTATAGGGTCTCCTGTCCATAATTTAAAAGTCATAGAACATCGTAGTGCCTTTACTATAGGTTTGCTGTTTAGGAAGTGATCTCCTCCGCCAATGTATTCGAGATTCTTCCCCACTTTCTCTTCTACCGGATTCATATAACTAGATTTATGTTGAGGTCTTTGATACACTTGGGCTTGAGTTGTACGCAGGGTGATACATAGGGATCTATTTGCATTCTTCTATGTTCTGACATTCAGTTGAACCAGCACCTTTTGTTGAAGATGCTTTTGTTTTCCCATTGTGTAATTTTGGCCTTTTTTTTTTTTGTCAAAAATAAGGTGTCTATAGGTGTGTGGATTTCCATCTGAGTCTTTCATTAGATTCCATTGATCTACCTGTATGTGTTTATGTCACTACCATGTAGTTTTTATTGCTATAGCTTTGTAGCAGATCTTGAAATCAGAGATGGCCTGGCCCAATTGTTATCAAGAGGCTTCATCCAGCATCTGATAAAAACAGATGCTGACCCACAGCAAAGCATTGGACAGAGTTCAGGGAATCCTGCAGAAGAGGTGTAGAAAGGGCTGTAGGAGCCAGAGGGGTTAAGAACACGAGAATACTCACCAAATCAACTAACCTGGGCTCATAAAGGGTTCACAGAGACTGAGCCAAAACCAAGGAGCCTGCATGGGACTGACCTAGGCACTCTGTATGTTACAGTAGTGTAGCTTGGTCCCCTGGTAGGACTTCTAACTGTGGAAGTAAGAAGAGTCTCCAACTCTTTTACTAGCTTTTATGACCCTACTCTTCATACTAGGTAAGCTTGCCCAACCTTAATACATGGGAAGTGCTTAGTTTTACTGCATCTTGAGATGCCACGTTTTGTTGACACTCATGGGAGACCAGCCCTTTCCTAAACAGAAATGGAAGGGGAGTGGATAGGGGGTGGGTGGGAACATAGGGTTGTGAGGCTGTGTGAGGACTGGGAGTAGAGGAGGGAGGGGAAGCTGTGATGGTGTGTGAAATAAATAAATAAATAAATAAATAAATAAATAAATAAATAAATAAAAAAAATTGTTTATTTATTAAAAGAGAGATATGCTATGGACAGAAAGAAGTGTATGGATAAAAATGTATCATCCTGTTTTGACCTTGATTTGTTATTTGACTAGGAAATGACTATGAATATCTTGAAACAAAAAGTGGGAAAAATAGATAAAATAAATAAAAGTCATAGAACAATACAGTTACCAACTATATCACATTAGTATCAAATAATGGATGCATATTTCATGTTTCTGATAAAGAGACCACTTCTCTCCCTAAGAGAGAGAATACAACATTTTTATGTTCATTCTAGAGCCACATATTTTGTTATCATTGGTTCAGAAAGCTTCCAAGGAACATCTCAGAATTTCAAATGCCTGGACTATGTTTTAGTCTTCAATTTCATGTCCTCAAGAAGAACTTAAATTGGTCATAGACAGCAGCAGAAAAAGTATGGACATTTGCAGAAGTGGTCTAACATTAATGTTCTAATTTTTTTTTGTTGATCTACAGAATCCCAGAAAAGTGTTTCTACAGATGTCTCTCCATGAAAGACTTTCTTTCTTAAATAAAGCATTCAAGTTTATTGCTGAATAGGAAATAGTAAATTTTATTCTGAATGCTCGTTCTTATCTACATAATTTGTGTTGCTATGAAAGAATGCATTATTGAGACAGACATTTTTTTTAAATTAGTGCAAGTTATATTTATTAAATCCCATCACTTTATTTTCTAATGTGGAATCCTGGAGCTGGAGAGATTGCTCAGTGATTGAGATCATTTGTTCTTCCAGAGGACTTGGTTTCATTCCCAACACCCTCATGGCAGCTCACAGCTATCTATCTACAAGTTCAGATCTATGGAACCGTAATACTCTTTTAGTCTTATGGGTACCAGGCACATGAGATGCAGTCAAAGAAAAGAAAAGGAAAAAAAAAAAGAAAAAATAGAAATGAGGACCCAATGATGAAATCAACCATCATGAAGAAATGGAAAATAGGCCCAGAAACCTATTTATAGTCTTCAGCACACTTTACATCACCTCCTCTGGCAATAGCTACAGTTCTGACATTTTTCCACACTTATTGGACTGACATAATTTTGAGCATTAAATAATTATATAGTGAGTACCCTTTGACTTCTTTTAGCTAATATTTTATTTTGAGATTCAGTCAAATACAGCACACATGAATGCATTTTTCCATATGATTTTAAAATTCCGTTGTAAAATGTGTCAGTTTAGAAACTTTGTATTTAAAGGGATTTTACCAACAGTCTGCAAACTGCATGGCTATGGGCATACTTGTACATGCTTTCCAGTTTGCCACTGTGTATATTTTTGTGTAGAACCATGAATGAACACGTAAGTACAGGACAGGTCAAGCAACTGAATTTTTGATAAATACTTATACTGAAAGAACATGATAGTTCTAATGAGATGACATTTTTAGCTTTTCCTATCACCAGATTTGCATTTGAATGATTCCAGCTTATGTGGCTCATTTTCTTCTAGCTGACACTCCTTAGTGGTGTTGTTGAGAGTAGCAGTGTCTTACCTCAATATTGGATCATTTTCCACTTAGAACTTGACTTCTCTTTAAATTGTGTTTCCACCTCATTTGTTAAAGACAGTGGTATAATTAAATTGCAGTCCATTGTCAGTTATAAGTAATACATACCACAGTGGTATATTTCAATTCGTTACATTTTGAGTTGTAATACATATACCACCTGTTATGTTAAAACCTTGAATTTTGAGATAAAAAGGAAAAGTCATAATGGGAATTCTATAAACATTTCATTTTTTATAATTCTTTTATTCAAATAAAGTAATATCTGTACATTCTATAGTTATCAAAATAATGTCCTACATAATCTTCTGAGTATATAATTGGTTTAATTCAAAGGGTAGTTTAAAAGTTATTTCTCATGCTTGCATCATATTTATAATACCTTTATTTACAATAAACAACTTTTTCATGGAGGTAGTACCATTTACTGAAAGCACATTGCTTCCCATTGAGTTCATCAGTACTTTTTAATAAATGCAGTAACCAAGCTTGCATAGTTTTTTTTTAAATGGAGTTACCATTTACAATATTTCTTTGCCAAAATAATTTAAATTGCTGCTTCTTTTTATGAAAACAAAGCTTGATTCTAGAAGAAGGCAATATTCTTCCTGTTATCTCCTTCAAAGTTTTGTTGGTTAGTGATCCGTTTCATTCATAAAAGTCTCCATTGTCATTTGTAGACATTTATATTGCTTGCTTCCAACTCTTGTAGACTTTTTCTTACATGATATTTCATGACCTTGTTATAGTTGCTAAACAACAATAGAAAAGTTTAAATTATTTCTCAACAGTATACAAATTGGATTATTTCTCTAAATCTGCAGTAATTGGATTGTTGCTCTTCCCCCAGGAGGATGGAAAACACACCTAGTGTTCTAAATTTTATGCATTATTTTCAGACTCTATAGCTTCTTTGATTATATACTTAGTTTCTATCCCAAAATAGTTTAGTATTTCATTTGTTACATCACAATTACCCTTTATCCTGTTGGGAATAATGAATTCATCTGCTGTTGTAACATCATTCTCACTACTTTTCAGGTTAATTTAATCTTTTTTTGTGATGTCTCTTACAGTATTTAATTTTTGATTATGCTTTTTGCTCGTTGATTGTGTATTGTAAGGATTTTTAGATTCAGTGAACATTCTATAGAAAATGTTGGTTTCATTTTTGGTGGTTTTTACAATGAACTTGACTTAAATTGGCATTAACAACAAATCTGTCAGGGAACTGATGAAGTTTGTGATGAGATGGTTTGTCTTTAGGTGGCCTATCCCGAGTACCAGTCCAATTTTACTAACATAGTGTGTAGTTAAATGTCAGAGATTTGTTGAGTTGTCTTCTGTGACTTTCTGTATAAGGGCTCCTTTTTATTTTCTGTGGTACCACAGTCATTACTGGAAATTTGGAGAGTTCTTGTGTAGTTTTCACCTGTTAACCATGTAATTGAGATACCTTTCAAGTTTCTTAATCTTGTTATAAAATAATTTAGAATAGCCTTAAAAGGAAGCTAAAGACAAATTTAATTAGCATTTTCAAATGATAATCCAAGACCAGGCAATCTGTACATCTTGGCAGTGGCTTATAACAGAAAGATAGAGACAGCCTTACTATTTGAGTTAGGTTGCCGTGGAGGACAACATGGTTGATAGGCAGCCACAGGGAGAGTTGCAGAGAAAAGATATGGAAGCCCAACTCTCAAGAAGTGTAGTTAGGGTCTGTCTGGCATTCAACAGAAAGAGAAGAGGAGAAAAAGGAATTGTCAGAATCTCATGATGGTCTATAGCAAGTGCACAGAGAGAAGGAATTGTGGGAAGGAAAAGTACATTATCTAAATAAGGGAATTGTTACTCCTACCATTGTTTTAGCATAGCTTATGGGGAATCAGCTTTTCTGAAAGATGGCCCCCTGGTCAGGTGACTGATGTGTCCAGCAGGATTAACTCCTAAGGATGGAAATACTGCTGCATCTCCAGCCACAGGTGGATTACATTCTTCTGGCTAAAGGGTGGTTGTTTTGCTGTAGTGAACCATCAATGCTGCCAAAACACCATCATTTCATCTCAGTCTTGACTCTAGAAAGTGTGTGTGTTCTCTATGAGTATTTCTCCTCTACAGTTAAGACACTAGAGAACTTGAAATAGGAGACACCTTTCCTAGAGCATACTATAGTATTTAAAGCATATGCCACTGCATCTGAATCCAAGAACACATTTTTTTAAGTAATAAGATTAATAAACTCTTGACTATATCACTTGTATATAGTGAAATTAGCATGCTTATTTGTCACTTGGTGATAGCTCCGAGTGGATATGTGTTAGATAAATTTTGGGAGTCTTGTTGAAAGCAATCACGGCCACTGCATGAATCGTGTCTGAATATTAATCAGGTACATGGAAACGAAAGTTCATATAGAACTCAGCTGAAGCTAAATCTTCACCAAATGCCTTCAAACTTAGTGAACACAAAGGAAGAGATAAGAATCCTGAGCATATACCATACCCCCTGTTATACTGAAGCAGCAGGAAAAATATATTAGCGAAATGCTAGAAAATCCTAACTAAGGCAATATCAGAATCAAAGGAAGATTGATATATGTGTTATTTCATTAGAGATAACCTTTAAAGGGCATGTATTCCTTTATACAGAAATGTACTGATGAATACATTTCAGACAGAGAGTGCAAACATTGACTGATAGGTAAGGCAATATGTGGTATGCTCAGAGACGGTATGGGAAATATATTTCATTAGAATTTAATGCTTTATATGAGAATAGTAGAAACTGAAAATGAAGACTAAGAACTAACTTGCAAAGAATTGACACAGGACCTCTTGAAAAAATGTACAAAGGGGACGGTTATTTTTAGAATTCTGATTGGTCTCCGTTTATGTGACTCAGTTTTTTCGTAACTGTTACCAAATACTGAAAGAAAGGAGATTATTTTTTATTCATGGTTTCAGAAGGTCTGTCCCATAGTCGATCATCCCCCATCAACTTGGTCAGAATAGCATGGTGGTGGGTTTGTATGGAAGAAGGGAGATGTTTATTTCATGGGTTATTGAAAAGCGCATGGAAAGGAATGCTTGGTTGTCTTCCTCTTCATACACTTTTACTTTGAAATAATCAGCCAGCCCCCGAGATGGTGCAATGGTGTAGAAACCTTCATGGTATATCTCTCTCTCTAATCAGTTAAACTGGACCTGAAGGCTATAACAGACACATCCAGAGATGTATCTTGCCAATCTCTGAGGTGATTCTATATCTAGTCAATTGGACAGTGGCAATGAATCACCAAACTGTTGTTCATAAGGACTATAATAGGGATTTTTCCAAGGAAATAAAACAAAGAAACATTTGAAGCAGCTGACAGCAAGTTAGCTTGTTTCCTGGGCACACTCTTTGTAAGAAAAGAAGGAAGGACCAAGATACATGAGGGTAATGACAGAATCTAATAACTAAAAAGACACATAGGGAACATGGAATCAAGCATGGGTATCTCAGTTTGGGAAGTTAAAAAGAGAAGAAGTTTACTTTAACAAATGTTGAATATGCAGTATAAATATATTATAATCAGAAAAGGGCTAGAGATAAAGGCTGGGGTTAAATATAAATACCATGGTTGCAAGCACGTATTTAGAGTCATCTGACTAATTATAATTAATAATAATTGCAGCTAATATCGATAAACTGTATGCCAGGCATACTGCCAAGTGCTTTTCACAAATAACCTCATTTACTCATCAAAAACATCTATGTGTGTCCTAGTTTTTATTTCCAAATTATGTGTGGAGGATATGAGTGCCTGATATGTTCATTTTCCAAGGTCACACACATAATAAATGACAGATCCAAGATGTAACTCTTACAAAAAAAGAACCCATCATCATTACTGACTCAGTTAGAAAATAGATGCTAAGAAATCAAATTGATGTCTAGATCTTTTGAAATTGTTAAGAGATGTTGAGCAAAGAAGAAATACAGAAAAAAAAATGAAACGCATATGCAGGGTTCATGTAGAAAAGGGACTGAGAGATAAAAATTAATAGGACTTCTAGTAGGAACTCGTAATCCAAGTGATAATGACCTTGACTCGGAATGAATTTTGGGTGTGCTCACATTTGTGCATGTGTGTTTACATGTATGTGTTTTTTGTGTGTATGAATCATGCACACACATGTGTGTATTGCATTGAGGATAATGTAGAGACATAAGTAATTCTGTCTCCATATTTTCTATAATGTGATAAGTGCTATATGACTGTTTCATTTGTTGCTTCTTCTGCCCTGTACCTGGTCAATCCCGTTCTTGATGCTCATGAAATTCTCTTCCCACTTGCTAGAGTGTCTGCTATAATGAGCAGCATATTTCTCGATATAGGCCTTTCTTTTGCTAACTGCTATAGAAGGGATGCCAAATTACCACTTTAAAAAAAGCTTTATAAGAATATTTAAAGGCTACATTTAAGGATGCAATAATGAAATGTTTGAAATGTATACCACCACATTCAAACTATACAAAGGATTAACCTATAGCAAGCGCCATTGTTAACCAGTTATAAAACTTGCTTGTAGATTGCTTCTGCACATGCAGGGGAATGCATAACTATCAGGAGCTTCCTCCAGGCATTATGATTTACCTATAACTTTAATACATTGATTATCAATACTTTCAAAGTCTCTGTTTTCATCTTGACATTTTATTTGCCTTCAAACTCTCAATAAATCATTCCATGCTTTCTTTAAAATTCACAGCTTCTTTTTTCATTAACTTTTTGCTATGAACATATACAGTGTGTATTATATGGAAGAGAAGATTAGAGAAAAAGGGAGGGTGTTTAGATTCAATAAATCCCATACAAGTAATGGCACTAGAGATGCTTTAAAGAAAACTAGAAGGAATCACTCTGAATTTAGACATAATTATAGATACACAAACTGAAGCTTATGTGTAATGAGTACATATTATATTTAAATTTTATTTTTATTTGTGCTGTCACTTATGAGTGATACTCCCTGTCAATGTACAACATGTAATGGATCTTTATGAATGAAGAGGAGTTTGACATCTTTATGACTTTAAGTGGCTTTTACCAATGGCTTGGCAACTCGTGTCTTTATTACCGGCATGAAGCTTTAGGAACATTTAAGAGTGAGTTCCAGATAATTAATGCCAAATCTGGTATATTAACTAGCTGGACCTGAATAACAGGAACCTTTTTCTTCTCATAATAGTCATCAAATACAATAGGTGACATTTTAAATATTTAATAAAATATGAATAATAAATAACACTGTAAATAAAAGGTCAAAAGCTGCCTAACACTAGGGAACTCTCACACTTGAGGGGGACAAACACAGATGCATTTATGCCAGGCAATTACCCTCTGTGGTCTCCAGGGGACAGCCCCACCAACCCGAAACGACTTTCTTAGGTTAGTTTTTTTTTTTTAATTTGGTTTTAAGAAGAATATAAATTGCAGATATCTGTACTCTGGAGGCCTAAAGTTTTATTAACTAAGAAAAATATTAAAGTGTTTAATCTCAGTGATCACAGTTACGTTTACATTTGAAACAAACATATTCAGGCTTCAAGGCTTCAAGTTGGTATCCTTGAACAGATGAAATGCCCTATCAGTTGTGTTCTCCCCGAAGAACTTTCTAAACCTCTGTGTTGCTGTTATTCTCTCCAAAAGCTGAAGTCATCCTGGATGAGGAGGGGATGAGTAGAATGTAGACAAAACAGTGGCTAGGGATGAGAGTGGCCAGAAAACAAAGAGGCTGAGAACAAAGACAGAATTTTGTTGATTGTCACTTAGTACAAATTTGAGAGTTTTTTTTTTTCTCTCTCTCTCTTGTTTCACACTAAGCAGAGCTTGTGCTTGTGGTTTTCTTCACACACTGGTCAATGTGCACAATGAATGTGGATCTACTGAGAGGGAGTGCCTAAAAATAGCACATCATTCTCCTTGAAATTTGGATTGGGTTCACTTCATTTTTGGGTTTCTCTGTCTTATGAACAAAATCTGTGTAGGTTTCCCTGAACATTTGATTTATTTGTCAAATGATGCATCCTAAAATAGAGTTGTATTTAAACTCTCCAGAGAAAACAAGACATTTGCTTTATCTCAGAGATTATATGAAAATTTCTAGTTTTGATGGCATGACAGGTAATTAATGCCCATTCAGAAATTTCCTCACCCATCTTATTAGTCTCATTTTAATACCAAATGTATTATTAATATACCAATATATTTTATAAACCTCATACTGTGAGTATTCAGAATTTTTATTAAGGGAGTATGAATACTGAGAAATGAGCAGTACACTCTACACAAATAAAATATAAAATGACATTTTTTAAAATCCAGATACTCTTTCTTTTCACTTGACTTTTATCTATTATTGATTCTGAATTGCATTTTATAGTGATGTGTTTGAGAAATCCGAAGCACAAACAACATATGGAGAACTAAATATTTTGTAGGCTTAATGATGTATTAGTATTTTTGCTTTGTATAAAATTCTAATCACCAGATATGTTTATCACTGCAGATGGGATGTGCAGGCCCTTGATACCTGAGGGGATTAGAAAATCCAAACATCTGTAACAGTGGGAGGAAAAAAAATCCCATTGCAATGTACAAAATTTAAAAGAATGAATTAATGAGAGAAATGAATGGAAATAAAGTTTATTATTAATACCATCTTGTATATATAATTACCAAGGAGCCCTGTGTGCTTTAGAGATCTTGATTCCATCCTTTAAAACTGTAATGAGATCTTAAAACACAGTGTAGTTGTAAGTTAGGGAATGTGTAACACTCCTCAAAGCATTCTTGGTTGGTTTGGAACGGAGATAAAAACTTTGCCGGTAATTAATGCATTCCACATCTTGGGCTATTTATACAATAGAAGCACCTGCTTTATAATTGGCTGTTTTACTAAATTCAACCAGATATTTTCTAAACACATTAAAACCATAATAATTGGGGAACAGAGATGTGAATGTTGTTTTTCTTACATGTTATTTACTGGTTTAACAGAAAGGAGCCAAGAGATGATGGATCTGGAGTATTTATTGACTTGAGAGTATTTATTGCCATTTGTTCATAAAAGACCTTATCTGCAGTTTTGTTCTTATTATTCTTATCTCTAATAAGTCCAAGTGCGTGAAAATAATGAGTTAACATTCACTTATTTGATCCATTTTAATTTTTAGGAAGCCTTAAAGGGAGCTTTGCTTGGAGGTGGATAAGAAAAATTGGAAAGAATTTATGTTCATGTGTCGCAGGTAGACATGGAAACAATGGTTAATGCTTCAGAAAGGGATTTAGTTGATCAAAATTTTCTGAGCTAGCTAGCTAGATAGATAGATAGATGATAGAAGGATAGAACTTTCATGTAAAGTTTGAATGGTATGGATTGTAGCTAAGGTACAATTTCATTGTTGACTTAAATATCACATCATTCGTAGAAATGGTCTTAAGACAGAAAAGGATGCTTATTTAAATTATGGAACAGTTGGTAATAACATGGATTCTGAAGCTAGACAACTGACTTCTATATGCAAACTGCCTATTAGTAGCTATTATTAAAGGTAACTGACTGCACAGTGAGTCAGTCTTCACAGCCTTAGGCAGTTATTAGGTCTTTGGGCAAGACAGCTCAGTGCATAGAGTGTTGGCTGCCAAACCCAACCAACTGAATTATGTTTCCCGGGTCCATATCGTGGAAAAAGACAACCTATTCTCTCTGGTTGTTTTTGGATTTCCATGTACAGCAAGTGTGGTTTATCTGTTTCTTACACACGGATTAATTAAATAAGCCCATGTAATATGTTTTATAACAATAATGTAAAGATTAGTTTATAAGCACACACACGTTTGTGCAAATCAATAGGTATATGTATACATAAATTGCTAGATATTGATGGTCTCCCATCACCATTAGTCGCCCTGAAGGTAAGCAGGACTCTGATGGTCCTTTTGGCCTACACTTTATAGGTGGACTGAAAGTTGTTTAAACTGATACCTATGTCAATTATTATTTAAACAGCTCAATCCCAGGCTTATTTTGAAAAAAAAAAAAAACAGAATCATTGTAAGAAAAACACACCTGACAGATTTCCAACGAAATGGTAGATAATGTCACGGATGTTTTCTTGTACCAAGGCAAACACATCATTTACTCTGCTTTCTAGTGTTATGAGTGGCATTTAGTTTAAAGTTTTCTGTCTTTTCTAGAATTCCCAAGTGATTTGATTTTCCCGTTTTGCAATGAGGGCTGCAATCATGACAGAAAAGGTTATGTCCTTCAGAGTCAACTTTCTTTGAAAAAACAAGGTCTTGCCAGAGTATTTTATCAGCATTAACTAAAAATACGGTGCTCCGTGTCAGATAAATTTATCCATGATCTCCAAGCCGAGCTTAAAAATGTAAATTGCATGGTGGGTTCAATTGCAGAGCAGTTGGTGCCTGATAACCGTGGAAGGGATGCATTGGTACACTAAAAACAGTTAACAAGGGAGGAACCATTGTGTACAGGCACACATTGATCTCAACACTGTGTGCATGTTAAATTCAAGCACAATAGTAAAATGGCATCAGATATTATGGACAGATATCTTATTTGGCATTTAAAACAATTTAATGTATGAATTCTATTTCCCTGCCAATGTATTAACTATACAATGTACCCAGAGCTTGACTCAGAATTAGACACCACAAATATGTCACAGACCGTTATTTATCTGAGTTGAGGGATTGTATTTTATCAATGAACCATGAAATGTGTTATGGCAAAATGCTATGCTAAAAACTGATCACAAGAAATTCATGTGGGTAATAAACCTGAACGATTCAGTACCTTAAGATAGCACCATTCTAAGCGAACTAATGCTTCATGGATGTTCAACAGATAACAGGCACCATAGGTCTCTGCTTGTCAACTTTAGGAAGATAAATGATTTCACGAGATTATGACTAAAAATATCTATCCAGCTCCTTTTTCCTTCATAAAAGGCAAGTTCACTCTGGTGCCTGAGTTGAATTTCTGTGTTGTAAAAATGGTATCATCTGACGGCTCTTAAATGACAAACCAGTTGTAAAGGGACTAAAAAATAATTTCCAAGTTCTCACTGTAGCTATATTCATTATTAGAACTGGAGCCAGTTACAAAACCCTCTCAATCTCTATTCTCACCCAGGGACTCACTTTTGCTTCCCGTTTCTCGAAAGCAACGTGGTATTTCTAACACTTTTTATTGCGATCCAGGGTTTGGACCCCAAATTCTTCATCAGCTCCTTAACTTAGTACGTTTGGATAATTGGAGGATTAACAGGATCCTTTATGGTTCTGTGTAAAATTAAATTAGAGGGGTCCTGCAAAAGAAGAGGACTGCCATAACCACAAGAAATGGGAATTTAGGATCTGTTCTTGTCACTTCCATCCTGCTCACATACTGGAGTCTTCTGTGCTTTAGTTTCTCAGGTATAAAGAAATAATAATATTTTATTTGTTTCATGTTGATTTGAAGATATGAATGAGTACATGTAAATACAATATTCATATAACTATCTTACAAAAATGACTGGCCAATGCGTAGATAGCCGGTAAATGTAAATCTGTGTTTCAACAATTTATTCTTAAACTGCAAGCTTGCATCCATTTTTTATTCCCAAATACCATCTTAGATTTACTTGAATTGTCTAAAGCTATTAAGCTGATTTTATAGGATGAATTAAACAGAAGAAAGCACATGGGAGAAGTGACATTTAATTCCCCTTTCTTCCAGAGGGTAAGATATGTTTGCATGGTAGATTGCCCTGAAGTTAATTTTATCAGACAACGATGGTTACCCACTATTTGGCATCCACATCCCTTCCAACAAAAAATAAATAAATAAATTCTGAATATTTTCCTTGTAAAAGGTATTTTAATCATTTCCCTTTCCCTCCCTGGTACTGTAACACCCCACCTTAAGCATAAACAATCATTTTTCTTCTGGAGTATATTAATATTCACACACAAGTTGTTGCACCAAACTAGACATTTTCTACCACATTTGTAAATTGCGTAAATAAACTGCTATGCACCAACCAAGATGCTAGTCTTGTCCTGCCCCTTCCAGGCCACAGCTACACACTGACGTCTGCCTTGGGAAGGGCTTTCGAGTCTTCCATCTTTTGCGTAAAGAGAATGTACTCTCTTACCATCTTAGCCCGAGCTCACCTGTCAGGTCCCATTTTGATCATTTCCTTCTCAGGGAAGAAATTCCTGAACCTTTAACAACATTTTACAAGCTTGCTTTGTTTACTTTCCTAACATTTGTCCTTGTTTTCAATAAGTTTTTTTTTGCTTAAAATGATGCAGACATTGGCACATCTTTACTGTATGTGTGTCCTGCTGACTAAAGTAGAAGCCCCTTGAAGGTTTCATTGTGTTTTTCCTATACTACATAAAAATTAGCAAGCACATTATAGGCTCAATAAGTACATTTGGATTAATGGAAACACTCCACGATACTCAAACCTCCAAAATCAGCAATGAATGACCTAATGTCAATCATTATTTTAGTCTCCCTCCCCACTATGTTGTTTGGTGAAGTGGGTCCTAAGAGTAAGAATCAGTAGATGTAAGTTAGAACCCTAATTGGTGGCATCATGCAAACTTCTTTCAGATTCATTTAAATCAGCTGCAAATTTTGTGGCTTTCACTAAATAATTACAGTCTCTTTCATTTCTAAATTTTCAAACTTTTGACTCTGTAATCCTCCAAATTATCCCATTGACACCCATGATTACCTTCTTATACAGTCAATTACAACCATCACCACATTAAGAATTGCTGTGCCTTTGGAGGATGGCTTGGGAAAATCTGCTATGACAAAATGTCAGTGTCTTAGTTAAATGAATATGTATTTTATTTAACTAAATAACTGCTATATTTGAAAAATAATGAAAGCATATGAACACAGGAGACACAGACACTGAGTCAAAAGGCGCTTACTAGGTAAAGATATTTCAATCCCCCTGAGACTGCTCCATTCATCTTCCCCAAGCCTTGTGTGACAAAATCCCTATGGACACCTCTCTACTCTTATCAGTCCTCACCTCCACAGTGGCCAACGCATCCTTCATTTGTGAAGTCAGCTTATATAATTTATGTTTAACAGATGCATACATCCATTTGCCCCCTCTTAGGCCATCTTAAATATAGTAGATAATGCTGTGGTCTTCTCATCTTACAGCTCACCAATGACAGATATTTGAATAAGTTTCCAACGGTCAATTGGGGTAGAGACATATCTGCGATAGTTTCTCTTTTAAACACACTGGACACAGTGCCCAGGGCTCACAAAAGTTCTGGATTAATCTGTGTACCTGTGGGATGTGTGTGCGTGTGTGTGTGTGTGTGTGTGTGTGTGTGTGTTTGTGTGTAAGTATGGATGAACCCATACTACTGCATGTACTTTAATGTCAGAAGACAACTTTTGTGCCATCTTTCCTTCCATTTTATTTCAGACAGGCTTTCATTATTAGCAGCTGTAACTGTGTAAGCTAGACTAGCTGACACAGGAACTCTAAGAGATTCCTTATCTTTGGACTCCTATACAAGCCACCACACCTGAGTGTGCTTGAGTTCCAGGGACTCCTAGAGTTCTTCACACTTGCGTGGTGAGCATTGTACCCTTTAAGTCATCTTCACTAATTTTAAATTTCTGTTAAACGAGATGGGAAAGTTGCAGTTTAAGGTAATGATGACGGCTTAGCCTATGTAAAAATGTCACTTTATGCCAAGCTCAGTCATCATAGAGAGCATTGCATACAACGAAAGGGTGGGGTCACAGGTAGGCACAACATTTTCTTCTCAGATGCAAGTGGCTTCATGACTATATTTTAGGTTCCTGCTTTAGGTCATCTCTTATATACAAAATGCTATTAACTACTGTTGTGCACCTGAGTTCATGTGGCTTAGAAACCACATGTTTCATTTGCCAAGCTCTTTAAAGTTTAGACCTTAATTCTGTCATTGAGGATTTACACATTGCCTTTTCCCCTAAAGATGTTTTCTTCCCTAAGAAAAATTTCGCTTTCTTTCTATCTAATCCCATTCCATTAAGTCTTCAGAGCTAACCACCATTATGCATTGATAAAGGGGCCCATTTCATGCTGAGCTTAGTACTTGAACACATCTTTGGAATTATACCAAAAATCATTAACTTTCAAAAGGTTTTATGCAGGTATCTTTCATACGGTATTGAATGTTGTGCTTTTGTTACGAAATAAATCAACTGGCTATTCAGCCTCGTGGAAGAAAATGAAAATTCTTTGGTTCCCAGGCAACACATACCTGTTGGTATTCACATTGCTGGGAAGTGTTTCTAAGAGCACATTGGTACTGAGATAGATTGGAAGATACTGAATGACGAATTGTTTTATGCAATATGATCATAACACACTGGGAGATGGCTTGATGCACTATAGAATTTAATTAATAGGAAACATTCCAAAACCCCCATTCTCTTTGGAGCTTCACAAGAATGATATGCTGAATAGCAGCACTTCCATGTGCAATCACGACTTACATTCACCTGTTATTACGGTTTCAAACGAGTTCCTTTCTTTTTTCCCACTTTTCATCTGTCTGCTAGTACTTTTAGTAGCGGTAGTCACTGTAGCATCAAAGAAAGACCACATGTTATAAAAGAAACATTTAGAGGTCACAAATTAGATGTTCTTTATGTAAGCTGTCCTAACAGATTTTTTAAATGAAATGCAATTATTAAATTGTGTGTGTGTGTGTTCACATGTGTGACCACAGTTGCTGAAGGAGCCCAAAACAAGACATCAGCTCTTCTGGAGCTGGAGTTATAAACAGTTGTGGGTTGCCCAGTAGGAAGTGCATGTTCTAAAGGAGAAATGCACACTCCTAACCACCGAGCAATCACTTCAGCCCTTTCTAACAGGTCTTTGGTTGTTGCTGAGTTTTTTAAGTTTATTGCCTCTTCATTCTGGATGTTAGAATCCAGGAAGAGTCTTGGAGATCTAAAAGCAAGCTTGCATTCACTTGCGGTGGGAGGCAGGGAGGAATCTGACAGATTTTTTTCTTAAATGTTATTCATCTTAGCAGTACTAGGGATTAAACCTTGGGACTTATGCAAGCTAATCAAATTAAGATACTGCCCAGCACAGTAGATTTAAGTTTAGTCTTTTTTATCTTTAACTTGCTTACTATTCTTAATGACACTTTAAATATACATTAAAGACATAAGTCATGATTTTGTTTTCCCGAAGTTTGTTTCCATAGCACCATTTTTATTGAAAATATATACTTTTCATAGAAACCAAAATCAAAGTGGATTATAACAGATCTTTAAATTGCATAAAAGTGGAATACCTTAATTTATTTGTTTTATTGTTCAGTTATGTAACTCACCAGGCAAGCTATTATTTGTGATCAGTTTTGCTACTTGACCATTAATTCAAATCAATGCTAGTATTGTCCTTAGGTACACTAACCCATGTTTAGGTACTCTAAAGAAATTTCACAGTCACAAACTACCTACACAAGCAACGTTGATGTGGACTAGGTGAGGGTAGTGCTATTCTGATGTCAGGATGTGACACCCCAGGTGAGACTTGCCATCAACAACCCCAGCTTTGTAACCATTTGAAACCTGTATAGAAAGGGTTGTCTAAGAATTGATACCTAAAGTTCTATAAGCCATATAAATTAAAGTAAACCAGAGACAATAATAAAATTATTCAACTTCTGTGGTTGCTATAAGAATCTATAAATCCCCTTTGTTCAGAACACACAGCAATGTCTAGTAAATAATTTTGCTTTATAACTATGTATCACTATTAAGCTATTAAAACATAAACAAATTCCATACATGGAAAACATGAGCCATGCTCTCTCTTTAGCTATGAACCTGATCATAGAGCGACAAGATGCACACACGTTACAAGTTTCTTTTGGCTGAAGTGATGATTCGGCATTTAAAAGTCCTCACTGTTCTTGCAGAACGCCTGAATCAGAGTTCCTTCATCCATATAGGCTGTATCCCAACTCCCTGGAATTGCAACTCCAGGGAACCTGATACCCTCTCCACTGGTTGTATGCATATATACATACTCACACATATAATATTTTCGATAACTTAAAAAGTACAAAACTATTTAGCATGCCAAATTAACAATTATTTTCTTTCAAAAACTGAGGGACTTAAATTAGTTTTCATAGTGCTATGTTAGTTGTTTTAGCTTTTATTTTTTTCTATTATATTTGAGTGGTTTGAGTCACATGTAACATATTACATTAAAGAATAATAATAAAAAGAATTCTTGGAACTTGTGGATCATATCATTGGGGCAGTCACACTCAAACTAGCTTGCATATACACTGACATATAGGTGGAAATACTACACATTCATGTGAGGCTACACACATGCACAGATGTGTATATGTATGTATATTTGTTATCAGCCTTCATTGCAGTCTTTATCTTGACAAGAGAATTGAGTACAAAAATAGGTCCTATATGAATTATGGCTAAATTAGTTGGTTTTAAAGTTATTCACAGAAGTTAAAGGATCAGGACCATTGGAGACTATTGGAAAAATAAATAATAATGAAAGAATTGAGAAGATGACCTGTGCAGAGATGAAACAGAAACGATATTTCCTAATCATGTACCGGCTTTTTGGAACCCTAGTCTATTTGTCTATTTGGATGCAAAGCTTCCTAGGACTGGATGTGATGGGGGAAGACTTCCCACAGGGCAGGATTCCCTGCCCTCTCTTAAGGAGAAAGGGGGAGGAAGGAGGGGGAGTGGAGAAGCCAAAGGGGAATGGGAGGAGAGCAAGAAGTGGAAAAATAAATAAAAAAAGAAAAAAAATAATGAGGATTCAAGATTTCTTCCATTTATTTCAAAGTCACAATGCATTTATACATTTTTGTGGTCTTTTCAGCCAGCCCTATTAATGGCAAATATCAAATTGTATTGAAATTCCTTGAGGATACAGCCTAAGAAAGAATGTGCTTTATGCTTATTCAATCAAACTGGAATAAACTATATGAAAACAGGAGACTTCTAAGTCATAGTCTGGAAAAAGAACATCAAAATTCTCTTGTCTTTCTACTTTCTAGTTTTCTTTTGATTTTCCTGAGTTTTTTGGTTTCTTTACTTGTTTCTTTGTTTCCTTAGAATTAGTGCAAAACACAGCTCATTCACACAGAAAGCTCTCTATGTAAACCAGGTTGGGCTTGAACTGAAATTTGCTTGTTTGTTGCTGAGATTCTTAAGTTTTCAGATTTTTATCATCATTGTTTTTCTCCATGTCAGAACAAATCCTACCCCTGAGTAATAACAAGTTTCATTAGTGAAAAACAGATAAGCCTCAAGGATAAAGTCATGCAAACAAGTGTTATTTGTGAATAGATCTTCACAGTTAAAATACAATTTAAAAATGCTGTCAGTGTTTAAGGTAAATAAATATTAATCCACATATTTCATAAAATTTATATTCCACATGTTATATATCTCAAGGAGATTTATGTATTTTCCTTGTACTTGTTTATGTTTCCTGTGACATTAATTTTTATTATCTTTCTTGGTTTTAACAATTCAACTGGGGTATTTGTTCAATTGAAGAAATTATTAGCTAGATGAGGTGAGACATGACCATAATCTCTCAGACAGAAGATCGTGATACAGAGATAGTCTAGGATGTATTGACAGTGAGATCTTATATCAGGAAACCAAAGTTAAAAATAAATAAATACTTTATAATATCTTACAGTTAATAAATATTTTACACGACCTTAGAGGTTAGTTGACAAAACTAATTAATAAATCTTACCTTCTGTTTAGTGTTAAATAGCCTACTAAAGTAGAAATCAGTAGATACCTGTCTTTCTCATAGAAATATTAGTATACATGATAGCTTATTTGTAAAAATAGTTCTATGGGGTCAAGAATGTTTTTCTGTTCTCAGTTCATAACTGGAGCTCACTTGTATTTCTATTCCTCCAGTGTGAGGTAGAACTTAGGACTAGATTTGCTTCCTACAGCTACCTAAAGAGACTCTAAACTCTGGGTACTTTAAAAGAGGAAGTTTTCATCTTGCAATTCTGTAACATGAAGCCTGAAATCAAGGTTATCAGCAGGATATGAAGGATTCGAAAGAGAATCCCGTCTTAACAGCTAACCTCGCCATTTCCTGATTCTTTGGCATCTGTTGGAGAAAAGTTGCTTCTCTTCAGTCCTATGATCATCTTTTAATTGTAGAAATATTGTCATGATGTTGATATTTTTCCTTTTATTAGGATGAAAGTGAATGTCATAATTTTTATTTGATTACTTTTGGGGTGCTGTGGTTGCTGGGGAAGCCTATTTTTAAAGAACATATGGTCTGAGGCATTGGGTCCTATTATTTCACTGTATTTTTTTGAGAAGTCATATTCTGCAAAGACACTCTGAAACAAAATTACCACATGTTCTCTGTAGTGTTCACATCCAATTTCTGATTTATGTGCTTTTGTGTTTATATGTGGTGTAGGGATAAGTTATGGAACTAGAAAGGGGATAAAAGGGGGAAAGGTTTTAAGGAAAGTGATGGAGTTGATAATAAAATGCATGAGATGAGACATGAAAGTGGAATGGGAGAATCGTAAGGGAAGAAAGCACAGATGGGAAAGAAAGGCAGATGAGGAAGAGGAGTGGATGGGAAAGGCAGAATCATCTACAGCGAAGTGTGAAGGAAATGCCATAATGGAGCTGTTACTAGGTAAGCCATATGATCAAGTAATGGTGTAACTCGGAATTTCCCCTTTCATCTCAGAGGAGCCAGTAGAAGTTAGAAACTATGTGTGGACTAGGAAAGAAGAAATACCATTAGTTGACAGGTTTTCAACAGCAGAGAATATCTGTTATTTAAATGTTGTGAAGTTGAGGGATGGTGCTCATGGAAAATCTTCCAAATAACTGGGCTGTGGTGGGGATAAAAGATCCAGGAGAATGAAATTCAGCAGCCCTTCAGTTTTTAACAAGTGCTTGTCATTTGTCCAAGTTAGACTTGGAGAATGTAAGAAAGGGTTCAAAGATAAACACATTCTCAATTTTCACTGGGATTGTACTTCAGAAGGGAACAAAGGGAAAAATTAGTCAAATGGTAAATAGTGTTCATAGATACTTTGACAACTGTTACACTGGAAATCCGTAAGGAAGATCCAAAAATAAAGCATCGTAAGAGAGCAGTGAAGGAATGCTGTCATGAAGATATGGAATCAGTGTGGTGACATGGAAGGGAGCAAAAAGGGGAACTGGCAGAATGGCAGTATTTTAGATTCTTAAATTGTGTGTGTGTGAACCTGTGTGTATGTGTGTGTGTATGTTTGTATGTTTCAAATGTCCAAGGCACTTTCTGTTAGACTTTTCTTTGATTATAAAATGATTATAAAATGTTCCTTGCCACAAACCTAGCTGTCTGTCTGAGCCCTCTCATATTATATTCTGCTGGAAAATGCTGTTGTAGATGGAAAAAGGCGGTGGAAAGAGAGTGCGGATTGGGGAAGAGAGCAAGGAAGAACCTGAATTCTGACAAAATGAGGTCAACTTCATTGAAGAGCGAGGACTGAAAAAAAATAAGAAAATGAAAGCATGGGGGAGAAAAAGTGAGAACTCTGTGCCCAGGTGAGCTCCAGGGGTGCCAGTTTCAGAAAGAAACCATGGGTAATAGCTCTATAAAACGGAGTCCAGGGTTTTCTGAGAACACAGAATTCCTGACACCTCTAAGCCCATGTTCAGACAGACAGAGATCTTCCGCAAGGGGGAGGGGGCAGCAGCATATCCTAGACACTGGTTACACAGAGAGACTTGAAGAAAAATAGTTTAAGGAACAATCTCACTATTACTCTTGGATTGGTAAGTGAAAGAAAAAAAATAATTTTTAAAAAGATTGTCGATCTTTACTCAGATTAAAGCCAAACAGAAAAAAAAAATCACAAAACTAAGATATCATCTGACAGCAGTAGTGCCACATAGATAGAGAAGTGAAAATGCCTGGACCCTTATTCAGCATGAAGCTAATCACTCAAGAGGTTCAGAAAGCAGATTAGATTCTTTAACTCTATGATTAAATTATATACCCTGAACATACATGTTTTAATACAAGTTTTATAATACAGGCTTACACACAAACACAAACATTTCACGTTTGCCTACCAACAGAAGGTGTTAATGCTTACTGAGTTTAATTTCAGTGCCTTTATTTGATCATGCTGTTGAAATGTTAGGAGTTATCAGGGGAAAATGTTAATTTGCCTGAAAACAGTCAGATTTCATCTTCAGGAATAGTTGTGTAATATTTGAGAGCTGGACAGATAGGCTCCTAGAAGTTTAAAAATAGAGCGTGAGGTCTAAGCCAGATGTGTCTCCCAAAGGCTGGGTTTTGCATTAAGCACCAATGTGATTCAACCTTAGAAGAGAAAAACAAAACAAAACTTCCTTCTATCAATGGATCTCAACCCAGTTTTTTCAAAGAACCGAAGTTTTCCAAAGGTCCATCATGACCAAATCCCCAGGGTAGGATTTGTGTTCTTCTACAGTAGCACAAATGCTTCAGTAGAATCACTAGGCTTATTTTGGGTGACAAAGAACCTAAAACTCATTGACAGAAATATGCTGAGGAGGGCATTGAAATCACACCAATAAGATGAATAATGCTTAGTGGATCTTGTCTCCTGGGTGCAAAGGGAGAGAGAACAAGAATAAAATATGCAAAATGACGATATATCAAATGATAATATCTGCTACATCAGTATTATGAACAGACATCTCAGAAATAGGGGAGCAGAAGAGAATTTGCAGAGAGTGGTCAACCTGGTATCCCTGATGAAAGACATTTGAATAAACATAAAGACAAAGAGCCTGAGGGTATCTGGAGTGAGAATATTCACAGAGAGCATCAGAAAGAGCTTTGGAACTGGGGAAAGGGGACGTGTTTGCGAATGAGTACAGGGGTATAAAAAACATTACCTTGATTTGAGCACATTCAAAGACAAAGATAGCTGTAAGGACGAGAGAGACAGTAGAGGCGAGAATGTACATCTTGCGGAGTAATACCTAGACTTGTGTTTTCACTGAGATCTAATACGAGTGGATAAAATTTTAGTGGAAAATGGTATATATTGTTTGTGCATTTTAAATGAATCATATGAAATAAAATAAAGTCATTGTAAAGTGAAATTTCATGTTCCCAAAACAATCTCTGCAATACTGTGTTTGCCTGCATACAAGAAACTTTTTATTAGCACTTCTAATGGATTAAATTGGGAAGACAAAAGTTCTATGTATTGCTAACAATATAGTCTAATGTTTATGTCAATATTTCCAGTTTTATCTATTTTCTTTATTACACTTATTTTGGTGTGTGTGTATGAACTAAAAACACACAACACAAACACACATATATGTATATAATCATTGAACACTCTATTATAAAACAGGTAATACTCCATCTTTATAAGTAGCTGCATAATATTCTCTACTATATTCTCTTTTCTGCATATATATATATATATATATATATATATATATATATATATATCTTTTTATTATATCTAGTTGTTTCCTTAGGTTGTACTGGTAAAAACTATAAACAGTTGTAAGACCAAAAGGCTTGCCAGTAATGTTTTGGCATCTTTCTCCTTTGGCAACTACATGACATCTTCCTGACTCTGCCTTCTTTCTCCCTACATTCAGTTTTGTTTCTCCCCCTACCTATATTCTGCCCTGTCATAGGCCAATGCAACTTCTTTGTTAACTATTGGTAATAAAACATACTCACAGTATTCAGAGGGTAATCCCACATCAGTTCACTTAGACAGTTTACAAAAGTACATGACTATTACCAGATTCAGTTTTGTGCAGTAATAAGGTAAAAGGAAGATTAGAAATACAGTGAATTTAAGAACTTTTGTTTACATTTGGGTTTTTTTATCATAAGTATAACTGGATATTGTATAATATAATGTATAATAAGAATTGTATAAGAAATAAAGCAAATTAAATGGTATAAAACTACACTGAGTTTATATCCTTAAGTCAGGGAGCTAAGCTTCGACTCATCCTATATTATACTGCCTGGAACTAAATAATAACATTTAGTCATTAAATAAGAACATTGTCAAATGATTGCTTGGTTTAACCTCAATGTATATACAGTAATAGGAATAGACAAATGATTAAACTAGGATTTGAGCAATTACCAGTGAAAGGAAGTAAGGTGTTGATCTTCAAACATGCTATGCTGTGAATTTAAGATTGTTAAGGAATGAAGTTAAAAAATGAATGATGTAAAAATGAATATTTGTTAAATTTAAAGTGTTTGGCATCAAAGGAATGACTACTACTTGTTGAAACTTGGGAATTCATAGGGAAGTCTTCGGAAGTAGGAATTGATATTTGTAGATTAAAGAGATTCAAAAGTCAAAAAAGTCACAGTTGATAAAGTATGATAGATAATTTATTATTGAAAACTATGGTAAAACAGCCATGATGTATTGGGTTAAAAATCATCTATTTAATGATAAGAGGTCATGAGATCATGATCTATTCTATGTCTACCCAAGCATTAAGACATGGCACTCATAGAGAGAGTAGCATGAAGATATGAATCAGGAATCTTTATGGGAGATTGTGAAATGGTACATTTGCCTGTAATTTTCCATTAATTATTCCCTTCTGTTTCCTCCAGGTACTTTTACTTTTGTATCTAAAATAAATTCTCTCTTATTAGTATTTAGCAAAATCTTTCAAAAGCAAAAATCTTGTG
Source organism: Microtus pennsylvanicus (assembly GCF_037038515.1). Lineage (NCBI taxonomy): Eukaryota > Metazoa > Chordata > Mammalia > Rodentia > Cricetidae > Microtus > Microtus pennsylvanicus. The sequence goes on from NC_134589.1 coordinate 81,767,421, forward strand.
CAATAATAATTTCTCCCAGGGAATAACACACAACTATCTAACACCAAAATTAAGCCTTTGAAAACATACTTAAAGTAACATTAGACTGAACTGAGTGTGTTGTACTTATGTATTTAGAAGTGTTTGTGATTTTGTGTGTATGTGTGTGTGCATGTGTGTTGTTTTAAAATATATGGTATAATGTACCATACTTCTTTGATTGTCCTGTATGAAAGTCAAAATCTTGCATAATATAAGAAAGTCAATTAGGAAAACTTTACAAAATTATGATTTAAGGAAGAAATGTACAGACATATAAATTATGTAATTTGACACAAAAAAGGCTGCACATTTGTTGTAAATCTGTTACAGAGTACTGACATTAGACTCAGAGACTGTGTTGTAGCTGCATCAGGTGGGCCTTCATAGTAGGAGGCCATTTGTTCATTCCTGGATGCCCAGCCCATGAAATAATCACTCAGAAAGGATATTATTTGCAATACTGTTTGGCCAATAGCTTAAGGGTATAGCTTGCTCTTATATCTTAAATTAACCCATTTCTATGACTTTATATTTTACCATGAAGCTTGTGACCTGTCAGCAAGGTTCTAGTACATCTGTCTCCAGTGGCATACATAGCTTGTCTTTGACACTGCCTTCTTTCTCCCAGAATTCAGTTTAGTTTTCCTGCCTAGTTCAATTCTGCTTATCCCACTGGCTGGAACAGATTTATTCATTAACCGATAAAAGCAGCACATATACAGAAGGATTTCCCACACCATCAAGCTCAGAATTTCTGCATACAGTTGCTATGAACAATGTTGCTATCAGAAAAAAAAATCAGCTAATTGTAAATGGGAAAAATAGGGAACTTTCATTCATTCATTAAATTCTTTTTAAAAAGCACACAGAGTGTTAAGAGTAAATATCTTGAAAATTTCATGAAATTCTCCCATTTAAGGAGCACCGACTTTCCTACTAATATTTTCATATAAAAAGTGACCACCAGGTCATGTCACTCTTTATTTATAGGGGAGGACATATTTATCTATGTTCGTATAGAAACAGAAGAGTTTTAGAGTAGATGTTTCATGAAAACATCCTAATGTCTATTGCATTTTACTGAATAAAGGAGTAGTATGGGATGAGTACGGACCAGTTAATACAAAGCTGTTCACACATAAGATACATGTGAAGAAAAGTAAATGATTCAAGACATATGGTTTAGTAATGAGAGTGAGTTCTTGAGAAAAGACATAGACCAAAATATTGTACACACACATATATAAATAATACCTAAATGCAAAACATATTAAAATACACATTTTTCCTTGTAAGTGTGTAAGTTCTTAAGTTGTTTTAAAATTAGAGCTGTGAAATCAATATTATAGTAACAGTTTGGAAAATCAAACAAGGATTTCTTTTTTTATAGAAACTACCATATTTTTAACAAAGTAGCTAATTTTTCTTCATCCTCATCTTTTCTTACACAACATGGATTTATGCAAATACAACTTTCCATGTAGCATTTCCAAGTTTAATAAGCACCCAAAGAGTTGATGGATATTGAATTTTTCTATGTTTAACAATTTTATGTCTACTCTTAATAAATTTTGATGAACTACAATAAATATGTAAGTAAGTATAGTGAATTTAATATTTTGTGGTGTTTTTCTACAATAAATCTGAATGACTAGGAGTAGTGTTCAAAGCTATAAATGACTGGCTGTGTGGGAGTCAAATGAGACTCCAGTGGCTCTTGCATCTAGAAGCAACACGTGATCTCATCAACTGCTGCCTTCAGAACAGCCTGGTTCCACTATGAGGAACTTTTTTATAATTTAGACATTACAGATTGACTTTCTTGCTTTTTCAAGCTGCATTCTTTCACTTGCAGAAGAAAAACTATTTTCAATACTGAGACTTTCCCAAATATATATTGACTTCTGCATGTTATAATAGCAGTAACTTTTTATATTTAAGGACCGCAATATCTTGACTGTGTATGTTTTGTACTTGAGATGAAAAAATCTATTTTACTATTATTATTTATGATTATATGTACATGTGTGCTTCTGGGTGAAGAGTTATGCGCACATGTATGCAGACACCACAAAGGTCCAAAGAGTTGGATGGCCTGGACTAGAGTAACAGGAGGCTGAAAGCCCTTCAGTGAGGATGCTGGGAACTGGGTATCCTTTGGTGGGTCATCAAATGTCCCTATGCTGACCTACCTCTCCAGCACCAAAGGAGGGAAATTTCATACTATAAATATCAAGGGGTCTGAGTTAAATTAGGTATCAAGTATAGTTATTGATAACACATTCTTTCTCTTTGACCTTCCTTTATAAATATTTTACTGTTGTTAGTACAGAAATATTAGTATATAGTTTTCAGGAATTTCATCTACTTTAACACTTGTTATTGGAAAGAGACATATACACTCTGCGTAAACGATACAGCTTGATATAGACACTAATGTAAATCTGTATCCATAGGAGATTATATTACCCAAATCTGCAACTCCCATTTCTCTTGTTTAATATTTTCAAGTAGTATGTTAATTGTACACTAGTCTCACATTCATAATTGTTTTTGTATTCATGTCTCCCAAACATTAGATACATTTCCAAACTGACAATTTTACTGTTTTTGTGCTTAAATTTTCAGAACTAGGCAACTAAAATGCACAAATCATGAAGCATGTAACTAAAACTAGCAAAATCTCTACTTAAAATTCCAATACTGAATGGCTCCGCTTGTAAGTCTATTAAAATGAGAATGTCAAATATAACAGTGGGAAAATAAGTTTTCCTTTACTTGCTCATGGCTACCACTGCCTTTGTTGTCATTAAGACAACGTTTCTGCAATGATTTTTTTCCCTGAACATCTCAGTGGCGCTGCGGCCAGGTTTCTTAAGATAGAAATTCTTAATCCACACATTGTGCTGTTTATAATGAGGCATGCATATTATCCATTTGCAAAATATGTGGACAGTTGCTACAAGACTATTTCTTTCCGTGTTGTTTTTCTCCTCGAATCTTATTTTCATGATTTTAATTGGCTAATACAGCAAGGAGATGTTTTACAAACACATATTTGTAAAGGATGGATAAGAGCATCTGGTCTTAAAATTGTAAAACCACTTCAATAGAAGCAAAATAGTTGGATGTACATTAAAACTCTGTGTTTTCATATTATATGTATTTTGAGAAAAAAAAATGAGCAGATGATGACATGAATCCAGAAGGAATACTTTGTGGGCAAACACTTTGACCATTGGCCTGGTGGATTGGTTTGTTCCTTTCTGACTATTTACAAGTGATACGAAAGAATACACACTCGAACTCTATCCAAAAGGGGAAGAATGTGATAAATATTTTAGAGCATCTTGTGGTCATGGCATTTGGACTTTCATCCATGACGCAGTTCTGTGTAATGTTTCTCGAAAGCATCCTCAAATCTGCTTACCAGGACCAGACATCAGAAGCTTGTCAATACATAGCTGGGATGCTAGTTCCAATCGCAGATGGTCTATACTCAACCCCTCACTTTCCAAGATACAAAGCAGGGTTTCAGCCCCTTCCCCGGGACCTCGGCTTGGGTTCCTGGGAGCCACTCTAGGTTCAAGTCTCTTGCCAACCCTAAGGTGGCTCCCTTAACTAAGAATTGTGCTTCCGTGCTCCCCTATCCAACCTTCCTTATCCCAATCCTCCTTTTCCCCCTAGTTCCCCCATCCTCCCCTTCTCCCTTTCCTCTCCCCATCTCCCCTTACCCCCCTCCCACCCCACCCCCAAGATCCCAATTTTCTCCCCGGCAATTGTGTCTACTTCCCATAGCCAAGAGGATAACTATATGTTTTTCCTTTGGTTCACCTTCTTACTTAACTTCTTTAGGATCACCAATTGTAGACTCCGTGACCTTTATTTATGGCTAGAAACCAATTATGAGTGAGTACATCCCATATTCATCTTTTTGGGTCTGGGTTACCTCACTCAGAATAGTGTTTTCTATTTCCATTCATTTGTATGCAAAATTCGAGAAGTCATTGTTTTTTACCCCAGCGTAGTACTCTAATGTGTAGATATTCCATACTTTCTTCATCCATTCTTCCATTGAGGGGCATCTAGGTTGTTTCCAGGTTCTGGCTATTACAAATAATACTGCTATGAACATGGTTGAACAAATGCTCTTGTCATATGATAGGGCATCTCTTGGGTATATTCCCAAGAGTGGCATTGCTGGGTCCAGGGGTAGGTTGATCCCGAATTTCCTGAGAAACCGAAACACTGATTTCCAAAGTGGTTGCACAAGATTGCATTCCCACCAGCAATGGATGAGGGTACCCCTTCCTCCACAGCCTCTCCAGCAAAGGCTATCATTGGAGTTTTTTATTTTAGCCATTCTGACAGGTGTAAGATTGGTATCTCAAAGTTGTTTTGATTTGCATTTCCCTGATTGCTAAGGAGGTTGAGCATGTCTTTTGGCCATTTGAACTTCCTCTGCTGAGAATTCTCTGTTCAGTTCAGTGCCCCATTTTTTAATTGGGTTAATTAGCATTTTAAAGTCTAGTTTCCTGAGTTCTCTATATATTTCGGAGATCACACCTTTGTCTGTGGCGGGGTTGGTGAAGATCTTCTCCCAGTCAGTGGGTTGCCTTTTTGTCTTGGTGACAGTGTCCTTTGCTTTACAGAAGCTTCTCAGTTTTAGTAGGTCCCATTTATTCAATGTTGCCCTTAATGTCTGTGCTGTTGGGGTTACACATAGGAAGCGATCTCCTGTGCCCATCTGTTGTAGGGTACTTCCCACTTTCTCTTCTATTAGGTTCAATTTGTTCTGACTGATAGTGAGGTCTTTAATCCATTTGGACTTGAGTTTTGTGCATGGTGATATATATGGGTCTATTTTCATTCTTCTACAGGTTGACATCCAGTTATGCCAGCACCATTTGTTGAAGATGCTTTCTTTCTTCCATTGTATACTTTTGGCTCCTTTATCAAAAATGAGGTGTTCATAGGTTTGTGTGTTAAAAAGGGGTCTTCTATATGATTCCATTGGTCGACTTCTCTGTTTTTATGCCAATACCACACTGTTTTCATCACTATAGCTCTGTAATAGAGTTTGAAGTCAGGGATGGTAATGCCTCCAGACAATCCTTTATTGTATAGGATTGTTTTGGCTATCCTGGATTTTTTGTTTTTCCATATAAAGTTGATTATTGTCCTCTCAATATCTGTAAAGAATTTTGATGGGACCTTGATGGGGATTGCATTGAATCTATAAATTGCCTTTGGTAGAATTGCCATTTTTATTCTGTTGATCCTCCCAATCCAAGAGCAAGGGAGGTCCTTCCATTTTCTGGAATCCTCCTCAATTTCTTTCTTCAATGCCTTAAAGTTGTTGTCAAATAGATCTTTTACTTCCTTGGTTAGAGTTACCCCAAGATATTTTATGCTGTTTGTGGCTATCGTGAAAGGTGAAGCTTCTCTGATTTCCCTTTCTGCTTCCATATCCTTTGTGTATAAGAGGGCGACTGATTTTTTGGAGTTGATCTTGTATCCTGCCACATTACTAAAGCTGTTTATCAGCTGTAAAAGTTCTTTGGTGGAGTTTTGGGGGTCGCTTATGTACACTATCATATCATCTGCAAATAACGAAAGTTTAACTTCTTCCTTTCCAATTCGAATCCTCTTGATCCCCTTATGTTGTCTTATTGCTATTGCTAGAACTTCAAGCACTATATTGAAGAGGTATGGAGAGAGTGGACAACCTTGTCGTGTTCCTGAGTTTAGTGGGATGGCTTTGAGTTTCTCTCCATTTAATTTGATGTTAGCTGTCGGCTTGCTGTATATGGCTTTTATTATATTTAGGTATGACCCTTGTATCCCTAATCTCTCCAATACTTTTATCATAAAGGGATGTTGAATTTTGTCAAATGCTTTTTCAGTATCTAATGAAATGATCATATGGTTTTTTTTCTTTCAGTTTATTTATATGCTGGATTACATTGATAGATTTTCGTATGTTGAACCAGCCCTGCATCCCTGGGATGAATCCTACTTGATCATAATGGATAATTTTTCGGATGTGTTCTTGGATTTGGTTTGCCAGTATTTTGTTGAGGATTTTTGCGTCGATGTTCATGAGTGAGATTGGCCTGTAATTCTCTTTCTTGGTTGAGTCTTTGTGCGGTTTTGGTATCAGAGTCACTGTAGCTTCATAAAAGGAATTTGGCAATGCCTTTCTGTTTCTATATTTTGAAATACATTAAGGAGTATAGGTATTAGGTCTTCTTGGATGTTCTGGTAGAATTCCGCATTGAAACCATCTGGTCCTGGGCTTTTTTGGTAGGGAGGTTTTTGATAACCTCTTCTAATTCTTCACGACTAACAGGTCTATTTAGATTGTTCACCTGGATTGATTTAACTTTGGTATATGGTATTTATCTTAAAAAGTGTCCATTTCCTTTACATTTTCCAGTTTTGTGACATACAGGCTTTTGTAGTAAGATCTAATGATTCTCTGAATTTCCTCTGTGTCTGTGGTTATGTCCCCCTTTTCATTTCTGATCTTATTAATTTGCAAATTCACTCTCTGCCGTTTGATTAGTTTGTCAATCTTGTTGATTTTCTCCAGGAACCAGCTTTTTGTTTCATTGATCCTTTGTATTGTTTTCTGTGTTTCTATTTTGTTGATTTCAGCCCTCAGTTTGATTATTTAAACCATACCAAAATGGAATAGAACCACGTTCATAGTGTTTGGTGGCTTAGAACATTTCAGAATCTAATTTTGTTTTCAACATTCGTGTGAGTAGGTTCACATAAAATTTAAGGTTACCCAAAATAGTTGTGTGCAGTATTCAGATGAAGAATGCGCTGGTTGGAGATACAGATGAAAGATTACTTTCCCAGGATCATCTTGAAAATGCCAGGTTATTTCTGTTCTCCCTCTTGACCACTTATAAAATAGAAATGATGATTACAACTCTGACCCATTTGCATTTGAGGCATTAAACAAATTAACCCGAATATGAACTCTATCCATCAAAGTAATGGTGGTGAAATTGTTCATCCTATCATTGTATTTATACCTTCTCATACTAACAGAGACCTAATTTTAAAAGAAAATCTATTGAGAGATTGAAGCAGCCAAATCTGGTCTTAGCAAAGAATTCCTTAGAGCTATAAACAGCATGGAGCCCTGAATATGAGTATAATCACCCTACTCTTCTGGGAAACAGGTTTATAAGGCCATGAAAGACTCTTTCAACAACTCAGAGGACTTGTGCCAGACAGTAGTTCCATTGTTCACAAAAAGGCACAATTTAATAAAATAAAAATATGAAAAAAATCTTCTCAGCACATCGTCATTCTGTACCGTTTAAAGTTGGCTTTAAAGTTGTCTGCTCATTTTCCAATATGGAAATCTAGAATGAAGGAGAAAAGGAGAAGAGAGTTAAAGTCTGGAGTTGGAAACACATTAGCTACTTCCTTTTGTGGAACATTTGAAGCATAGACCATTAAACTGTCTTTTCTCTTCAAGCAGCTTTTGGGTCCAGAGAAACATCAAAGCTCAGATGGAAATTGGTATCAAAAGAGAATGACAAACCAAGCTTTAAAATTCATCACAAGAGATAATAGAGCCACTGAAATCTTCTTGTGTTGTGTATGTGTGTTCGTGCTAATATGAAGTTGCATTTGTTGTTTAGATAAACATTCAATTGTTTGCATTTTCATACTGTGTTCAGAGGGCCACTTTGGATAATTCTTCAGGTCTGAATGCCAGCTTTTGATATTTGGGTCAGGTCCATCACTCACTGGCCTGGAGCTCACTAACAATTATGCTATGCTGGTTGGCTAGTAAACCCCAGGGATACTCATACCTCTGTATTTTCAGACGTGGGTTTACAAGCATACACCTCAATGCTTGGCTGTTTTTCTATGATTTATGGGCATTGAACTCAGGCATCATGCTTGCAAGACAGGCACTCTTCCTATTGATCTATCTCCACAGCCCCCCCCACTTATTTTGAGCACTCTAGGTAGTATGTGCAATATTGTACTAAAAAAATAAAAATTAGAAAAGGATAAAAGAAAGCGAGATGGAAGTAAATCTGATAGAGCACTTTCAGTGACCTTTTAAGAGTGTCTTAGATACACTCCCAGTGGCTTTGATAAAGTACCACAACATGGCTTACATAGAAGACAGGAAGGCATGTAGGTGAGGCTTGACAGCAGCAAGAAAATTTCTATTCATGTTGCTTCCACAGTCAAGAAGGCAAAAAGGAACAGGACATAAAGACAGACTACAAAGCCTCCAGGTTAACCCGAGAGATCCCATTCTTCCAATAAGGCTTTGCCTCCTAAGTTTCCCCAATATTTCCAAATGGAACTACCAATTGTGACCATGAATTCAAATACTTGAGGCTATAGGGGTTGTTTCTTATTTAAGCCATAAAAGTCTTCGTAAATACTGTGAAATATGGCCTTGTTTTTGTCTATTAATGACCAAGAGTAAGTCATGGCACTTTTAATTTATCTTCTTTTTTTTGTAACAGGTCATAGAGGTATATCTTGAAATATGATCATACCCACCTCCATTTTCCTCGTCCATTTTCTTCCCTGTCACTATAACATGTCACCTTTCACTCTTATGTCTTTTACTTTTTCATTGTTTTTTTTATTTATTCCTTCCTCCCTTCTCATGAATGCCACACTCCCAATTTACTCAGTAGATTATTTTCTTCTTATTTAGATTCGTGTATGTCTCTCTTAGGGTCCTCTTGGTTGTCTAGGTTCTCTGGGGTTGTAGATTATAGGCTGTTTTTTTTTTTTTTTTGCTTTATGTCTAAAAGCCATTTATGAGTGAGCACATATTATAATTGTCTTTCTGGTTCTGAGTTACCTCACTTGGTTTAGTTTTGTCTGGATCCATCCATTTGCCTTCAAATTTCAAGTTTTATTATTATTATTTAGCGCTGAGTAGTAAGCCATTGTGTAAATGTACCACATTTTCTTTTTCCATTCTTCGGTTGAGGGGCATCTAGGCTGTTTCCAGATTTTGGCTATTACAAATAATGCTGATATGAACATAGTTGAGCACATATCCTTGTGGTATGATTAAGCTTTCTTTGGATATGCCCAAAAGTGGTATTGTCAGGTCTTGAGGAAGATTGTTTCCTAATTTTCTGAGAAATCATCACACTTATTTACAATGTGGCTTTATAAGTTTGCACTTCCACCGGCAACAGAGGAGTGTTCCCCTTACCCCACATCCTTTCTAGCATAAGCTGTCATAAGTGTCAGAATCTTGGCCATTCTGACAGGTGTAAAATGGATTCTCAGAGTTGTTTTCATTTGGATTTCTCTGATGGCTAAGGATGTTGAACATTTCCTTAGGTGTTTCACCCATTTGAGATTCATCTGTTGAGGTTCGTCTGTTGAGAGTTCTCTGTTTAGGTCTACACTCCATTTTTTATTGTTTTATTATTTTTGATGTCAAGTTTCTTGAAGTTTTTTTTTTTATATATTTTGGAGATCCACCTTCTATTTGACGTGGGGTTGGTGAAGAGCTTTTCCCATTTTGTAGGCTGCAGTTTTGTCTTGTTGACCATGACCTTTGCTTTCTACAAGTTTCTCAGTTTTATGTTACATGCTGACTATATGTTTACAAATATACAGCCTTCCCCACATCCCAGGCCATATGGGAGTCTAAGGAATCTATGATGATCATGTGTAAATACCCTTGTTAATTTGCCTTCTTTTTTTCCCTTTGAGATTACCCCCTCCTCGGCTGTCCTGGAACTCACTAATTAGAGAAGGCTGATCTCGAACTTACAGAAACACACTTGCCTCTGCCTTCTGTATGTTAAGAAAATAAGTGTGTGCTACTACCTATTTTGCCGGTTTTCTTCCTTCCTTCCTTCTTTCTTTCTTTCTTTCTTTCTTTCTTTCTTTCTTTCTTTCTTTCCTTCCTTCCTTCCTTCCTTCCTTTCTTTTTTTCTTTCTTTCTTTCTTTCTTCCTTCCTTCTTTCTTTCTTTCTTTGCTTCCTTTCTTTCTTTCTTTCTTTCCTTCCTTCCTTCCTTCCTTCCTTTCTTTTTTTCTTTCTTTCTTTCTTTCTTTCTTTCTTTCTTTCTTTCTTCCTTCCTTCTTTCTTTCTTTCCTTTCTTTCTTTCTTTCTTTCTTTCTTTCTTTCTTTCTTTCTTTCTTTCTTTTTATTGAGCTCTACATTTTTCTCTGCTTCCCTCCATGCCTCTCCCCTCTCCCTTCAACCCTCCCCCAAGGTTCCCATGCTCCTAATTTATTTAGGAGATCTTATCTTTATCTACTTCCCATGTAGATTAGATCCATGTATGTTTCTCATAGAGTCCTCGTTGTTGTCTAAGTTCTCTGGAATTGTGGTTTGTAGACTGGTTTTCTTTGCTTTATGCTTAAAAACCACTTATGAGTGATAATTGTCTCTCTGTGTCTGGGATACCTCATTCAAAATAATGTTTTCTATCTCCATCCATTTGCCTGAAAAATTCAAGATGTCATTATTTTTTTCTGTAGTATGGAGTACTACATTATTTTTTTTAGTACTCCATCCATTGTGTAAATGTACCAAAATATAGAGAGAACTCAAGAAATTGGTCATCAAAAGAACAAATAATCTAATAAAATTGGAATATAGACCTAAAAAGAGAACTCTCAATAGAAGAATCTAAAATGACTGAAAGACACTTAAGGAAATGTTCAACATCTTTAGTCATCAGAGAAATGCAAATCAAAACAACTCTGAGATTCCATCTTTCACCTGCAAGAATGGTCAAGATCAAAAACACTGATGACAATTTATGTTAGAAAGGTTGTGAGGAAAAGGGAACACCCCTGCATTGCTGGTGGGAATGCAAACTGGTACAGCCCCTTTGGATGTCAGTGTGGCAATTTTTCAGAAAATTAGAAAACAACGTTCCTCAAGACCCAGTAATACCACTTTTGAATATATATCCAAATGATGTCCATATTCTAAAGAGAGAGAGAAAGAAAGCATGAAGCCACATGAGTGGAGAGGTGGGAAAGAGATTGCAGAGAGGATACTACTTCTTCAGAATATGTTTTATGGAAAGAAATTTATTCTCAATAAAACGTATGATTTTCTTTCTTTTAGCAACTATGAGCTGCCAGTGAGTTCTCAGTAAGGGCCGTAGCTTTGAGAGTACCTCTTTATCTGTACTAGAATCTTGGCTTTACTTGGTTACATTTTGTTCAGGTAATCATAGCTTCTGTAGATTCATGAATGCTCTGTCTAGGCACGTTTCTATATTACGACTCAGGTGATTTAGTGATGACTTCAATCCTTGCCCTATATTCATACACATGATCTTTTCCATTTCCAAATGTGATCTGGAGACAGTGGAGCAAAGATGAAAAGGGGCCTGTCCTGATTTCATAAGAATTATTGAGTCCAATAGCTCAGGACTGGCTATTAGGTGAACTGCTGACCTTCTAGTTGATGCAGTTTTCAGAAGTGCTTAACTTAGTAGCAGAGAAGAGCTTACCCCCTGGTGAAATCAGGATCAATACTTATTAAATACTTCATGAACTCTATTCATTTCTAAAACAGCCACTTGTCTGCCCTTCCTGTCATGTTCAGAATTAATTTGATATGTGATACAATCCATACATTTTATATTAGGTTACTTGTATTCTGAAAAGGGAAAAGGCATGCTGATGCCTGGGAGAAGGGCTGTTGGTGTTCATTCTGTCATTAACAATCTGTTCTCTCTTTTATTATTAATTACATTTTTAATTAATCGTTTAACTCAGCATACAAAGTGATAGGCTCGTTATGACATTTTTATACATATATGCTATTGGATGTTTCTCTTTCCCATTCTACTCTTTAACTTCTCCCCACCCCCAATATCTTTATTGTAACATTTTTCTACATAAATTTCCTTTACTTTCCCTCTGAAATTTGTTAAAAATAGTAGGATTAATTCTACGAGTAAAATTTAAAACATTTGCTCCATGTATTCTTCTTAAGGCTTTGGGTGCAAGAGAAGTGATTTCTGTATACAGATATTAATTATTTGGTGGATTCTATGTAGTAAACTAACTATAAAATCAGATGTTTACATTGAAAATACTTGCTTTACATTTTGCAATACTGTTTCTTTAATTTTAAAAAGCACAAAACATATATTTTCCCCCAGTAGTTCAGATGAGCGTTCTCTGGGAGTAGCATTTCACTTGAATTTGTCATCTCTCTCAACTCATTTTCATATTTGGTACAGATATTGAGTGTGATCTTTTATTACGTACTTTCATGATGACTTTCAGACAAAGCACACATTGTTTTGATTCTCCAAAAATCAAGGAAACTTGTATAGAAAGGGAATGAATGGCCAGCCAGTGCTCTGATTTCAGTAGGTGTCAGGTACTAACAAGTTCAAGACATGCTGAGGTTGGAAATATTTGAGCTGGCACAACTTAAAATTGGTTTCCTTATAAGCAAAATATTAAAAAACCTTTTGCCTGTGTATCATTAAGGTTTTCCACAAAAGCTGTCTTCACTTTGTGGTATTATTGAGGCATTAGAAAGAAATCTTCACTGCATCATCGCAATGCAAACAACTGAACTAATTTAATTATATTCTTTGAGTAAAAAAAATAATATATGTAACAGATGTATTAAGATGCCTTTAAATACATGTACCAGATGTATTAAGATGTTTCAGATGCCTTTAAAACTTTTTTTCCTAAACATCGTTTCTCATGTCTTGATATCTCTATTTACTTTGGATCTTTTTGTTTGTTTGTTTGTTTTTTTGGTTTTTCAAATTCCCAAAAAGCTATTTTCATCCATTAGTATCGTTGATATGCTTTTAGTAGTTTCTATCAGACATCATCCTCAGGAAACAGCCCCCCACCCTTTTTCTCCTTTTTGGCTACTTCAAAAAAGAAAAATACTTAATATCAGTATGAATAACACATGTGCTCATTGCAGCAAAATGTTGGTGCAATCTGTGCTTGATACAGTTATAAATAAGCCTTTGAAAGCATTTTCTTTATTTTAAATAAAGGCTATAGAAAGCCACAAGAAGGATCTAGCCTTGTTAATATCACAAGCTGTTCCCCCACCTGCACTCTGAGCAGCTTTGGTACAGCAGCTGGTGGGCTCGTGTTGGCACATCACTGTCTGCACAGGAACCCCATGGTTTACACAGAAAATGAATAGGCCCCAGTTCCAATGGGGTCTTTAATAGCCCTTCCTCTAATGCTACCGTGTGTGAACATTGGGCTTTGAAAGGATTGTGAGGTGGGAGGTTTCAGGGGGATTATTTCAAGTCACTCAGTGTTGAAAGGTGGGGGAAAAAGCATTACAGAAGCGGGAATACCTTCACAATCCTCCTGCATGTTGATCAAATGTGGTTTGTATTGATACTACTGCTTCGTGGGCCGCATGGGAGAGCAAATGAAGGTGGGGATATAATTGCATTGCTCCACTCCATTTGGCCTCCTTTAACATTGACAAACAAAACCCTCTATCGATGTTCCGTTGATTTCATTTACCAAATATTAGCTGAGAAAATATTAACCTAATGGGAGCAAATACCTATCCTGTCATACCTGTGGAAGTCACACAGAGAGAGGAAAAACTTTATATATTATACTTGCTTTGTGTTACTGAGTGACCACTGGACTCAGGAAAGGAATCAATAGTTAGTTTTTTCTTCCTTTCTTTCTTCTTTTCTTTTTTTTTTTTTTTGTCCGTGACTTATTTTAAAAGCATCATCTTTTGCACGCATGCATCAGTTACTTATATTTCCCCATATTTCTGACTCTTCTTAAGTAACACTGGAGAATAAAGAATTTCATATCGAGATAATTCAGAGTAGTTTAAAGGACAGAATATGGTGTGTGGTGATTTATTTGTTCACTTAAAGATACACTACATAATTACAGAATGAAAATACTAGGGTCTTGTCAGATATGTATGTATGACCCAATATTTACACTTAAGCTTAAAGCCTCTTACAGCATTGGGAATCCAATTAAATATTGACCTGAAAGAAATCTACCCCCTCCATGAATTTGTGAAAAGCTTTTCCTAAACACTCAATCAGCATACATTTGGTCTATAGATCAGGCATTATGCTAGGCAATTCAGAAAAGCAGGTAAGTGATATAGGACTTAAGCAAAACAATATTTTCATTTTAGTAGGGATGTTCATGATGTGAGAGCAAATGAAGGTATATATATATATATATATATATATATATATATATATATATATATATATATATATACTTGCATGGCTACAATCCATTTGGACTCCTTTAACACAGACAAACAGAACCCTCATCTATGTTCCCTTGATTTCATTTACCAACTCTTATCTGAGAAAGTATTAACTTAAACACTACCTCATCTAAAGAGATGAGTACCTTGACAGAGCTACAGAATAATCATAGAGGAAGATGACTGTCAAGAAGGAAACAGAAGAGCTGAGAACTCAGCATCGCAGAGTACAGTCAACAAAGCAATCGGAGCTTTACCAGTGGGTTAAAAGGCAGATAGAATTAAGTATGTAAAGCATGGTGGAAAATGGATACCGCTTGGCATTTAGAGATTGTTTTGGCAAAGCATGGAACATTCAGAAGACAAGTTTGCAAGATAGACAAGAGATCATAATGGATATGTTTCCTAACATTCTGCAATAAAATAATAGTGAAATAAAACCAGCCAAAGGTTGGTGTGTGTGTGTGTGTATTTGCACTTTTGAAAATGCTTCGGATACAGAGCAGTACGATAAAAGAGAGGCCTGAGGAGGAGCAACCACCTTCAAGAAGAAGGCAGTGTAAACTCAGATAACAACAACAAAAAAAAAGGGATAGGAATTGTGAAATGGAGAATAAAACATCCAGGAACACTGCTTGTCACGGCTCACGGGTATGAGGGAAATCGGGTAACAGATCTCTGGAGTTGTAACCATGTTTTACTTCCCTGTTCATAAGATTGAGCAGCATCACAATCCTAAATTTATGGAAGATGGAGGTGAGTTTTCTATCCTCTGCTCTGGTAATTTTTTTTTCACATGTCCTGATTCTATGCAACAGAGCATAGAGAATCCGTAGATGTATAGGGCAGAGAAACCAATGGCTACATCCAGCAGAGCTTGACAGGTACCTATGCCCTGTCATTGATTGACGACAGCATTTTAGCCATAGTCTAAAGATGATTGTAGCTACCATTGCCCTCCTTAAAGTTAAAATAGCTTGCACAGTATTTTGCCCTAATGTTGTCAAGAAACTTAGCTCCTTTCCCCGAAACTGCTCTAATTGGATTCGGTGGACCTTGACGGACTTGTCACAGCTGTGTTGGAGGTAAAAGAGAAAATTTTGAGAGGCTTTATCGTGAAACTTAGAGCTGAATGTCTATGATGAAGGCATTCTTTGTTCAAACTACTTTTCCATGATTTTTGTTTTGTTAATTTGATACGTAACCAGCAAGAAGAATAGGAGAAAGTTGGAGGGAAGTTTCCATACACACATTCATAATTCCTATAGTTTGTTGATAATGAATAGAAAGTTTGAAATTTTCAAAAAGTATTAGTCTGCCTTTTACAAAATTCCATTTTTAAATTTTGTAGCCTTTTGGAGTTTACTGTGGAAGCCACCCTGTTTGAGCACTCAGGAGGATATCCTCACACATCCCCTGATCAGGAGAAAATACACAAATTCCTAAGGTAAGGACACCCTTATTTCCTACTTGGCCTATTTCCCAGGAAACCATAATGATGTTTTAATTATTAATACAATGAAGTTTATAGCTTTGCCCTAAAAATATGAGCATTGTACAAAGCTATCATTTAAAATAATTATTGTTCGAATTTTCAGAGAAGCATAAATAAAGTTAATTCAGATGGCTCAGCCAAATTTTTAAATCTATTTTTTGATGATGGGACTGTTGCCATTCTGAATAACACAAGTAAAATATATCTGCACAGGCATTATATGCAGAGAGTCACATGAATGCAGTTAGATAGAGAAAACCTGTGTCAAAAGGCCTTATCTGCATATGAGCCAAGTTGAAACTGTGGCTGTTAACACATGAATATATTAAATACTTTTAATATCTTGATGACTGACTTAGCACAACCTGGATCTTACAACATGAACAGAGGTTGGTTGAATTATGGCCGTTCAGAGTTACTAGTAAGGAAATGGCTATAGTGTGCTAGATCATCTTTCTAGGAACTATAATGACATTTTAGGAAGTAATGGGAACATGCTTTATCTCCTTATCAATGTACTGAGGAGAAATGCGATACAGACAAACTTAAAAGGAAGAAAGTGGTCATGTTTCAGGAGGTGCCTATTGGAAGCTGAGCCCATCAGAGTTGATTCTGCTAAGTGGCGAGGCTAAATGTCTGGGCACCCTTGACTCTTCAACTTCATATTACAACATTCTTCTTTTGACCTTTCTTGATCCTGGTTCCCTAACAAGAAGCAGGTTGACATTCAGTCCTTCTTTAGAAAGTTTAATGTGTGAAGTGTCTCAAATGGAGATGTAGGAAGTTGTTCTCTGTCTGGGGCCACGCTTTCTCCCATGTTGGTCCTGGATAAACCTCTTTTCTTTGTAATGAGTTGTTTTATTATCACTGTGGAACAGAGAATATTCCTGTTACTCCACAGTCAAATGACCGTGAAAGCAAGCAGTGATCTTGGTTTTTCAGAACCAGGCTTCTGAGAGCGTAGCTATCACTCACTTAAAATTGTTTATTTGAACCTTTGGTGAGAACAGGAAATACTGGTTGGATTTGTAAAAATCTTCTGATGTATATACACCCATAGAATGAGAATGTATGCATGACATTTTAGGATTTTTTGCAACCTGCCTGCAAAACTCAGATCCAGGAATGGTAGTGATAATTATGCAATAAACCAACTACCCGTGGGGTTTGGCTCTGCTGCTTCTCGAGATAGTCATTGTGAGAAATATTACAATTTTCTGTTGATATGAAAACTTTAGACTTTCCAACTTGAGCCTTGCAGGAAACTCTTAACTCATCCACAGCCTAGTTCCATGAGGGCTGGATGGAAATTGAGGAACAAGAGAGCTTTTCAATTTTCCTCAAACCCTAAAATTTTCAAAAAATTTTCCTCTGATTTCTGATTAATGGAACCCTTGATTTTGATTTATATGATTCTATTACTCATTGTAAGGGGGAAGAGAAGTCACACTTTTTTTTCTATTTAATTTTAAAAATTAGGGCTAGCAGGGATGGAATTTAAAATCAAATTATCCTGTCAGAGTGACAGATAAATCTCAAGAGTTTCTAATGAGATTTCCCACTGTCAGGGTGCTGAAAATCTCCTTTCGCCGACTCCTTCATCCCAGTCTTCTGACAGTGAGTGACAGCGAGCATCTGCCTTTTGAAATATTGTGCTATTAGAGGTATTTGGTTCTTATTTAGAAATTTGGGGGCCGCTCCCTTCCTTGTTTGTTCTAGGTTAAATGGGAAAATGTGTCTACAGAGATGTCATGGTAAGTCTTTTTAGCATGTGAGCCATACATAATTACCCCATACCTGAATGTGCTTAGATGAAGTACTTTCAGCGAGCCTTCTCTTGCCTTGGGTGTTGCTATTCTCACAAGGATATTTACCATGGTGCTGTGACAAATAAGGCACAGTGCTCTTACTATGCTGCTCCCCCAACCATTTTTTTTTATAATCTTACATAAACTGGAAACCTCAAATTCTTACCCAGCACGGAATAGACCTCTATTCTGTTCAGGTCAGCTAACAATTGTATTGTACTTAATCATATATTTAGCAATTCTCTATTTCTGATACCTAAAAAGAAATGATTCTTTGCTGTATTCTGAAGTGAGTAACCAATACTAGTTCTTAAATTAAATAAAGGATGTTTCTTCTACTCTTCCACAGTTCACATCTCTAGTGATGGTACCTAAGTAACCGAATTGTCAGTAAATCATTTTATATGCTTTGCAGAAACAAAGGTAATATAACAAAGGGGATAAGTAATGGCAAGAGAATCTTCCATGGATGACTGTTGTGGTATACAATGTTCTGCAAGACGAAGTTGATTCTAGCCTCAACCTGTTCCATTTCTCCAACTGAGACTGAGCAAGGAGCTCTTGGGCTATCTCAATGCTTCTTTCTCCTTACATTTACAGGAGCTTTTCCTTCCCTTTGCTTTCTCTCTCTCTCTCTCTCTCTCTCTCTCTCTCTCTCTCTCTCTCTCTCTTTCTCTCTTTCTTTCCTTTGCTTTCTTTTTCTCTTTCTTTCTTTCTTTCTTTCTTTCTTTCTTTCTTTCTTTCTTTCTTTCCTTCTTTCTTCCTTAGCAAAATCCTAAACACAAACTATAACTGAAATTCAGAACTTTGCTTTTTCATTATGATTCTGTATTTCACATACTGTAATCCTTAGAACAGAAGATATTAACCAGTAAGTGCCTCCCAAGAAGCCTGCTTTGGTTGCTCAATTATTATTTGAAAATGAGTCATGGTAATGATATTAGCTAATAATTTAAAGAACAGACGATACTCAGAAGAAAATGTGGCAAGGCACCTAAGCATCAGCCCTGGAGAGCTGTTCATACTGTAGGTTTGTTAAGAGTCTTAATAAAAGAACAGAAGGAAAGGAAAATAACACAAGATGAAAAATGAATTACTTAAGATTAAATAGTTTCTATTTAAGAAATACATGTACAGCTAATGGCAGACGTTCTCTACAGACAGATGGAACACTCTCATCTCCCAATAGTATTGATATGAAGTTTCTCTTAAGACTCTTTTTTTCCCTGAAATATTTGCATATAAATATAAACATCATTACTAGGGGCTAATTGCCCTGTAGGAACCAAAATGTGGGAATTAGCATCTTTAGTCGTTTTTATCATTATTTTTAAAGTATCTCTAACACGCATCATATTTGGTACTGCATGGCTGCAACAGATAATTACTACCATTAAGAATCTCAAACGCAAAATCGAAACGATTTGGAATGGCTTCCAGGACAACCCAGAACAGTGAGTAGCCACCAAAATGAATAGAGGAAGGTTTTGTTCATGCATATTCATAAGGGTACTTAATTTGACACTCATCGTAGGGGGCTTTTGAAAGCTTATCAAAAGAGCAGACCCCAAACAAGACTAAACATCAAAGAGATCACTTGTCCACTGTCACCAGTGAGAGGCAATGGGTGTTACTATAGAATTATTTATGTTAACTACCCTGAGGAGGTAGCTGTTTCTATGCAGATGTAAACCTCGTGCTTTTACCTTCTTTGCCATACATCTTATTGATCAGAAAGATCAGGAGTAAAAGTTAGTCACAGAATAGATCATCAGCAATAAAGCTGAGGAAAGGGGCAAAGAGATTGGTGTGATGAATGTCCCTTGCTTGTGTAAAATATGAGGAAGTATCTGGCGACATGTCTTTAGCTCAGACAAAAGGAAAGGGAGCATAAAGGTGCAGCTATGGCTGAGATTCTGGCTGTGTGAAAACACTTCCAGTTTGGGGGTGGCCCTTGTATGCTCAGCATCCAGGTGCTGCCTTGTTTGAGGGCTGTTTTTTTCCAGAGGCGATCTTGCTGACACTTACACTTTTCAAAACCATTTCCATGACATTCAGCAAATGTTTGTTCTGGTGGAACAAATCTGTTAAATTATAGATTAGAAACAGCACAAAGAAACCTTTACAAATGTTTCAGTTTCACACAAAGTAAACACCATTATATTTAAATGCAGTACTCTTTGTTAGAATAAAGCATCTATCAGGATATTGTAATTCGGATGCCTTCCCTCCCTTTCCAGGATAGATACCTGAGAGATGCAGAAAGGGCTGAACCTGGACCCTATGATCTGTGATTCTGAGCCGACCTGCCCTTCAGGGTTGTTTTCCTCCTTCCTCCAGACTGTCTTTCTCTAGCAACCTCACATACTACTTGGATTTCCAATTTTTTTTATGAATATTCTCTGAAACAATGACTTCTCCAACATAATGGCTGTTTCATTTTATTTAATGAGCATTTAATTTTCTCCATCTCCCCTATGTACCTTCAGATAGTCATTATGTTTAGGAAATATTAGAGATTTGTAGCTTTAAAAGCATTCTGGGAATAAGCACCAGGCCATTATAGCACTTAACATGGGCTTCCAGTCACATGCGTTTGAAGTGAGTGTTTGTTAAGAGAAATGTTAAATAACTCCTCTATGTTGAAGACATCTAAAGCCCAATTCAGCAATTCCTTATTGAAAAAAAGGGTTATTATTATGGCCATATAAGAGTTTATGGTGATAGTAATTATTTTAGTAATCACTGAAATAAAGGATTGTATTTGGTTAGAGCCCTTACAGTATAATAAGTTAATAGATACTTTAATGGAGACCTAAGTAAAAAAGACCAAATTATCTAAAATGCTAACATTCCAAACCACTCTACAAAAACAAATTGATTTGTATAAAAGAGACTTATGATTTGGTTGGCTACAAATATGTTTTAAATCATCATATTATAAAATAGATTTGGTTTGATGAAAATACATTGAAACGTTCTAAACATATAGTACATTAACCATTATGCTCTAAATAATGTGTAAATATGGTAGATAAAAGTAAAGATATGAATGTGCAGGCAAATATAATAATTCAATGTATTTGGAATGAAGACTTTACCAGGAAAACATTTGAAAAATGTAGAACTACTGTAACCAATAAATGAAACTCAATGTGTTTAAGAAGGTACAATATTTTAATTTTTATTCACATAGTATGGCAAAATAATACTGACATGGGGACAGTATCTAAAATTGTAGATGAATAAAAGTCAGTGTAGACTAAATATAAAGCCAAAATATTCTAATAATAACATGACAACTTAATAACTATATGGTGCATTGCCATACTTCTTAGCATAAGTACTCCCCTTTAGTTATTGAGGACTGTAAGTCATAGTGTCAATTATTAAAAGAAATGTGAATGTACCTGAATTAAAATTTGAAAACATTTTTGCATCAAAAATTGTTGTTAGTTAATTTAAATGAAAACACAGGAAAAACTTTTCCAAAAATCATAGAATTTTGTGGTGTGATTTACTAAAATGGTGAGCTACAAAATTAAAGTGTAAAAGCTAAAAGGAAATAAATAATAGTCTATGAAAATGCTGAACCTCCATTGCAAGAAAATATGAAGAAATCAAACCATAAATACACCCCTCTCCCCAGGCGCAAGTATTTTTTTTAATTTATTTATTTATCAAAGATTTCTGTCTCTTCCCCGCCACTGCCTCCCATTTCCCTCCTCCTCCCCCAATTAAGTCTCCTCCCCTCAGCTCGAAAAGCAATCAGGGTTCCCTGTCCTGTGGGAAGTCCAAGGAACCCCCACATCCATCCAGGTCTAGTAAGGTGAGCATCCAAACTGCCTAGGCTCCCACACAGCCAGTGCGTGCAGTAGGATCAGAAACCCATTGCCATTGTTCTTGAGTTCTCAGTAGTCCTCATTGTCCGCTATGTTCAGAGAGTCCGGTTTTATCCCAGGCTTTTCCAGACCCAGGCCAGCTGGCCTTGGTGAGTTCCCAGTAGAACATCCCCATTGTCTCAGTGTGTGGGTGCACCCCGTGCGGTCCCAGGCTCAAGTGTTATCAGAAAAGGAAGTACACGGACTGTAAGAGTGGTGGCGAGCGTCAGGAAACCATATTCTCTGGTTATGACAAAGCATTTGCCTATATGAATTCATAGTAATTATGGCATTATGCCCAAGACCTTCGTAAGCTCAAGTCAGATAAAATCGCAGCATGGAAGCAGGTAGGTAATATGAAAGATCTACCACGAATTGAGGAGTAATTGACAATTGATAGCTTCTGACAGATAGGCAGTTAGGCTTCTTACATGGTATAGTCTGAGGTAGGCCTAACAGCTGTGAGCAGACGGCCACACATCTGACAGTCTAGAGGCAGCACTAATGGGAGTTAGGGATTTATTGTTGAGTTTTGGTCATGCTTTCTAAAAGATGGGAGACTTCAGATCAGAGGACAGATCTGCAAGGGGAAGAGTGAGACTGATGATTATTATCAAAATGCAATGGAATCTCAAAGATTAATTAAAACATAAAATTATATAAAATATATTTTATATTAAAATTTTAGGTGGTTTTTATTTAGCTCTGTTTTGTCTTCCAATGTAGCCAATATTTAAAGGTAAAAATTTATCTTGTTCAGCTAGTGGGTAAAGGGTGGGTCAAGGGCCCATTTTCATGCATAAACATTGATATATATATCAAGTTCCTAAAATTATATAAAAAATCAACTATTGGTTCATAATACAATACAATAATCCCTTTTTCTATAACTGATCGGGCTTTCAAGAAATTATTTATAAGAACATGACCACTGTAAAATGAATCATTAATGATGTTTACTTCAGGCATTTTCACATTTCTGATTAACAGAAAAAAGTTCAAATGTGAAGTGCTTTCTCTTTGTATTTACATCAAGTAGAATTTTTTGGTCTCAAACCTTGATTTATCACCTGCCTTCAATTCTCAAGGTCTGTGTATGTGTCATAGAGATTCTGGTAGAAAAATGTCCATGTCCTTCAATCAGTCAATTCAGCGAAAGACAAAGGGACAGGGAGAATTTTGTGAAAGAAGAGAATGGGGAGTGAGGCCATGGACATCCAGCTCAAGCCCTGTTGAAGCATAATAGTCTTCGCTATACAAAAGGATACTGCACGCATGAGTTCAGTAAGTGCATAATGAAAGCCTATGAGGAGTGAAGTAAGAACTTGGCTACAAATTGGATGAAAAATGAATGGTAAAGCATTTGTCCAGCATGTGTAAAGCCATGGGTTTGATCCCATCATCCCAAAAAGGATGAATATAATTGATTGTTTTTATTGGAGCTGAGGGCATTAAGAGTAGCTATATGTATAAAAAATTGAAAAATATTTTTATTTTATTCATATGTTACATAATATCTAATGTAATGTTATTTCATATCCATTCTATACAATAGAAAACCCATATCCTACAGGAGGAAATGTTCAGTTATACTATTTCAAGTACTTAATAGCTACATTCACTTCCATCATTTCATATTTTCCTCAGATTAATGGTTTGCCCGTCCAATTTCCTTCATCAGAAAAATAAGCAGCTACTTTTCTACTGTCAATCTGAACAACAATAGTTTAGTCACTTTTTGAAAAACAAAAGCTCGTGGTAAGAGACCTGCATATCTGGTTCACTGCTGTGGGCCGAAAACTTGACTACTTAATAAGTATTTGTTGAACGATGAATGCATGCTTCTTGTATGACTAAGCTGTTTGAATAGACATGCTTAGTGTACAGAGAGAAACGGAATAAAAGAATGAAAACGTAAGAGCAAAGAGTAGATTAAGGGACTATAAAAGGCTGAGGCAGAGGGGAGATACTTGTAGAAGTTTTTAAAGAAAAACAGAAATAACACTAGAGAAAAATATCTCATTAGCTGGAAGGAAAACTGCTTTGGTATGATTCAATGATGGTATTTTCCAGTCTTAGAATAAACATATGTTTAATTTTCAATATAATATCTAATTATGTTTCAAAGTAATAATCCCTATTTCTGTTGTTCCCTGCAGTACCTATGTAAAAATTGGGCTAACATGCAATCTGACCAGTATTTGGTATTGAGGTAGTACATAATTTTCTTCAATGTAAAGGGTGAAGAATTCATTTTATTTTAATTGGAATATGTTTTAATGTGGGTGATAAATAACTTTTTACTTCCTTGTAATATTGTCTCATTTACATTCTTAAAAATACAGCCTTGCTAGTTATTTTTATTGTTTTAATATTTTATCAACAGGAGTTTTCATGTAATTTTTTTATCACCTCCCACCCCCACTCGCTTTGTCTGTGGGAACTTTGTAGAATGCAAGCCTTTATATGTTTATCTCCATTTTGTGCTTTCCTTTTAGCAGGACTGAGATAGATTTAGGTTTTATAGTATTTCTTAGGGTTTACTTGACAACTATTCTGCTCTCCTAGATATTATCTTGAATTTTTGTAGTTCTTTGGTTTGCATATTTGAACAACTTCAATATCTACTCATTTAACACTGCAAGAGAATTCTTTCTCGATCCCTTACCTATATAGTAAGAATTTCGAGTTCAAATTCACTATTTTCTAGCATAAATTGGCAAGAATCTGTGAAGTATCTATTGTAGAAGTCTTTCAGGAATGTCTAATCCCATCTGGCACAGGAAAAAATGTCCGTGTGACAGTTTTTAGGAACTCCATTTAATTCCATTTAGTAGCCCCATGACATTTTGCTTATTGTTAAAGTTTTATAACTTTCTGGTTCCATGGTTGTGTTCCTAGATGGGAGGACTTTACATATGTGTCTGCACATAGATATGTAAAGTCCATAGATGGAGTGTGTGAATGTGTGCGTTGATGTGTTTAGGCCAGAATTAAACCTTGAGTATTAAATGCCATTTATTTTCCACATTACTTATTTTCATTTTAGTAGCATTTTTAATTGTAGAAACTAATGAAATTGATTCCAAACATGTTCCCAAAATACTTTGCTCACGTTAAGTCCCCAATTAGCATAACTTTCTCCATCTTATCACTGCTCCATTTCTTCTGCCTCCAATCCCTCCTCCTACTTCTATGCATTATCTCTGTGGTTTTATTTTATTGAAGTATTATTATTATATGGTTATGTATACACATACATATATGGAACTTGCTGAAATCATTATCATTGCTCACATGTTTATGATTTTAGTGCTGGCCACTTGGTGCTGTAGGAAATCCTACAGCCAGTATTCTTCAAGTTATTTGCCCACTGGGACATGTCATACAGTGATGCAGGAGAATTATCTGTATTCTGTCAATCATGTATTTTAATAAAACACTGATTGGACAGGCAGGAAGTATAGGCGGGCCAACCAGACAGGAAGTATAGGTGGAGTAATGAGAACAGGAGAATGCTGGAAAGGAGGAAGCCCATTCCTCCCATTCCTGCCCAGACCACTGAGAAGCAAGATGTAAACTGCCCAGCTGAGAACAGTACTGAGCCATGTGGCTAACATAGATAAGAATAATGGGTTAATATAAGCTACAAGAATTAATAAGAAGCCTGAGCTAAGGGACCAATCAGTTTATAATCTTATGGAGATCTCTGTGTGATATTCTTTGGGGCTTGCCGGCTGTGGGGTACTGGGTGGAACAGAAATCCCAATAAGCAGGCCTTTCATGTTACAATACAGCAGTTATTTTTACTGCCTTTGGCTGTTGGGGCTCACCCCATCTCCCCATTTATATGTATGATTGGGGTTGGTTTTTGACATGTCCCAGTGGGCAGGTAACTTAAAGACTACTGACTGTAGGATTTCCTACAACAACTTGGCATTGGATAGGCACTCAAGGGCTTCTTTCCCAAGAAATTCTCTCTCTCTTGGTATTCATTGATTAGCTGTAATTCTTCATCGAGGAATGATTGAGATGTTCTTTGTCCACAGTGCCATGTCAAATTCTCATTTAGGCTACCATATCCAGTTTTTATAACCTTAATATTCCAGCCCTTCATAAAACTTCAATCTCTCAGCAGACATCCTGGTTCCCTGCCTCTCAAACTCTCTCTGCATCCTCTTTTAGACTGTTCCCAGAGGTTTAGGTGTAGCAGTTGTATTGCAGATGTATCAGTTGGTCTGGGCACCCCGCTACCAGTGGACCTCTACATTTTGATCAGTTATACCTTGTTACAAAATCACAGTTAGAAACTACACTTGCTTATGAAAGTTGCAGTAGTAGGATATCTATGCTCTGTTCCCCACCATTCATAGGTATTTGACCAGGTTTACAGCACCAGGCATGAATTACTTCTTATCAAAAATGCCTTAAGTAAAATTAGAGAGCTGCAGGTTACCAGCATGTTAATGTCACCATTGCATCATATTGTTTCATAGGTACCATGCTAGAAGGACTATTTCTTTCTTCCTTCACTGGTCAGCTTGCATAGCAACCTCCAGTCCTGTGAGAGCTAGACCTGAAGAAGGGAGTTTTCAGGTCAGTTTCACCTCAATTCCTCTGAGTCCGGCGACTTAAAGACATGCTGTCTTCAGCAACAGGCACTTAACTTCAAATTCTGGGAGACAACCAAAAGCAATGACAATAGCTTATATTATTTGGAATCTCTTGAAATCTCTTGAGCAACAATTCAAATGATGTTTCTAATGCCTAGTTTTACTGCATAGACTGTGGCTCTTAAAGGGACAGCATTATCATCCTTAGTGGTGTAAGTCATTTCTAAAAGAGTGTGTGTATTCATATATTTGTCTATTTTATGTCTAATTCTAATAAACATGAAATAAGTTAATTCACTATGGCTTTTTAAAAACACCCTTAGTGTTATTAATTCCACCTCTGTATGTCTTATATTGCCTTTTCCTCCTTCTCCAGTTAAAGCCTCTTCCCATGTTTTCCCCTTTCTTTTAATAGTATCTGCAAACTGCTGTTCCGATCTCTCAAGCTCTCTCTCTCTCTCTCTCTCTCTCTCTCTCTCTCTTTTCTCTCTCTCTCCCTCCCTCCCTCCTATCTGTTCCTCCCTCCTTCTCTTCTTCTCCCCTTTACCCTCTCTTTCTTATTTTGAGATAAACTCTCCTATTTGGCCTGAAAAGTAAGCTACAGTTATCCACTTGCCTCTCTGCCTCCCCAATTCTGAGGTTACAAGAACAAATTTCTGCCCCAAAGTTTCTTGATATAAGCACCAGGATCAAACTCAGGTCCCCATAACTATGCACCAAATACTTATGAAGAGTTTTCTCAGCCCAATAATTATTTTTAAATGTGTAGATAAATTTAGTGTATTAATATAGAATGTTTTCTACCACAAAGGGTAATTTTTTAACATTTAGTTTATTTAAAAAATAATATTTATTCACTTGACATAGCAATCCCAGTTCCCAATCCCTCCCTTCCTTCCATTCCCTCTACCTATCCTCTCAGTCCAACCCCCATCCACACCTTTTAGGAAGGTCTAAGGCCCTCTCTAATATACCTAGGCTAAGCAAGAGAATAGGTTCCCAAAAAAAAGCCAGTACAAGGAGTAGGGATAAATAAAGGTTAAATTTTTATACATCAATGTAGGCTCTCATTCTCTAAAACATTTTGTGTTTTACACTTAGGCCACTGACACAGGGGAGACTATCAGGGATGGCTTTCTCATGCTGCTAATATCCTAATAGTTTTACCTAGGAAAACATTTTAAGAATGAATATATTTTGCTTTCACTAGAATGTGTTTGTTTTTTAGTGGTAAAATACTTAGAAGTTTTCCCTCTACTAAAATAACAAAAAAAATGGAAATTTATCAATCATGTTTGAATGTTGACATTGTCTTAGTTAGTGTTTCTATTGCTGTAAAGAGACACCACGATCATGGCAACTCTGATAAGGAAATCATTTAATTTGGGTAGCTTATAGTTTCAGAGATTTAGTCCATTATCATAATGGCAGGATGCATGATGGTATGCAGGCAGACATGGTGCTGGCTACGTCTTGGGTTGCAGGCAACAGAAAGTCAACTAAACTATTAGGCAGTATCATGAACATAAGGAACTTCAAAGCTCACCTCCAGGATGACACACCTCCTCCAAAAAAAAAAGCCATACCCACTACAAAATTGCCACGACTCCTAATATTACTACTCCCTCTGAGATTATGGGAGTCAATTATATTCAAACTATCACAGACATATATTTTATTCTAACCTCTTTCCTTAGAATAAAAAAGTTCAAATTGGTACAATCATTTAAAAATGATAACATTCACAAAAAATACTAGAAGAAAATTACTCTAGGAAGTAAAAGTTTTCAGAAATAACAGGCTAGTCATCATCATTACAAAATTATTCCCAGGAAACCCAAATATAGAGATAAATCAACTTTTATCAGATTAATGAAAAAAAAGTGAAACCGAGAGAGATTGCTCAGTGGGTAAGGATGCTAGCTGACAACTCTGACTATACCAGAACTCACATGGTAGAAGGAGATAACTCACTTTGTAACTTGTCCTTTGTTCTGTATACATACACATGAGTGTATGCACACACACACATGAATGTAAACACAGATAGATGAACAAATACATACATACACACACACCGCATACGCATCATGACATTCACATACTATTCCCTACACACTTACACAAAAATAAATGTTAAAACTTTAATGATATAATGTTTTTAAGATGAGACATGTGTTATGTACAATAGAATATTATACAGAGTTTAAAACAGGATAATGGTGACATTTGAACAGCATGAATAAAGAAAACATTTTTAAGGGAACTCAGTCAAATACAGAAAAGGAGACACTGTGTGGTATTAATTATGTAGAATTCTAAAACTTGAATTCACAGAAAGTATGAAGGAGTAATTACCTGGGAAAGGATTCTAGAAAGAATAAGGAGCTATTGATCATAGGATAAATGCTTCAGCTATCCAGAACATTTCCAAGCTATTAATAACTACATGTAACAAGCATGTAGTGTGACACTAAAGCCATAGAATAGATTATACACAGTAATAACTATGAGATGAGGATATATTAATGTACTTGATTATCTGTGTCTTCATTATGTGTGTGCCAATTCTTCACTCTTGAAATATATTTCTTTCTAATATCTCAAGAAATAAGGAGAATAAGTATGCTATAATATGACATTATTCATTCTCATTCACATACTTTGATATATATATATATATATATATATATATATATATATATAATCCTTGTTCTTACAGAATCCTGAAATTCCTGAATAACTAATTTGTCCCATTCATTACCATTTTAAGTTTCTGATAAATAAATTTTACCTTTGGTTTTAGGATCAAATCCTTAAGGCAACAGCACAGGTCACACATGACTCTTAAACATTTTAAATGGGATACAGTTCACATTTAGTTGTGAAGTTAATGAGAACATTACAATGGAACTCTCAACAGAAAGAAAGAGTAATACATTTAATTAATATTTTAATTATCCTATTTGAAATAATCTAGAAACATTGAATTAGCTAATATATATCAATGAAATCCTTTACATGTGTTTTGGTTGTTTGTGTACAAGTGATAAAAGGTAGTTTATACTGTGTTTCTGTTAACTTGATCACCTTTCTAAATCCATTTGTTGTGAGTTAACTTTTTTATTTACTTGGGGCATCAATTTAAATAATACTTTTTACATCTTCACTAAGACTGCCTATGCAAGTTTATGTCTTAGAGTTTTCGCCTGATCTTGTGATTGGTAAACATTCAATTCAACTTTCAGCTCCGGTTTTGAATATCTTCATTCTGTTTCCCCAAGTAATCATTGATGGAGAAATAAAGGTGTAACATGGGATTTTAGATTTTCCATTAAAAATCTCATAAAGTTGGCTTCTGCAAATGCCAATAGTATTGCACCATCTCATCAAAGATAATCTGAAGAGACAAAGGTATATTGAGAAAAATTAATGTCAGTATCAACCAAGCATTGGATTCTATACTTCCCAGGTTGATTAGATGATACATTTAAACTTCAGATAAGCACAAACTGTTGTTATGTAATATTATGAGTTATTATTATCAAATAAAGAGCACATGAAACATAGATATCATTATAATAAACAATTGTTATTTACATAAAATAAAATTCAATGTAACATTTTGTAATTTAATTTGCTAAATATATGATCCTGATAGGGTCGAAGATTACATCTATGGTTTCGTTATAGGTCAAATGAAGGTAGGGATTGGCTTTCCCGTGGTGTGAGCTTGGGGAAATCATTCTGTTTTCAGTCAGCAATCTTTGTTGTTTGAAAGGTCCATCCCTTGTTTGAGTCAGTTGAGGGGTCATTCATTAGTGTTTACTGATTATTCAACTTCATGTTGTCTCTCCCCATAGGTATGGATATATTTAAAATTACCCCACATGTATTTGGGTTTTGCTTCAGTGTTTCCTCTTAAAGTAATATGTAACCTCATCAGAATGTCTAAATTTTTGTTCAAGCTACCTTCTCAGTAGAAGTTAAGCTAGTATCACTATTTAAGTATAAGGAGTCTTTTTTAGTAAAGTTCCATCTTTTTTTCAAAACATTTGCTATTCATCACTCTTTTGGCCTCAGCCCTCTTCAAATCTCAGTATCACATATTTCCACTGTACTTACTTAACCTGGAATCACAAATATTAGCTTTGTTTTCTTGTCTCTCTCTTGTGTCTCAAATGTTTTTTTTTAGTTTGTGTTTTTTGTTTTGTTTTTGTTTTTTACAATTTTTTTTTTTTAGCCAGAAGCTTAATAGCTCTCAGTCATTAAGAAGAAAATGTACACAAAAGAACCTTATTATCCTACAGACTTCTGATCTTTCCACCAGGTTTCTTCTCTAGACATTTTATTACTAGTGTCTTCTACCTGCAAACCTTGGAAAATACTCATTGTTAACCATCCTGAAACCTCTGCTATATATAGAAGAGACAAAATTAAAAGTTGACATTGAAATGAATTAGAGTGTAGACTCATATTTCCTAATGTATAAGAAACAGGCATAGACACTGGACAACATTCCCCAATACTTAAGAATGGACCAGGAAATAATTGTTAATAGAGGGATTCTGTGACAATTTGCTGAGTAGGAACACTATTAGTCACTTAAATGCATTTAATTTACTATGATTACAAGAGTTGGAAAGATTTACACATAATCGTTACCTACTTTATATATGAGATTTTATATGGTCACTTATAGTTTTAAAACCCCTCCCATTTAGTAAGCTGCTATGATCTATGAACCATTTTAAGCAGTTTTATAGTTCTTATTCAGTTTTAAAGTTAACTATATATCATTACACTATTTTTAAAGAACTGTGCCATGATTAAGGAGCAATAACTAGGAGCTATTACTTTTTTCAGCTTACAACAGCTCTCAGCATGGCTCACAACACTTAGTAGGTAATTAAAATGCTTATTTAATTTTCATGCATGGTTGACTCAAATAAAATATATTAAGAGCTTAGGTTTTGAAGTCAGAGTCACATTTAGACCATAAGTCCTATGCTTAAAAGCCATGTGACTTCAGACAAGCCGCCTAGTGTACTTCAGCGGTAGGTGTATTTTTGTAAATTGTTTTTTCTAAATAAGACTCATTGGCTATTCACTTGCTGTGAAGATTAAAAGTTATTCAGTCATAAATTGTTAGTTAAGACTTAATATAGTATATATCCCCAATAAATTTTAGGTGGTATTTAAATCTACTTTTTAGCCAATTGTTTTTAGCTCATGGACGCTAGATCATACAGGGATCAACTCTTTGTATGCTTTCGCATTCATAGATTTCCTTTCAAAGACATCTCTTTATGTGGGTATCAGCATTGTGTAAATCACAAATTTTAAACGATTGGTATTTTCTTTCATCAGAAAACCTTCACATGTTCATATTTATCGTAGGTAAACGACAAGGACCATGGCTTTTCTTAGTTCATGTAACTCAGTATTTGTGTTTGCAGTTGTGATTGACAGTTAAGAAATGGATGGCTAAGTACTTTGGCATTAAAGCAAAAAGCATTAAAAAAGGCAAGGGTTTGAGGATGCCTGAATGTTGTTTATGCAGAGAAATCCATAAAACAATGCGTGAATAAATATATAAATAAGACGCAGTTCTGTGGAATTAATGAACAACATAGGAATTACTTTATTTACCGTTTTTTAAAATCTCTGTTCAAGACCTTTGTAATATGCACCTCAAGTAACAAACAGTGGCACCATTTGCCAGAGAATATGTAAACTTGAAATGCTTTCCTCATCTTAGAGTGCAGGGGCTATGTGCATTACGAACCCTATTTGGAGATAGTTTATTTCAGTAGTGAATAATTTTAATACATAACAATATCCTGCTTTTCTGCTGAAATGAAACAGAATTCCCTAGTGTACTTGCTTTCGTTCATTCCCATAGGATGGGGAGTATGTGTATGCTTACATTTGTAACGTAAATTATATGCTTAGGGATGTAATAGCCCCTGCTTTCATGCATTTATTTTTTTCTCAAAGGAATTCAGCACATTTCATATTGGTTTTAGAAAAATGGGAAAGTAGCTCTCATTCTTGACCTACCATCTGAATGCTAGAGAATAGCTTATTTTCAATATTTCCCTCAAAACTCCATAGTAAGTAATAAGGAATCCAAAATAATATAGAGAGAAATATGGAGAAAGAAATGCATCCGAGTCATTTCCAGCAGCTCGTGTCTATAAGCAAGCATGTAAGAAAGTGAGGAAAGAGAGAAGAGAAGAACATTCTGAATTTGAGGCCACCAAGTACTAGATCGTGAGCACCAGACCAGCTTGGGCTGCATAATCAGATTCAGGACAGCATAAGCTACAGAGCTAGAGCTTGTCCCAAAACACAAGAAAGCCAAACAAAACACGAGTAAAATTAAAATATAAACTTCTTAATTTTTTTTGCCTAAAATCTTCAGATCAAAATTCAGTAAATAAACAAGCAAACTTAGATAAAACTAGAATTTTAATTCACAGATATGCTAAGTAGGTTTGAGGACATTAAACTTTTGAAATAGATAATATTTCATGTTTAAAGAAACAAATACGATTTTCAAAAACTATTTTACAATATTCATATTTTGTGTGTATTATCCTCATTAAGGACTTTTCCTCACTGACAGAAATAAATTTTATTAAAATGCCTGTCTGCACTTTCCTGCTTTGTAACCAAATGAATACTTTTTCAGATTCTGCAAAAAAGACATCCCATGTGGTTGTTAAAATTTTTACTCTTGCTACCATTGAAATGTCATACTAAAATATTGGGGCAAGCTAGAATTAGTACTTTGTCTTTTTTAATAAACAGTTATTTCGTGGTGTATTTAGGAGTCCACACTGGAGTTGAATTCATAGTATTTAGGAACTGGTGGTACTTGTAAGGGCGATGAGTGTCACAGATTATGGCATGATTTCAAAATGTGGCCATGCCTAAAATTTGTATTGGGAAAAAAAATTGAAGGTTGTCACTACTCTCTACTTTCTTATTTGGGAACCGTGGTTTTTACTGCCCTTGGAGGCTCCTGCCATTCTCTTCTGGTAGGCCAGAGACGGTGAAATTGTACTGTCAACTCTTTGATAACTGGAGTGGCATTATGAATACTCAACCTTTAGATCCTGCTCCTTAGAACTTGATCTTTATCTACCATGGTGCAATCTTTGATAGTCTTTCAGTACTTCTCATTGATGTCTTCCTAGTGAAATACATGTAATTGGGAAGTCTTTATCTGAAAAGGAAGGGTGGTTATGTATGCATAGCATTGACTGCAGGGCCAGATACACAAGTGTTCTGTTGTCTATGGTGAAAATACGCAGTACAGTGAGAATCATTTCACTCCACTTTTCAAACATCTCCAATTGCCAGTCTAACTGTATGTACTATAAATAACCATATCATTCCTTCTAAACTCATATTATGAAATAAGTTTTTATTTTCTGTTTTGACAAACACCTGTCACAGTTTTGAAGTAGCACATAAAATGTCATTCTTACTACTTTTATCTAATTCATTTAGATTATTTGTTCATAGGTAGGTTTTTGTAAAACATTTAAACACTTCAGTTTAGGGCTATAGTTCTCTCTCACATGAAGAGATATGTTCCAAATCCCCTAACAAATGCATATAATTCCAAATGGCACCCAACTCCATATATATATATATATATATATATATATATATATATATATATGACAGATACATTTCTATAATTAAATTTAAAATATAAATTAAACATAAGAGAAGTAGAGTAAAAGACTTAGTTATCCATAGAGCTAACACTATTCTCTCCCACACTGCCAAATCTCTTTCATCACAGACCCTTCAGTTTTTGCTTGTCCTCTCATTGTACCTGTTGCGTTTTATAATTCTCTGAATGATGCTGTCTTCGGTATCTTTCCCTCATAGGGTCTGGTTTTCCTATAGTTAAAAGTTTGAATTGTACAGGGTCCTTTCCTTGGTACCTTTTTGAGTTTCACAGGTCCATTTGCTACTCCCTCATCACGTGATGAAGGCTCTCCAGCAGAACTTGAACTTTTCTACTCTAAGCCTGTGTGACTGAATTTGCATTACTATCCAAATGGCCTGGAGTCATTTATTTCTGGGACACTTCAATGATATTTTCTTTTTTTTTTCTCTTTTACTCTTCTCTCATACATCACATCCCAACATATTTCCTTAAACTCTACTCCTCCCAGTCCTCTCCACCTACCCTCTCTCCCAGATCCAGTCCTTCTCAGACTCTCTTCAGAAATAAAAAGAGCAACCCACATCCAGGGATATCTACCAAATGTGATCTAACAAGAGACAATAAGACTAGTCACAAACTTTTATATTAAGGCTATTCTAGGCAACCCAGTAGGAGGAAATGGCTTCCAAAAGCAGGCAAATGAGTTATAAACATCCTCCCAATCCCATGGTTGTGAGTCCTACAAGAACACCAAACTACACAAACATAAGATATATGAAGAGGACCTAGATCAGACACATACAGGGTCTGTGTTTTTCTCTTCAATCTCTTTTGGGTGCTTCTTATTTGGTTCTGTGAACCATGTTTTTCTGGTATCCTCTCCACCTCTGGCTCATCCATTCCTTCTTCCCACATCTTCTGATACAGGTAAAAATATGTTTGTGCTGGAGGAAATAGTATATTTCTACACATTTTTCATCCAAGTCCTGTACACTAATCTCACATAGATATAATTTCCCTAAAATAGAAATTCTACCCACATATTTGCTCACCAAGTGTTTGAGTTCATTTCTGCATGGCAAGGAAGAAAATAAGATTTTTGTGTTGTGTCATGGTAAATGAATAAATAGTTTTTTCTATTCATTAGAGTGGACATAATAGAATAATTATATATTCATGGTGGTCAGTTTTCTATAAATATTGGAATCCAGTAATTGCTATAAAACTGCATGCTATTTATTCATTTGGAGACTTAAAGGAACATGCATAGCATGAAATATTTCCATAAATAAAACATACACTTGTCTTACTTGTTGTGACCTTTGAGCTGCTCTAAAATACTCTCTCGTTTTTTTTTCTTGTTAATATTCGATATATTCATGACCCTGAAGTAGATAGTTGCAGATATAAAGTTTTCCTGTGTACACAATCCGTTTATGGCAGCTAGTCATCTCCCAGATGGCAGGATCTTGAATTTTCTTTTCTCTCCTTTGTTTTCTTCTCTCAAAGATGTAGGAAAACAAATGAAAACGGCCTGACTTTTTTTTTCTACCACTTTTATAACCATGTTGCCGAGCTTCTAACTATTGTCACTAGCCAGTCTGAGAATTGAGAACATGTAGGATGGTGAGAATTCCTCAGCTTGTATTTTCCCAGAGTCAGGGTGCATATGAATATATAAACTCACAGAGCAAGCCTCAAAGGCTTCATTCTCCAATTTGTCCTCTTCTATATTTCCATAAAGATCTAACATTCAAGATGTAGGCTGCACAAATGAGAATATTTCATGTAAAATAGGAGCCATCTGTCAGGCCTCAAAAGCATCCTGGCTTTTGTCTTCTCCTTTTGTTTGCTTTTAGAGGACTAGAATTTTTATTTTGGGAACCAAAATTGGGATGATCTCTTCTTAACTCTGATCATTTGTTACTATCACATTAAATTTATAAAGCAGTCCTGAAGAGAAAACTGTCATGGAACTCAGAAGTTCAAAAGGGAACAGCTACTGATGCAGAAACCAAAGACATGGTTTAATCAATAATCTGCAGAGGGAAAAGCATAAACATGATCAAATTAACTCACAGTAATACTCTACTCATTCTGTTAGTTTCAATCATATGCTCATCAATGTGGACAGAACAAGCTGATTTATTTTTTATTTTTGAGACAAGGTTTCTCTGTAGTTTTGGTGCCTGTCCTTGAACTAGCTCTTTTAGACCAGGCTGGTCTCTAACTCACAGAGATCCACCTGCCTCTGCCCCCCAAGTGCTGGGATTATAGGTGTGCGCCACCACTGCCCAGCTCAATCTGAAGTTAATTAAAGTATTGGTGTTTTAGTTGAATGAAGGACACAGAATCACTGTTTCTCTTATCAGTATTAGCAATAAATTTTGTCTTAACTAGATTATTTGAAGACACTGACAAAATGTTCTGATAGTTTCTCTCCAAACATGATTTCCAAAAATTATAGAATAAAGAGGGTTAGCAAAGAAAGAACAGTTAGTAGAGAGACCTGATGGCAGTGACTAAGTTGTTGATTGATTTTAGAGTCATCCCTTTTAAAAAAGAGAAAAGAAATGCTGGGCCCTGCTATAGGTCAACATTCTATTAATACATTTGTCTCTAATGCGAATTAAAAACAAGTCAATACACATTCTGCAAACTAAATCTGTCCTCAGCTGGAAACTACTCAGACATTGTCTGATGGTTCTGATAGGTAATTTGTCCATGGTTATAGTGAGTCTCTTGAGAAAAGACATAATTTTTTATTTATTGTTTTGAGTAGGTAAACGATGGAGTTCAATTTCTGCCCTTCTATAAATATGGTGTTTATTAAATTGTTATCATCATTTTTGTTTATATATTGTGTTTTCCTACATAGTTCTAAAGGCAAATAGCACATAAAACATGCATGAAAGATATCATTAAGCTTGATTATGTACTATATGATTAAATAGTAGGTTTAATAGTTCTTATACTTAATGTTTTTGTATTTTATATTCAAACCAATATGATTATCCAATGCATATATTTCTTTTAATTGGCTTATTAAATCTTCTGTGGGATATGTTACATTAAACCTTAGACAAATTAAATTTATATTTTAATGTTTTTGAATTTCATGATTTCTTTGAAAGAAATAACCATAATTTTTACTACATTGTGCAAAAATTTTAAGATCATTTCTGAATGATTAAAAACTGACTAGTCATCAATATACTTGTGGAATTGAATAACAATTTTTGAATGCAGGGCATGAACTTTCATTAAAAATATACCCGATCAAAAAAAAAAAAAAAACAACTTCTTTGTAGCTTACACAGTCTCAGGATGAACAGACCTCACTTACGAAGATGTAAATACAGGAGCAAATCTGGATTTTAAGGCAGTGTATGATTCTTTCCAGCTCTGAGAAAGAATAATAAATGAGCACTATTTTCTTCCATATAAAAGAGAAGATGCATAATATATTTTAAGTCTCAATTTAATCACATTTTCTGATATATTTATATGATGTAGTTGGTAGTGATTTCAGTATCTTGGAAGATGATTATAAACATATTTTTTAATATATTAAAACATTGTTTTTATAGGGCTTTGTTGGTATGCTTTAATACATTCAAATATTGTTGGATTTGGGGCTGAAATTTAAGTCAAGTAGCCCATTGTATAGACAGACAAAAGAACTAGAATTTGATCAAAATAACAAAACAAGAACAAATAAATTCGCAGAGTTTTTCTGAGAGGAACACGATATTGTTGCCTGCTTCTTCTTGAAAACAGAATAATTTAGAATTTGTACATAGGATCAGAACACATGTATGTGACATAGAGCAGATGAATGTTCATCAGATAGACTGTAGAAGGGTGTTATTTGTAGAAACGTGACAAACGTATATATGTTAGCTGCTGTGAATAGAATTCCACATGTGGAATTCCTTTTTTTCCTTTGTTTCTCTCTTGTTCTTTCTAGTGTTCTCATATTTCCATGATAATTTAGTTTCTTGTAGCTAGTCTTAGAAGGATGGTTATTCTGTTCAACTTTGGCTATAAAGGTATTTGCAGAAACTGAATGTGAAAACAGAATTAGCTTTGAAGCTTGTGAAATTCTACCTTTTTAGTTGTTTCTACATCTTACTATTCCTTCACGTTTTTTATTTACTCTTATTTCTGTACAAAGCTCTGCAATACAAGTTTGTAAGCGACTTCAAAGAGCATACATTTTCCCTCAGTTCTTAGTTTCCCTTGCAATAATAATGCCAACAATAAGATAGATATGCAAGAATCCTTGCTCATAAGTGACCCCGCTGATGTTGATGAAATCCTCTTTCAAGGAGGCCCTAATAAGCATTCAACCTTGTGGATAATTAGAGTGTCCTGGGAAGTGGTGCTGGGCCACCTGGCGATGTGCACAGGTTTTAATTTTATTTGCCTCAGGGAAACTTGTACTCTCCCTATATCCTGGCCTCAACATTACATTTTACTCTCTTCTGAAAAGGTCTATGTCAGAATATACCATGAAATTCAAAACTGGACTTGACATTCTGAATTACAAACGGTTGTAGTCAGTGTAAAAGGACCAGGGATATCACTGATCACATTCCTAAATGAGATTCTTTATGACACATGTCTTTTGCTTGGGTTAAAATACATACAATAATGATATTAGAAAGAATGGGACTAAATAGTGATTGTAGTATAATTAATATGCACTGCAAAATT
The DNA here is from genome assembly GCF_037038515.1 of Microtus pennsylvanicus. Classification (NCBI taxonomy): domain Eukaryota; kingdom Metazoa; phylum Chordata; class Mammalia; order Rodentia; family Cricetidae; genus Microtus; species Microtus pennsylvanicus. The sequence continues at coordinate 81,805,897 of NC_134589.1, forward strand.
AATTCATGCAATTATAAACTCATAAACAGACCTAGCTATTGTCTTCAATTGTATAGAATAATCTTAACTCTTGACAAACAATACAAAACATCACTAAGTCACTCTGAAAGGTTCTCAGAGACACTTCTTTGTATGACAGGTCACTGTGGTCCAGTTTTCTTCTCTTGTCCTTGAAGCTGATATGCCAAATTGTATGCTTATTCCTGCTTTCTGTGTGGCCCTGTAATATGGAAAAAATGTTAGACTCTCTTCCCTAAAGCAGTTGTTTATTATTATTATTATTATTACTATTTTGTTTTGCTTTTGAAACATGGTCTCACTGTGTAACTTGGCTTCCTGTAACTCATGGAGATCCATTTGCCTACTTCCTGAGTGTTAGGATCAAAGGCATGTTCCAGCAATACAACTTCCTAAATTATTTTTTAACTTTTTTAATTTAAATTTTATTTTCATTTTATATACCAAATCCAGTTCCCCCTTCCCCTTCTCTTGTACCCCCACCTCCTTCCTTCCCATTCATCGTTCACTCTTCAGAGGGGTAACGCCTCCCTTGAGGAGTCAACAATGTCTGGTATGCCAAGTTGAGGCAGGCCCAGGACCCTCCTCCTGTATCAACACTGATCAAGATATTCCACCATATGGAATGGATCCCAACAGGTCAGTTCATGCATCCAGCATAAGTCCTGATCTCACTACAAAACCCCTCCCAGCACAACACATAAAGCCACATAACTGACACTCAATTCAGAGGTTCTAGTTCTGTCCCATGCAGGTTCTCCATCTGTCTGTCCAGAATCTGTGAGCTCCCACTAGTTTGGGTCAGCTCCTAACTTATTTTTTGTATAATTAAATTCATTTATTTTCTATTCTGACTGTAGTTTTCCCCCTTCCCCTTCTTCCCATCCCCTCCCCTGCCTTCCCTTTGTGCCCCCCCATCTGCCCCTTCTCTGTTTCTGTTGAGGGGGGCAGGGCTCCTAGGGGTATCAACAAAGCATCAAGTTGTGGTAGGACTAAGAACCTCCCCTTGTATTAAGGCTGGACAAGGCAATCCAGTATAAAGACTAGGTTCTCAAAAGCCAGTTAAAGCATTAGGGAGAGACCCTGCTCCACTGTGAGGAGTTCCACAAGTAGACGAAGCTACACAACTGTCACATATATGTAGATGGCCTCGGTTGGTCCCATGCAGGCTCCTTGGTTGGCAGTTTATACTGTGTGAGCTCTTATGAACCTTTATGTTTTCTGTGGGTTTTCTTATGATGTCCTTGACTACTCTGGCTTATACAATCCTTCTTCCCTTTCTTCAGCAGGATTCCTCCATGTTCGATTCTACATCTGTTTCTATCAGTTACCAGATGAAGGCTCTCTGATGACAATTGGGATAGTTGCCAATCTATGAATATAGCAGAATAACGCTAAGCATCATTACATTGACTGTTTCTTTCATTTCAAATCCAATTATGTTTGGTCCTGTCCTACATCTCTGGACCATCCAGCCTCTGGATTCTGGCACTCGGCAAGTGGCAGAGGGAGGCTCACCCTCATGATCATTGGTTTACCACTCCCACAAGTGCTGTGCCACTCTTACCTCAGCACATTCCATAGACAGGACAGAGTATAGGTCAAAAGTTGTATAACAGGGTTGGTATCCCAGTTTCTCCTTGCCTGATCACAGGAGATGGCCAGTCCAGGCTATAAATATCCATTATTTCAAGGAGTCTTAGAAAAGAGGTGAGCAAGTGAATAGGTTAGGGAAAAAGCACATGCCTAACGCTCCTGAGGGTCCTAATATCAATGCCACACTGCTAATAAGTTAAGGCAATTTATATCCCTTATTAAACTTTAATTTTCAGGACTTATAAACCAATTAGAGAGTGGGCATTGACATTCCACTTGTTGGGAACATGTAGTGGAATACTGTGAACTTTTTGTAAAATTGTGGAATGACAGATGCTATTAATTATTTGAGTCATTGTTCTAGGAGGAATCCACAGGGTTGAACAGAAGAAATTCTCTTTAACTTTTGGAGGACCTGTTGAGCTGACTTCTGCAGTAGTAACACTTGCCATCATCAGTGATTAATTGAAGGTCAATTTGCATACAGCCTTGTTAACATTGGTTATTGTGTCTTACATTACATCATTTAACTCAAAAACGGTTATACAATTTATAATTTATACATGTGGTAGAAAATATCCCCATAAAATAAAATGATTAAACATGCTCCATCAAGAAATGTCACTTGCAACATATAAGGTATAAAAAGTGAACCAAGGTAACCAGAAGAGCTTGCAAGTCAAATAGTTATTTTTTTTAAAGAAATTGCCATACTCATAGGAAGACTAAATTAGTGCTTATTTGTATCTGGGGATAGAATAATGGCACTTCTACTGGCTTTGGAACTGTGAGGAGACAATAAAACTGTTTTGCAAATTGTTAGGAATGGTATATTCATACTTTTATAAAACTAATAAACTCTACTATGCTCATATACTTCTAGAAGATACATGTTATATTTCATGGAATATATGACAATTATTAAAAATTACATTTTATTTATTTCTAAATTGTGTATGAGTGTCCGTGTGTGTGTGTGTGTGTGTGTGTGTGTGTATTTTTGAGATGAGAAAACACCTTGTGGAAATTCTCTCCTTCTGCCGTGTTCCATGGATTGAATTTAAGTTGTTAGGTCTGGGAGCAAACAATTTTACACATTGAATCATTAGTCACCATCACTGTATCAATTGTTAAAGTCTATTTAAAAATGATTGGTATAACAACTGTAATAATGCCAATTATGTTCAAGATTGGAGAAATGAGAGAAAAGATCAAAAAGGGAAATGCATTAAAATGTGTTCTTAAGTAATTTTACTATGATAATTTCATCCAATATATTTTGATCAGATCTACCACCCCTTCCCTCATCCCTTCCTACCCACACACTCTTTATTGTTCAATTTATTGTAAAAATCACTTAGTCCAATTTCTGTTACCCGAATACTCAGGTGTGAAGCATATCCTGGAAGGTGTCACACTCTTTTTTTTTATTTTTTTAATTTATTTATTTATTAAAGATAACTGTCTCTTCCCCGCCACCGCCTCCCATTACCCTCTCCCTCCCCCAATTAAGTCCCCCCCCAGCCCGAAAAGCAATCAGGGTTCCCTGTCCTGTGGGAAGTCCAAGGAGCCCCCACCTCCATCCAGGTCTAGTAAGTTGAGCATCCAAACTGCCTAGGCTCCCACAAAGTCAGTGCGTGCAGTAGGATCAGAAACCCATTGCCATTGTTCTTGAGTTCTCAGTAGTCCTCATTGTCCGCTATGTTCAGAGAGTCCGGTTTTATCCCAGGCTTTTCCAGACCCAGGCCAGCTGGCTTTGGTGAGTTCCCAGTAGAACATCCCCATTGTCTCAGTGTGTGGGTGCACCCCTAGCGGTCCTGAGTTTCTTGCTCGTGCTCTCACTCTTAAAGAAAACTAACTCCCCCATTTCTGGTATCTATCAACTGCCAATAGTTCTGCAGCTAGTACTGTGACCTTGTACAGAACCCACTCTGACAAGGATATTTTTTCTGTCCAGTTTTTGTGGATGTAGTGCATACTGCCACAACTGCTTTGTTCATATATACTATTATCCTGTGTACAGTTAATAGTGTTTCTCTGTAGCCATCTACCTTCTCAGCATGTAGTGCTTTCCTGCCTTCTCATGTCTATGATCCCTGAACCTCAGGGAAGGTGTGTGATATAGAAGTCTTATTTAGGATTGAGCCCTCCACTACATAAGGTCATCTGAGTTTATACTTGTTGGACTTACATCAGAATCTTCTAAGCTAGGTAATCAGATATTTCTGTGTATGCAATTATACTTATGTTTCCATGGCATACATACAAATACACATCATCTTCTATTTACAGACATGTGGATTACTTTCGCACTTTATTTTGGATAATGTCATTTTATATAATAAGGAACACAAATAAATATCTCATGGAGTCCCTGTTGATTTCAAATATCTTGTGTTGATTTCTGAAAGTAGACTTGTTGTTACACAGTAATTCAATTTCATACTTTTGAAAAACGTATTAACTTTCCAGTATAGACTGTATTGGTTTCTATTCCTACATAAAGAGTGCAAGGTCAAGGGTAATAATTCACCACATGCTCACCACACTTGATACACATGCACACACACACACAAAGGTACACACACATACGTATCATAAGGGTGTGAGTGTGTGTGCATATGTATGTGTGTGTGTGCATTTAAATTTTGTATTGTAGTTATCCTACTAGATTGGAGGCAGTATCTCATTGCTTTGCTTTATTGGTACTTAACTAAGGATTAGTGAGATTATAGAACCTTTCATATTTTCCTGTGCTTTTGACCATCTCTGTATGTTTCTTGGAAAATATCTTTATCAGGATATTGTCCATTCTATTGTTTTGTTCTGACTTCATTTTTTATTGTTGAGTCTAAGAAGATTTTTATGTGTCCTGCATATTATTTCCTGATTAGAGAAATAATTTACAAAAACATATCTACTCCATGAGTTATTTTTTCTTTACAAATAACAATATTTAACATTAAATGATATTTTTGTAGTATAATTCATCTGGTTTTAAATTTTGTTGCCTGTTCATTAATTTCATATCCTAGTAACCATTTTAAATTCAGTTGCTTAAAATTTTGTACCTTATCTTCTGCTGGGAGTAAATTTTAAGGCTTATCTTTAAGTAATGGATCTGTTACAAACTAATCTTTAATAGAGTATTATTTCGATCTCTAAATTCATTTTTTGACATAAATCTCCTCTTTCCCCAGAAATATTTGCTGAAAAGACTCATTCTTTATAAAGACTGTGCTTAGGAGGGTGTTTCTCTGGAACATATTTTGTCACTACACTGTATACTGTTGTTTGCTGGTATCATACATATTGTTTACAGTACTGTAGCTCTGGAATAAGTGTAGAAATGAGAATGAATATTTATTTAGATATTTATCTGGTTTTGCTATCTCAGTGTATTGCCCAGTCTTTATTTACTTATTCCCTTTGATTGTATTTGCTTTGTTTTAGCCATTATTTGGAGGGAGACAGTTTTAAGACAGGGTTTCTCTGTAGCTTTGGAGTCTGTCCTGGAACAAGCTCTTGTAGATGAGGCTGGCATCAAACTCACAGGGATATTCCTGTCTCTGCCTCCTGAGTACTGGGATTAAAGGTGTGTGCCTCCATTGCTTGGCTGTTTTATCCTTTTTCTTATTTAAGTCCTTTAGGTGAATTCATGCATTGGTGAACTGCGTTTGTGGTTATTAGATTGACTTTTACAAGTATATTGCTTTCTTCACAATGTTTGTTTAGTTTTATTTTCATCTAATGTTTGTTCGACCATTTTCCATTTTCCATAGGTCTCTCTCCTAATAGTTAATATCTTATTTATTTTCACAATTTAGGAAATTTTCAGATTTCTATCATGTCTGACATTTTATTTTATCTTTGCACTTGGAGAAGATACTTCATATAATATCATAATTTCAAGGATTGAAACTTAATTTGTGACTGAAAATTTAATCTTATTTGGAGAAGATCCTGTATATCATTGGAATTGTCTTTGGATCACCAACCAGCTCCCATAAGTAAAGATAGGAAGACTTATTATCATTTATGAATGCTCAGCCTTAGCTTAGGCTTGTCTCACTAGCTCTTTTAACTTGATTTAACCTCTTTCTATTTGTGTATGTTTTGACTCAGGGCTTTTTACCTTTCTTCCATTCTGCATGTCCTACTCTCCTGCTTCTTCTGTCTGTCTGACTGACCTTTGGCATCACTCTGTTGCCTCCCATTTTTTTCTCCTTTCTTGTGCCTAAATTCCTCTTCCCAGTTAGTTTTCTCCCTGGAAATTCTGTCTATGCCTCTTCCCTCGCTATTGGACCTTGAGCTTATGAGGTCAATCAGGTGCCTTAGGCAGGCAAGACAAAACAGCAACCCATCCTTACACAGTTAAACAAATGCAGCATATCTTTACATGTTAAAGAAATATTCTATATTTATGTAAACTAAATAAGGTTTATTTAGAGATTTAGAGAGCTAAATTTATGTTTGTCATATCTGGTCTATTTGCAATTATTAAACCCCCATTTCCTTACTCATTCTATCCCTTACTATTTTATCTATTATTGAGAATGTAGACAGGTCGCCTATTATTGCAAAATAGTCTATTTTCACCCATGAATCTTTAAAATATCATTTGTTATATTCTGACAATGGTAAAGCTTTTATAACTGTTGTATGTCTTTGAATCTGATACATTAATTCACATAAATTTTTATATTTCTCTCACGACTGCCTTTATTTCTAGAGCACATGTAACATGATATTAATAGAGTCACATTTATTCTGTATTCTCATGGCTATTATCATGATATACCCTTTCTCATTCTCTTAGGTCAAAATTGGTCATATATTAAACCCCAAAGCAGTCTTTTCTAGAGAATATATGATTAACCCATGCTTTGGTATCCATTTTGAAAGTCTCCTTATCTAAGTTGATAAATTTAGTCCATTTATACTTAATGTGTGTACTAATAAAAGGAAGTTTTTTTTTATTCTTTATACTTGTATGTGTTCAAGCTTCATCTCTTTCTTTATTACACTCATTTTTGATAGTATTTTAGTCAAAATGTATAGATTTTATTTCTTTTTGCTTTCCTTAGTGTGTGATCTGTTACCATTTTCTTTGTGGTTGCCCCGAGAACTACATTTAACTTCTTAAAATTATCATGCTAAACTTTGGGCTTATACAAAGTATCTATATTTTAAGCAGTTCTGATTCCATTCCTTTCACATCAGATCTTTATGTGTTATACACCCAAACCATAAGCTAACAATATATTTAATTCTTCACTATGTTAAACTATCTAATGGGACTGAAGTCACAGCAACTGAAACGCTTACATTTATAGTTCATTTTAAGTGCATCTCATAATCACATATGAAAAATATGGGATTACATGCCATTATTGCAAAAATTAAATTGTCACAGGCTTACCTATACATAAATGTCTATTTCTTCATAAAGCTTCATATTACTATGTAAAGTGATTTTAGTTTAGTCTTCAGACCACCTGAGCTTTCGTTGCTTTGTCCCTGTATGCTACATATCTCATTAACAAGATGCCTCTAATTGTCTAAGAATGCCTTTATGTCTCATTTACTTTTGAATGGAATTTTTATCTTATGTAAGTTTTGTTACTAAGAGATTCTTCTTACTTCTTAATATGTTAACCATTGCCTTTGGGTTTTCAAAGCTCTGATGACAAATCTGTTGATATCCTTGTGTATATCATTGTATGAAATGAAATGCATTTCCCTTGCTGACTCAAACTTCTGTCTTTAATTTGAATGGTTTTCACTTAACATGTGCTGGTTTGCATATCTTTAGGTCTTTTAAATTTCCAGTTCAGTTTGTTTGGTTAGTTATTTTTATAGTTCAGCCTCATCATAATGAAAACTTTTCAATTATTAATTTGTCTCTTTTCCTCATCTCTGCTTTGGGGGACAGTCACAGTTTCTATATTAGTCAGTTAGATGATTGTATTAATCAGAATTCTCTAGAACAGTGGTTCTCAACCTTCCTAATGTTGCAACTTTCTAATATACTCTCTTACATTACAGTAATCTCCAATTATAAAATTACTACATTGTTACTTCAGGACCATAATTTTGCTACTATTATGAATTATAAGGCAAAGATCTGATATGTACAACATCTGATAAATGATCTGTGGGGATTTATTTTTTATATTAAACCCCACACACAACAGTGGGAGACTTCAACACTCCCCTCTCACCACTGGGCAAGTCAATCAGACAAAAAGTGAACAGAGAAATAAGAGAACTAACAGATGTTATGACTCAAATGAACTAAACAGACATCTATAGAATATTCCATCCAAACAGAAAAGAATATACCTTCTTCTCAGCACCCCATGTAACCTTCTCAAAAATTGACCACATACTCATAACAAAACACGCCTCAGCAAATACAAAAAAAATTGAAATAACCCAATGTACCTTTTCAGATCACCATGCTTTAAAACTAGAAGTTAACAGCAATACCAATTCCAGAAAACCCCAAAACACATGAAAATCGAACAATGCTCAGCTGAATCATCAATGGGTCAAGGAAGAAATAAAGGGAGAAATTAAAGACTTCCTAAAATTCAAAGAAAATGACCACACATCATACGCAAATTTATGGGACACAATGAAAGCAGTGTTAAGATGCAAGTTCATAGCACTAAATGCCTACGTAAAGAAGCTGGAAAAATCCCACACTAGTGCATTAACAGAGCATTTGAAAACTTTAGAACAAAAAGAAGCAAACTCACCTAAGAGTACTAGGTGGCAGGAAATAATCACATTGAGAGCTGAAATTAACAAAATAGAAACAAAGAAAACAATACAAAGAATCAATGAGACAAAGAGTTGGTTCTTAGAGAAAATCAACAGAATAGACAAACCTTTATCCAAGCTAACCAAAAGGCAGAGAGAGAATATCCATAAGAACAAAATCAGAAATGAAAAGGGGGGCATAACAGCAGACATGGAGGAAATACAGAGGATCATCAGATCATATTTTAAACACCTGTACTCCACAAAATTGGAAAACTTAAAAGAAATGGACAACTTTCTGGATAAATATCACTTACCAAAATTAAGACTAGAATGACTTGTAGACTAATCCTACAATGGCTGGCTATGAATTGGAAGTTCAAGGATCCAGTAATTTCTCAGTCCAGAAGGCTGACTATCTCAGCTGATCTTCAGTATATGTTGGGATCCCTGAGGAACTAGGCTCTAATGCCAGTGAAGAAATGGACTTCCTAGAAATTTGAGAGAAAGCAAGCAAAGAGCAAAAGCTTTCTTCTTAGACTTCCAGCAGAAGTAGTGGCCCAAATTAGATCTGATTAAAGATCTAGATTAAAGGCATGTCTTCATTCTTAAAGATCTAAATTTGAAGTAGATCTTCCTACTTCAAAATAAGCAGAAATTCCCCATAGGTGTATCCCCTCTATTCACAGGCTTTAGTTAATTCCAGATGTAGTCAAGTTGAAAACCAAGTATAGCCATCACAATGATGCTCCATAAGTCTCCTTGGATCTTTCTGCTTTTAATTCATCTTCATTAATCTCTTTACAAGACTCCAATGTCTTTCTTCAAGCTTTCTCATTCTATTTTCTACCTGGTAAAATGTGCCTTTGTTTCCTCACAATAAAGTTTCCATTTAAATCTTTGTAATTTTTCATCTCTGAATTTCCCATTTTTGCCTCAATTAAAAAATTTTATATTTCGATCAGATAGTTTTGCCTTCTTCATTTTTTTTGGAGAGCAGTCTTATGATTTTTTAATTTTCCACTGAAAACCTATTATTTATAGAGTTATCTAATCCTGAGATTATATGAGTGGCAGATCTCAGTGGATCTGCCTGGGAAGCACAGTGGAGTTGACCCTGTTGGTGAAGGCATGGGTAAGCTGACTCAGACGATGTGAGAGTGTGAGACATCTGGCCACATCTCCCTCATCTGCCATATGGTGCTGTGGGCAGGAGAGAGATGCTTCCCTCTTTCCCTTGCCACCTGTGATGGGGAAGGGAGCTGACCTTCCCTCTTACCAGTCATAGCACTCAGAAAAACTGACCATGCACCTTCTCTTGGCATTACAATAGAACTAACTCTATTGACCAGGGGTATGGGTGAACCAGCCCCTGGTTCACATGAACATGAACATAGCATGTACAGTCCTACCCCTATCCTCTCATATGGTGATGTGGGCAGAAGACAGAAGCCATCCTACCCCCTGACCCTGGGGCAGATGAGAGCAAGAAAGCTGTTCCTGCCAATTGCTACACAGCTGGTGAGAGGCAGCGTGTTATCTAAATTCAAACAGTGTGGTAATAGGAAATCAGGATCTCTGTTGTGCCTAGGTGCTCACTCTGTTTTGAAGGTTTTTTTGTGGGCTATGTCTATGTCACCCTGTAGTTCACAGATAACACCAAGGGTGCCTTCCATCTTTCCAGGCTACGTATTCTCAACTGTGTCTTTGTAGAAGCTTTTTCATCTCCTGCATGAATTGGGTTGCTTTCCAAAGTTTTAGTTTTTAATACCTGACCTTTAAAATGAGAGAGAGAGAGAGAGAGAGAGAGAGAGAGAGAGAGACAGAGAGACAGAGAGACAGAGAGAGAGAGAGACAGAGAGAGAGACAGAGAGAGAGAGAGAGCAAACCATGTGAAGAGAATGTAGGATTGCCTTTATATTTCTTGTTACATCATCTGGAGGGTAGGGACTGCAGCAAAGCAATGGAGATAACAGTAATGATAGTAGTTTCCTTGCCTATCATTTTGTGGTGAAAAGAAGCAGTCCATTATGAAAGAAGCGCTTTTATATTTGGGTATTTCCCTCTACCATGATGCCTGATGATGCTTCAGGTTAGACTTGTGCAGTTCTAGGGTTAGAACAATGAATGGGTGACATGAACCTGGTAGTGTTGGAGGAACCGTGGTTGATTAAACTACCTACAAGGTATTGTTTACTGCTTCCCAGGGAAGTCCTAGGCTTCCTCCAGCTATATGACTGTTCTTCAGCGTCCCCAGCAGACAGACCATCCAACAGTGTGATTGCTGTGTACACTGGCCAATAGTTTTCCGGTAGCTCACACTTCCCACTGCCTAGGATCCAATGCTCTCCTCACATTTTATTTTTGTTTTAGATACTTTATTTAATTCTAGAACAAACTTGTCTGTTTCTCTGAAAACTTCCAGGAATCCTGCCTCAAATTTTTGAAATCCAGGGCATAATTTTGATCTTAGCAGTATTATTTGTAATAGCCAGAACCTGGAAACAACCTAGATGCCCTTCAATGGAAGAATGGATGAAAAAAGTGTGGAATATCTACACATTAGAGTACTATGCTGCGGTAAAAAAACAATGACTTCTCGAATTTTGCATGCAAATGGATGGAAATAGAAAACACTATCCTGAGTGAGGTAACCCAGACCCAAAAAGATGAATATGGGATGTACTCACTCATAATTGGTTTCTAGCCATAAATAAGGGACATGGAGCCTACAATTGGTGATCCTAAAGAAGCTAAGTAAGAAGGTGAACCAAAGAGAAGGGACTTTTTAAAAATTGAATATTGGATATAGAGGTATTAATTATTTTTTTTGCTTTAGATACTTTATTTAATTCTAGAGCAAACTTGTCTGTTTCTCTGAAAACTTCCAGGAATCCTGCCTCAAATTTGTGAAATCCAGGACATAATTTTGGGAGAAGGGACTTTTTAAAAATTGAATATTGGGTATAGAGGTATTAATTAATTTTTCTAAAAATTAGTTAACTATTTTATTTTTTATTGTCACAGGTAACAAAACTAATATGCCATCAAATGACTTATCAAAGTATTTCTAACTAAAAATAATGTGTACCCAAACTACATTATAACAATTCCTCTGGATTTCTTAGGGATATTTTTTTAATGTTTGGGTTTTTCATGCTCTAGGAGATGAGTGGACAGCTTGATCTCCATGCTCTTATGGGCAGTACTCACTGGAATTAATGTGTTATATGAGAAAATGGCATGGAGGAGGGAGAGAAATGTATAGGGTTGAAAATAGAGGGAGCTGCTAAATGGAAATGGAAATGGTGCTAGACAGTATCAGATTTCATTGGGTAGATGTATGAAATTTGCAAAACTAAAAGAAATGGTAAAAAGAGGCGTCTTTTTTTATTTTTTCTTGGAAAAATAATTTCTGCCTCCTCCCTTCCTCCCATTTCCCTCCCCTTCCTCCCACTCCACTCCCCCTCCCCCCACTCCTTTCCCCCTCCCTCTCCAGACTTAAGAGCAGTCAAATGGAAAGTCCAAGGTCCTCCCCTCTCCATCTAGGTCTAGGAAGGTGAGCATCCAAACTGGCTAGGCTCCCACAAAGCCAGAACATGAAGTAGGATCAAACCCCAGTGCCATTGTCTTTGGCTTCTCATCAGTCCTCATTGTTCAGAGAGTCCAGTTTTATCCCATGCTTTTTCAGTTCCAGTCCAACTGGCCTTGGTGAGCTCCCAGTAGATCAGCCCCACCGTCTCAGTGGGTGGGTGCACCTCTCGCGGTCCTGAGTTCCTTGCTCATGTTCTCCCTCCATCTGCTCCTCATTGGGACCTGGGAGCTTATTCCGGTGCTCCAATATGGGTCTCTGTCTCTACCTCCATCCATGGCCCGATGAAGATTCTATGGTGATATGCAACATATTCATCAGTATGGTTATAGGATAGGGCCATTTCAGGTTCCTTATTTGATCTTGTCTTTTAATTCATAAATAAGGTATATATCTCCATTAGTCTTTAAAATATTTCTGTGTTGTATGAGCTGAGGTAGAAACATGACAAGTTAAAGGAAGTCCTAGGTTACAGAGTTAGTTCAAGGCCAGTATCAGCTGTTTACTGAGACCCTGATTAAAAAACTGAGTGAAAGGAGTTGTAGACGAGGCTGTAGCTCGGCAGCACGGGGCTTGCTTGGCATGCATGAGGTTCTGGTTTCCAACCTCCAGTAGAGACTAAAATGCAATGAAGTTTCTTACCCTGTTGAATTTGCAATAGGATTTGTGTGTATTTCTTTTATTTATTCCTAAGCAATTTGTTTTGAGTGTTGCCATAAGTGAAATACATTTTGAGCTTTGTTTTCTGGCCTTATACTATTCAAATGTAAAAATCTTTATTTTTTACATTAAGTTTATTTACGGTGAGTTTGCTAAAATCATTTAATCAGTCTGAAAAGTTGTTGTATACCCCTTAAGACTTTCTTTATAAACATAGTATATAGATGCTATAAAAATTTTCTTCTGTTGGATACTGTTATTTTACTTATTATAATGGCTAGTACTGTCAGTAAAATGTTAAACTAGCTGAAAGAATGGAATTCAAGTTTCTTCCCAGTCTTAAGGACACATACTATTAAAAAGTACTCACCATTGAAAAGTAGGAATAATTTGTTCAGCATATTGAAAAATGGAAGTTCGCTGACTTATTTTTGTCCTTATATTCAATAAATTCTATATTTAATTAAATATTTTAATGTCTTTTTCTCCTGTTCTCAGTCTTTCTCAATTATTGTGTCAACATACTTAATCATGCTGATTAGTTTTTAAATGCATATTTCACCATATAGACCAGTAAATGACTCCCAATTGGAGTTGAAGCAATATAAATACACACACACACACACACACACACACACACACACACACATATATATATATGAACTATATATATGTATACATAGCACAATTCACTAAGGAAACATGTAGATTGACTTGCACTTTAACATTAAAACCATCATGTCTTGGATCTTTCTGTACAAGTGAGTTTTCAGTACAAGTGCAGCTTGCAGAATAGATGAAGGACTTTCAACTTCTCTTATTCAGGATGTTTGTTTCCACATGTTGTCATTTTTGAGTGTTGCTCTTTTTATGGCATCTGTCAAATTTGATGGCGTATCGTAGGTGACGGTCATGTTTTCTTCTTCAGCATGTTAGGGGAACCTTTCTAAGAATGACATTGAGGTTCACAATCTCTTCTTGCTCATGACTGCTAAGTGCTTATCCACCTTTTCAATCAACCAATTTAGACTAACAAAATTGCCTGGTGATCACTCTAGTTAATTTAATTGATTTCCACTATGAATTTTTACTGTGTACTAACTGCTTTGGACTAAAATTATTTTAATATAAATTCGCTATTCTCAAAGTTAATCTCAAGTTATTGACTTTAGATCTTACATTAGCTGCCAAGACTAGAATTTAAAACTGAAAAATTACTTTTAAATTCTATTTTAACTGTTTCCTACATGTATCGGCAGGTTTAAATTATCAATTACTGTGAATTACTTTCTGATTGGTAATGCAATTTAATATTTGACTATTAAAAATATTTTTAATTTTAAACTATTCAGGAGTTAAATAATGTATTTTTGTTTCTGTCATATTTAACTTAATATGGCAGCAAATGTGCTCACATTGATTGTTTCCTCAGCACATGAAAACTAATCCTGTGAATTATAAATTATATTGTTGTGATGTTCTTCCAAAGACCTTCATTCAAGCAATTTGATAATATTGCTTAATTCAATATCACTCCTGATTTTTATCTAAGTGATCTGTTAATGTTTTAGAGATAACTATTAAAGTCTATAATTATGGAATTAGTTATTGATTTAGTTTTGGCTATTTTTTCCTTATGTATTTTAAAATTCCATTATAAATACAATTTTAAATTGCTACATTTACTTCAGTAAAGAAATATTTATCATTATGAATTTCTATAAAGCTCTACCTATAGTGTTTACTTGAAATATTGACTATGACTATACCATACTGTATGAAATTGGCAATACCTTCAGATAGTTCTTACTAATTCCCTCCCTTTCTCATGTGCCTTTACTGACAACGTTAGCCTGAATATTTTTATATAATTAACACCACTTTTTGTAAAAATTTTGAGTGATTATTCACAATTTTCCCAAAAATGTTATCTGTATTCATCATTAAAGTTATGTAAAATATTATAATTTATCTGTAATAAACTGTTCAAGTCTTCTTTACCAAAGGTCTGAATTCACTAAAATATATTTGAACCTTATTTTAACAAATTGTTCTTTACAATCAACTTTTAAAATTTTGAAACATGACAAAACACGTTTTAATACTTTAAGAGTTATGACATTAGTATTTTAATGAAAGAAGATACTTTCAAAGTTTGCAGGGAGAATTACTCCACATTTTAATGTTTGTACTATAATTTTACAGATAAAACATCCATAGATATTATATGCTACTAACATACTATTAAAATTGTTACTTTAAATAGTCATATTTGTTTTTTAAAATATATATCTATTTCTCTGTCATCCATATTCCATATTATTTTCTGAAACTTTAATGATTTGTTCATTGCATATAATTCCTCTTTGTTCATTGCATATAATTCCTCTTTATCAGTAAAACCTTTCCAAGGCTATGTTGCAGTCTGCTGGGGAAAATTTGATTGGTTTCAATTTACCAGATTATGTATTTGCATTAGTTTTATTTTTGTAGAATATAATTGTTAAATGTAAAGTTCTTTGCTGAGAATTCTTTTCTTTCAACACGTTATAAGTGGTATTTCATTGTTCCCCATATGCCACAGACTGAGGAAATGTCACCTGCCTTTGATTCATTGTTCTCTTTCATATCATGATTGATTTTTCAATGGTTGTTTTCAAAAATTTTCTTTCCATTTTTATTCTTAGCATTTCTTGATATTTGGTGTACTTACTATTATTGGCAAAATTATTGCATTCATTCCATTTGAGGTCATATTATTCTTTTAAATTTTACTTATATTTCTGTCAATAATAGAGAGATTGTTTATACATATACACATATATATTTAACAGTAATTAATTGGGAAAGGTCATAAATTTGAAGGAGAGCAAGAAGAGATATATTGGAGGGCCTGGATGGAGGAAAGGAAAGAAGAAAATGATTTTATTTTGTTATATATCCAAAACAAAGGAAAAATAAATATAATGATGATCATAATAGAGAATTTAAATTGTGTCTAACTAGTAACACCCCTACAATTATTTGAATGGCTATTGGAATGTAATTTTTTATTCACTAAATTCGATCATTAATAGTTTCATATATGTATGTAATGCGTACTGATGTGTATTGATTGCTCTTATTTCACCTTTTTTTTGTTTCCCTTGCACACCTGCTACCCTGCCTTCCATCCATGACTTTCGTAGATCTGGAACTATTTAGGCGAGCCTGGTGTGCCTTCACTTGTAGGTACACATCTGAAAATGCCAGCTCTCTCTCCATGAGAAACGAGTAGTAGCCAATAGTTTAGCAGTGAGAGGTAGTGCTCCATTCTTTCCTCCCCCATTTCTGATTCGATATGGGTGTGTGCAGTCTTGTGTGGGTCCAGAAAGAGTGACTGCTCTGAGACCATCATTGTGTTAATGGTCACACCTACAAGGAAGTCATTCTCTATTCCTCCAGCTCTTACGTTCATTCTGCTCCCATTCTGTCACATTCCTTGGAGGGTTTGGTATGTGTCCCCTTTATGGATATTAACTGGCTCTTAAATTTTAAGCTGTTAAGAGTAGACAGAAAGAAGTCAGTGGATCAAGCCTTTTGGCCAGTTTGGAAAGAAAAATGTGTATCGAAATTAAACTAGTAAGGAAGTAGTGAGAAGTTTATAGATATAGAAGACAATGTACATAAACTAACAATCTATGTCATGAAAAGACATGTAGAATATGTGCAGTCTGCAGTGCCTAGAAATACAATACAACCAAAAAATGGATCATAGCCAAGGAGTTAATTTTAAGTAGACAGGTACTCTTTTCTTAATTACTATTCTTTTTTTTTAATTTTCTTGAACTGGGTGGAGGTGTGATTTCAGGAATGTTTTATCAACCTCTTGCCAATTCACTTGCTTGTCTATTAGAAACAATTTGTTTTCTTAGGAATAGTATATATAGCTTTTTGGTCAGGAAGCAGCACTGCAATAAGCCCTCAGTCATATAGAGGACTTAAATACAAAGAAGCAAAGGTGCCTAAATTTCTCTGACATTTCATAGTTACACATGTATGAACATTAGTTATATATAATTTCTATGAAATATATTATTTCAGTGACTATTGAATACATTATGTAAAATATCTCAGTTATGTAATTACAAGTACCAATGAGAATAAGATTTGTATTTTAGACTTGTATACATTTGGGGACTGCTAAAGGCTCTCCTCGGTGACACTTACTCTATAGTGGTCCAAAGAAAGCCTTGAAGATTTTACATTATGTTCTAATAAGATAGCAATATACATTATTTCTGTAATGAAATTTTCTAGAAGTGCTTTGTGTTCTTTTTGATTAAAAGGAACTAATTTTACACATGTGATCATTGCAGAGCCTTCAAACTGAAGACCATTGAAGGTTTTTAACTGAGAATTTTCTCATCTATTTTAAATTTCTCTATTTAATTTTCATAAGGACTGCCTTTATTTTACAGTTGAAACTGACAAGTGACTTAAAATTATAAATCTAGAGATATCATTTCTTATAATACATCTACTTCCACTTTTGTATTTATATTAAATCTTGGGGTTTTTTGGTATGTGATTGAGCTGAAAGTTCAAACAGGTGACTGTCAAAGAATAGGTTACCAGTTTATTAATATTTTAACATTTCCCTTAGGCAAACATTAAAGCTTTGCCATTAAGCGAAGGGTTTAGGAATAAACGAATGCTGAATATGAGCGATATCATTGTGATGATGTACAATAGTATTATTTTTGCAAGGATGTTAGCCAGAATATTTATTACTTCTCTTTTTATATCTTTGAGGCATGAATTATAAATGATTAAGCGATCCTTAAAATAGGTATATTTCATTACAAATTAAAGTATTTTATGTATTCCCATTAAAGTAACAGAACTATATAAATATTCCATGTGATATTTTAAGGTTGATGAAAAGTTGCTGTTTTGAAACTATAAATGAAATGCAAAATAGTAAGATTCTTTTCAAATAACTCACTGTCATAAAAATTGTTCTTATAGTTGATTTGATTGCCTAACGTACTCACATAAAAAGTTCAAAATATGCATTCATTGCTGATATTAACTGTATAAGCTGTTCACATATAACCTTTACCTGACATAGAACTAATGAGTTAGTTTTCAATGCATTTATTGTGCAAAGCAAATTAGTCATGTCAAAGACAATTTTATTTGTTTCAATAGTATACATAAAGGCAATTTTCTCTTGGGGGAAATGATTTTTGATTCTGTATAACTTCACTGTCTTGGTTATCAATATGGAAAATATGATCAGGAAAATGACTGAAGGCAGTTGGACATCAGTTTAGCATGGCAGCAGTAGGTCCAGGCTCTGCACACCAAAGCAACTTCTACACTCTTTCGTTGTTTACTTTATTGGCATGTTTTGTGTCTGTGAATTTGGCCAAGTAAATAATTCTCTATTTGTTCCTTATTTCCTGAAAGTTATTTCAGGAGAATAACAATATTTATAAATTGAGATATTTATGGAGATTTAGTGTAATATTTTGTGAAAAACTGTAGCTGGAATATTCTTGGTTGAGTTGTCTGTAATTCAATTTCTCTATGTTTGATGATTTTTCATTGCTGATTTCACAGCACTAGTGGAAATTTTCATACCATAGAACTTTGTTTTGTGATAAAAAATACTAAAAATAATATATACATTTGTCCTCAAATTATTTGTGTATGTTGTACCTGATACCTAAATAAATTTTATTCATAAATATTAGTCACATCTCTAAGAGTCTGTGGATGAAAGTATTCCAAAATTTAAAAATTCCAAATCTCAAACATAAAGTATCAAGCATTTCTTTCTATTCAGCAGTCAAAATTAATTTATAATGTTTAGCCTTTCTATCAAATAATATTTAATTAAAATAGATAATTTTCAATCAGAAAAATTCTAATTTCTGTAAAATAAATGTCTATTAGAATTATAAGCAAATGCAAAGTGAACTAATTCATTTACCTGTGTTCCAAATTCAGTAGTTAGACACTAGTGGTGCAAACACAAGACATTAGGAATGAAAGCAGAACGAAGCACTGTCCAGCAGAAGGGTGTCCTTTCTAGGACACGTGGTTGATATCAAGTCTAAGAGTTTGCAGTTTCAGTTAAGAAATCTAGACATCACTGTTGTCTATCCAGTCACTAGATAAGGAATTCCTTTAGAAAAAAGAAAATCCAAGCTGCATCTAACCCTGTGGTTATAAATCTCTGCTAGCCTGAGGTGCCACTGGTCATCAAGTCTTAGGGAAGGTTCCTGAAGACAAAGCTATATTCAAGAAGTGAAAATGACCACACAAAAAGCAAAATGAGTTAGGAGAATATGATTTCAGTGAAAACCAGGCATTTCCAATCTGTAAACTTTTCACATATATTTTAGGAAACATATGTAAAACCATTTCCATTAAAACATTTAGCTGAGTTGAGCATATTCTGAACAGATTATTATCCAACTGTTATTGATAACTTAAAGATTTTTCAGGCATTGCAAGTGGGTATCAAGATAAATTTGGTGATGGACAGGAGCAGCGAGTGATTGGTAGATGTCAGAACATCCTTGCTATGAAAGTTAAGACCTGTGCTGTAGCCAAATGCAGGGTCAACATGATGAGGAGAATGTAGAGTCTGGAGAACTAAAGAAATGGTCTGTGAGAACACAAAGGCATAGGTAGTAATCAGTAGAAAGGTTGAAGACAAAGAAGAAAAGTCATGAATGGATAACAGTGTTGTGTATGAGCAGAGAACATTCAGAAAGAGGGGAGAAGTATTCTTTTCAGGCTCATTCATACAGTCTCCATTCATACAGTAAAGGTATAACAAGAACTGTTCTGTCCTTTCATATAAAGTGATCAGAACAAAGATGCTGTGGCTTGTGATAAACAAGAAAAAAACAGAAAAGGAAGAGGCAAGATGCATAAGCACAGCACATAAGACATTCAATGGAATCAAATAACTCAAATTTTTTGAAAAATGCAAAATGAATTTGTGAGTTCAAGGAGTAAGGAGATAGAGATTCTAGTTTGACGTGGTTATTTGAAAGACATGGATGGAGGAAAGCTTTGAAGATATCTTTTGGCACAACAGCCGTAACTAAGGTGTTAGCAGAAGAATGAGGAAGCCGCTCTTATTGAAAAGAGAATGAAGCGAGGAAGAATAAATGATGTCAAAGATGCAGTATAAAACAAGATCTCACAGGATCCTGAGGGATACTGAAGATGTGCTAACTCTTGCTCTGAGTGAAGGAACTGGTTTCAGCTGGAGGAATGAGATAATACCCGGATAAAAGAGAAAGGATATGATGCAAGAAGCAAATTAAATTAGAAACCTATAAAGATAATCACGGTGAAGTATTATGACATCTCAGAAATGTTGGTGAAATATAAGAGTCTCTATGTCTTTAATGAAGGGAAATAAATATGTCGTCTTGTTGTCTGGAAGTTGGATATGAAGGGGACTAATGAAGAACGATTGTGCTGTTATGGTTTTGAGTAACTGGAATGATGGAGTTACCAAAGTTAAGATGATGGATATGCGTGTAGCAAGTTTAGTTAAAATCAAGAGCATGAAATAAAAAGCATATGAATTAGAAATGAATGAATGAAGCTATTTGTATATAACATGGTGCAGACACACAATTTTGTATAAAAACCTATGTCCCTGAATAAGAGAAAAACAACTGTTAAAGTTAATGAATTCTGGACAGTTTGCAGATGCAGAATCACTATAAAAACATCACTATCACTTGTGTTTATACTAACAACAAATTATTAGAGGAAAAATTAATCCTATTTACTGTAGCATAACAAATAAAACCCTTAGGTATGAATTTAATCAGGGAGGTGAAAGATTACTGTAAAAAAACAACTGTGTAAGACATTGATCAAAGCAATTTTAGAAGAT
Source organism: Microtus pennsylvanicus (assembly GCF_037038515.1). Taxonomy (NCBI): domain Eukaryota; kingdom Metazoa; phylum Chordata; class Mammalia; order Rodentia; family Cricetidae; genus Microtus; species Microtus pennsylvanicus. The sequence goes on from NC_134589.1 coordinate 81,826,446, forward strand.
GCAAATGAAGGAATCATATATTCATAGATTGTACTAATTAATATTGTAAAAATGTCCCTCCTTTCCAGTGTGATCTAGAAAATCACTGGAATTCACAACCTATTCATGGAGATAGAACAATAATTCCAAAATTCATAAGAATTTACAAAAGACCTTAAATAACTCATATGAGCAAAACTGAGATGAAAGATGCCCTGTTGGGCCTCACGTTGCATGATTTCAATGACAGAAGGGTAACTTGATATTTAGAACAAAGTCTAAACTGAAAATATCAATTTGAAGGTAACATATAAATGCTATTTAAAGATGTAAAGCTAAATGAAATTGACATAATAATGACTTTAGTCACAAAAGGGGGGGGGAATCTAAGTGGTGCTGCAAAGAATCTGTTGGCTATCACAGAATGCTGTCATTAGTGTTGTCAAAAGAATAAGCAGAACTTCCCTAGGCCTTGATTTTTAAATCTGTCACAGGCAAGTAACAAAACAGACTCTAATGCCATTTTTTATACGAGGCCATTTGCCAAATGTTTTTGGGAGCGCTGCTTGTGAATGCATTTGAAGCAAATGCTACTCTGTCTGTTATAATGTATAATGTAGACATATCCAGCTTGCTACATTACACCAACTGGCCAAGAAAGGTAAGGTATATAGGTGTTGGGAATGGGTGACAGGGAGTTGGTTTCGTGTTCCTCTGTAATCCAATCCGGAATGTACTTGATCTTAGTCTGTTTTAAGAAGCCATTTATTAACTGCAGACTAAATGCCAGGGAGGGGCTTAAATGGAAAGTGAATACAGGGAGAGAAAATCTGTGAGACCTGTGTCATAACTTGCCTAACACACGGCTCATGTTATTAAGTAAAACAGAGGTAATATTAAAAATATTTATTAACAAGCTTTGATTCCATGTTTCTTATTTTTTCCCTTCTTTTCACTTTTATGCTAGGATGTTTTGTGTGTGTGTGTGTGTGTGTGTGTGTGTGTGTGTGTGTGTGAGAGAGAGAGAGAGAGAGAGAGAGAGAGAGAGAGAGAGAGAGAGACTGACAGACAGACAGAGAGACAGACACACTGTTGTATATGCACATATGACATATGGTACCTAGGAAGGCCATGAAGACAATAGAATCTTTCTCCATCACTTTCCATTTATTCCTATGAGTTAATATCTTCCTTAAGCCTATAGTTAGGCTGGGAGTCAGCAAACCTCAGCAATACTATTGTTTTCATGTCCTAGAGTGATGCTGCTAAGGCAAAAACCTTGTATTTTTTTTTAAATGGGCTTTGGGATTCAAACTCGCATCCTCATAATTTTTCACCATGCACTTATGCAATGGCTACTCTCTCCATTCATTCCCTCCCAAGATTTCTTTTCTATACTCCTAGAAGCATCATCTTTTCTCTTCTAATTTACATGAATCTTGAGATTCCAGTGAAGAAACATACTCAATTTTGCATGTTTCTTGCTCTCAGGAAGTTAATTTACATGCAATTTCTAAGTTCATACTACTAGCGCCAAAAGTCTACCAATAATCTATTTACAATCTTTGGGGTTTTATGAAAAGCCTCCCACATATGCTAGAGAGATTTCATTAAGGTGTTTGACAAATGTGAACTAAATCACCTTATCCAAGTGAATTCACATAAACAATGGGGAAAGTTACCGAGGGTTGTTGGTAAAAGATATATGGTGATCACAGTAAGAGTGTTAGTCCGTTAAGGATTTTCAGTTGCTGTAACTAGAGAATTCATTCACATGCAGATGAAAATGAATATACATCTATTCTCTCGCAAGAAAGGTTTTCAGGAACCCCCACCTCCATCCAGGTCTAGTAAGTTGAGCATCCAAACTGCCTAGGCTCCCACAAAGCCAGTGCGTGCAGTAGGATCAGAAACCCATTGCCATTGTTCTTGAGTTCTCAGTAGTCCTCATTGTCTGCTATGTTCAGAGAGTCCGGTTTTATCCTAGGCTTTTCCAGACCCAGGCCAGCTGGCCTTGGTGAGTTCCCAATAGAACATCCCCATTGACTCAATGTGTGGGTGCACCCCTCGTGGTCCTGAGTCCCACAGGACAGGGAACCCTGATTGCTTTTCGGGCTGGGGGGAGACTTAATTGGGGGAGGGGGAGGGAAATGGGAGGCGGTGGCGGGGAAGAGACAGAAATCTTTAATAAATAAATAAATTTAAAAATAAATAAATAAATAAGTAAATAAAACTTGAAAAAAAAAAGAAAAGAAAAAAAAAGAAAGGTTTTCAGCATACTAAAGGAAGCTGAAATTACTGTAAACGACGCACTCCAGCTATTTGGCTGGATAATACTACTATTTTTTTCTTGATCCCTCAGCTTTCTTGGCACATCCTTCTTGTCATTTTCATGTTGAGTCCTTGTTTCAGGTTCCCACTGCCAGCAGCTGGGATAATCTCTTCCCTAACATCTGTATCTGCCACCAAAGTTTACCCCTGTGCAGCAGCTAAACACAGATGCATGTCTGATGATCTCTAATTACCAGGTTGGCTGTTCATTTGCCTCTCAGTTGGTGCCAGATTGGAAGCGATTTTAAATAGAATACCTACATTTATATAATGTTTTTCATCCTGCTTATTTTAAATAAAAACTTTCAAAGTATCTATTGTAGAATTGTTGCCTATGCTCCAGCCTCTATCATTGCTAAGCAGTACATGGAGGGGGATGGATGACAGTTTTCTATACGAACATAAGGTAAGCAATTTAAAAGTCATCAATAGGTTGTAAATTAAATGTGTAATTTAACCTGTAAGCATTAAACAGGAAGGTAATTGCAGAATGGGGGAGCTTTGGCTGTGGCTTCTAAGAGAGTAGAGTGGCAAGAAAGAAGTTAACATCGCTGTTGACAACCTGTGAATGAGAGTGTTCCAACCAGAAGGGGCATTCTTACCAAGATGTATACATTATCTATGCTTCAATAGAACTACAAGTCTAAAAGGACATTTGACTTTTTCTACACTTCTTTAAAATATGCCTTAAGAAAAAAAATATACTGAGTTTTGTTCCCAAGCACAAATATTATAGTTCTGAATTTTTTGAGAAGAATTATCATTCATAATTAACAAAAAATAAAGCAAAAGGTATGAAAAACTTTTATAAGGGACATCCATGCTCATTATAAAATAATACAGTATATTATATAAAAGTTACATTATAAATATCTAGATATATTGTGAAAGACACAAAGAAAATAATCAGGTTCTGTCTGTGTAAGATCACTGATTTTTTTTAAAAAAAAAAAAAGGTTTTTTAGTTTCTGCAAATTCTCAAAGACTCCATTTGCTCTGCTGTTAGATTGTATTAATTTTAAAGGGAATTTTCCCAGATAAACCTAAGTTTAGATTTCTGCCTCCTTGAGCGCATCACTCACATGGAAATAAAATGGTATCCCAAGTGCAATTGGCTTTCCTTAACATCATTTCTGTTTATCCTGGGTCATCTAATAGAGATTCTTAGTTCTCTGAGTTGCTTTCGTTGTTCCTTGTAAGGACCTGAAACCATTATTTTCCATGTGCTCCATCTATGGCTTATGTTGCCAACTTCTTTGTCTAACCTTTATTTTTTTCTGTTTTCTAATTGCTGTAGCTTAATGCTTATGCACAGAGATTTAGAAGCCAGGTGGAATTTATATTCATGTTGGCTTTTATACTTACAGATAAATGTTAATTCTGTAAGGTATTCTTAATTCTGTTGATTCTGTTACGTCTGTTAAGGCAGTTATTGCCCTTTAGCTTCAAAGTTTTATCCTCAAAATAGTATAATAATGTATACTAATCTAGGATTGTTGATTTCCATTGCATTAAACAATTAAAATAAAGAGCAGAAGTTAAGATATAGTTCACAAGAATGGCTACAAGGATGATAATGGTGGTGATAAAAAGCAACTAACTATTGACCCCAACAGCAAAGCAATTCTGTTCACATAAAGCATAAAAGAAACCAGACAAGTAAGAGAAAGAAACAGAAAACTGTGTTGCATATATTAAAATGCCTGACATTAAGTGATAACTATATATCTTGATTAGAGTGAGACTCTAAATATCTATCAAATATGCATCCAAATTAGAGTTATTTAAGCATTCTTGTAGATGTCATTTCTGAAAAATAATGTTGAAAATGAGACTGTATTGCTAATATTAGCATCAAATAGAGCTGTGGATACATATTCATTGATCTCTATGACCCCATGTAAATAAGACTATTATTATCCATCTTTAGAATTGTGTCTGTGTCAATCTTTAAATGTCTTTTTTCCCTCTGATGAACAATCGATATTTGTTGATTGACTGTATGAAGTATCTTTATTAGTCATGTTCATCTTGAGATGAATCACAGTATTTTTCCATTCCTTTCCTAAACCCTTACTTTCTCCAATAACTTCAGCAGTTTTTTTTCTTTTTTTTTAAGATAATTTATTTTATTTATTTATTTATTTATTTATTTAGGATTTCTGCCTCCCCCCCCTCATCCGCCTCCCATTTCCCTCCCCCTCCCCCGATCAAGTCACCCTCCCTCATCTGCTCGAAGAGCAATCAGGGTTCCCTGACCTGTGGGAAGCCCAAGGACCGCCCACCTCTATCCAGGTCTCCAAAGGTGAGCATCCAAACTGCCTAGGCTCCCCCAAAGCCAGTACATGCAGTAGGATCAAAAACCCACTGAGATTGTTCCTGAGTTCTCAGTATTCCTCATTGTCCTCTATGTTCAGCTAGTCCGGATTTATCCCATGCTTTTTCAGACCCAAGGTCCACATCAGGAGCAGAAGGAGACGGAGCACGAGCAAGGACCTCAGGACCGCGAGGGGTGCACCCACACACTGAGACAATGGGGATGTTCTATCGGGAACTCACCAAGGCCAGCTGGCCTGGGTCTGAAACAGCAGCTTTTTTCTAAGCAGAAAATGATGGAAGTGGGTTTTTTTTTAATGCCTTGGATGATGCTGGAGTAGAAACAACCTACTGCAGTAGTTGGTTGTGTCTTTTACCTGAGAAAAATAATTTCATTCACATAAATTTAGAGGAATAGCAAAATGTGTGCAGTGCCTACAGTGCAGACACATTGCACCAATATTAACTCCATCAACCTTTATGTCACTGCCCTAAGACTTCAACACCGAGCCTTGGGGGGGCCTCTGCTAATGTGAGGCTATGGCAAAGGAGGCTCAGAAGATACTTGGAAGCCTTACAAGGGAGACAGAAGAGTCTTCTTGACATCAGACCTGGTATTAGGGACAATCTATAACATAAAATTGAAGTCAACTGATTACTCCTTCAAAAAGAAAGGCTGAATTTTAATACGGGAGCGTATATAGGATCCCACAAGAGAAAACAGAAGTCTATGAGAGTCAACAGGAGTGGCCTATAAACATTTGACCCACCTTAGATTTTCAGTACATCAAACCTCAAGGATGTGGTTCACTTGATTGATAAATTGGCAAGCGTTAGCATGTTGACAGTAACAAATTTGGTTAAGGAAGGTCAATGAGATAGGTGGGAACTATGGACCAGCTGATATCCATAATAAAATGGCAGATTTGTTTTTTGATATGAAGAATGATTTCACTATTAAAAAGGAAGGTGAAGAAATACAAGAATACAGGCATAGTGAACATACTTTGAGGCACCGTGCCTTCTTCCACAGTTGTTCTGAGCTTTAGTAGTTACTTTTCTGTTTGTGTAGTTCAACACTATGTCTACAAGCAATTTTCAGAAGGAAGTGGTATTGGGGGTGGTAGTTACAATTCTAGAGGGATGAGTGGATCATGGTCAGTGAGCATGTCAACAAGTAGCAGAGATGGCTACAGAAGCAGGAAGTTGAGAGATCACATGTTTTACTGGAAGCATAAATAAGAGAGAGTGAAAGTAGAGTGAAGCCATGTACTCTCAAAGCAATGTTAAGCCATTCAAAATCCCCAAACAGCTCTCTTGGGAGGCAGAGGCAGGAGGATTTCTGTGAGTTCAAGGCCAGCCTGGTCTACAGAGTGATTTCCAGGATAGACTCCAAAGCTACAGCAAAACCCTATCTCGAAAACCAAACAGAAAGAAAGAAAGAAAGAAAGAAAGAAAGAAAGAAAGAAAGAAAGAGAAAAACAAATAGTGGGGAAATGAATCCCGAAATAGTATAATTTAGATGAATGTGATTGCTGATACATATTGCTAAATATCTCTAACTTTTCACAGCTGCCTGAATATAAAAACATTATATCAGGCTCTAGTACATGTGAGGACATAAATGTCCATTCCTCTTATCTCCTGTGGAGCTGACTGTTGACCATCTCAGATCACACCCATCCTGCTGTTTCTGATGAATCATATCTTGACACTGGTACACAATTTAAGATCCATGGAAACCTTTTCAAATACTTTCAAATTTCTGTCCCATAATCTTTCCCCTGGATGCCATACAGAACAAACCTCTTGATATAGATCAACTTGGAGGAGCTAGTAAAACCCAGCACAGAGACAATGGCCACAGCCATTAGCGTCATCAATATTATTACATCACATTACATTACATCCTATTCATTTGGTAAGTTTAAGGGATTTCTCTCTTTGTAATGAAACCAAGAACATTCGTTTCCTGTTCTCAAAGCCAATAAGTACTTGCTGCTCTAAAGGATGAACCAATAATATACTTTGCAAATATATTTCCTATTAACTTCAGGAAATTGTAAAAAAAATAACAGTTATGTTGCATCAACAAGCATATAGTCCTTAATTGCTAGTTATTTCAGATGATTATAGTTTGTGAGGAAGGAATGTGGTAATTTGAGGTTCTGTACTCCTTTGTAGGCCAGGGGACACTTCTGACATCTGATGTACATAATCCAGCCTCCTGCTTGATATGCTGAAGATTAAACACCCATTGTTATTATAATACCTTAACGATAACACCAACCACAGAAAATGGTATGAGTAAGAACACAGATTTGTCTATGAAAACCAAAAAAGAGAAAAAGAACAATATTACAAGCATGTGTCATACACTTTCTAATTCTGAAAATTTATAGAAATGTGGTTCTTGACTCTGACTCAGAGGAGTAAAAGAAAAAAGAGGCAGGGCATTTTAAGGGCAGCAAAAACTATTAGAATTGATAGAAGACCTACTTTGACCCTTTAAAAAGGTAAAGCTTTTAAGTGGAGAGAGCCACGCTCTATTTAAACTTTTTATATCTAGAATAATGTGTAGAAGCAGAGATACTGTGAGTCTGTGGCCACTCTGTCTTTGCATTGATATACTCAAGCAATGATTCTTTACTTAATGAGAATCTCCATAAGGCCAGTGTCATCCCAGGTGATATGGGATTCACAGGCAGATGCAATAACATTGACAGTGCATGTGGACCCAATCAAGAGTGATGTGGAGGTAAGTTACTGACAGAATGTGGCATCGGCATAGAAATATGAGGACTAATTGTACACACACACACATCATTTTTGTTTTATAAATACTAAACAAATATCATGCAAAGGGAACAAAGAAATCTGTTACAAACACATGATCAAAGCCTGACAAATATCAGCCCCAGAAGAAACTGCAGGAGACATTTGTGATAGTTCAAGGATGAGGTCTTCATTGTTTTTAAATGATAACTTTGTTAACAATAATTTGGTTAACATTTACTTTGCTCATCCATCCCAAGTAGTGAAGATTTCTATTTATTTATTTATATTTTTAAAAAGAAAACAAGTTATCTTTTTTCATTATACATTTCAATCCAGGTTCCCACTCCTTCCGCTCCTCCTATTCTCTCCACATACCCTCAAACCCCACCCCCATCCACTCCTCAGAGAGGGTAAGGCACATTGCTTTGGGGAAGGTCCAAGACCCTCCCTACTATATATAGGCTGAGCAAGGTATCCATCCAAAGAGAATAGGTTCCCAAAAAGCCAGTACATGCACTAGGGATAAATCCTAGTGCCATTGCCAGTGACCCATCAGTCTTCCCCAGCCATGCAACTTTCAACCATAATCAGAGGGACTAGTTTAGTCTTATGCTTGTTCCTTCCCAGTCCAGTGGGAGTTGGTGAGCTTCCATTAGCTCCAGTAGACTGTTTCAGTGGGTGTATCCATCATGGTCTTGACCTCTTTGCTCATATTCTCACTCCTCCCACTCTACAGCTAGACTTTGAGAGCTCAGTCCAATGCTCCAATGTGAGTCTCTGCTTCTGTTTCCAAAAGTTGCTGGATAAAGGTTCTATAGTGACATTTAAGATATTCATCAGTCTGGAGGGCAAGTCAAGATCAAGGCCTCTCTCCTCTAATGCTGAGGGTCTTCGCTGGGTCATCCATGTAGACTCAGTGTTCTGTTTGATACCTTCTATAGAAACTGAACAAGCCAGTTCATAATAGAATGTTCAGTTTCATTTCAGTCCAAATGCTATTTTCTTATTATCAGAAAGAGATGCCAAATCTGTATTCGAGTCCTATGTTTCCTTTTCCCAGAAATTACTAAGAGAGATGAAACCAAAATGTGAGATTTCTAAATTTTGTAACATGTTTTAGTATCAATTATCAATAACTTGCAATGATAACATTTTCTTTCTTCATATTTTTGAGATTCTCAGGGTTTGTCATGAATTGCAATTTAAAATATTTTAGTATTTATTAATGCATAGAATACTGAAAATATTCAATCTGCAAGAAATATGTGTAACGTGTGTCTGTGTATATGTAAGGTACTGGAGTTCAAATTAGGGCCTTGCATTTAGTATTAATAAAAGCTTTAGATGAAATGGTTACTATTTGGAGTTTTATAAAAATCATAGTGTAAACTGCATACAAAAATACCCATTTTATTATTTCAAGCAAAGAAACTATTTCCATCATGAATTTTTCTCCTTGCTAATATATCCTTGCTTTCTTACACATACAAACCTTTTGCATTTTCACTTTTTGTCAGGAACACACATGTTCTATTCCTTTTAATGATTTGTGAATGAAATATAAGAATTATTCACTGAAAAGATACTATCAGGGGAATAGTTCACCTATCACAGAAAGATTTTTATCTCAATAACATTTTTTAATCCAAAATAAAAAGTCAAATTTATTCTTATTGCTTAGCTTATGTTTCGGATATTTTCCTCCTTCCTAGTGCAGTTTGCTGTTAATGAAAAGAAAATATTTGCCAGCCTTGAATAGAACATGCATAATGGGATATAATAAAGAATGTTTATAGAAATAGCATATTTGTAGTTATATTTAGTGTGATCAGAGAGATGGATGTAAAACTTGCCATTGTGTATCCCGAACCATTATGTTCATGATTTGTTCACATTAATATTGAGAAAGAAGCTTCAGTAATGCAGTAATGACTTATATAGAAACCATGAATTTCTATAAATATAATGAATAAGGCAAAGATTTTCAGCTGTTTTTCATTGCATCAATAAAACATATTTTCTCAAATATTTGACTTTAAACTTCAGTGTCTTGACGTCTGTTGCAATGGTCACAAATGACTCGAAGTTGTGTGGTTATATGTTTTTGCACACGTTTATTGCTTTAAGCATGACTGTGACTTCACCCTGGCTTTAATTGTTCTTGCCATGCCCACATTTCTGATGAGCCTCTAAGTTCTCTAAGGCCAGAGACAGTGTATTTTGCTCCCACTTTAGTTATAAATTTAGAACATAGAGTGAAGAATGAAGCAAAAATAAGTAGTTAGTTATTAAAATTGTCATCCCAAACTTTGTCTATCATATCCTTTTGACATGTTATGAAGCAGCATCAGATGATTGAAATACACTGCACATTACAAAATCAGACCTAATGCTGTATTTAAGTCCAGTGAACACTTTGGAGAGACCCAGAAGAGCATTCTATAATGCAGTGTAGGTGGCTAACCAGACGTCTGTTTACAGGTCTCTGAGATATCTTGAAAATATATTCTATGCCAGGCTGTCATGGTGCACACCTTTAATCCCAGCACTTAGAAGGCAGAGGCAGATGGATCTCTGTAAGTCTGAGGCTAGCCTGGTCTACAATAGCTAGTTACAGGACAGGTTCCAAAGCTACAGAGAAACCCTGTCTCAAAAAACAAAATAAATAAATAAATAAATAAAGTAAAATGCTAAGAACTTTACACTGCATCATTACCATGGTATATATGGTACTTTCTGCTTGCCCTGCCCAGTCCAGCATGGTGGAGCTGCTTGTGCCTCTGAGCCATACACTGACAACTTCCAGGCACATAGCTAGTCCATATTGCCACCAAGAAAGCCCAGCATGTTGTTCACAAAACCCACTCAAATGCTCTATCTTCTGAAAGAACCAGAGGTCACACTGGCAGCACAGGCCAGAAAGTTGGCATTTTAAAACAGAGACGCTTTTTTTGTGTGTGCTACAACTGAGTCAGGAAAACCTCCTCAAAGGAGCTGTGGCACACTGCCAGTAAACAGCAGGAAGCTGTTCTAAACTCTGTATTTTTGTGTCTAGAATTAAGCTGTCTCAGGTTCTTAAGTGGATTTTAGTTTGCCATGTTGGCAAAAATCTGTTGGAGGGAGGCTGCTTGTGAGGGGACTCCCACAAAATACTTACACAAACATGAGGGTCTGAATTCAGATCCTTAGTACACACATTAAAGCTGGATGTTGCAACCAACATCTGCAACCCCACTCTTGGAACACAGCAGGAAACAGGAAAATCCCTGAGCTTTCTGGCCAGCCAGCAAAGTTGAAAATCATCCATTACAGGATTAGGAAGAGATTCTGTCTCCACACTAAGGTAGAGAAAGTGATTTCATTTCTGTGTATGTTTGAAAGAAAGCAAAACAGAGACAGAGGGAAGGGAATAAAGACAAACACGTGCCTTGGCTTCAGGTTAAAGGTCAGAAGACTAGCTTCGGGAGTTAGTGTTCCCTCCATTGTGGGTTGTGGAGATTGAACTCATCTATTCATGTTCACATCATGAGCTCTTTTATTCCCTGAGCCACCCAACTGGCTTAACTACCCCTCCTTCTCAGCTGGTAAGGCATAGTGTTGAATAATGAGACCCTAAGAAAGGAAGGGGCCAACATGGCTCGTTCAAATGTCTGTATGCCATTTATGCATAACCTGAGCGCATATATATATATATATATATATATATATATATATATATATATACATGTTTTGGTCTTCCTTTTCAGCAATTCTTGTTAGTACCCTTTGAGGGCTTCAGTGGATCACCATTTGATGTCATTTTGCCATCTTCTTCCCAAATAATGTGTGGAAAAAGTTGTGCTTTTGTTCTCCTACAGATGAAGTGGTTGTGTCTAGTATGCTTATTGAGAAGCAAAGGCTAGGTTTGCTGAAGACAGAAGTCCCCGTTGAGTTCAGGAAAACATGCTCCTGTTTCTCCTCTCCCACAAAACAGACAGTCTATCATTGAGCTACTGACATGCCCAAAGGGCATATTCATGAAAGCTTCCCCATCCAATCTTATCAACCAACAGAAGTAAAAATGTACATGTTCTCTGTTTCTCTTTACAGAATATTCTCAACATTTACACCTTTAGTAGGACACTACTGTATGCATGTGAGAAAAATAACCCCCATGATTGTAGAAACACAAGTAACTGTTTTTTTTGGGGTGTGCGGAGGGTGCTGTAATGGATATCATGTGTGTTTGTATGTGTGTAACTCGATATTGACCAATATATTAATTCTTAAATGCTTGAATTCAATGGTGGACTCTTAAATGTAGAAAAGTAAGAAATCAATTTGACTTTAGAGTTTACTTATAATTAATCAATTTAAGAGGGAATATGCAAAATGAGTATTTTTTATTTATGTTGTGAACTTACTATATGAAGTGAATTCTCAGCCTGATGATGATTAATTTTGAAAGCAAATTACAGAAATTTATAGCATGAACCTCTTTAAACATATTGTCAGCTTGAAATAAGTTTAGTGATGCATCTCAGACTGCTTGTTGTGTTCTAGGTTCAATAATGAAACTTTATTTCTGGATTCATCATACCAACCCAAGTTAAATACATTTACCCCATTCTAGGAACATAATGAGAGTTTCAATGCCAAGCATTGACCACGAACATCACTACTACATGGCATAAACAGGATTTGAATTCAGAAAACCTAGGTGCAACTACCAACTGCCAAGTTCTTCCTATTGGATTCTATAAAGGTGTACTCTTTTTTAACCTCACATATACTTTTATATATAAAAGTGAGCAGGTACTGGCACAAATCTAACTTTCTGCTTCTTTTCTCTACCCAAAGGTCCTTTTCTTTTTGTCTTCCTTGTTCTTTTTAATCACCCCTCTCTATTTTTTCAATGCTCATTGAGGCTGATGAATTTAAAGCCCTTATTTCTTTTTAGGAGGACTTTTTGCGCCTCATTTCCTCTGTCTTTCCTGATTGATCTTTCCGCCCCTGATTGCGCTCCCATCATCTCTGGTTTGACTCACTAAGCTAGATGCTTCAATCATAGGACCTGCCTCTAATGATCACCTTCAGGCATCTTACCTGGCCGTCAAGTTACAGGATTGAGATACATTTCATCTTTGACTTACATCTTTATTTTGAAAACCAATGACCTTTTTGCATGTCCTTGACAATAGATGTCAGGCATGAAAATCTGGCCCCTATTTCAAAGATTAGATTTAAGGCACAGATTTCATTTTGTCTTCTAATTTTGGATGTCCCAAGTTTTCCTTTATGAGTAAAAAACTTAAAATAAAATCAAAATACTATTTTTTTTTGTTTAATTATGGCAAAAAAACTTACAGGCAAACTAAGGAAGCATTCTACTGTGAAATTGGAAGAGAACCATAAATGGTCACTACTGAAGCACCTTTTTTCATGAAATACACAGTGTCAAGTAATATTAACAAAGTTGCTTCAAAAGCAGTCAGATAATTTATTCTGAGTGAGAAGTAAGATCATTATTGACAGACCCTGCTTAATAAAGTGAAAGAGTTAGAGGCTCCTACTACAACCTGGTCAAGGTAATTCTACTAGCTAAGTTGCAACATACAAATAAGCCAAAAATGTTAATAATAGTTAAATCAAAAGTCTCCCACATCTAAAGCATAAATCTGATGCTACCTAATTTGACAACTTTATAATTTGATTAGAAAGACAATTGTAGTCGATAGGAATTTAAAATGAGCCCCAGAAAGCATAGGCTTCAAATAGGATTAGGAATACATGTATAATAAATAATTGTCAGACCCCTCAAGATTTTTGGATAAGGATGTTTTTAACAGTTACATCATCAGCAAATGTTTCTGCTTGAAGTATTTCTTGGTATTGTTTTATGTTGACACTCTACAAGAATAAAGAGTTAAAAATCATTCTTATACTTTACATGTTAAGAAGCTATCTATAAAAGAAAAAAGAAAAGTTAAAGTCAAGTAGGTAATGAGGAAACTTGTGGATGGGAAGACTTTTTCTTATACAAAGAATGGAACAAGACTAATAGTAAATAATTCTGTAATAGGTGCACCAAAATATGATTTGGATATGAGTTTTGGGAATATAGTATTTTTACCTCCTATGCTGCAGGGACATTTTAAGGTAGAATGTATCAGCATCCTCTCTTTGGGGCTCTCTGTGGCTATTTTGCTATAAAAGTCTTGTTCTTGAGTGTTCATTTTGCTTACTTCTCTACTACCTTCAGATGTTTGCAAAAATGTCAAGTTCTTATGCAATCTGACTCCTCACATGAAGTAATTACATATGTTGTTTCTCTATCTTTGGCTGTGTCAAACTTTGGATCCAGGGTCTCCGGGAATTTTATGATTTTTTTGTTTTATTTTGTTTTGCCTATTATATCGTTTACCCAAGTGCTATCTGATGAACTAAAACATTTAAATTTAATGATATGAAATTAAACTTACTATAATATGGCCACTTAAGCATATTTGTTTATGCATAAAGAAGAGATAAAATTTTATAAATGAAAAAAATTGATTTCTGAAAAGGTATCATAGATTGTATAAAAGGATAATTGATAGAATATGTTGTACTGACTTATAGAGAGTCTCAGAGTAACCATGTAAACAATAACTGTGAAGAGAAAGTATTTGATTTAATTTCTGAAAATATGGAGAATGTCAAAGTCTGCATATCCCTCCATCACCATTTTTAATTCACAAAGATCAATGTAGCTGTGGTGTTCTGAGCAGACAGTGCCTGATTGAATCTCCCTACCAAATATGTTTTATTAGGTAAAGATGGCAATGTGAATCAGTTAATGTCTTCAGAGGAATGGTCTGTTTTCTACTTATCTGCAGAGATTGTCTTTGGCTTCCTCTTTGAATGAGTTTCTCAATAAAGTCTCCCTGTCCTGAAACTCTGCCTTTAAGATCACCCAGGGCAGCATTTTCACGCTGAGTATTATCACAACTTATAGGTTTATGAAGCTCTGTAAAGAAGCACTGTATTTTTTAAGCAGATAAATGAAGAAGTAGACTGGGTGGTATTAATTATTGAATCTTCTCAAGTCCAGAGTTAAATTTCATAGTTATTGAGTAGAATGATAACACACTAAGAAGTTTTTAAAAATATGCTTAATAAACAGTCCAGTGAAGACCTTTTCAGAGATGACACATCATCATGTTATTTCTCTAAAAAAAAAAAAAACATACATGCTGGAAAACTGGGGTGTCTATGATGCCCCATTTATCTGTCTTAGAAGAGATTTATGAGAGGGAAAGGGGCATTGTGGTAAACACAATATCAAATTTTCTCTTTCACTAAAATGTATGCTGTGATGAGTTTACTTTTATAACACTGTAGTAGGTGAGTATCATGTATAGATACTTAGATGATTTGTTTTCATGGATGCACAACATATGTAGCTGTGCTGTTTAAATATATTTATGACTTCTTCTTATAATTCTCTGAGGCCAGGCACTGACAGGGAGATGCACTGAATTGAACTGGTGTAGTCAGGGCCATGTTTTTGGGTTGCTCTTGGTGTCCAGTGACCAATTTTAATTCTTGTAAAAACAAGTCTTCTGCATTTGTGGCTTTAGTTCAAGTGATCAGTCTCACAGGCCATACATAGCAGAGTAATGTGTGAGAAAGAAAAAGTCTTCCTATACCATGGGAGGAAAGTAAGCTTTTATAAATAGATGAATGTCACAGAAAGAGTTAGAAGAATACATTTAACAGAAAGACCAGAGAGATAATAAAAGGTTTACAGTTGAGAAAAGTTTAAATTCGTCACTTTAAATGCCACTTTATAGACGGTCCTGGAAAATGAGTAAACAAGTTAATTAGTTTGGTTTTATTTTTCCTCCCGAATAGGAGTAAACAAAATGTGCCTCTCAAGGCAGAAATAAAACAGAAGAAGAAAAAAAAAAAAGAAAGAAAACTATCTGTTTAGTCCTCTTAATCCCAAATTTCCGTATCTGGGGCCTGTCAGTGTTGCAATGTTTTTCTCAATGTGTTCATTGAAAGATGAAACTGATCAGCATCAAAGACTTAACATTGAGATTAACCACTTTTTGGCATCTCACCTCCTTTTAGTTTGAACTTGGAATCTCCTCCATGTACAGCCCACTAATGAGAAAATCCTTGCTTATGAATTCAGCTCAGAATGGGAGCACTCTCCCCCGCCTCCTTTTGCATAATGTCTGCTTTGAAGTCAGGCAGTCCAAGAAAATGATTGATCTCACCCAAGTTCATAACTTTTTCAAAGTACTGCCGATATCATTAAATTTTAATTAACCCTTTGAGCTCCTTCTATGATGTAAAGATGAGGGAACATCAAAGGGCCGTGTGTTGGAGCAGCAGTGATATCTTTTGCGCCCATAAAGCTTTTTAGAAGGTATCTAAGATGCAAATATTTTAGTGGGGTCTCCAGCTTATTATTTGTATGTTTGTGTGACTTTGCTGTGATGTGACAGTGGCAGAACTAAAATCTATTGTTAGCCTTTCAAAGCGAGTTGTTTTAAGTATTACAATGTTAAGGACTTAGAATTGGCAAGTACATCCATCTCTGTTACAAAATAAAAAGCATTGTAATCAACGAATCTGCTTAAAATGTCATCCGGTTTTCAGCTTTTTGTGTTTTTGTCCTTCACTGGCTCTCATTTATAATTAATTTTGCTTCCAACTTACGATTTAGGATGTAACGTTTTGCATGCGTTTTTAGATAAAGACAGTTACATTGAAAACCTGCTGGATTAGCAAGTCCAGATAGAAACTGGAATGTGTACTGCTGAGAGTGATGTGGCTTGAGGTTGCTTGCAAAATATAATAAAAGAAAAGATTTTTGGGAAACATTAGCAAGTACATATTGAGTTCCAACTTTACTAGCCATGATTCAAGGTTTATCAAAATTCAGTCAGGATTCATCGTTCCCAACAAAAGCATGTTCTAACAAAGCAGCATTTACAAGTCTAGGCATTCCTTGTCTATTCTTTTTGATATCATCAGCAATCATACATAAATATTATATTATTTGTACTTTGGCACAATTTAAATTTTGTAAGTGTTTCATACAGGTTCTCCTGTAAAGCAAAGTGAACTAATTCAGTATATGATGCTAGAAAGGGGAAGGGAATCAGTAAAAGCGATCTGCACACAGTATCTGATGGCAGTCTTGGATAACTATTTAAAGTCAATAAACCTGTGCAGTTCAACAAAAATACCTAGCTGACCAGTAGCTAAATTTCCCTTACAATTGTCTAATTTACTACCTTCTTGAACAATTTTCAATGAGGGAATGGGCAAATTTTTTGAAATATTTCTCTACTATGATTATTAAGATAAATGATTTTAGCTTATTGAGATGCATGCTATTTTGACTTGAAAGGGTTTTTGTCTCTTCTGGTGACTACTCCTCCCATGTATGTTTGATTATGAACAAATATCGAAAACCACAGTTTTCCCTCTGAAAAACTGTGTAAGTGAGAAGAGAAAAGATGATGGAAAACCTAATGGCCTCACTTCTTTGGAAGTGATGATATGCTCATTTCCAAGGCCCAAATGCACATTTGCGCCTCTGGGGTCACTTTAATCAAGGCATTATCACAGATGATGCGTGTCTACCAAAATGAGATTCTGTGAACTTCTGAAATGAACATGATCTGGCACTTGTATTTGGGATGTCTGTTTAGTGAGCTTCGTGTTTATGAGATTTAAATTAAACTTTCATAGATTATGAAGAAAGAATTTAACAGTTTTACATATAATTTTAAAAAGTTGATAGTTTTCCTTTTAAATAGAATTTTAACTGATTAGATGAAAGATAATTATAGTAGGATGCTATAATGATTCCACAATACGTGAAAACATCAAATATTTACCACAAGAATCATAAAATTATTTTTTAAAAATGAGATATTTACCCATATGACTGGTTAATAAAAACAGTGTTTTCTGGTTATATTATGTTGAATTGTTCTATTTTCTTCTATATTTGAAGAGATTCATGAGTAAGTTAATAATATATAGGCTCCAGAAGTTAATGAAAATAAAGAAAATTAAAATAAAAAAATTGTAGGAAAGAGAAAAGGATTACAAATTCAGTACTTGTTGAATATGAGAAGATTTTTCATGGTGATAGTCATCATTTCATATTCTTTATCACTGTCACCCATTTCTTTCAAATTGTTACTCATATGAAATATTGTAAGTGTTCACTATATAAGGTAAGAATGAGTGTCATGGACAATTTTTCTTGGTTGCTTGAAAAAAATCTCAAGCACTTTTAAAAGAAAGTTATTAAAAGTAAATCCCTAATAAGTATACATTTTAAAACTACCCCTACAAAGGATTTCTCATAAAGCTAAATTCCATTTGCATATAAACATGAAATAGTTTAAATACTTGTATCAAACTGAGTTTTAAAAAGTCTTGGGTAGATCATGGATTCATGGTGATCTGTGACTGTAATAGCAAATTTAGTCAGAGTAAGTAAATTATATATTCTTTCTGCTTTTTTTCTGGTATTTCTATCAAATGGTAGCATGCAGAGATTACAGTTACAATTATTCAAAAACAAGAAAATTCTGAGTTATGACAATAATTCTCCACATGTTCTGTGCTCTGCAAATTTTCAGATATTCATGAGCCACCAGAAGACAAGGTTATGTTGTGTGAACTGAGGATAACTTCCTATTTGGATAATGTCATTCCCTAGATTAAGAATAACTGTGCTGGGAGTTAAAAAATAGCTGGAGACAGTCAGGAAAGGTGTGTGAAGATGAGTAATTTCTTACTCAAATGACTATCAATTATTTATTTAAAATATTATTCTTAACCTACAGACAAACTGAGTTTCAGAATAGTTAAATACATTGGCCAAAGATAAGCTATAAATAAACAATAAAGTTAAGATTAAAAATTTCCATTTGTGTAAGTGTATGAGTATATATGTATGTGTGCAAGAGTAATATATGTATGTATGGTATATGTGCCCATGTGGGTAGAAGCACAGGTCTGTTCACACACTCAAGGATGCCAAAAAAGGAAATTGGGTGTGCCATTTTGCATCTCCCCCACTTAGTACTTTGAGGTAGTAGCATCTCCCATTGAATTGGTGTTAGCCTGATGGCCTGATAGCTCCAGACATCCTCCTATTCGTTTAGCAGTAGAGCTAAACAAATACCTGCCCACATCTTTTTTTTTCATAAAATAGGAACTAAGATCTTTATCCATTGCAATGGGCAACAATCCTGTTCTCCACTGAGTCATCTTATGTAGGTGTTTCATTGCCCAATATCAGAGTAATTTTTATTCAGCTGTGTTTCTAATAGTTTCACAAAAATACCATTCTCATTGTTGTCTATACTTTGAGGTGTGATAGAGGCCCTGAATGATATAAAAGTAATTGTCATCGTCACATATTTCCTAATAGCTTTCTGAAAAGAGTGACTTCTGATAATGGGCCCCAAATGTACCTCAGTATATCTCCTAGACCAGACAAAAGGTGACTGTACAGGCAGCAAAATGTCTCTGTCATTTCTAGAGTTTTGTAAGTTGCTTACTTCTTGTTTACTTAGGTAATACCATATCCTTCTGGAGCCTTTGATGGAGTTGAAGAATGGATAGTTATAGTTTTCCTTAGTTATGATAAAAGATAAAATAGATATAAATATTGACTATAATTCTTGATTGATAACTGTTTTGTTATATATAATTTTACTATGTTAAAATGAAAGCCTTTCTTTTGTTGTTTAAACAGAAAAGGGGAAATGGTGTAGAAGATCCCTCTGTATTTGTGTTGCTTTCATTGGTTGAATAAAGAAATTTGCCTTGGCCTTTTGATAGGGCAGAACTTAAAAAAAAAAGCCTTATCATGCTCCCCTCCATTGGACCACTGTAGTAATCATTTCAGAGAAATATATGTAACTCATGCTGAGTCAACCATCAACCATCCCAATGTTATTGGCCTTCTCCTTCTAGTTTGGTGGTTTATCTTATGCTTATATTTCCCACCCTTTGTAAACTCCCTTCTAACTGTGAATTCACTCAGAAGCAACTATAGCCATAGAAAGGGTGCTAAGTACAACAGCAGATCTCCTAGATCCAGGCATGCCAGAAGCAGACTTTCTTCCAGTTACAAAGAGTAAAAGAAACTGCTACTTCATAACTTTTGTTGCACGAACCTTTATTGTGTCTGAAATTTTATTGGTTCTCAGAAGTACTGTTACTGTTTGATTATGCGTTTTATGATGTGTTTGTTTTCGAAAGTCTAGGAAGTGTGCTGGAGATCAAAGCCAGGCCTTTGCACAAACTGAACACACGCTTGCTTTTTCATTCAGCTATATTCCGAGTCCAGGCATTTGATTAAAAAAGATCCTTTTTTTTGAACACAGCTTTGATCTGTACTTCAATGAACCCCATTTCCTTAACCTAGTAAGTGATACTTTATTTATTTCATTATCACCCTACAATCCCTAAAACACTATACATTCTAAGATGGTAACAGCCAGGTCTTACACTTCTGCATACATGTACACACACACATACTACTCAGCACACATACACACATATTCACGCACACACACACATATTCACGCACACATACACTACTCAGTTCTTATCACATTTACTCTGAAATTATAATCTGATGATATAAAACATGGAGCCACGTACTGTTTTACAGAGTGAGACTGATAAGTCTAACCCTATTTTCAAAGCAGTTGAAATCATTTTTTTTTTTTGTAGCATGGGAGACAGGCAGATGGTGAAGATCATATGATGCAAACAACTGTCAGACAGGCTGTAAACAAGAGCAGAGCAAACGGGTTTCATTTAATGAGCACTGACTATGTGCAAAGCACAGTGAACTCAAAGTTTGACAAGCGTATTATCAGTCCTCAAGATCACCCCACCAGGATTTTTAGACACTGCAGTGTTGAGACAAAAGGGAGGGGAATTATATGGACCAAGTCTGTACTGTAGGTAGAGTGTGTTTTGTAAATGCCACCTTTGGGAGAAAGCCCTAGTTAACCTGAGAAAAATGACTACAGCCGTCTCGTCCAGCCTGGTCTGTGGATTTTTGTCTCATGAATGCCAATCTATGTCTGGAACTACTCTCCATCCACACAAATATTTTTTATGTGTTTTTAATATGTATATACCTACAATAAAGTTTATGTTAGATAGGTAAGAGATTAATATCAATAGCTATTGAGCAGAAAATTACTAATAATAGTATAGTTTATTGAATATTTATGCAAGCTTTCTTCTTCTTCTCAAAATGGTACTTGATATTTCCACATTTTCACTTAAGTACTTACTTAGTGGCTTCTCTTTGACATATATCAATTAATAGCATCACTTTCCTTGATCGTACGGGCCAGGAATTTGAGCATGAACACTGTGGCACTTGTTACATTCCAGCTGATAATTAAAGCATTTAGGATCCATAGTGTTGGTAAGCTTTGCAAAGACAGTGTTCAAGTCCAAGGACATGAAAGAGTGGGATGCCTTTGAGATTTTATTACACTACAAATGGTTGCATGCCATTTCATACCTGCAAATTGTTTTTCCTTAGATTTCCCCCATTTAAATTGTATTCTGTAGTATAACATGATAAATCCAACTCAAGGACACCTACAGATCCAGGGCTTTGCAATGCTAAGATTGTTGTCAAGCCTGTAACCAATAAAAGAAATCTCCTGGAAGTCAGAGAGAGAAGAAAGGAAGTGTGTAGAATGAAGTGTCAGTGAGATCAGGTCTCAGAATCAAGATGAGACATAGTAGAAGGATCATGGATTCAGAATCAAATTGAGCAGTGCAAGAGATAACATCAAGATGCCTCAGAGGTTGTGGTTTCTTGACAGTTGGGAGCGTATGGATTGGCCCCCAGGCGTCTAGTTAATCAGGGAATGAGGAGGATTGGTGCTGAGAGCTTCCAAATGATCACATATTTCCCCTTAACCAGATGCTTTGAGAAGAATCAAAGGCAGTTGCCAAAGAGAAACATCCCAAACTACAGAGCTCAAAGGAAACAGAGATGTTTAGAGAGGTGGAGGGAAAGGACTTGAGATGTGAGTGTCAAAAGATGTTTCAGATTTCAACAAACACGATGCATATAAAAGAGACTATTTGTGATAAAGGGGAAAAGAGGGAATATTGTGAGAGAATTTAGTATGGCTTATTTTAATGATGGGTGAGAAAAGAATTTGAGAATTAATTTAAGGACAACATTACAGATAGGGGAAATGAGGTATGGTACATGAACCTTCTCCATGAAATCCACATATATGATTCTAAGTCGTGAACATTGTTCTGAAAAATTAACACTTTTAAAACAACATTTTTCTGAAATCACAAATCATTAACTAGAGCACAGTAAAAACATGAACTTAATCTTCATTTTAAATCTGCCTTTGAGAAGGATTCTTTTTTGTAAGTCTCTGGTAATGGAGATAGGAAGGTAGAGAAGCATGAAGTAAAACTTTGGGCTTTGTTGTAAAGTCACGTGACTGAAATACAAACTGAATCTATAGGCATAGAGAAGCTATTGTGAAAATCAATATGAGAAACCTCAACTGTGTAGCAGGATATTGATCACACTAGAAAGAAGTAATATTTTATGTTCTCATTGTTATTATTCTTCTTAAATTATTTATTATTTAGAAAAAAAAAGAATTAGTACTTTTAGGTCCAAAACTATAAAGTAAGCTCTGTAAACAATGAGATATGCTCTGAATATTTTAAGAGATTTTCTAACCCAGCAATTAAATAATATTTTTATTGTCAATCTATGTGTATATGTGCTTGAGTGTGTGTACTGTATCTATGCAGTCACCCAAGGGAACCAGAAGTTAGCATCTGATTCCCTGAAATTGGAGTTATAGGTGGTTGTGAGCTCCCCGATGGATGTGTTGCAAACTGAATTATAAGAGAAGTGCTTTTTAATTGCTGAGCCACCTCTCTAGTCCCTACCCCAGACTGAAATAGAGATGGTATCCAAAGCTCTCTGTGAGCAAATTGATAACCCTACTATATCAAAAGTTTACATACAATAGTGTATACATCTTTAGATTTCTTGTGACACACCAGTTACCACTTTATCAACCAACCTCCAATATTCATTTTATCAGCTGTTTACTACCTGCAAAACTCTTTTTTTCTTTATATAAAAAAATTTATTTATATAAGATTTGAAGCAATCATTCACTCTTAAGTACTATAAGCAAACTTTAGTTGATAATGAGAAAGCTAATAGCTCCATATTCCTTGCTCATGTTGTATTCTGTAAAACTGATACAGGTCTTCCTCCTGTGTCTTCCTCATTCCAGGACCAATGTTGAGAAAATGAGCCTAGCTGGGATATATTGTTGGGTGGCAGTGGGAAATAACTCTAAATACACAGACATCTTTAAAGTTTCGGCTAAGAAAGGGTGGTGTGATAGCTCAGGTCATAGACTCTTCCTTAAAGCCAGCAGTGTGGGTACCCCAGTGACAATGAGCTAGAAAAGTGTGCATTTGTCACCAGGCTAGTATATTACAGTCATAGCATTCATCTTTCTAGCAAGTTGAGTAGTAGAAGATGTGTTGGACAGAGTGCTAAGGAGCCACCTTGATTAATAGCCGTGTGACAGGACAGGACAGTATTTAGTGATAAGTGATATGGTGGGACACAGTGGACTAGGAGAGAGAAATGCTATGTGAGGGAGCCTTACCTAACTAGCTTCAGAAACCCTTCAAGTCGGGATCAAAAGGTCAGAGATTAATGGAATTATAGATGCACAGAGGAAATTTGATGCGACATCCTCATATTCTGTTTTAGGGACAAAAAAAATATATCACAAAACACAAAGGAGTCCCCAGGAGCTGGAAGAAGTCAAAGAAAGACAGAAAGACAGAAATTTCAGTTGTGCAAACATAACACCAGACCTTATTTTTAAAACCACGATAATTAAATTTGTCCAAATGCACATTAAAGCAGATACTTTCCCCACAAATTTTGGAAAGGTTTGCCGATTGACCAATGTTTTCACATGATATTCTGGATATATAAGGCCCAGGCTTATTCCTCTGGGCCCAGGTCTGTTAGCATAATAAAGAATTGAAGAGTACTCATACTATACATGCTTCCTATCATGAGAATCAGTTAAAATGGATGTTGTAAAATTGATTTTAACAAAATGTTACACACAGGCAGTAGATTAGACTTAAAAACATATAGTAGCTGAGGTATTTAACCTCACTAAGCAACAGAACATGGAAGTATTTTATTCTTCCACAATCTCACAACAATGTTAGAGAAAACAGTCATCAAACAAGTCATAACAAACACAGATCTCAGCTAGGCAGACAGCGTTTGATTTCAACTGTTTTTGGAAATGATACAGCTATTTGAATAATATACTTAGCCTCAGTAAGCATTCTTTAAACATAAAACAATCATCAGTCAATAAGTATTAATTGTTGAATATTGGAGAATTTGAATATATATGTGTACATGTTAATTCATATCATATATTGTAAGCTCAAAAAACACTTCCTATAAATTGTCTAAATTATCTAGAGCATATCTCTATGCCAATTCATTTTCTCCTGTATTCTAGACCATGTCAAACTCTCTACTGAGTTTTTGCAAAGTGGAATCTAGCAGGCTGCCAATCTGGGCAAATTGGCTCCAGGCTTCATCTGGATAGGAACATTCCCCAATCATCACACCCACTGCTTGCAATTATGGCTTTTCCATTAAAGTTCACTGAGCATACAGATAAGCTCTCTTGATTAAGATCATTAAGGAATTCTTTATCTTTAGTTCAATGGCATCTTGCCTACAAATTTATTAGGCTACATTTTTGGTACATTTCCTATTTCAGGGAAAAAATATTCCCCTACTACATACGGGCAGGGTAAGATTAAACACAACTGCCAACTGCATATAAGGAGTAAGATGTGTTCCTATAACCTAAAGAAATCTGATATGCAGGAATAAGAAGAAGCCATGATATCCTGTACTGACTTATTCTAGCCCTCAAAGCCTGTGATTTTCATTTTTTCCAACAAGACCCTTACTTCTTTTCAGAAACACTATCTTCCATTCACAAATTTTGATGAATGATAAGGAATTTTTTTAAATATATGTTTATAGCAGAGAATTTAAATTTGAGTCAAATGTCTGGTGAACACCTCTGGATGAAGGAGACAACATAGGAATCCAAGGTAAAATTCAGTCATAATAAGACCAACCATGTGATTCAGCCAAGATATGTTTTAGTGAAAAATCTAAATAATATAATATGGAAACATTGTATTCTGTATTCCATGAATGCCAAAGCCAACTCATAATTCTATTATAAACAATGAAATTTGAATGAAAACAATATCCAAGAAATATGATTTAAAAAACACCAAAATGCAGGAAGCCTTGGTAAGAGACAAACAAATAAGAGAAAAATACATGAAACGGAATTGTGAAGAAGTAGCATACTAAGAGAACTGGTTTGGGAGGAAAGAGACAGAAATGTGAGTCAGAAATTAGCCAGAGTCATGGCTAGGAAAGGAAATAACTCAGAAATTCTACAACATTCATAACCATGTTGTTTGATGCAGCAGTTTTCGTCTTTTTATTGCCAAAATTATGATAGAAGTAGAAAGTCTTAATGCAAAGAGCATTTTTAAAGCATTTATGGTCACAATCCTTCTTTTCCTGAGGAAATATTAGAAGATAATGGTGGAGGCCAAATTATGACATGTGGTCACATTGAAATACATTGCTAAAACCCAAATGGAGCATCAAGTACAGTGTGGTATGCCCGGTTAGCAGTGACACATGGAAGGAAGACAAATGCATGTCGCTATCAGAGAAATCATATTGGACGTGGTAGGAATCCACTTTCACAAGCAGAGATTGTTACAAGACCATTCCCCACCAAGTTCAGGCTTATTTTTTTTTACTTGTGTTTCTTTTAATTTAAAAAATTCTGAGTAAATAAGCACAAATAAGAAGAGGTAAGCAGTTTTTACAGATACAGTAAACATTAGCAATATGTTTACTTCGCTTTGTTTATATTTAATTCTGTTTACAATTTTGCTATCCTAAATAAAATTATGTGCTCTTAAGAAAATACAAATGTACTAGAAGTGTAATGGGCCACTAGACTAGAAGCAGACATAGTATTTGTGAGCATGGAGTAGCTATATTTAAGCTTTACTATTCTGCACACGTTATAGAAATAATGTGTATGTTTAAGTAACAAATTCAGGATAAAATTATCCTGATTTTATTACAGTTATATAAATAAAAAGTCATCAGTGATGTATTATTTACTATATCATCCCTCTCACTCGCCTTTTAAGAAATATAAATGCTCACTAGATAAAGAACAGCCATTACCTAAACATGTGTGTTTTTGCAGAAATATGCTAATGCATATTAAATGCATTTTCTAGAAACATTTGTCCTTCAGTAAGAACAGAGGCTTGGGAAAGCATGGGGAGTAGGAAGACTCATTACTGTATTGTAAATTACACCCAACTTAGGGTGAGCTAGAAATCAAACGTTGACTACACGTTCAGCAGACCCTGTGCATCTCAATGATGACTGCATTTGCAGTGAATTTAGCCCTGTTCCTGGGAAAGCTGGGTAGCCCCAAATAATCAATTCAAAACCTTGTTAATGATGTTATTAGTCACACTATTATAAGTCTCAGTTTAATTTTTAAGAAATATTAATAGGCTGATTGCAATGGTCATATTATTAAAATGATACAGTGTCATTATGGTAACAGAACACTGATCAGCACCTTATTCTGGAATTTCCTAATTGGAAATTTAGAGGCTTATATGACGCTGTTCCTCTGAATGATTTTTTTCCATGCATAACCAATTTCCCCTTCATAAAGAAACAAGTGACATAATTCTATGGTAGAGGCATTAGGAATGGAGTTATATCTTGAAATAGTGTGTTGTGTTTATCAAGGCAATACAAAATTATAAATAATAATAAAGCTACAATGATATGGTTTTTTGAGAATTACAGTGTGTCCATGTGATTTTTTTTATTGTTTATAATTTTTTTATTACATTTAATGGGGGATTTGCTATAGAGATTTCCAAAGATTCGTATGGATCTTGGCTTATTGATACAAATTTAAGGTCAGTTTTGTTTATTCTCTTGATTAAGATATTGTACCTGTGTAGCTCATTTAAAAAATGTAAGATATAATTTAAGAAATATAGGTTTATAGATAATCATCTATAATAGTCAAGATTGTAATCATCTTTGTTGGATTTTCTAGATGTACAGAGATGTAGTTCAGATGGATAGGCATTTTTCAAATCTTTCAGAGACCTTCAGAATATGGTATTTAAGTTATTTTAAAAACTTAGGACTTTTATGACAATGAGATATATCTGCTCCTGGAAGCACCAATTATTTCAAGAAAAAGATGGGCATCAAAGAGGCTCCTTATGGAATTGGTTAGCCATTTGGACAAGAAACTGCTTTTGCCTGGACTGCTTGAAGAACTGGACATGCAGAATCCACAGAGAAATGACTGCTGAACTTGCCTAAAGGTGAGACAATCCTTTGGGCTTTCCTGCTTCATGAAAGAGACTGCCAGACATTCTGCAGGACACAGAAGAAAGTGAGTGACAAACTGCCAATGTAGATGTAATTCTCTTTGAAATTTCCTGCTTTATGGAAAGTCTGCTGGATACTATGGGCATATAAGCTGAAGATGGATGCCCCATTAGTATCGAAAAGCTTTGGGTGATTGCTCAGGCAGTGAGATGTCTCTGTCACTTCTAGATTTTTGGAAGTTGCACAGTGTACTTCCTGTTTACTTAGGTAATATTATATCCTTCTGGAATCTTTAATGGAGTTGAAGAATAGATATTACTTTTTTTAAAGTACAGTTTAATTTATTTTTTTTTACTTTTTTTATTTAATTTATTTATTTATTAAAGATTTCTGCCTCCTCCCCGCCACCACCTCCCATTCCCCCCCCCCCGATCAAGTCCCCCTCCCTCATCAGCTCAAATTAGGAGCAGAAGGAGAGAGAGCACAAGCAAGGAACTCAGGACCACGAAGGGTGCACCCACACACTGAGACAATAGGGATGTTCTATCGGGAACCCACTAAGGCCAGCTGGCCTGGGTCTGAAAAAGCATGGGATAAAACTGGACTTGCTGAACATAGCGGACAATGAGGACTACTGAGAACTCAAGAACAATGGCAATGGGTTTTTGATCCTACTGCACGTACTGGCTTTGTGGGAGCCTAGGCAGTTTGGATGCTCACCTTACTAGACCTAGATGGAGGTGGGTGGTCCTTGGACTTCCCACAGGTCAGGGAAGAATAGATATTATTATAGTTTTCCTTAGATATGACAAACAATAAAATAGATATAATTCCTGCTTGATAACTATGTTGTTATATGTAATTTTATTATGTTAAAGTTAAGAACCTTTTTCTCATTTTTATTTATTTTTTATTAAAAATTTCCACCTCCTCCCCTCCTCCCACTTCCCTCCCTCTCCAGTCCAAAGAGCAGTCAGGGTTCCTGTCCTATGGGAAGTCCAAGGTCTTCTCCCCTCCACCCAGATCCAGGAAGGTGAGCATCCAAACAGATTAGACTCCCACAAAGCCCGTCCATGCAATAGAATCAAAAACTCTACCAAAGAACTCCTACAGCTGATAAACACCTTTATAATGTGGCAGGATACAAGATCAACTCCAAAAAATCAGTTGCCCTCCTATACACAAAGAACGAAGAAGCAGAGAGAGAATTCAGAGAAACATCACCTTTCATGATAGTCACAAATAGCATAAAGTATCTTGGGGTAATTCTAGCCAAGGAAGTTAAAGATCTATTTGACAAGAACTTTAAGTCTTTGAAGAAAGAAATTGAAGAGGACACCAGAAAATGGAAGGATCTCCCTTGCTCTTGGATTGGGAGGATCAACATAGTAAAAATGGCAGTTCTACCTAAAGCAATCTATAGATTCAATGCAATCCCCATCAAAATCCCAACAAAATTCTTCACAGACCTTGAGAGAACAACAATCAACTTTATATGGAAAAACAAAAAACCCAGGATAGCCAAAACAATCCTATACACTAAAAGTACTTCCGGAGGCATTACCATGTGATTTTTTTTTTAAATGAAGAAAGTTTAGGAAAAACAAAGTCGGTTGCAACATTTCACTTGAAAATTTCAAGTTTTTTACAGTTGAATGCAATTTTATTGTGTCTCGGTATCAGATTTTTGTCACCCATTCTTCTGTTCATGGACAAAAAATGTTTTAATGTTGTGAATACAGCAGCTATGAAATTGAATGATTTGTTGTGTGTGTATAGTGTGGGCATGTAGGGGTCATAGCACTATGTGTAGGTCAGAGGATAATTTGTGGGAGTCAACTCACTCTTTCTAACATATGGATCCCTGCAATCAAACTCAGGTATTATGAATGGCAGGTAACTTTACCTGCTGCCCCAAATCACCAGTTTTGCCTCACTTTACTGAAGATGGAGTCATCATTATTAAAATCCCCTTATTACCAATGGGCTTTCTTTGCCTTTCATGTTTCTTTCCATGAAACTATTAAGTGTTCTTTAATGGGATATTGCTTTAATCTACTTTTGGCAATGCCAATGCCTTCATATATTCTTGACTTCTGCATCCAGAAAAATCTGACCAGATCTGCTGGGTTGAGCACAGACATATTGCAAAATTCTGATTCTGCCTGAGACAATTTCACACAAGGACATACCCATTTCTAAATATTAGCTGGGAATGAGAAATCCTTTCTGATGGAGACTTTCAATGTCGGTATCAGATTTTTGACTCTCCTCTTTATTGAGGGTATTCTTGACCATGTAATGGAGTTTTTTTTCAGCTCATCATTTTGTAACCAAGAGGCTCTAGCACAGTAATCCTATGACTTCATGCTGCTTTATTGTTCAGAAATGGCATTTAGCTTTTTAATTTTATTACTGTTAAGAGTGTTCTATGATAATGCCCAGTAAGTTCTGAGATGGATCATAGTTTTAATATTTAAATGATAGGAATGTACTACACATTTTTAGGGAATGGGAGTGTATGAAACTTTCAGACCTTATCCACAACCACTCTAAGGCATTAAGAAACATGTAGCTATCAAATGGCAACATTGGACCTCTGATGTTAGAAGTCATTTTGAAGTCATTCTGGTGAATTGGGCTGAGGCTGGGAAGAGAATGCTAAACATACAGGGTCAGCAAAATAAACTAGAAAGAAGAGTGCCTGAGTCCAGTTTCGACTTGGGTTCAGGTTCAGAGATGGGAAGTGGAACCGACACAAGGAAAAGTTCTGGCCATCAGATGGATTGTACTCGAGGGACCCCAGATGGCTCAAGCTGTCGTTATTCTATGTTAACAGAGTTTTTTTTTCTACCAGGCATACATGAACAGCTTCATTATTGGCTTGTAATTTTGACTTTTACAGAATACATCATATTTTAAGGAATATATCATAATCATTATAAAAGACACCATTGTGCCTGTTTATACTTCCCCAAATATGCTTTCTCATCCTGTACATAATCTTATTCTAGGCACAGAGTTTAGCATCTTTTTAGCCTTAGCTAAATATCTAGCCACACACATACAACTCTTGTAGCACTTATTTCAGTTGGCAGCTACCGGCAGTTACAAAGTTCAAAAGTAATAGAGTTGGGTTTAACACTTTAAGAACAACAATATTAAAACCAAAATCATTCTTTCAAATATGCAACACATGCTTTTATACAGTTCCCTTCTTTGCAAGAGGGTCCCATGTCTCAATCCTCTGCAAAAGGCAGACCTTGATAAGGTACTCTTTCTGCATCCTACCACACCAACATAAGTAAAGATGGGTTTATTCATCCCACGTTTTGCATTGTAATTTTTCCTCCTGGAGTATACCATATTATACCATTGATTCTATCTATATGTTTGGTGTCCAGGTAACTTGCTCACAAAAGTTGGCCCTACATGCATCCCTGAAGCTTTTCCCCTTTTCTATATATGCATGCCTTACTCTCCTTTCCACTTGGGTGTTGGTTTCTCTTATATACCAAACTGTCTCTATTGAGGTAGAAAAGTTTCCAGGCTTAGTCATTGTTGTTAATAATTCCAGGTAAGGGAGTGGATGAAACATTACGCTCCTGTTGTATCTTAGGGGAAAATACTCGAGTAAACACAGAATTTCCAGAAAAAATTACAGTCGTTACGTATGTGACTGACAGAATAAAACCAAAAGCCACCCAAAGAGTCAACAGCATAACGAGAGAGAAGAGAGCCTCAAAACTTCATGAATTTGCAAATTCCTACACTGTCCCATGGACTACCGATCCTTACCAAGTGAGAAACCTTTTGCATATGTGGCTTGCCCCGAGGAAACCCATTGGACAGGCTGTCATATGCTGACCCAAGACTAGGCTGCAGACAAAGCTCCAGAAAGAAGAATACGGGGAGAAAAGCACTTGCTTCCTGAATGAAACTATTCTTAAACAGCCAACAATTCCCCATCCTCTGTGGCAAAACACTTAGCAGACATCTAAGAACAAACTACTAGTACTGTTGAAGATGTAAAGTAGGAAGGTCATTCAACATGACCACTGTAAAGTAATCATAATACTTACAGCGTACAGTGCTCTGCTGTAAAACACAGCCAGCATTTGACCGCACTGCAAAGTATCCCCCCTGGACTAATTATTTTTAAAAGTTAGACAGAAAGTCGTTAAGAGTTTTCGGCCGGCGCACGTGTCAACATAGGAGTGAAGAAAAAGCACGTTTCTGTCAAGCATGTGGTTTAAAAAGTATGGGATTCTGTGCTATTTATTTTTCCTGGATTGAGAATGTTTTCATCATCCAAGCAACAATAAGCTGGGTGTAACAATATTTTTTTTTGCTTTACTGGAAAAGTATGCAATAGTGGATGGGACTGTAAATACTAAGTTATATACATATACATATATATATGTATATATATATATATATATATATATATATATATATACATATGTGTGTGTGTGTGTGTGCACCTTCTTGTCAAAATGCACCCGCCTATGAGGGTGAAACCTTCTTGAGTGGAAGCCACAAAGCACACTACACTTTTTAAGCAGAAATTGAGTTCTTTTACATTCCCTATAGCTAATACAATCTACAAAACTGTGAGTGAGTCTGAATGAAATCCCAACTGGAATGCTGAAAGGCCACTAGATAATCCCACAAATTGTCCAAAATTAAATGAAATTCTTTTTAAGGAACAGGCTCAGAGAAGTCAGAGTAAACAGAACACTGAGTTGCCACCAAAAAAAAAAAAAAAAAGGATCCTTAGACATGATTGGAAGAACCTGGTTATTTTTAATTTGGGATGTCTTGTTTACTGATAGTGAACTTGGTCTAATTCCTCAACTTTCCTCCCTCTGACTTCCTAATGGTATATAGCATCCCTGCAGCTGACCAATGGAAGTTCCTGAACAATTTCGGTACTGACTTGTTGAATGGAAGTAAATGATATTGATGGTGCACACATACTACATGGGAGTCTGCTCATGAGCTTTGTCTGAAAAAATCTTAAAAATATACTTATTGCCCTTAAAATAATTATTTATATTATAAGCAATAATTATACAAAACCAGTTCAAACAACACACTTTGAAAAATTAACACAGACTGGCAGACTTTTGTATTTGTCTATGAGAGAATACCATTCTTCATGAGGCCTTCTTATATATTATTGTTAAAACAGAATTTTTCATACACAGATTTTTAAAACCATACACACAGCAATAACTCATCACCCCTGCCGCTCATACAATAAAGAGGATTCAGAAATAAACAACAGCTATTTCTTTTTCTCTCTCAGAGGTAAGTAAGTTTTGAAGTCTTCACAATTTATTGGTGGTCAGGTGGGAGAAGACAGGTTTTTATAAAACACAAACGTTTCTGAAAAGACCAATGTCTCCTCTGGCAGCATCAGCTTCAAACCATCTTTCCACTGAGATCATCTCCATTTGACACATTCCATTTCATAAAAGGTGATTCAAGCTTTAGACTCCTGTAGGGTCTTCATAAAGTGATGCTCACTAATAAAAAAAATACAAGACTAAAGCCTCGAGATCTAATCTAGAACATTTATTTCTGATGTCTTCTCATTTTAGAAAAAACTGTGTTGATTTTATTTTTCTGTTTTATCCAACATGACATTCTTATTGATTCTTTGGCTTTTCTTTTTCTTAAATATGTCATTTTTGGTTTATCAAAATTTTATGTAGGATTTGATAAAAATATGTAAGGATTACATGAGTGTCCATATTTACATTACTATACTATCATAATAAAATAAGTTTGAAGAATATTATTCAGAGAACTAAGTATTTTATTTATGTAGATGCTCAATTGGTCTTTAGGACATTCGTCATCTTCAAATATGTTTTAAGACCAAGCACCTTGATGGTAGTAATTCCCTGTAAAAGGAAAACTTTTTTTTCATTAAAAAATTAATAAAGGGAGCAGGGGAGGTGGCTCACCTGGTAAGAGCACCTTCAGGCAAGCAAAAATATCTGGATTTAGATCCCAGAACCCAAATCAAAGCTGCACAGGACTGTGTTTGCACCTGTACCCAGTGCACATAGGGCATAGAAAGAGAAGGAGTTTGGGACTGCTGGTCAAAAGCATAGCTCCATAAAAATCAGACACATTATCTCAGGAGAATAAAGCTGAAAAAGACACTAAAAATTGTATACTGGCCTCTTCCTAATCACACAAACCTGCACATGTTCCTCACTCACACACACACACACACACACACGCACGCACACACACACACACACACACGCACGCGCACACACACACACACACGCACGCGCACACACACACACACACGCACGCGCACACGCACACACACACGCACACACACACAAAACAAACACAAACAGAAGAATATGCGATTATAATTTGATTATTTAATATATCAATGAAGCCATTAAAGAACATATTTTTAATGTGATCACAATTACCCATAGACTATATTAAGTTAGTTAGTAACTCTGTTAATTCCTGAATTTGAATGGGCTTAGTAAGAAATGTGGGGCTTTTTCGCTTATTTGAAGTGAAGGCATAAGGTTTTGGTCTTTCATATAATATACTCATAATAAGTACTTGCTTTCAGAGAAGATAATCCAGTAGTTGAGATTTTCATGTTAACCTCGGGGTGCCTTCTTGATGTATATGTGTGTTTCCTCTGCGCAATCAATATTGCAGAATCAGAATTACATGGTTCATTGAGCAATGATCGCCCCAAATCTCAAAAACTGCGTAATAATTATCTCCTTTTGCATTTATATTTTATGATGTCTCAGGATATTTATGTTTCTTTTTTAATACCACACAACTTTCTAATTTTTATATACAATATAATCTTTCACTGTTATTGACTTACAAATTATTTAGGAGCTCATCTTGCCTTATTTATGGCTTCAACTCTTCAAGTTCCATGTCGGAATGGCTAAGTTGAACTTAACAATTTGCTTTCATTGTACTGGAAATATTAATCATTTGCAGCTGTAGCAATTGTTTTTGAAAAATCTCAAACATTGCATCATTGGAAAATGCTGTGCTTATTGCTAGTTTGGATATATATATAAATATATAATCTCCAATATGTTTACTCACCTACTGTGAAATTGATCCCCTGATGTTTTTTGCTTTTATTTCCCCCTCTACTAACCAACCTGCTTCTTAACTATTACAGTCTCTTAGTGCAGTTCAGTTCCTTCCAGGTTTATTGCCCCAACTGTCATTTACTTGCTTTTTTTTTATACTTTGTATTTTCTTTTCTTTTCTTTTCTTTTCTTTTTTTTACACAGGAATTTAGAATTTCAAGTGTGGCAAAGGCTAACTCTACTCTGTATAAATAATATGTTTTTACCAAGTAAAACATTCTACATAACATTATTTTTTATTTAATTAATATTTTGTGTGGTGGGGTGATGTGTTCACATCCCACAGAGCTCTTGTGGAGGTCAGAGTCAACTTTCAGAAGTTCATGTTTCCTTCCACTCAGTTCAGTTCAGGAACTGAGGTGTATGTACCAACCAAGTGCTTTCACCCTCTGCCATTATCTGGTCACCTAAATTTTATTTTTTTAATGTAAAATGAACTCTAAGGTTATTTAATTTCCCATGGATACAGGGATAAACTTTTAGATTAGGCTATATTCTTTAAGTTTAAACACTTGTAGGGAGTGGCGCATGTGCACACAAGCGCGCGTGCACACACACACTACAGGTGCCATGGTTCTTTGAATTCTGATAATAGAACATGTTGACAACCCTGGTTGATGAGCAAAGTAAACTTGTTCTCTTTAGGATCTTCAAGAGTCTGATCCTCCCAATAAAGCATTTAGTTACAAAATGATACACTTTCTTCCCATGCTGAGCGTGGAAGAAGAGCCTATACAAACTAAAGCAAATGTAGTGTGGGCAGTGCGTTTTTCCAGGACATTTCTCTTGTTGCCTAGTATCATTTTATTTCCTCTCATCTTTCCTGTCTCCATATGTCTTCACGTCGGTTCTGTTCTTAGTGTTAAAGGATTAATTGGGGCTATTCTGCTATAGGATCTGTGTCATATTATTATCCAGGAGCTCTTTTATATCAAGCTAAACTAGCATAAAGTTATTGACCGATGATTAGCATCACCAAATGAAATGAAGTCTTCTGTCTTTAAATTCAATCTTAAAATATTTAATAGCCTATTTTAAATAAAGTGGTTATTGAATCCACATTCAAGAGAACTGAAATGTTCTGCCCTTTACATGACATCACCGATTTTTCCAAATGCTGTGAACATGAATCACCTTGGTCTTCAGTCACCAAGGTCTGACATTGGTGATCCTTATGCTTCAATGCCTTGTCTCTAATGACATGAATACTTTATATATGCAAATGTGTAACGTATGTATATGTATTTGATGCTGGCCTAAAATAGCTTGAGTCTTCCCTTTTGTCTTGTTGTCTACAGTGAAGTAGAAAGGAGTCATTAAGAATAATTAAGAGAAATAGATTCAGCAATATATTCAGACTTTTAGGCAATGGGGATTTCTCTTTTATCTCAAACAATAAGTTATAAATTTTTGCATGATTCAACTAAAACGTTTTTGTCTCTTATTTTCTTTTAGTATCTACTCTCTGCGTGAATGGACCATGACAGGGGATGCTGTAATCACCCTGCCATGGTGTTCTTGAACACAACACCATGCATGCTCTGTCCTTTGTAGCTTTCAGTTAAGGAAATCATTGAACTGAACCCAATTGGAGAGTAGGAAAAAGTATAAATCATTTCTACACGCAGGCTCTCTACACTGGCACAGTAACATCCAAGCTCCATTTGCTAATAGCATAAACTTGTTACATATAAAGAGTACAAAAAAAGATTCCAATTTCTTAGGGAGAGATAGTTAGAGATTTCACATGAAATGTAATTAGTGTGGTTTGGTTTAAGTCTCCATGTGCTTAGTGTAATTTCATGTAAGTTTCACAGACTGAGTAGAGAAGAAATTAATAGAGATTTATTTTAGAGTATGACAGTCACTTCGTTTTTAGGCACTTGGTGCATATTAATATGATATTCTAAGCTTTAATTGTGGTATACTAATTTGAATTTTTTCATTGTATATTTAATTCCAAAATATTTCTTCATGTAGAAAATATTTACACTGAATGAGCAATTTTCCTTTCCATTTTTATCACCTAAATTTAAATATTTCTTTCTTCCTCACGCCATAAAATGATTTTACTTTCACCTCAAACTTGTTAGTTATATAACAACATACATTATGTCCTAATATGCATAATTTTATTATACCTGTGAATCACACTGTCTTCCCTATTAGTTTAATGTCTGGCACATATCTATGTACATAGCAAAACAGATACACAATACTGTTTCTTATGCTCAAATCTGCCTGCAAGTATATTTCTGCTTTTTTATTCATTTGTTACTATGATAGGTAATCATAGTACATATTGATAATGCTTAGCTATAAGTATATACTAATTGACCATCTAATCATACCTATCAAATTTTTATTTTCATACTTTTTAAATAAAAGTAAGAAAGCTGATAATTTTAAAAATTGAAAAATACAATTAGCTTTTACGAAAACAATTCCGAGTAGTATCTTTTACATGCTCACTGTTGTGTCTTACTTCCAGGAGACTCTTCAGTAGAAGTTAAGAATTCCTTACATTTTAGAAGCCATTAACATTTTGAAGTTGCAGAATCCTGAGGTCAGCAGTAAGCAGGCTAAATGGTACCCACGAGGAAGTCAGCACATGTCCCCAAAAGTAAATTTCTTATCCCCTTATCACAAGAAGCAGCCTATTAAGTAGTTATGGTAGTAAATTTTAAATTCCCCAGAAGAAAAGGTTGACAAAATTGAATTATGAAGAAGAGGAAAGAAGATTAAATTACCAGAATAAGAGCAAAGTCTTGAGAGGAACTTCATAGCAAGCTTCAGGCCTAGGAAGTTTTATTAAGTAGGGTGTGGGAGGGATACAATGAGATAACATTGCTGAATTTGCAAATGTTTAGGGCTATCTGTGTGTAATGTCTGAAGGGTGTAAACACTGCATGAGAGGATAGAGGGAATTAGGAAAACCTTGACATTTGGAGGTTTAAGCACAGTATATCCCCAGTCCTAGAGTCTTGTGACAACGTAGTCCACCTTCCCTCTCTAAAATGAGAAAACTGAATCAGAGGGAGGTTAGGAAAAGAGAGCAAGAACATTACATCAGATTTCAGAGAATGATTTATAGACCCCACACAAATATCAACTGTTATAATTACTACCCTTTAGATTTACTTTTTTGTAATAACATTTTTGAACCATTCCTGGGAGGAATGAGATTGTTTCACGGCCTTTGCCATTTAAAATTGAGCAGTATATATTCGATAAGTTCCTATTATGTTTGCAGTTTATAGTCAAATTAGGTGAAAGGATCAAGTTGTAACTGTTTCCACCTATTTGTCCAACATTTATCATTACACTTGTTGTAAAAACACCAGAAACAGACACCCACTCAGCATTCTCCAATAGCCAAGTCCATCCAACCTTCCTAAGCAGAGTACAGGAGGGCCAGACCCAGTGCTCCTTCAACCATAGCTATGGAATTCTTTCCTCTTGATCCCAAAGTAAATGAGTCAACTGGAAACAAGAGAAAATTATACCTAGAGCCATGGACTCAGGTATCATTTCTATCTGTAAATATTGACATATTAGAATGTAGAGTGTATGTGAGGATTGCTATCATCAAAGAAACCACAATGTTCACTTATTATTGCTATAATGCCTAGATGTCATCTTCACATTAAAAATATGGTATTAGGCATATAGGACTATCATTGTCATAATGAAATTTAAATTATATAAATTTAAAAATTCATTCAGCTTTCTTTCAAATGTATTACTGGGAACTGTTGCAGTCAGACTATGCCCTAAATTATTCCATATTGCGGAATCAATGACAATCAGATTGTACCTTACCCTGAGTGACTCGAGTTTGCACAGTGCCGTTTGTCTTCATATTGAGTGAAATCACATAGGTAAATGACATTGTTTCTCATTGTACACATGCATACTGCTCCCTGTTCAACATCATCTGTGAGACACAGACTGATACATCCCTTATGCATCACAATAAAAGGGTACCAACTATATAAACTTATTAACATATACAACACATATAGAGAAAATATAAGCATATGAACATATTAAAATCATTTCAACAAACATGTTTGAGTGTTTATTGACCCACCAGTATGACAAAGGGTAAAGGCCCATGATTTGGAGTGTATAAAGAGGGATGTCAAATTAACATTGTGAGGTCAAAGGCCCCATTATCTGCCTGCCATCTGAATACCCATTGCAAGTGTCAATGACTGACAAGATCTAGATTGTAAATTATCACCTTTTTGTTGTTTCATTTCTTTTATTTTTAATTAAAAATTATTTTTATCAACTTTAATTGTGCATTGGAGTATAGGTGTGCATGTGGGCACGCACCTGTGAGGGCAAGTGCCTCCAGAGACCAACGGCTTTCGATCCTTTGGAGCTGAGCTATAACCAGTTAGGAGCTGTCTGACATGGGTACTGGGAACTGAACTAATGGAAGAGCAACAAGTACTCTCTTTATTGCTGATCCATCTCTCCAGTCGTGTGTTTGCTCTTTGTTTTTTTTTCTCTTCAGAATCATATTTATTTCTTTAGTTACACATACATAATGAAATCATGGCATTTGCAAGAAATTGGATGCAACTGGAGACAATTATGTTACACAAAGTACGCCAAACTCAGAAATACAAACGTGTTCATTACTTTCATATGGAGGATTTGATTACTATAAGCATTTATCTATATATAGATATTCATTTATTTATTATCTACATCTTTTTATATAGATAAAGACAGAAAGATATATGAGTAAAATTAAAATGGATGTGAAAGATTGTTGAGAGGAAGAAGAAGAAGAAATTGAAAGGATAAAGGGATCAACAAAAGAGGTTAACGGGTGTGAATTTGAGCAAAGCACATAATATCCAAATACAAAATGTCATAAGGAAGCCCATGATTTTGCACAATGAATACTAACACACACAAAAACAAAAAGTCAATTATATTTCATAGATGCCTATCAAATGAACATTCAGGTATGCGATTCAGAATTTTAGGGGAATGTACTGAGGATGAAATTACAATAGTAAAAGATATTGCCTAAATCAGCCACAAACACCTAGATGATTAAATGAAGGTGATGGGTGTGTTGGTAGAAGAGAGATGTGGTCTAAGGTCCTCAGATTCAGAGTCATGGAGCTTTACAGAGCGTGTAGCAGAAGAATAGAATTAATGCACTGGGAAGAAGGCAGATATGGCAGCACAAATGCCAACGGGAGCAATGGCCTGGAAGGTGGAAGCTGGTAGCCTTGTTACATTTTAAAACTACCTCGTACTTCATTTACATCATCCCAAATCCATCATCTGACTTCCAAATCATTCTCCTGGTGCTTTTTGAAAGAATTCTTGTTTCTACTAGGACTTGCAAATGTTGTAAGTTAAATCACTTGTCAAGTAATTGGTAACCTATCTTTGAAACATAGACTTCAGTGGTAATTTCGTTAATTAAATCAATGAACTTCCCACATGTCTAATGAAATTATCACCGACATCTTTTAAACTGCACTGGGGAGGTGTTGCAGACCTGGGAATTCAGGCAAAGTCGAAATCCCGCACAGGAAAGAACAATACACCTTTAAAAGATTAAAGTAAACTAAGTCTCACCCAGCCTCCCACTCCACGACTGGAAATAATTGATATATTCGTGCTCCTGATGGGCCTTGAGCAAACTGTAAGAACCAAAAATAAATTACCAGTCCTTATTTTCACCCCTCTTAGTCATAATTAGTACAAGGTTACAGAGTGAAAGGGCGCAAGGCAGGGCAGTAGACATCTCTTCACCTGTTCACCCAGTCAATCACCCACTTTCTCTTGGTTGTAGCTCACCTGCAACCTTCTCCCTGCCTTGGAGGTAACAGTCCTCATATCGACATCTAAAACACTGTTTTCCCAGGCCTAGAGCTGACTTGACTTTGCCTCTGCCGCTCTTTCTCTATTCATCATGAATATATCCACCAACATAACTATCACACTCAAAAACACTGAGCTGTTTTTCAGAGAGCAAGAAGTCCCCAGTACCAAGCCATTTAGCTAAGAGGAGTAGAAAACTTGCATCAGGTTTAGTACCATGTGGATGTGGCTGGGCAGTGACGTTGACTATGACCAACACTGTCCCTAGTGGTGATGAAAACCAGAAGTCAGGACCACAAGGGGTGCACCCACCCACGGAGACAGTGGGGCTGATCTATTGGGAGCTCACCAATCCCAGCTGGACTGTGACTGAAAAAGCATGGGATAAAACCGGACTCTCTGAATATGGCAGACAATGAGGGCTGCTGAGAAGTTAAGGACAATGGCACTGGGTTTGGATCCTACTTCATGTTCTGGCTTTGTGGGAGCCTAGCCAGTTTGGATGTTCACCTTCCTAGACCAGGATGGGGGGGGGGACTTTGGACTTTCCACAGGGCAGGGAACCCTGACTGTTCTTCAGACTGGAGAGGGAGGGAGAGAGGGGTGGGAGGAGGGGGAGGGAAATGGGGGGCTGGGAGGAGGCAGAAATTTTTTTTCAATAAAAAAAAGAAAATAAATAAATAAAAGGCAAAAAAAAATAAAAAAGAAACCTGATGAAGTGAGCTCAGCAGAAAGAACTCCCTGGTGTTCTTCAAATAAGGCCCTATCGACAATAGAAAGATTCTGAATAACAGAAATGATGGAGCCTTGTCCCTGTATAGATTGAAGCAGTTTATTTTGTGTTTACATAAATGTAATATACATCCTATTTTAAAGTACTTCATTTTCAAAATATTGTGTATATCCATTTATCATTGTAGATATCACTATTATTAATGCATGGACATCTGAAGGAAATATGGCAGCCAACATAGAACCTTCTGTTCTTGTCCATGGCCATCACACAATGCAGAGTGTGTTTGGTCTGTCTGTAAGAGTTTTCATACTCTTCATTACCTCAGCATTGCTAAGCATCCAAGCAAAGTGTCTCCTCCAAGATTCAAAGCAAACAATATGGTCATATCCTCTTCAAATTAAAAAAAAAAAAAAAGAAAATTCCAGAGTAAACTTTCTCTTTAAAAGAGTGAACTTGGAAAACAAGGTTACATTCTTCTAAAGGAAGCCCCATATCCAACAAGTGAGATGTTAGATTCTATATGTCCATGGCTAGCATCTTGTATTTTGTTCAGAACATGGTCTGCTCGAGGTGTGGAAAGCCCTTTTCACTAGTTTTGCTGTTTAAAGCTCACATCAGCATGCTCGTGAGCTGGTTTTTCTCAGTGCCTATAGCTTCCTTTTGCAAATGATCACTGCTGATTGCCATCTCCTCTGATTTCGTCAAGGTCTCCACTGAGACTCCAGCTACATTCCCATAGTTCCACACGATCTCTGTAAGGAGCTGCATGAAGGAACTTGAATCTTACAGTACTCTGCATAGACTCTTTTGATTTGCTTCAGAATTTTGGCCTAACCCCCATGACATTATAAGACTTGCATTCTGCATGCCCCAAAGCTATATTCAAACAGACAATGCAAGTACTGACTGTCGATGTGATTGCTTCCTGGACCATGAGCCAAAATTAAGGAAGCCTTTGAGAGGCTTGGTGGGTGCTGGGTATAGGAAGATTTCCTGGTTGCTTAGGACAAGCAGGGTATCTGGGATTGCTTTTTTAAATGAAAATCTGTTGAACAAATATACATTTTTACCAGCTTGAGCCTTTGATAGGTGGGATGGCCTTGGCAAATTTTAAATTTTAGTATTTATATAATGTGTATGACTATTCTGCTCATATGTATGCTTGTGTACTACATGCAAGTCTGATGCCCATGGAGACTAGAAGTCAGAAGAAAGATCACTTTAGACTCTGGTTACAGACAGTAGTGAGTCACCATGAGAGCGTCATGAATCAGTTTCAGGTCCTGTGGTAGAACAGTCAGTGATTCTAAACACTGAGCCATCTCTCCAGCCCTGGTTTAGGAGATCTTGATATAAATAACCTTGACTCATGCTTCCTATTATTTGATATCAAAGAACTTGTTTCATTTTAATGGTGCTAATAAAAATAGTCTCTTTTTCTGAGTTGTTCCTTTTCTGGCCAATCTGTCAAATATTTCAAATCTTTCAGTTTTATATTTCCCTTTACCTAATTGTCTTTGCAAGTAACTGTGGCTAGAAAACCATGTGGTAAAAACTATGTTGCACTCTGAGTCCATTGCTATCTTGAAATATTCTCGGGCCAATAGACAAGTAGCTAACCTTTAAGTCTGGCCTCCAGGAAGCCTCAGAATGTAGATGAAATGTCATTCTTTGCACAGTATAGCACAAATAAACTTGAGTCTAACTCTTTATAGAACCTTCATCTACAACCCCATCAGTCCACCCTTAAACATCCATGCTCCTATCATCATTACAGTATGTAATCATATAATAATTTAACAGGTAAAACCTGTTAAATTTTAATTTTAGGGTTTCTCTAATGCCCTCCTCCATACTTTTCTAAATTCCTCCTGAAAACCAATCTCACAAGCTTCTTACCTTC
The DNA here is from genome assembly GCF_037038515.1 of Microtus pennsylvanicus. NCBI lineage: Eukaryota > Metazoa > Chordata > Mammalia > Rodentia > Cricetidae > Microtus > Microtus pennsylvanicus. The sequence goes on from NC_134589.1 coordinate 81,869,093, forward strand.
TCAGACAGAGTTTTAGCACCCCACTCCTGGAATATTTTTACAATACTATTTAGCATTCCATCACAATAATAAGGACTGAGATAGTCATTATGTAGAGATAAGGTTTATTTGGGATTCATGGGTTTGGAGGTTTTTTTACAGGACCAATTAGTTCTTTACTGAGAGCTTGTGGTATGGTGAAGAATAACAATGATGACAAAATTTTGGTGAGGGTGAAACATGAGCCTTATGATGCAGATATAAAAGAAGATAAAATCAGGGCTGTACTAAAATTTACACAGATAAGCCCTCAAGGAGAGAAAAGCTTCTCATGAGGCCCTTTTCTTCCCTTTAAGACAAGGAACAAAAGTACTTCCCCGGGAAGCAAGCTTTCCTTATAAGGAACTTTGGGGCACACCAGAAATGTACACTACAGCACAGAGGGTCATCCTATGGTGACTATATTATCTCATTTATGTGTAATGAGAAAAATGGACAGTCAAACACAAGAGGTATTTAGAATTCAAAATAGCTGCATGCTTCATCTTTACTAATTTGGAGGCTGTAAATGAAGCCATGCTGAGGTTTGCCAGGTAAGGCATCAGGGCATCTCAAACCTTCACCTCTTTCATCTCTTACAGTTTAGGAGGAAGGAAACATCCAGGCTTTCCCATGCTGCATTGCAGAGTTTTATTGTGTGAGAAGCTTCCCAAAAGAGTATTTCAAGTGACAGATGATTTTGTTGTGCCCCTAGTCCACAGCACCAATATCCACTATTCTGTGGAGGATTAACTAGAGTAAGCACCCTGCAGTCACTGGTTATGAATTGTAAATGTGGGGCAATTATGGTTTTTGAAGCACAAAACACATTTTTAATAGTGATTTGTGGAGCCTGTTTTATTGGGAATGAGCTGAAAACTGCCAGATTCATTAGCTGTTAGAGCAATGCTGGTCATATCTTTTGTGTGTTTGTGTGTTGGGCTTTCTTAATCAAAGGAATATGCTCACATAATTTCTTTTAAATTACACATGGTAGGGAAGGAGGTGAGCGGCACTGGAAGGTTTGTGAAGAAAGCTCTGAAATAGGAATGCCAAGAGTGGATCCATATTAAAAAATATTTAATGAGCAATAAAATGCTTCTGTGGAGAGAGTCCAAAGGAGGCACAGCATAGTCCACGAAAGAGAGAGTGTATGCCAATAATTCCTCTGAGAATGGTATAGTCTTCAGGCTCCAATTATGTTGTGCTGCTCAGGTTTGCTTGTCTGATTGTCTTTAGGGTTGTTCTTAGGCTTTTATTGTTTTTGTTAGGAAACAAGACTAGTAAACTCTGGTGATATATTTTTAAACAAAGATTATTTTATGGACTGAGCACTAACATATCTTATGTAAAAGCAAAACTCAAAGCAAAACAAGAGAAATCATTGTATCAAAACTGAAAGACACACTAGCAGAAGAAAGCAGGAAGGAAAGGCTTAGGTACTAGGAATGTCACTCAAGTTTCATTCATCCATCAAGATAAAGTATTTGAATATGCTAGAGTCACATTATCTTGATAAATGTGTGCATATATTTACTAATATATAGAAAGAGATAGACAGAATCAGTACACATATTAATCAAATAATCTACATATAAGCATTTTCATTGCATATGTTGAAAAATTACTATAGGACATATTAAGGCATTACTTATGTTAATACATGAATGTCATTGGCAGTTTTGAAGAACACATTCAGTGTGCAAACATGTCATTAGATTTATGGAATCTGTGGTAATATCAAATTACTCCTTCACTGATGTAGCTTAACATCTTATCTGAGTTGTAACAAAATCATGGCTCAAATAAAGACTCATTTCATTTATGAACAATTGTGTGATGAAGTAGTGGTGCATGTTTTGCAAGGCTCAAATGACTTCTTTCCTGATGTCATAATAGCTTTACCCAAAAGGTCCTTTACCTCCTGTCTAGACTTCAAAATATGCAACTTATAACTTTAAAGACACCAACAAATACTTTTGACACCACCCCATTTTACATGCACTTGGGACCATTCTAAGTTGTAGGAGTTTGCTGAGACAAAAGAACTTCATTGAGTTTTCAGTGTCCCTGTGAATGGTCTTTGCAAGCTCTGGGTACTTATATAACCAAACTGATGTCTTGTGAAGATTATTTTTTTTATGGGTTAGATTCTCTAGGCTCCATTACCGGTTATTTCTTCAGATGTTAATTTAAGGTATTGTTTTAAGAGTATATTACATGTGACTGAACACTTATAATATCTTTGAAATAAAGCACATGAAATAAAGCACATTACCTACATAACAATGGGCGGTCTTACTCAAGTGGTGGAAGATACTGAGGTCACAAATTACACTTTTCTTAAGTGTTTTTCTTAAAGCTCTAACATAGAAATCTTTTCAGAATTTTAGCATGTTAATTTACTATTTCTATTTTCTATATTTATTCTTTTATCATTTAAGTTTACAATATGGGAACATCTATTTTTTTCCAGACTGCAAGTTTCATGGAAGTCGAAATGTCATGTTTCATAACTTTTTCTCAGGTCCTTTTTCTGACAAACAGTATAATCTTCTTGTGCATTCCCTGGAAGACAGAAAAAGCTAACAAATAAAATACTTTTACTTTTTTTTTGACCTTAATGTCTTCCAAATTTACAATTTTTGTTTTTAAACATGATTCTCAAGAGCAAATATACAGCTTTCATTTAATATAACTAATTGTATTTGAGTAATTCTTGTGCGTGCACTGTTATTCAGGAGTGTATTTATTGTTTATTAGCCTTCAGGGAAATGTCTTAAGTGTAAGAGAAGATAAGAGACAGACGGGTGCAAGTATTTGCTGAGCTGTTCAGTGAACTACATTATTGAAACACTGTCACACACCCAGGCTTTGTTCAGAATTCTTAATTGGCCTGCATATTCCATTCCCATCAACAATTCTACTAGCAGTGTACAACTTGCTATCTCTTAGATCCCTCACAGAATAGCCAATGAAGTAAAGTTTCTCTTCCTACAAGGTATCCTTCTCCTGAGCTAAGAATACACTGATGAAATAGGCATCTCATATGATAGGACTTACATATCCAGTTATATGTTCTTTTAGAAACTATTAAGCCCTCATTGTGCTGTGTACCTTGATAAACTCCACAAAAGAAAAGGTGAATAAAAATTCTTTCTCTTTCCAAGTCACGAAGATTGAGGAAAATGTTATACAATGAGTAGCAATTTTTTTAATACAACTTTGATTGACAGCTTGCTGAGTTTGTGACTGTGTACACATCCATTTAACTAGTATGTAAAATATTCCAGAAAATCTTTTCTGTATTTCCCAGTCAATCCTTCTTTCCCATTAGAGAACTGATACTCCCATGTATAATATCTTGGATTATGTTTTTATTCTCAGAAATATTTAAGTAGATTCTTTGAGACTGTGTTTAAAGTTATCTACACAGGAATCACTGCCAAAGAGGGCATGTAAGACTGTATGTAAGAGACAAAAGAAGGAGGCATCAACACTAAAACAATATTCACAGACATGATAGCTCAGATACACATACTAGCTCACAGCAGCTAAAACTGCATGCACAAGATGTGCACAAAATTAAGCAGTTCAAATCTCACCGTGGTTAGAGAGGGAGCTCATGAAATTCAACTCCAAATGAGGAGCTACTGACAACTATGGATGTGGGCAAGGAGCAGTACATTTTTGTGAGGGATGAGGCCTCCTATAGACTGACCCATAGAGGTTTTCACACTCATACACATAAGGGCAACACTAAGTGGGTCCATTGGATTTTAAACTGGGTTCCATGAAGTTTGAAATGAAATGGGGTGGAGAAAATAGAGCAGGAATTAATCAGAGAATGGACAATGGGTAGATTCCATTAAAGCACATTTTAAATTGTGTATGTGTGTCTGTGTGTAAACCATAAAACCGTTATTCAATAAAGTTAAGTATGAGGTGTTAGAAAATGGAAACAGTATAAAGATTGTAAATTTCTCTGAAGGATGTGAGCTCAATTGGATCTGGAATGATATGTACCACTTAGTGCATGAAATATATGAGGTAGGACTTACACGGAGGGCAGGCAGGAAGTGGCATAAAGAAAGAACAAAAGATTTTGTGTAGACGTCAGTGTGGGAGGTCCTTCTGTCTATGTGTGTTTTTATTGGTTAATGAATAAGGAACTGCTTTGAGCCTATGGCAGGGAAGAAGAGAACTAACTAGGCAGGGAAAGCTAGGCTGTATGCTGGAAGAAAGAAGGGCAGAGTCGGAAAGAAGCAATGGAGCTGGCAGAGTCAGACATGCCGAAACACTAGCCGGTAAGCCACAGCCATGTGGCGATACACAGTTTAATAGAAATGTCATAAATTAAGATTTAAGATTTAGTCAATAAGAACTTAGAGCTAATGGGCCAAGCAGTGATTTAATTAATACAATTTCTGTGTGATTATTTTGGGGCTAAGATAGCCAGGCAGCCGAAACCAACAAGCAGCCTTCCACTACATTTGGTGTGCAAAGGTAGTGTACTAAATCCATGTAAAACATAAAAAACAAACAAAAAACAAAAACAAAAACAAAAAAACCTTGAAAAGGAACTCTAGATACAGAAAAACAAAGTTTAGTCTCATTTTTTTTTTCGGCTGGCATGTTGCTCTTCCCTTAACGGAGGTTTTCCTGATTTAGCCATAGCAGAACAAAAATTTTTGTGTAGATATCAGGTAGATTATTTTACTACTCAGTGTTAGTGGTAGATGAGACATACAATACAAGCAAGAGAGTTAAGAATGCATCAGACTTTTCCTAAAAGACTAGGAGTGTCTAAAATGCCATGAATTCTGGAGAATTTGGAGCTTCCCTCTTGCAAGTGGGGATTTTAGAACAATGACAAAGAGAGAAGCAACATTCCTATGGCAGGAAAGAGTTGGTTAACTAGAACGGCAAGATAACAAATTGGTCTCTTTCCAACTACTGTTTTTCAAGCTTTTTGCCAACATTCACTGCTAACTAATTTGGGTTTTCAACTGGTAATAGCGAAAAGAGAGAACTGACCGTAATGAGGCTCTGATCTACACACACAGACACACACACACACACACACACACACGCACTAAAATATTATTTTTAAAAAAGGGCCTACAAGATTAAAAAGGTACACCTCTGAGAATGTCTGTTGGGCCAATTCCAGAAATAACATGATCCTAGTGACTCGGAACTAATCAATTGATTGATGTCTTGATAAGATTAATATAAAGATGCCACTATTATAAGGTGGTGCAAGGCAGGAAACAGGACAGCTGGAGAAAGTGGATAACCGAGAACATACTATTAGTGCTACACTTTGCTCTAACTTCTTTATGCCTCTCTCATATCTCTCTACGTGTGATGTGATTCTTTACTGGAGCCAGAGACAAGGGCTCAAGGGACCGTCCAATGAAACCTGAGTCCAATAAAGAATTCCCCCGTTCCATTGTTTCTCTCAGACACCTGCTCTTAAGGATAATGTAAAATATTGACACTCTACCTGTCCACTGACACTGATGGCTTTGCAGGAGAGACAGTTCACATGCTATGTCAATCTTTCCTATCATGTTGACTATGTATCTGACATAACTTAATGAGGAAAGATTTATTTGGCTCATGATTTTAAGGTTTTGGCCCATTGTCACCTAACTGTTTCTGTTTTGTGAGAACATTATGGTAGCAGGAGCCTGTGAAGAGGGGAAGCTCTTCACCTTAAAGCAGACAGGAGACAGAGAAAAGCTGCGAGTAGAGATTAGGCAGAATCTAATTTCTCCAGGAACCCTAACCCTAGATTTTAGAACCTCCTAAAACAGTGTCACCAGGGGGGAACCAAGCATTTAACATATGAGACTGGGGTGTGAAACGTTTTCTATTCAAACCCTAACAACCAACCCATGTCCTGTAAAGGCTTATGGTCATCTCATATGCAAAAACATGGTTAGCTCATCTCGAAGATCCCTAGTGCTTTCAAAGTTCTAGTCCTGCATTATTCAAAAGTACCAAGTTCAAAGTCTTCTTGGAGCCTCAGGGTCAATCCTAGCTCTGAGTTCCTATAGATCAGAAGAACATTTCATACATCTAAGGAACAATGGTACAAAACAAACATTCCTGTCTCCAAAGGGAGAATCACACAAGATCAAAGAAAGATCAGAGCAAAGCAAGACAAAATCCCATCAGAGAAAACAGTAAATCTTGTACTCTTTGCTCAGCATCCAGGGCAGGTGGTTCTATGAGGTCAGTTCCAGTGGGCCCAGTCAATCCTTCTCTTACAGCATTGCCTTCTGCTGCTCACAAGACCTCTCTCTCCCTCTCCCAAGTTGTCACTAGGGGACAATCCATGTTCCTCAAACCTCTGACTTTCTGAGGTCTCCATTGAAGTTTAGGTTTGACACTCATGGCTGTCTAAAAGGAGCCTAACATTGTATGGACTGTCAAGACTTATTTTAAAATCTTGGTGAAAGCATTCATGACCTTATAGTTCTCTCTACTGAAACTGCAAAGTCAGCGTCATGTGGGTGACATAGTCTGTTGGACATACATAGTTACATGACTTGCAAAAGAAGGGGTGAAAATGGATAGCTTATTTACTGAATAACAACAGAATTTTTACATGGATATTTGTACTCTATGGATAATAAAGTTATTCTTTTTGTATCTTTTTATTTTTATTGAGCTCCTCATTTATTCTCTGCTCCCTCCCTGCCTCCCCACTCCCTTTCAACCCTCTCCCAAGGTCCCCATGCTCCCAATTTATCCAGGAGATCTTGTCTTTTTCTACTTCCCATGTTGATTAGATCTATGCTTGTCTCTCTTAGGGTCCTCATTGTTGCCTAGGTTCTCTGGGATTGTGATTTGTTGGCTGGTTTTCTTTGCTTTATGTTTAAAAACCACATATCAGTGAGTACATGTGATCCTTGTCTTTCTGTATCTCGGTTACCTCGTTCAAAATGATGTTTTCTAGCTCCATCCATTTGCCTGCACAATTCAAGATGTCATTATTATTTTTTTCTGCTGTGTAGTATTCCATTGTGTAAATATATCACATTTAATGTATTTTTTATAGTTCATTAAAGTTGTTTTGTTTGATTTTATTTCCAAACATTTAATATATTGATAATAATCTATGACCCATAGTCTGGGTAACTATTGCCATAAAGTGTACACATAAAAATGGCCACTTGGAGAGCCTTTAATCACAGCACTCAGGAAGCAGAGACAGGCAGATCTCTTTGAGTTCAAAGCCAGCCTGTTCTACAGAGAGAGTTCCAGGTCAGCCAGAGCTATACAAAGAAACCATGTCTTGAGAAACAAATAAACAAGCCAAAAATAATGGGCTCTTGGGCTGGAGAGATGATTCAGTAGTTAAGAGCACTGTCTGTTCTTCCAGAGGACCCAGTTCAATTCCCAGGAAAGCACATGGCAGCTCACAAACATCTAAAATGAAATCTGATACCCCTCTCTGGCATGCAGATGTATATGCAGACAGAATACCCATACACATAAAATATATAAATAAACAAATTTTAAAAAGATGAACTTTTAGAAATTCAACTCTAGTGTCTTTCCACACTGAGTAGTTAAGCTGTGTCTATAGTGTTCTAATATAAATGATAAATATCAAGGAAATGGTAAAGCATAGTTACTGATGTACCTTTAACCAAATCAGTTAGCCAAGAGGATGGAGTCTGGTCCCTGGACTCCCAGGAACATTCAAAGATAGTAACAGAGTGTCTTTGGAGAAAGGACTTGTAAACCCCTGGTCCAATAAAACACAAGGGAACATGTGAATAATTTTTTTTCTTCAAATTTGAGATGTTCTTCTTAAAAATAAGATGTGAGAGCCAGACAGGGCTCTGTGAAAAAGAATCCCTCTTGTACTGCAAGAACATCTCAAGATGCTAACTCAGAAACACACTTGAGTGATCGCTGAGTGGCAGTGAGATCACCAGCAAAGAACATGTTCTGTGCAGTGAGGGCTAAATAAAGAATTGTTTTGATGGTGTGGATGCTCAGCACTGACATTTAGCTGAAAAAATAGGGTGATCCATACATTCATCTGGCTTGACTCATTGACTAGACGCCACAGTGAACTCTCCGCTTAGAAATGAGGAAGTATACATTAGTAAAGCATTATTAATGAAGGGCTTAAAATAGAGCTCCCATACTGTATGTGGTTCAGCTTCATTTTTTCCTTTCTTTTTTTAATTGAGCATTTTTTTTTCTGGTATCAGATGCTGCCCTGATACACGCAGTAAATAATCATCAAGTGTTGGAGAATGTATGACTTGTGATAACTTAGTCATTTATAATACTACAAAATGGATTTTTATCTTATAATTCCTGGAATAAACAATATGAGAATGCTCAGAAGTGTATCAGGAAGAGGAAGCATATACTTATTATACATTTTAGATAACAACAACACAGTAAATATTGAGTATTTCTTCACTTCCCTCAAGCAACAGTTTATAAATGAAATTTGAAAAGTACTTTCAATATTCATGTTAATTTATTTGGTATGTTTTTATTTCTGGATGAAAAACTTACAAAATCAGTTTACTTTCAACCTTAAAATTCAAAAATTGCATTGCCATATCATTTTTAAGAATACTATCTTTAGAGAAAATGAAAACCTCTCTGTCCCAAAAGTTTAATGTATATTTCACAGAAAATAAGTTACCTTAAATTTACAAGGATGCAGATACTGCACTTATCTTAAATACATCATCATTTAATTAAATCCAATTTTAAAATATATAATCACCTGGGAAACCTGGGTCTATTGGCCAGCAATTCAATGGATATACAAGATTATTGTACCACAATTATAAGTAATGTATCTTATAAAACAAAAAGCATATTTATGCCTTTTCCTTAATTGTTTATTAAGTCTCTTTCATCACACCTTATATGAGAAGTAGGCATTGGATTTCTCTTCGTACAGACAAAACACACACACACATACACACACACACACACACACACACACACACACCTCAGAAAATGCCAGATTTTATCCAATGCCACCCACTGGCCAGAATTCCTACTCTGCCATATGTAGAGATTGATGCAAATAAAATAATCTTTATATATTCAAATCTTGATTCTTCAAGGCTAGAAGGGAATCCGTATGCCATCTGGTTCTATCACGGAGACAGAAGAAAGCAAAGATTCAGTTTCTCAGTAATTTCCCTCATTCCACTTTTACCTTCTGTTTGTTGTTTTTGTTCGTTTGAGTGTGCTTGTTTTTCTGCTTTAGGAAGCTTCCCACCTCCAGAATTTGAAACTTTATTATAGTCTTAGCCTATCTAGATGATAACAAATGATGCTCGTGCATTAAGACTAAGAGAATGAGGCCAGTTTGAAACTGCAGCTGTCTCTCACCGCCCGGCCATAGCCTGAAAGGTGTGGATGAGTCTGTCTGTGGTGCTCCAAGTTAGCTAAAGTATTTATAATCTAGACTTTGACTTCACCACTGGAACTTACAGAGGTTCTCTGTGCAATGTGCTCATACTGAGATAATTACCAGCAAATATTATTTGTCACAGCTGCTCTCAGAGAAGAAATAAATGTGAGTGAATGACATGATTGAGATTCTCTGTTAGATTAGATTTTATACTGTTTAGTATGACTGATAACATAAGACCGAGGATTAATTTGGTTGAAATCACTGTTGTTTGCTTGGGATATGTAAATAAGTCAATGCAGTTCAAAGTGAAAGGCAAGTTCTCTATTAAAATCATTTCCATGTTTATTGCACTGAACAGTTTTATGTGCTATAAATCCATGAAAAATCAATACCCACAAAACATGCAATTTTCATATGCATGTGTGTACACAGACAGTTGGAACTTCATGCACACGAAAATTACGTGTGTTGTTTTTAATTCCTATCTGGATACAGTAACATGGCTCAAAGTGCCTTTTCTGTTAAAACTACTGAAGCCTGATTTCCAACACCTTGCTATCTTATCTGCTTCCCTTCAATCTCTCAGTTAATAGGATTTCTATAAACCAGCACAGCACTGGGTTCATAGCTCAACAGATTAGACTGTGGGCTTTCATCCTTGGAACCTGGTTCAAATTCAGTCACCACCAAGATGTCCAATAATCCTCCATGGACAGATTGCTCTCACAAGGGCATGAAGTCAAGTTTATATTTGAACCTGACTTTTCTTCTTTGCTTTCACTATATCTCTGCTTTATTTCATTCATGTACCTGAAAAATTATACAGTATATATAAGCATTTCAGGTTAAATGATAGACCTGCTTTCCTTCTCAAAAATTTCAGGGGGCAGGAGATTTTTCTTTTATTTCCCCTAACCACCTATGTGTTAGAAACATTCAAAACCGGGGTCAAACTATTTTGTAAATCTTTACTTTTGTTGTTTGCAAGGCTTGAAGATATTTTTATCTGAATTTGAAAGAAAAATCCTAGTCAAAAAAACCTAAAATCTTCTGCAGCTGCCCAGAGGAGATTGACAGAACAGAGATCGAGAAAGTCATGCTTCCTGTGTTAAGCAGACATGGAGGTAGGGTACATGGTGAACTAACAGCCGTATGTTGAGAAGTGGTGTTATACAAAAAGAGTATAGAAGCCCAAATACAAAAAAAAAAAATTAAGTATACTTAGTTTCTGGCTATCATCCAAAGAAAAACAGATGAAAGAACAAGGTTTCATCTTTCTGAGTCAGGACGTGGAAAGGCCAGCAGACCCTTGCGAACCTCCTGGTTTCTCTGGAGTCACACCTACTTCACATGGATTTCTGGCTACTTCCTCATAAGGACAATCAATTCCTCAATATATCAAAGCAATATATATATATATATACACACACACAAGTCACACAGATTCTAATTCTAGGCTTATCACAGAGAATTCAGGGCTTTTTTGTTTTGAGGCAAAAACAGGTATCCTTTAAAACAAAAATGTTAGTAATATTTTTGAACAGAGTAAATGGAGCATTCCTCAAACCAATTCATTAAAATATTTTCTGAGAACTGAATCCCCACTCCTAAGAGTGTATTTCCAGGGCAAAACTGTATTGAGCAAAGTTTCTGCAGACTAAACCTTAAGAGCTGTTGGAATATTGTGAATGTCTTTGTTCTGCACAGTCGTAACACTCTGAACTTTCAAACCTTTTAAAGTGGGAAGGATTAAGACTGACATATAATTTTGAAAGAAACTATTGTCTAGTATGACTAATTATAAGTAGAGTTTGTCAGAATGAATAACATCTGGAGAATGGTTTTGCCCTTTTGTCCCCCGAATGGTGGAGGGGCTGGGATGGCTACACATCTCTACTCAAAATCAACCAAGGCTGCAAACGTATTCTCTGGAAGATTAGAGGGGAGATGGTAGGATCAAACTTAATCCCTGAATAAATCTCCTCCTTTTCAACACTTTCATGCATTTTCTGTACATTAAATGATACTAAGTTGGAATGTATGTTATATCTCTTTTACCATCTAAAAATTTTGATAATGAAATTCGCCTTTCTCATTTCTCTTTATTTAATTCACTTGAATAATAGAGAGGAGTATGTTAAGGTTAGATCTTTCCCCATCGTATATGCTTACATCTTTATTGTTACTAAGTATAATGTGAACTGCTGATGATCTACTGTAATGTAGAAGATAGAAAATATTAAGTGTTTTAACAGACCAGCTAGAGAGAGTTTGCAAAGATCTTAACATCAGTTATATGAAGCTATATTTTTTCTTACTAGAACACCTTTATGTTTGTTGATATTAAAGGTACTTTTTGTTATTTAATCAGATTAAGTGAAGAACTATACAATGTGATAGTCACTTCAGATATCAAAATTGGCTTAAATCTCTGCTAATTTATTCATAAATGGCAAAGTAACTCTTACATATATACATATATAGGAATATATGTATATAAGTACATATATAAATATATACTTCAAAATACAAGAATCCAAAATCACTCTTCCACATAGATTTTTGTGGAAATATTTGACAGAAATCATAAATGGGTTTAACGGTATGTATAAGTTTAATTGTATCACACATGATACCTGTTAAATAAAGGTGCATGTTCAGGTCATGTAAGGCAGAATAGGTACAGTTAGTGTGATAAAAATGATTTTAATAAGGTTAATGCCAATATCTTAAGTTGAATTAAAAGATAACTCATGGCGATGATGTACCACTTAAAAACACCTTAGTTTTATACATCTTTTAATTGTGGTGCTTCAAAAATCTATATAAAAATGTTAGGGCTAACACTGCTTTTGTTCTAGAATTCAGGGACAATTTTATTCTAGTCTACATGCAAAGTGCATGTATTCATTCATGAAGATGAAAAGATTATTGAGTTACATAAAATGAATATGCATACAGGGGCCATGAATACCTTGCCCTGGAGTCTAGGGACCTACAGTTAAAATTTAGGTTTTTTTTTTTTAGTAGTTCCTATTTACAGTTATGTCTAGGAGTGTGGTTAACCGAAACACATGAGAGAGACTCAAGCCAGGTCATCTGCCAATTGTTGCATTTAGAATAGCCAAATTGCTTCAAATTACAACATACCATCCATCCATAATAATTCAATATTTCTCATTAGTTCTGTGGGTCTTGCAGAATTATGAGTGAATTACAGAATATGGGCCTCTTATTTACTTTAGTTTAAGTAAAATATTATTGTCAATTTTAGTTTCTATCCCGTAGGAAAGAGCCTTTATACTGAAGCAGAAGAGCTACATCCTTAAAGCCGACCTCAGGGCCAGTGGTTGTTAGCTTTTCTTCACTGTGACACGCTGCTTGTGATCATTAGTATATAAAAAGGAAAGAGCTTATTTTGACTCATGGTTTCAGAGTCATCACTCCTTAATGGACTAGCTGGATTTGCTTGTGAGCCAATGGGGTGGTAAAAACAAGGACAAAGAACACATAAGAAAACAAATAGTTGCCTAAAGGCAATGGAAGCAGGAGTTTTGGAAGTGCTAGGAAACACTTACATGGATTGCCTCCAGCAGGATAAAGTATTTCGTTTAAGTTCACACCAGCACCACATATTGTTGGCCAAGCTCTTATAAAATAGCCTATGAGAGATACTCTCAAACTGGAGCAGAGTAGGAGCTCGAAATATTTAGGCATAGAGTATATACACATTTGACGTAGAATCAAAAATCATAGTAAGAGTATGTCTTAGTTAGGGGTACTATTGCTGTTTTGAAATATCATGACCAAAGCAACTTCGGGATAAAGGGTTTATTTGGTGTACATATCCTCAGTTATGGTCCATTGTAGGAAGCCAAGTCAGGAACTCAAGCCAGGTAGAACCTGGAGACAGGGCTGATGCAAAGAGCCTGAAGGAGTGCAGCTTACTGGCTTACTCCCCATGGCTTGTTCAGTTTGCTTTCTTATAGACTACCAACTCAGGGATGGAACTACCCACAATGGTCTGGGCCCTCCCCCATTGATCATGTAGTCAAAGCCACACAGCCATAGTCTAGGAGGGCATTATCTCAGTGCTGAAATTTGTGTCTTCTTGCTATCCTCAGATGACTTCAACTCGTGTCCAACTGACATAAGACTGGGACAGTGCCATCAAAGAAAATGATACAGTTAAAACACTGGGAAGTTGTAACAAACGTTCTGGTGATGTCAAAACTCAGAAATTTAATACAACAAAAGTTTGCTTTGTGTCCACAAAATTGGGTGCCTTTTATCTAACTCTCTGGAACATCCTCATAACGACGTTTCTAGGATTCATATAGAACTTTTCTGCTTCTACTAATCTCAATAATTTTCCTGTCAACTGGCGAGATAGTCTGGGGAGTCAAGTGGACTGTTTTCACTTTTCCAGCTTGTAAGTTATCCTTGCAACATTAATTAACATATCATTTTCCAGAATAGGTACCATTGGTCTGCACAGCAGTGAGGAAAGCAGTATTTATGTATTTATTTCCGGCTCCCGAAGGAGCCGAGAACACAAATTGTCAGGCATGAATACGGACTGACATATCAGAGAAGGCCTTTTTGAGGAGGTTGCATTTGACCAGACACTGAAGATAAAATATCAATTAGAAAAAAAAGTAGGCAATACTATAACTGATACCTGCAGCAAACTGAGAGAAGATGGAGGAAGAGATAAAAGAAAAGGGCATTGTGTACCAAAAGAACCAAAGGACACCAATGGGCATGAAAGGGAGGAATAAGATAGAATAAAGAAAATTCAGCAGTACCATCACCAAGGGTCTTGTAAGCCCTGCGTAAGTTTGAATATTATTCAGTAGGCCCTCGCAGACTCTTTCAAATACAGGACATCATCTCATTTGTGCTATAAAGAAACCACACTGCCTCCAGAGCAGAATATGGATTGGCAAATTTGTCTATGTCAGCCAAACCCCAATGAAATTCTTCCTCTATTGTGAGTTCCTTTCTCTGAACATTTCATTTGCTAATATTGAAAAATTTAAATTAAATATTTTGCTAGTAAAGGACATAAAACAGTCGTAAGAATTAACAGCAACAAAAAGCTATTCTATTGCAGTAATTAAGGCATACATTTGCACTGAAAGTTGCTTTTTTGAAAAATGTGACCTAAAGCTTGCCACACAAGTCTCCCTCCACCCATCACTGTTCATATGGATTTTGCACCAGCAGGAGACGGAGATTAATGAATAGGAACTTATCAAGACCTCTTTTGTTTTCCTTGCTATCAATTGTAGCTTACACAACCATTTCACATGGAATGCGAGCCTCTATTTCTTCTTCATTTCCATTCCCTTCCCCCCTCCAGGTGCCAAACAGTTTTTATACTTTAAAAGAGATAAGGTTTTTGTGAAACAAGAAAACAACTTCATGTTTTGCTTGACTCTTAGGCATAAATTTTGTAAATACTAGATAATAAATCATAGAGCCTGGAATAATGTATGTGATGTTGTAAATTTAATTTTGATGTTTCCCTGACTAGCAAAGCAACATAATTCATTCACAGTGTAATCACACCTTTTATAACAATCCCTATATGCGTATATCGGGTTAATTATAGTTGGTGTATCTGACAAGAATTTTCTGACAACTGAAAACAGTTTTCATTTCTCTTTATAAATGGGTGACATTTTTTTTCTTCCTTTGAGCTCATTTTATCAGTTGAATTCAGCATGAACTGTGAGGAAAATAATTCTAAAATCCACATTTTAGGTATTTGAGGTTGCCAAGCAGCGAAATGCAATACTGTAGGTCCTTTCCTCAAGTAAAATTAACCACGGGTTTTATAGCATGTGCTGTCCTCTTCTATAGGCTTGCCAGGTAAACACCTGAGAGTCCTAGAGCTGCTGTGTCCTAAATACCTGGCCAAAAGTAAGCAGCAGTTTGTTCCTCAATTTTCCCATGGGCTGTCTCGAGTCTCGTGTCTCTGACATTCACTGTAATAACGGAAGTGAAGCTTCTTTGAGGCACCATCGTTTTCAAAATAATTAATAGCTCTAACTTTATAGATACACCAATGTGTCACAAGAGGATTATCAAATCATTTCCCAGGAAGTGACTCACTCCTTTCAAATATGATGTGAAGTAAAATAAAATTTAAAAAGAGAAGTGAACACAAAATTGTCTTTGAAAAACACAACTTGTCCTGTTGCTCATCCCTTAAGAGTGGGAGCATTATACTGTCAGTGAAGAAATAAAAGTGTAAAGTGCAAATGCCATCGCATGCAGAACACTACTGTTCTCAGTCTTTCTGTTTGAGAATTGACCCAAGTATCGGTTTTTGTTTTCTTTTTTTTTTTTTTATTTCTAGACAATCTTTAATAGAATACCCTTTAATTAGGGCCATGTGTTTTTGGCTACAATCCACAGAACAGATATGTGTCCTTTATTGCATAGTATCAGGAGGTCCATAACGTTTATCTGTTTCCTCATTGGTGATGTCGACCTTCGTCACTTGGTGAGCGTAGTGTTTGGCAGTTTTCCTCACTGGAAAGTTACCATTTTAAATGTCTGCTATTTACATTTAATCCATCATATAACCATTTATATAGTGATAGCATTTCATTGCTATGACTCTTGGTGTTCTTTTTTTTTTTTAATTTATTTATTTATTTATTAAGGATTTCTGCCTCCTCCCCGCAACCGCCTCCCATTTCCCTCCCCCTCCCCCGATCAAGTCACCCTCCCTAATCTGCTCGAAGAGCAATCAGGGTTCCCTGGGAACTCGGTTTTTGTTTTCTAAGTGTGTGAATTTGCATGCTTTTTAAAACCAATATCCAAAACTTTATAGTGAATGAAAGCAGAGGATAGGGAACACGTGGGTGGGATGAAAATGACTGGATGTATGATGGTTTCTTTTGGGTGATTGATCTGTCAGCCACTGTGCTGCTCACTTCGTATGCTCTATTTTTCTTAATCTCTACTAAAACTGAGAGGTCTTCTCTTTCTGCAGATAAATGTTATGCTCCTTCCTAGCAGCAAGCAGGTAAAAGCTATGGACAGACCTGAACTAGAATCTACACACACACACTTTATTCTCAACTTTTAATCTTGCTTCCACTTGCAATGCTCTGTAACCTTCATAAACAATAAAATAAAATAATTGCTACCATATTCCCCAAAGGTATGAAATCTATGAGGCATTTAGACACAGCAATTAACTGATCCCATGCTCATTCTCTGCCATGTGCCATCATCTCCCATCCACCCACCATTTTTTCCAGTACTGTAGGTTCCTGTGTATGGCTATACTCAAAGCAAAGTGTGCTGTGTATAAAAAATTATGAAAAGTCAACAAGTACTAAGGATGAGTGATGATAACATTTAGAGCAGTAAACAGTGTCTGGCAGATTGTACTTTAATTAAAATTAGTGTTTAATTTGGATCAGGAAAGACTTAAAATGATAACTAGCATTTTGGGAAACCCTTTGCCTAAATTAAGTAATTTAAGCTTCACAACTAATTATTACACTCCTTTTTAACAGACAAGGCTAAAAATTAAATTGAGTAATTTGTCAGGTTTACAGAGGTAATCGGTGAAAAAGAAGCAATTAGAGTGCCTTTAAAATCCAAGGAAGGCTAGTGGCTGCTGAAGGAACAGCGGGAGAGGTTAATTCAGATTTGATAAGCAGAGTAGCCACACTGGGAAGACAATCTATGGCAATACCTATAGAATTTAGAAAGTGAGTCCTATGTCAGATAGAAGTCTGGTAGAAGACTCTGAAGTGGATAATATACAAAACAAGGGAAAGGGTACAAGATGTCTAGCCAGTAGCTCCTTCAAAGAAGCCAAAAACTTCCTACTTCATCCAGAGTAAAATGTAGCTCTTGCAATAAGGCCTTGCAAAGAACAGCTTATTGTTGGGCTTCTGTGTTAAACTTGATTCAAGAAACAAATGAGATGAACATAGGTTAAAGATTTAGAGAACTACCTTGCTACCCCTGGAAGAGTATCCACAGGTCAAACTACAAGCTGGGACTATGGAGGATAAGGAAACTGTTCAGAGCATGTGATTTTTTTTAGAGGCAGTTGCAACAGATTCTGTGGATGAGCCTCATAGGATATGCATGAAAAAGAGGGGACACTTATGACAGTGTTTGGACTTAAGTCGGTGAAACAATATTTTCATTGCCTACAGTTCAGCTCTCAAGGGAGAAGGCATGCCTGGAAAAGGAAGTATATGACTGTTGTGTAAACCCTATTAGGTTCATCTCTGTCCAAATTGTTCATCTTAGGCTACTAGAGCACAAAAGAATCTCTAGTCTCACTCTTGTTCTCAACTTATAAAAATTTCCTGATCTAACAACCCAACATATACTGTGTCTTTCCTGACACGGAAACTTTGTAACCGTGGTGTTTTGAAGGAGAATGCCTTCCATAGGCTCATATGTGTGAATACTTGGTCCCCAGTTGGTTGGACTCTCTGGGAGATATTAGGAGATGTAGCCTTTTGGAAGAGGCATTCAAAAACTCATGAATTCCCAGTGGGCTCTTCTGCCTTGTGGTTGTGAATCAAGACATGCGTGGCATATTCATCTGTTCCATCATGAACTCTAAGTCCCTAAAATCAGAAGCAAAATCACATGTTCTCATTCATAAGTTGCCCTGGTCATGATATTGAATCACGGCAATAGAAAAGTGATACATAGTTTTAGGGAATCTCAACATTAAGATGAATGTAATTTGGAAATGAAACCAGTCCCTTATACCCTTTGACAAAGTTTCAATTTTAGATCTTTGTTTTCTGTCTCTATGAAGAAATGGAATTGGTTTAGATTTAAATGTGTAGCAAAAGGTATATATAAATAGATCTCTAGTATTTAGGCATTTCTTAATAAATTGAAGGTGCTTTCCTGCTATCATTACTCTAACTATTATAAGCTGTGTCATTTAGCTGAGATTAAAGATTCTACTTTGTATTTGTCTTTGAAGCCATTTTAAAGAATATTAAAATGTCACAGTCTGCTAAGTTTATATAATTAACATGTAACTGGTGATGAATTCATCCATTTGTTTGGCTTTGTATAAGTAGAAAGTTAGAGAGAAAGGGTCGTTTCAATGTAATTGTAATTGTTTTATGAGTGAAGCCTAATACAACAGGGAGCAACCACACTCTCAGTGGGGACTGGGATAGCACCCATACGTCATGGAACAAACCCACAACCCTTTCTATCACATGGCTGTATGTGGTGGCACACCCTGTAATCTAAGTCCTTGGGAGGCAGATCTCTGTGAGCTCAATGTCAGGCTGGTCTACATAGTGAATTCTAGGCCAGCCAAGGCTACATAGTGTGAAAAATATACCAAAACAAACACAATTAAAAAGAAAATATTTCAGTGTCTTGAGCAGTTTAGTGAATGTGTCATACCAATAAAGCCTGTGCAAACTGGGCCATTATGTGGAAATGTTATGAAAATAATTGCCTACATTAAAACTGTCAATCTTGGTGCACAACTTTAATCCCAACATTGGGGAGGCAAAAGCCAGAAGATCTCTGTGAGCTCAAGGCCAGTCTGGTATACAAACATAGTTCTAGGACAACCAGAGATGTTACACAGAGAAACCATGTCTCAAAATAAAAACAAACAAGCAAACAAAAAAACCAAAACAACAGCAACAATATTAAATGATTAAAAGTTGTCAATCTATACTCCTCTAATTTTGAAGCCATCACTTCCAACTTGAATGCCAAAGCCAAGTCTTGGAGACTTGACTGAGGTTCTATGGTAAGTTGACAAACAGATTGATATTCATATGTCCGTTTGTCTTAGCCTTTGAGCATTTTATGTGAGTCTTTGTCTCCAGGAAGAGGCAATGTAAGGTTATCCTCCTCAGTGCTCATCTATTCATCATTTCTTTAATGATTCCTACACGGGGCAAAGTTTAGGTTCTAAAGCAAAACTAGCCTGTGCCTGCAAGGATAGTGCCTTTCAGAGTACGGCTTCTGAAGTCAGAGCTTGTTTGGGAATTTGAAACCTGGTACCCTAAAGCAAGGAAGTGGATTTTTGAATTATTGATATCATTTCTTTCCTATGTTTTTTTTCAGAAGTTCTAGAAACTACACAGCATTTGATTTTCCAATAGGGTGTTCTGTAGGAAGCACTGTCTAAGCCTATTATTTGTTCAATTAAGAGCCCAACAGTATTATTTACCCCCAGGAAATGTTAGTACAGTGCAGTGCTTACATACATCCGGTAAAGGATAATACCATTATGAGGAAGACAATACATTAGCCAATGAAAAGGTTGAATATGATAAAATTTACAGAATTACCACATTGGGATTTGAGATCTGTTGGTTACCAAGTCTTTCTTGGGTTTCTATTTGTTATATTCTACTTGGGAAACTGCTCAGAAAGTTAACTGTGTTGGAGTTGGTCTATCTTCCTTCTACCGGCCTTATGATCTACAAAGTGCGAAATGATGGGCATTGTAGCATGACTTGGGCTCGTCCATGTGAGATATGTTTAGAGGTGATAACAACTTTCTGCAATGTGAAGTCAGGGACTGTGCCTCTGTTTTCTTTACTTCTCTTGCTGGATAATCTAACAGACCTTTTCATTTGAGCATATATAGGTACATGAGTTATCCTCAGTCAATATTCATTTATTGTTTCTCTCACAAGAGGGAGGCGCTGTTATAGATAATAGCAATGAATGAAACGGTGCTATTTCTGTTACCTACTAAGAGTTAGACAATAAGCACATAGGCAAATGGCTTTGTAGGATACTTTCTAAACTCATAATCTAGTATAGAAAAAAAAGGAAATGCCATGAGGAGAAATTAGTAAATCAGAGAGGAAGGCCTCTCTGAGCATGAGAACGCTCCACATGGAAGCTGAATTTTGCAGTTTCAGTGGCTACCGCTGCGTGCTGTACTCAACAGAAAAGGGAAATCTGCCGAGGGTGACATGGATCAATAGTTAAATCCAATTTGAAAACACTAAAGAGCTGCACATAACTCATACAGCTTGCATTCAAAATGGTCTCCAAATAGGCTGAGTGGAAAGGGCAATGGACCCCTGTGAACAAGACACTCCAGTCTACACAGTAACAGGCCAGCAAGGGCTACCTAGTCAATTAACCCATCTAAAAAGAAAAGAAAAACCACTCTTTTAATTGTATTTTAATTGTGTATTTATTTATTTGTTTATTGTGGTGTGTGTGTTTATGTGGTTATAGTGTAGTTATTGGTGGCAGTCAGGAGGAAACTTGTGGGTATTGGTACCTCCCCCATATAGGTTCTGAAAACAGAACTTAGGTACTCAGTTTTGGTGGAAAACACCTGCATCCTCTAAGCGTCCTTCCAACCCTTTTTTTTCTCCCTTTACTGTCAATGTCTAGACTCATTCTCTGTGCTCAGTTCCAGTGTGCACTACTTCTTCTTTGATGGACTCCAAAAACATAAACTGCATCTTCCCCAAGTAGACAGAGAAGATACTTGTCACTAGAGACATCCTAAATTTACCTAATCCGCATCCACAAATACCCACTGGGAGGAAATTAGTGCTTAAATAATTAATCCTGGGTTACACAGGTAGGCATCACAAATTGCAGCCAATTCCTAGTCTCATAATAAATTGCACCGGTCCCTGTTCAGATAGAGAGAGCAGGGAAATGAATGTAGCACAGGTTTGTGCTCTCTCTGTGTCACATCAGAGCACCTGGTAGCGTGCCTCCGTGTGTGGCAAATACCCATATAGCCTTGGGTGTAGAGCATGCTGAAAGAACACGAATCTTTGGTGGAATATGCAACTTCATATGCAGAATTATTCGAAAGATCTTTGCTAACAGCCATCTTACAATTAAGGGTCTAAGAAAGCACCGAGAAGTAATAAGGGGAGAGGAAAAGCTGGGGATGAATGCAAATCCATGCCTCGCTTTCCTCCAGGGATGTAAATCAAATCCTCATTGTATAATTTGATTTAGTTAGTCATTGTTTCTAATTAGAAATAATCACATTTACATGATTTCCCCTCCTTTTTAGTTTCTCACCAAAATTGCTTTGCTCAATTATGCCACTTTATGGTTTCATATAATTTGTATCTCTTGACTCAACAGTTCCCTGTATCATTTGGAATGTGTCTTATTTTTTTTTTTAAGAAGTGAAAGTTTGAGAGCTATCCTCCAACTGATCGTAAGACTTAAGTACTCGCAGCAAGTGCAGAAGCATGCTAAAAGCAAACTGAGGGATGCTTGAAAGTTCAAAACAGGAATGATGCTTATTACTAACTATATGTGAAATTAATTAAAGATTTAATTATTTGAGGAAAAATAAATTGGCAGTTTCTACTTTTTGAGTCATTAAAAATATGTCTATTGCTCTAGGGGCTTTCAAAAACGTGCAAAAAAAATTGACTACACCAGCTTTGATGTTGCAAGTACTTTCCTAATAAAAATTCAACTTAAATATGTGCAGCAGTCTTTGCTTTTTATCCCAAACATGCCAGCCTATTTGCTGAGGTTTTTTTTTTTTTAAACAATCTTATGCATTCCAGTCTGGCATGAACTCTCTATGTAGCAAAGAATGACATTAAACTTCTGATCCTTTCTTCTGCCTTCGCCTCCTGAGAGCTGGGATTACTCTCTTTCAAAAGGAGGGTCTGATGTATATGTTCACTGAGATGTTTCAGTAGTATAAGGCAAATTTTTAACTTCTTAAAATAAAGTGATGGCACTTCGAGCTATAAAGACTTTTCAGGCTCATTTATAAATAAGAAGACTGAGTGTTAAGTATGTGAGTGTAGTTAGCAGAGAACTGAGCTTGCTCAGAGATACGTGGGTAGCCCTGTGTCAGTATTCCTGTCACAAGGTGGAGTACAGTGTGGTAGAAAGGAACAGGAAGGAAAATGTGGTCACGAACATGTCACATCATTTCTTTCTATACATATACTGTGAGTACATATATATGATAACAACATCTGTATAATTTATGAGAGCACTTTCATTTTTCTTCTGTTCTAATCCACCATTTGAAAATGTCGGTGTAACAAATACCTGTTATATTGTGGTTTTGTAATGCTGTTTAAGCCAAGTGACTCAGGTCAAGTGGTGTGCAAGAAAGGGTACTTACACTGTAATAGAAGCATTAAAATTCTATCTATCTATCTATCTATCTATCTATCTATCTATCTATCTATCTATCTATCTATTATCTATCTATCATCTATCTATCTATCTATCATCTATCTATCTATCATCTATCTATCTATCTATCTATCTATCTATCTAATATTTACACATATATGCATACATTTCATTTATAAGCATGTACACACACACACACACACACACACACACACTGGGTCTGAAAGGTAGCTTAACTAGTCAACGTCAACAGTACCTACTGCCAATCTTGATGACTAGTGCCCAATCTCGGGGTCCTACAAGGTGAAATGAGAATACTATCTTCTGCAAATTATCATCTAACATCTACACATGCTCCAAAGAAATGAATGATTATAAAAATTATATATATATATATATATATATATATATATATATATATATATATATCACTTAAGAGATTTTCTAAATGTAAATTTAAAACAATGAAATGATATATAATAGATAATGGCTTGGTTTGTAGAGTTGTCTAAACTGCTGGTGGGGTCATGGTAGAATCTCTGAATTCTTGAGTATTTTAAATACTTTGACTAAAGAAGTCAAAAACACTAGTAACCTGCCTTTAATATTAACTAAACTGAACTAAGGGATACCCAGAGATAGAGCACAGATAGCACTGTACTTGGAAATAGAGCATTTTAAAATTGATTAGATCATGAGAGCTGTGACGTAATCAAAAATTAATCTTTACCTATATTCATAATATGCT
Source organism: Microtus pennsylvanicus (assembly GCF_037038515.1). Classification (NCBI taxonomy): domain Eukaryota; kingdom Metazoa; phylum Chordata; class Mammalia; order Rodentia; family Cricetidae; genus Microtus; species Microtus pennsylvanicus. Next base: position 81,892,420 of record NC_134589.1, read on the forward strand.
GTCAGTTTGGGAGGTTATGAAAGATAGCAGGTAGAGCCTGGATAGATGAAGTGGGTGGCTCAGGTCAGGGTATCATTGGGGAGACAGCCTTGCCCTGGCTGCTTTCTATATTCCATGTCTTTGTTTTCCTTGCTTCCCCAATAGGAAGAGCTATATTCTATAAGGCAGCCTCACCATGACAGAATGGTCCCACTGACACTGTGACTTAACATAAATCATTCTTTAAGATTGTTTATGCCCAAAGTGTCACAACAAAGTCAACTATCACAGAATCCAGGCATGGGGCATATTTGGAACCCAGGGTTCCAAGATAAAAGTGCAGAGGGTACACAGGAAAGGTGCATATATGTGTGTTTACATGTGACTGTGATGGATTAAAATTTTCAAGAGCACATGAACAGGAATCTGAGGTAAAAGCAAAACAAGAAAAGGGACTGAAAACAAAACACAGGGTCTTAGAGGCCAGGGGTGTTTCTCTGACTCTTTTAAAAACCACTGGCCTTAACTTTGCTTATATACTTACTTACATATATGTGTATATGTGTAATATGTGTGTAAATATATTTTATAGTCTGAGTAACATAAGCCTTTAATGTGTAAAATATACATATACATAATTATATATGATATAAGGAACTAATGTATATAATATAATATAGTGTATATAGTGCATGGTCACTATTCCAAGAAGTATGAGATTCCAAACCAAACAATAGGGTTCTTTAGGGAGAAAAATGAAGGATAATCAGGTTTAGCAGTGAAAATATGCTAGGACATTTTTACTTGATGGCTACTTTGTTTACTTGAATGAAACACAGTTGATGGTATTTGTTTCTTTGCAATTCAAGTATTTATTTATTTAATTTATTTATTTTTGAGCTCTACATATTTCTCTGCTCCCCTCCCTTCCTTTCCCCTCCCTTTCAATCCTCTCCTCAGGTCCCCATGCTACCAATTTACTCAGGAGATCTTGTCTTTTTCTACTTCTCATGTAGATTAGATCTATGTGAGTCTCTCTTAGGGTCCTCATTGTTGTCTAAGTTCTCTGGGATTGTGATGTGTGGATTAGTTTTCTTTGCTTTATGTTTAAAAAACACTTATATTTGAGTACATGTGATAATTATCTTTCTGGGCCTGGGTTACCTCACTCAAAATGATGTTTCCTAGCTCCATCCATTTGCCTGCAAAATTCAAGATGTCGTTAATTTTTTTCCTGCTTTAGTATTCCATTGTGTAAATGTACCCCATTTTCCTTGTCCATTCTTCAGTCAAGGAGCATTCAGGTTGTTTCCAGGTTCTGTCTGTGACAAACAATGCTGCTATGAACATAGTTGAGCACATGTCCTTGTGGCACAATTGAGCATCATTTGGATATATACCCAAAAGTGGTTCCTGGGTCTTGAGGAAGGTTGCTTTCTAAGGCAATATACAACAAGCCAACAGTCAACATCAAACTAAAAGGAGAGAAACTCCTAGTGATCCCATTGTAAACAGGAACAAGACAAAGTTGTCAGTTCTCTCCATATCTATTCAGTATAGTTCTTAAAGTCCTAGCTTGGGCAATAAGCCACCATAAGGAGATCAAGGGGATACAAATCAGAAAAGAAGTCAAACTTTCACTATTTGCAGATGATATGATAGTTTACATAAGCGACCCCAAAAATTCTACCAAGGAATGTCTACAACTCGTAAACACTTTCAGTAATGTAGCAGGATATAAGAATAACTCAAAAAAATCAGTAACCCTTCTGTACACAGATGATAAGTGGGCTGAGAAGGAAATCAGGAAAACAACACCCTTCACAATAGCCACAAATAGTGAGTCAAGTATTTCAATGACATTGAAAGTCAAGCACAAAAAGAAAACACAAAAGAGTAAGATGTTGCTGCTTTCTCTCAAAGTACTAATTAGGGTTTTCTGTTTAATATTTTAGCCATCATTTCTCTTGAAAATACAATATTTTCATGTAAATAAACCCATCTGTAGCCAAGACAACTTCTAACAGACATAATCAGGATATGTAATTATATAAAATGATGATCTATATTTTATTGACTTCAATAATGAAATTGCCTTTCAGAGCAGTTTGAGTCATTACTTTCCTACACTGTTTAAAGCAATTTGGTTTTTTTCTAAGCCATGGGTAAAATAGAACCAGTGTGGTAAAGGGAAGCTGAATGGTAGTACTGTAAAAATAACTTTTCATCTTTCTGGTTATTCGGTTATTGTTTATCACATATATATGTACAATACAATAACTAATGAATAATAAATTCTTACATCTGAAGCCAACAAACATTGCTATTTCCATTTTTTGTTTTTGTCTGCTTGTTTTTTGAGAAAGGGTATCACTGTATAGACCTAGCTGTCCTGGAACTTACTCTGTACACCAGGCTAGCCTTGAATCCAGAGATCCACCTACATCTACCTCACCAGGACTGGGATTAAAGGTGTGTATTATCACTGCCTAGCTAACACTGCTATTTTCATGGAACACATTGTAATTCTTCAGCCTTCTCCAAATACTTCTGTCAGTGTGTTGTGCTGTGAAGAGTAAAGGTAGATGCAAATGTTACATTATGCTCCGTATGTGGCAAAATAATAGTGTCATGAATCGAAGGGAGCTTATATTTCAATCTACAGTGTAATAGAGATAACAAGAACTACTTCCTTCTTCCATTGGAGCACCATTTTCATCATTACAATAAAAGCATACCATTTTGTGTTAGCCATCTCCTTCCGGGTCTGCTCTGGAGTGTGGTTGATATACCCAATAACACACTGATTTGCCCTCTCCCAATGGGTTTCAAATCCAAATAGCTTTTTGGCTAGAGATGGGGTTTGACTGTACTTTTCCTTTGCCATGCTAAGAGTTTATCTAGTTCGGATTTGTGCAGCTCAAAATATACAGCATGAAAACTTTAAATAGAAAGTAAGGGAACCATTGTCTACTTTGCATGCTTGTTCTCAGTTTTAAGAGATTAAAAGATTCCCTATGAAGTGCTCTATAGAGTTGCTGTACATAGTATCACTAGTGCATGCTTGTGCTGCATAAAGTTTAACTATCTCTGCATTCTTCACTTTAGTATTTAAAAGGAAAAGCTTATATGAAGACAAGTATATCTAGTTTTTCTCTGCACTTTTATTTCTTTGCCCAATAGCTTCTCTTATCCGCTGCCCAGGAGTACCCAAGGATCTGTCCTTTGACGATTGTGACATTTAGAGGATTAGTGCGCTGAATGGCAGGTAGAGTTCCCTTCCTGTGTAGCCTGCCTTCATGTTCCTAAGATACAATATATAACAGACAAGATTGATGATAACAAAGGAGAAATGCGTTCTCTTACTGTCAAACTGAACAAACAAACAGAATTTCTGAATCACGTTTGAACTAAAGAGTAAAATTCTGGAGTGTTCTAACAGCAGTCTTTGTAAATCATGGATAGATGTATTTCTTCACCAGGAATATCCAAATCTGCATTTACTGATGAATTTTCACATTAGTATTTGACTCTACATTTAGCCTAATATTTTCCCCATTCACTTAGATGTTAAAACATAATCAAATTCTTTTACTGGGAAAAGCGGTATCGATATAAAAATAAAGTACTAATTAATACCTGAAAGGCTAAATAAGACTTCCTATATTTCATCATTCCTTTTTATTGAATTCTTAGATGAGAATCTAATTCATATTATTCTAAGACATCATTCAAAGCTATCTAATGTAAATATTTCCTTGATTTTATTTTTTCTTTCTTTCTATTGGGTTTCCAAGGCCCCCTGAGTCTATTCCTTTCTATGTATCCTATATTAACCCTAAGTCTCTTTATTTTACACAGCTGCCAATACAGATTTTTCACTTTGCCTCCTTTATTGATTCAAGGTACACACTTTTCTTTCCCTTACATATTTACGCATCATGAAAATAGAGATAAAATAAAAGAGTTCATATTTACAGACAATTGCTTGCATTTACTTCAAAGAACAGACTTTCATAATGTCATGTAACACACGGCAGTACATTTCTAAATTATGTTTCTGATATTGTAATTGCTATATCAAATGTTATATATTTATAATACTGATAAGTGTTGCTAAATTATTTTAAATAGTATTTCATTAATTTTTACTTCTTCCAGTTATTTGTGACAGTATCAGTTTCCATACAGCACTCCCAATAGTATTCATTATTGCATTTTCATTGACTGGTAAAATGATAGGTAAAAAAAAAATAGCAGTCAGTGCAGTGTTGAAGTATAATTTTATTAATACTATTAATATTAAACATCTTTCATTTGTTAAATCCTATTTTATTTTTCTTTAAAATGTGTATTCAAACATCTGGCTCATTTTTTTCTTGCACATTTTGTAAAGAAAGAATCTCCTCTATTCAGGGTGGTTTAATGAGCTGAGGCTGACCTTCATTTTTTTTTTATATTCCTTTCTAGAGCAACTCACAAGTGAGAGTATTAAAAATACATTCCATCATGCCCAGCTTATATGATACTGGAATTATAGCTTAGGGCTTTCTTCATGCCAGCAAACTCCCTACAAACTATTCCAGCCCTTGTCTAAGGCTACTGATGGTTAGCTCATCAAGGTTTGGGGTATATGTTTGTATATATTATAGATGTTCTCCCATGGTTTTATAGTTTGAAACATGTGTTACACTTCTACGTTTATTCTTAACAATTATTTATTGTATTTTATCTCACTGTTCTAAGACTATATCTTTTTAAACCATTGGTTTCCTTACTATTCAAACTACTTCTTTATCCTCACAATGGCTTCTCAGATGTAGTTTTAACTCAGAGTTTCCTCATACTAAATTTTCTATGAATGATTTAGTAGTACAAAACTCAAGACAGAGGCTTTATAGGGTTCCTACTTTATCTCACATCACCTCTTTTTATATTTTTTGGAGTATCCTATTAATTCAATTACCCATATGTATTTAGCATCATCTTATTTGGTGTAAAAAGTTTTGCTACTTCATAAAGATTCAATTAAGTTGATAAAGCTAAACATGTTCATGGGTTTCGTTTTCTTGTGCAAAATTTCACTGTGTTCTTTGGTTTGTTCAAATCTCTCAGCATCTTCAGGGGTGTTTTGAAATGTTCTCCAAATAAGCTTCACATAAGTTTTCCACTTGTTTCTTTGTGCTTATTGTTATTATCATACATTATTTTAACTGTACTTTTTTCAGTGGATTATATTAATTTAGTTGTATTTCATTTCTTATGAACACTAAATTAACTTCTTTATATTCCGAAAGCATATATAATATTTCCTTATTTTCAGTAGTTTTTCAGTTTCTTTGGGTCTTTAGGTACGCTGTGTGCTTAAAGGGTACAATTTATATAAGTGATCAGTTTATCTATTTAATCTCTCAGTTTTACCCGGCTCTTTCTCTCTTCCTTTCTTGTTCAATCTTTCATGATTGTGTACATCTAAAGCATAGGTATAAACTAACAATACTTCTATAAGTTTTCTGTAAAGTAATAGTGATAGTAGTTTTAAATTGTTGTTTTACTTTACTTGGTTACTACTGCATCTAGAGGAATCATGGCTTACAGCGTATATGTTGACAATAGAAGACAACTTGCAGGAGTCATTTCTTTCCTATTATTAGGTCCTGGGTATCAAACTCAATTCATCGGGATTAGTAGTTTCACAAAGTACTGAGCCACTTTTCAGGCCCCATTGACAGTATCTTAAAACCTTAGCTGTTTTTCAGGGTTTGCTGTTACTGGTAACTCTACCTTTTAGCTGAAATACATGATTCTTTTATATTATGAAAATGGATATCAATCTGGACTCAGTGAATTCTATTTGTGCATTTGGTGAGAAATAGCTCTCATTATCTTGGCAAGTCTCAGTAACAGTCCTGTGTGACCTCAAACTTGAAATCCTCTTCTCAGTCTCCTGAGTACTGGGATTCCAGTGTGTAACCACAAGACCACTTAAGCTTAGGGGATTTGAAGAATTGCTTTTGGGAGATAATGTGTTTTTACTTATGTGTGGACATATGCAAAGGCTTTTATTCTCTTTCAACATTAAGACAGAGACACATAAATGTATTTCATCACATTGCAATAGAACCGTCTTTGAATTCCTGGAACAAATCTTGTTTATGATGTGTTTCCTTTGTTACAGGATTTCATGCCATAAAATTTTATTTGCCAATTTGCATAGATAAGTATGCATGAGATTTGGTACATATTTTTACTTTGTGTATGTGTTTAATCATTAAAAGTTTTGTATTCTGTAGAAAGAATTTGAAAGTTGCCCTTTATTGATTCTGAAGGATTGTTTTACACTTTTACAAATGCCTGCGTCAATCAGGACAGAATTGTTAACAGTGGTCTCTGTCTGGGTGTTTTCCGGTTCTTGGAACTTGTTCAAAACATTGGAACAGAAGTATGCATCAAAATCAAAGCAGTTTTATCAAGAGCAATATGAGGGTACAGGTTTTAGAAAATTTGCTGTAAACCTAACAGAGTCCCCAAATGTTTTGATGGTAGTTTGGGACTTCCCTTGATGGGGTCCCAGAGAAGGAAGATGTGGTTGCTGCAGATGCAGCAAAGTGACTTTCTATTCCTAAGAACATGCTTCGGTTTATGTAAACTTGCCTCTATTATGCATTTCCTTCCCCATGATTCATGCGATTTTAATCACCCTGTTTGCCCAATTACACATAAGCCAAAGATGTTAAATAGGCGATTCTATCTAGATTTCACTCAGAGGGAACAGTCTGTGTTATTGTACATGCATCCAAAACCTACCCTGGTTTGGTTGGCTCATTTCTCCCGGTTTTAGGATATGTAGTGGGGCATGTTCAAATGGAAACACAACTTTCTACATGTAAAAGGGCTTCCTAAGGGAAGCAGCGTTTTCATCATTTATTACAGATGTATACAAAACCTGTTGCAACTGGGAAACCCCAGACTGTCATTAGATTGTTAGAGGCATTGTTAGGAAAGGGTATGCTTATGGGACTAGCCAAGTGACGTCCCGGATTATTAAATTATTCCAATACTAGCCAGCTTCAGAACTGCCTTGCACAAATCATGAGCCTGGTGTTTCCTGCATGGAGAGATAGCTGTTTGGTTTATGTTTCTAGTTCATCAGAGAAAGAAATAGGCTTTTTTTATTGTTTATCACTTAAGAAATATTTTGGTAACTTGCATTTAATATAAAATACATTCCTAGATAGAACACTACAGAAGGCCACTAGCTACCAAAAGGGGGAGAATTAGTTCTAACAAGGACAGTCTGCCACAATTGTCTGATCCCAAGTGGCTAGCTTTCAACAAATAAGTATATGAGCAACAACAAAGGGATTCAGTGGATTGCGTTTGTGTTTCTTTCATGTGTGTTTGTGTATGTGTGTACACTAAATATTAAAGAAGATGAATTGTGGTGTATGGGAAGAAGTGGAGGGCAGGGTAGGGTAGAAATAATATAGATGTTGTATGCATATGTGAAGACTTAAAATATGCATGATACAAACTACACTTTCCCCTAAAGGTTAAAGGAAATGTAGGTTAAATAGAGGGATAGATAAATAGCTAAATGGATAATAGTTGTTTGTTTCCTGGCATGAATAACTGAGGACAATGTGAGCATGTGGTTTAGAATGACATGCAGCAAACAGGTGGATTGGTGGACCTATCTGCTATATATTGTGATATATTATTTTCTAATCATGGTGATAATTCAGGTAAATGGATGCATAAATAACACAAGTGAACTTAAGTGTGTTCTGTTCTTAGTTCAAATCCACCATCACTGAAGGTTTTCCTATTATAAAGTTACTCACTAATAAAACAGGGACTGTGAAAAGACGGACTGAGAACCTGACAGGATGTGTCATTGAAACTGGATGCATAATAGAATGTACAATCTAGATTTATCTAAATGTATTCCTTGATGCTCTGAAAGCAATTACATTGCCTGTCAGCATATGATACATTTCTCTGTTGAGAAATACACATCTGTATTTTCATTCGTACACAGGTTTCCACATGCGGTATCATAACATCGGTAAGAAAGCTCTTTCTCTCCAATGTTTATTGAATTAAACATTTTTTATTTTAATTAAAATAATTAATAAATAAAATAAATAATTAAACAATTATTGAATTGTTCACATTGTATGCTTCAGTTGTCTTTTTTAAGTGGTGATATAATTACAAAGGTTTATGGAAGTTTCAAAGCATTCATTCTCGTATCATCTCATCAGTTATGAAGCAAACAAGAATATGGATTACAAGAGACTTTCCAAAGATGTATAAAATACATCAGTGTGGAGCATTTGTCCAGACTTGGTGTATTCGATGTGCATGTGGTAGGAAAAATGACCACTAAACCTTTCCCATGCTGTAGTCCCCAGAGTCAGGGGATATGTTACATTGTGCAGCAAGAGGGACCCAAGGCTACCTGAGATATCTTTCCTGATTGACGGAATTTATCTAAATTATTGTGGATTGTCCAGGCAAATCCTGGACACAACATTCTTTATAAAACCGAGCAGGGGCTGAATAGAAGACTCAGTGTTAGTGAAACCCAAGTAGCCATCTCTGACTTTAAATATTGAGGAAAGAATTATAAAAGAAAAGGAATGGGCTTTTAAGGCTGAGAAAAAAACATACAGATATTCCCTTAGATTTCCCTTTGAGAAATTTAAACATGCTGATATTTAGGCTTGAGTCAAGTAGAACCCATTTTGCCTTCTTTGCCCACATAACTGAAAGATATTGGACTCCTTTTGGCTTAAGATACCAGATTTATGGAATTCTTTCAGCTTTTTTTCCTTTATTTTTTTTCAGCAGCAATAGGAAGCAAAGACACGCATTAAAGTTTCCATAGCTTCTAACAGCTTCATATTTTGTTTTGTTTGTTTCCAACCTGGGTACAAATGCATAATGAATCAACATGAGGCTAGAAGTCTGAAATGCTAGAGATAAATAATTAAGTTTCCTGATCAGATTTGTTGTCGTACTTGGCTTATTGGTCCTGGGCAAATTATATTTCTGTTACAAGTAGCAGTAGGTGTTTTATAGGACTCTTTGGAAATATCAGCTTAAATTCAATGCCAAATAAATCTTCCCAATAATAATCCTGAAAAGTGACACTGATGATTTAAAAGAGAAATTATCAGATTTTAAAACTAGGTTTAATATCTAATAAAAATGTGAGACTTGACTCATATACATAATGAATACTGTACACACATGTATAATTTTAAATATGCATTACCAGACATAATAATATGTGTGTTTGTGTTCATGTACCTCCCAATATACAAGGTTACTTTCCTCTAATGTTTTTGAAGGAGTGTTTTCTTTTCCAACAATATGTGTTGCAAGTTTTCCTGGTATAGGATTTATTGTTTATCAAAACGTAAGAATGGGTTGTGGACAAAGTTACTAATGAATATTTTTTTAATGAAAGTGTTCAAAGACAGCAGAAGAGATAGTCTCCCATGGTAAACTTTAAATAACTCTAGTTTTGTATACTTGTGAAGAAATGTACCCTTCCATTCAGTACCTTGATCATGGTCAAGAAATCATGTTTGAGCAGATATGTGGCAGCTTGGAGACATAACCTGGGCTGCAACACACAATGAGCTGAACTGTCAATATGATAGGAAGTGTCTTTCTGAAATTTTTGCTAATTAAACTGTTGCAAAAATTTGCTGTAGTGTGTCTGCCCTGTGGGAAGGTTTATTGCTTTTCTGAAGTAGTTCAAGAAACCAAAACATGAGCACTTTAGGAAGCCACGCAATGTGCAAGACCGAACTTAGATTAGCAGAGCTGTTTTGAAGAGGCATCAAATAATTGATCAGGAAGTAAAACTGTGATTATAGAATAAAATCACAGTTGAATTGTAGCAAATAATTGCAAAAATAATTAAAGTCACAAATCCTCCTAGTAACAATGTGAAACAATTCTCTTTAGTGCCCCACAGGGATGGGACTTGCTGGCTTTGATTGGGATTAAACCTGGAGGTAAAAGAAAAGGAGCAGGGTCTAGAAGAAACCATATTGAGAACCTATCATCTTTGAGAAAAAAAAATAAACTTCCTAAGAAGTGAGTATGGATGTTATATAATTTCCATTTCAAAGGATATAATTTATTATAGTTCCTTTAATGATTTTTTAAGGGGAACCAAGACAGGCGTGAGCTTTCACACACTAACAGACTTCTGGTTCTCCGTTTATTTCTTTTGTGCAGTGGTGAAATACATTTTACTTGCCTCAAATCTTCAGCTGAAAAAAAATATGAACTCAATTAAGGGAAATCTTTTTTTTCTTCCCAGTGAGAATTATAAATATGATTATGGTAAGCAGAAGCTGAATTCAGAAATGTAAAATCATGATTGTCTGAGCTTTTGTGCATAAACCACACATACAATGCAATGTGCTATTACTAGGTAGAACTCTGGTGTCAAAGAAATGAATCTCAAAATCTGTCTTGCATCCTTTACAAAATTACATGGCAGTAAAAATACAATAGATGGCTTATTTTTGCAGTTGGTTTTCATGTTATACACTCAGTAATTCTCTCCATGTTATGATCCAAGTATAAATATTTGCCCAATCTGGAATGTCTCAAATTTCTCAAAAATTTGATACATAAAGTGGCCCCAGCAAACAAGGTGTAATAGGAGAACTTTAAAAGAAAAAATGATTATGTAAACTTTACACTTGAATTTAAAGCACACTGCATCAAGAACTCTCCCTAGTTCCTCTTTGGTGTGTTCATTTCTGTTTCAGGGGTCACACACCCCCTTAAGTTATTCTTTCTCTACATGCTACATGTAGAAATGTCTTTTCTGAAGCATGCTGTGATTTCTTTTTCACCAACACTTTGAAGTTTGAATCTTGTGTTTGCATAGGCCCAGTTTCTCAGTATTTTTCTCTTTGTTAGTTTGTTTTGTTCTTTTAAACCTGGATCATTAGTGATTCTGGGCTCCGATATCATTGTTCATAAACTGATAGCACAAACTAGAGCAACAAACGACACCTCCCCCATGCAAAGCTCACACTCAGACCTTGCTACACTCCTCATCCTTCTGAATACCCTGTCTCTGAACATTCTAGCCCTCTGATAAAGGGTCATATCCTATGCCTATTAGCCTTCCTTCTGGTTTATTTTGGTCTTTGTCTTCATCCATCTTGTCTCCTGGATTGCAAGGCTGGTTTCTACTCTTGTTTTCACTGGATCCAGGATTTTCTCTTTGTGTATTGTTTTCACCGGTGCTCTTAGAGGTGAGCCACAGCCCTTCCCTTTTCATACATTGCCTTAGTGCCAAGACCTTTATACACTCTGTTATTACCAAAGGAAGTGACATAGCATTACTCCTTTGTTGAAAACCATCAGAGAGCCATTGAAGGATGAGAGCTAAACCACTGCCCTGGAACGATGCGACTCCAACCTTCCTGGTCATTTCACAGCTACACCCATCACTTCCTGTTCTGTAGTCCACTATTCTCCCCGAGGTCCTCAAATACTCCAGATGTCCCAAGCAAGAGCCCTTTCTCTCACAAGAATCATTATTTCTCGCCTCTCTCTAGCTCTCATCTGCTGTTTTCAGTGAGCTATACCTTGAATATGTGGTCTCCTGGAATACACCCACCTGCTGTCACAGCCATTCACATCTCTGACTGATTCGCATTCTTGATTACTGTCATTATTACAACTCATTATTCTCAAAATTGCATGCTTTGTAGACGTATTCTGCCTATTGTTTATTGTCTGTCTTTGCTACATGACTGGTGAACAAGAATCAGAGTCTCTTTATTATTCATTGATCCCCCCCCCAGGAATATAAAACAGTGCAGTTCTTAAGAATATTAACTCGATAACTGGATCACAGGTTCTGTTTGGTAAAATCCAAAATTTATGCGATCTCTCATAGCTATATTCAGAAGGACTTTTGTTTGGAAAGAATGATGTATTCATGATATATAATGGCCTTCTAAAGCAAGGTATTGATATTTTTCTTTTGCTGGAACATCTCTTCTAACAGGAACCCCCCAGAATGCTGGTCTAGTATTCATAAGCCATTCTTATTCCTATATAATTCAGTGAGAGAAAAGACAATGAGACTACGACCTGGCATTGGCTTTGTTTCCTCCAAACTAGCAAAGAGTTGGAATTGTCAATCTTCCACTCAGTTGCGTCGTTATGAGCTAAAACAAAAAGAAGAAAAGCAAAAACGCAATTTAGGCTGTAGTAGCCCACCAAGCATCTTTTTAGCCTGTGTTTCCCAAATGGTTTCCCAACAATCATAGTAATTTAGTGTGTTGTGTTCTTGATTCTCGTGGGCAGAGAGTGATTGTGTAAGAAAATAAGGTATTTTGTGCCGTTTGATACTGTACTTAGCAAAGGCACACCACCAGCTGACAGTCATCAGGCAAGGAAGGGCAATTAGGCAGAAACTGCCCAGAGTGAGCCTGGGCTTAATGAAGGAAGAAAGGTGATGAACACCAGTTGTTTGCTCAGCATACTGGGAGTTCGGAGTACAAAGTCTATGGCCTAAAAAGGAAGATGTAGTAGTGAACCTTGCATGGCTAATGATCACCCTGAAATTTAAAAAAGGTTGCCTGCTATGTGGACGTGTGGGAGTCCAGTCCAAATGTCAGGGACTCCTGTGGGCTGTGTGGTATACCACGTGATTCCCTGCATCTAGCGGCATGTGGTGAAGAAAGAGGCTGGGTTCTACAAGGTTACTCTTCTCGTCCTAGAAGAAAGATTTCCATCAGTTTATTAAAAAACTAATTGCTTAATATAAAATAAAATGATTGTGGAAGGCAGTGCAAGAATCAAGATATTTGCTTAGATGAGGAAGGGAATCAAAAAGATCAAGTTAGCCCAAAATGATTAAAACTATTGAAAGTATAGGTTAAAAATCTCTGTGACAATGGAAAGCATCACTTTTCATAGTTATTTGTTATGTCAACAAAACTGGTTAAGAAATATCTTGCTTGCCTCAGAAGGTGATATAATGGGTGGGAAGATTTTGAAATCATAAACGAATATCATCTGTTTGATTGGATTCTTTTAAGCTTGGGGATCTTAGGCTTGTTATTAAATACATCCCATGTTTGGTTGTTCTATCTGGATAATGGGACAATATACCAAACTCATGGCTGTTGAAATGAGAAATTAATGAGATATGTCTGATACAGCTAAAGCCTGGCATGCTTCATAGACAGTGTTCAGAATTTATTTGCACTCTTCTGATGTTAAATGCCCTGCATCTAAAGGACTTAGCTTTTCAAGTACACGTAATAAAGCTCAAAGTAGAAGAAGTAGGGAGATGAAAAAAAAAGTCAGCAGGATTCGAAGATGGTTCAGTTGGCTAAATTTTTCCTCAGCACCCCGTATTGAGTAGCAGCATAGATGTGCAATCCCAGTCTGGAAGACTAAGACACACATAGCCATGAAATTCATCATCTATTCAGTCTAGCTAGAACAGTGAGCAGTCAGCTGAAGGTTCAATGAGAGATTCTGCCTCAATAGTATTGTAAAGACAGATTGAGAAAGGCAGCTAGCATTTGTATCTGGCTTCATCATACACACAAAGGTTTGTGCATCCAATTATGCATGTGCACAGATCCACAGGACCACATGTATGTATATACATATGCTACACCCATAGATACACACACACACAAACAAAAGCAAAGTTTAAAGTTGATAGCATTGTTGGGAGTAGAAAACAATGGCTCAACTATTTTTCATTCATTTCAACTTCTACTGTTTCATGGGTTAGGCAAATGCTTTATGATAACAAAATATCAGAAATTCCTCTGTTATACTCTTACATTGTTTCTTTAATCATTTCATTTATTTAATCACATATAAGTATGAATATATATATAGTTATGCATATGAAACACCCATTTTTGTACATTGAATGCATTGTGGTTAATATTTTTAACTAACTTACGTTTTAAGGACAAAAAAACTCTTTTGTCATCAAAAAAATGTTGGCAGAATTTTGATTGTTACAGAATGCTAGAACTGAAAAATGTCTTCTTATAACCTCTACTAGACTTTTCAGGGGTTTATTTTATAAAATAATCTTATAGCAATGTACTTTACACACTATTTATTTGGAAAGTTATCAAAAGAATAAACAAGTTTGCTTCAACTAGAATATGCTTCTCTAGCATCAATTATAAAGAATACTCCCTGACTCTTGTCTTCCACTTCTCTTTTTCATGTTCTTTTTTGCACATTTGACCTTAAATGACTTTCATAACCACTGGTTTCTAACTACCTAAAATATTTTTGTCCTGATGAATCTGAAACTCTTCTATTTATTATTTTTTATTCCCTTCTTTTTATACATGCAATAAAGTACATTGGAAATCAAGAAACAATGGCTCTTTTGACACTATATTCTTAATTTTACTATAAATATGCTTCATGTATTATTTATGGCTTGCGACATAGCTAGTTATCTAAAATAACAGAGATATAAAACAATGAATGTATTTTATCACTAGTTTTTGGGAGAAAAGGATCATAGTATGTCAGCACTTTAGCCTCAAGGTTTCCCATAATGGTAAAGATAGCCAATAGCCAGGGCTGTAACCTTGTCTGAAGGTTTGACGCGAAATAAGAGAAGCTGCTTCTGTACCATAGATGTGGTTGTCAACAAGCTTTATTCCCTTGTCACATGGATGTCTCCAGATGGCTGGATCATAAAATGGTAAGTGGCTTCTTTCAAGACAAAGAATGCAAGAGAAAAGAAGATAGGACATGTAAGACAGACTATATAGTGTATTTCATAGTTTCATTCAGTAGGTGTCATTTTGTCACTTTTGCCACAGTGATATTTTTTGTGTTGGTTTGTTCAGCATATGCCTTTTCTTTCTTTCTTTTTTCATTCCTCTATTTATTTTACATCCTGGTTGCAGCCTTCCGCTACCCCTCCAGCTCCCCATTACCCTTCCCATCCCCCAATCTCCTACTCCTCCTTCCCCACAGTTCAGCATACATTTACAGAAAGAGAATTACACAAGGCCATGCAGCGTGTAAGGGAGAAAAGATCAGAGGAGTCTGTTCTTGAAGACCATGTCACATTTCAAACACATTTAATGCTTATCCAATTGTTTCAATTCTGGCTCTCAATGTGATTTTGCACTTACATACTTGTAGGTTCTAGTCTGAAATCTGTTTAAGCTAGTGATATTTCAGGTAATATGTATGCATCATGATTTAAGTTTGTTTGAATAATTCTTCAAGGACAATGGATTTTATTATCTTTTCTACTTCATGTATGAGTTTGGATGGTCAAAAGTCTGTTATTTGTTTTCTTTTGCAGTTTTACCTCCCGATTAGTGTTTGTAGCTCTTGCGTGAACAATGTTCCTAGGGAGTAAACTGGTCTTAGAAAGGGATGCTCACTATAAAATCCTTTTATATACTCATATTAATAGTAGACCTTGATAGCCAGATGAGTAAAACAATCTTGATTTTTCTGTACACTTGTACAGCTTCTCCAGGGTGCATGAGTGTGGTACCCAGCATCTACATCAGACATATGATCACAACTGGTATCTCCAGCTTCAGGGGATCCTATCCACTTTTCTTGCCTCTGTTGGCACTCATGTGCACCTACCACATCCTCAGCACACATATATACAGGATTACAAATAAATCTCTTCTAAAATTCTTGAATTTTCAAGATGGAATTTTAACAATTACTCAAGCCTTCTTATATCTACTTCAGATCTGTAAACATCACATTTCTGAACAGACTGCTAGTTTACAAAAGACCATGAGCCCCATCTTCAAAGTAATGCATGCTTCTTTTGAAGAGTGCTCATTATTTCCACAAATCTCCTATATTTTCTCCAAAGTATTCATTCTTCAATGAAAACTTGAACACTTAGCTTGCTACGTTCTCTAGTATCGCAGCCTTTAACTACAAAAGGAACAGGGACAGATGATTTCACAGATCACACAACCAGTGCAATCGAGATTCAGAGCACAGAGCAGGTTGGTTTTGCATCAGACCATTTTACCTGTAGAGTGTCGTCCCAGAAGATAGCAGACTCAGAAGCTTATTTACGGAAATTAATATGTGGTGATCTAGATTGGCAGCCCATTAGCCTTCAAACAGGTTATCTAATCAGAACAAAAAGAAATAACAAATGCATGTGTTATATGTAAAGAAAATTAATTGGTCCAGATTGTGATACATGAGCAGAGTTTTATTTAAATTTATAAAATATTAAAGCTTAAAGATTAAACATAATTTCCATGGTTTTTGCTCTGTTACCCACCTTAACATGTCATGTAATAAGAACCAAAGTGATTTCAAAACAAAAATCCAACATGAATCCTTATATGGTTTGTGTAAGGTTGTCAGGATGAACAATGTAAGTATGTTTTTGCTAAATTTTGTAAGTTTTGGTATATAATCACTATAAAAGAGTATATAGCTAGAAAAAGAGTATCCATGTATCACTGATTATTTTCTGATGAGGACGCATCAAGATTGCTTGTTTTTTTAATTTGTCATTATTTCCAGCTTCAAATAATTTATGCTGGAAAATAATTCAGTTCACTTGAACAGATGTCAGAGTATCTTTCCAAAGGTGACTATAGAAAATTTCAAAACAAAACAAAAACCTAGTCTATACAAACTCTTTTCTGCTGTAAATAGTGTCCCCCTGAGAATCTAGCAGTGTGTGTGCAGGTATGCGTGGGAATAAAAAGAAGCTTAGCTGAAGTAAAATCAGCAATTATTGAGGCTGGTAGAAAAGGACACATTTCTGCCTACTGAGCAAGTCAGAGAGCTATCAACCTAAAGATCGCTAAATGTAATGGAGTGCAGCGTCATCTCAAGGGGGAGAAGGTACAGTTGTACCAGTCTCTCTACAGGGGCATAAGATAAACTAAGCATAAACATTTTTATGTGTGGCAGATTTTTAAACCTAATTGTTAGTAAACCAGGACTCCATGAAAAATCTCTAAGGGACAATGAACTTCTACAGTATTAAGAGCATTGTAAAATAAAATCCAGCATGTGTATAGAATATATGTGAGGGAAATTGATGTAACATACTGCTATTATCACACAATATTCAACTTGGCATAAGAACATATTAGATGCACAGTATAAGACCCGATCTTAGAATGAAAAAAAAATTCAATCAAACAGTAAGCTGACGTCAGGTTCATTCTTACAAGGGGAAGTATGTTATACATTTCTTCATTATGTTAGTTGATAAAAATGAAAATAAATATATGTATGTCATTATGTATTAATAAAAACAAGATCTTAATTAGCTGAACAGGATTAGGATCAATTTTTTGTTGTTTTTTTCTTTTGTTTTGTTTTTTGAGACAGGTTTTCTCTGTAGCTTTGGAGTTTGGAGTCTGTCCTAAAATTAGCTCTTGTAGCCCAGGCTGGCCTCAGACACATAGAGATCTGTCTTCCTCTTCCTCCCAAGTGCTGGGATTAAAGACATACCACCACCGTCCAGCAGGATCAAATTTTTAATACATTGGGAAATGGTTAAGTTCCACAGACAATGTAATTTCCTACCTCATAAATCAGCAAAGATATTCTAGACTTTTGCAGTCTGTGAGTCTTGATGGAAAATCATCACTCTCAAAAATAGACACATGATGATGCCTCTCATTTCAACAATTTTCATTAAGAATTTGAAAATTAGATGTTGATATCACATAAAGAAAAATGTATTGTATCCACCAACAGAAACAAAGGGGCCTCAGTAATAAATTTTCAAAAAAATATTATATAGTAAGTATACATCACTTAACCGAGCAACGATTCACTGGAACGGAAACATTGTTCATTAATCTAAATGTTAAATAAATCCAGAAAGTGAGACTTTCTAGAAACCGGTATTACATGTGCTTTAATATCGAAAGTGCACAAGGAATTTTAGAATTCGTAGTGATCTTTTTTCTGGATTATAATCCAGATGACTCTATGTGGTTGAGAACTGAAGTTCATTTTCCTGTTAGTTATACAATATGAGTACCAGGGCACTTTTTAAATGCAGGTTGACCAGTTGACAGCTGTGAGAAAATGCATGATGACACTAAGATAGCAGCAAAATTTTGTGACATTGTTTTTGTAGAAAACTCTTGGCTAAAGTGTTCAAAGCTGAAATATAAAACTTAATGGCTCTAAACGTCAACAAGTCGTAAGAGTGCCAGAAAAGAGTAAACTAAGTCGAAGTTGAGTGGCATTGGATTGGTTAGCAAGGGTAAAGGCATAAAATTAAGTAAGTTGATCCAATGTCAAAACACATACTATATTGTAGGCAAACCAAGGAAGTTATTTAAGACTGGTATCTTTCAAAGATCCATACATAATCCCAGGCATCTGATAGAATTTTGCTTCACTTGAGTTAGTTCAAATTTGGGAAATTATAAAGCATTTTATTAATTATTTGTGTGTGTGTGTGTGTGTGTGTGTGTGTATGTGTGTGAGTGTGTGTGTGTGTATGTATGTATGTCTGTGTATGTGAGTTTATATGTGAATGCTGGCATGCACATCCCACAGAAGACTGATAAATGTCAGAGGTCAACTTTTGAGAGTTGACTCTGCTTCGATCATAAGATTCAAAAATTACATTCACGTCATCAGGCTTGCACAGCCAATGAGCCATATCACTGAATGCAAATCCGAGTTTTATCTAAGAGTTTGGCTGTTTAACTTCTCCCAAATATTTGGGAGTTTTAAAAATTTTTGTGTTGACATAAAAGCAAATTGGGTGAATGGATCAGCATTAACTAACTACTAAAAAATGCAAAACTGATCACAAAGGAAGGAAATGTAAAAATAATTTGAATGGAATGAACATCCCAAGCACATGAAACTACTTTGTTTCATGATAATAGCTGATACATATTTAGTTTAACTTCTATGTTTGGAATGTGGTTTGGTTGCCTTTTAGCCAAATAAAAGACTATTAACTGTTTAGTATGTGCCTGACCCTTCATATACATACCTAGATGACTCAGGACAAAGATTATGCTGATCTCGCTTATTTTGTAGCTTCTTTAATTAGGTAATAAGTGAAAAATCATAAAAAACTCTTCAGATTTGCTCACTGCTTTTTGCATTTATACAGTTGTACCCAGTCCTTTATTCTGCAGCTACTCATTGAATGTTTGTGATCATAAATGAACTAAGGAATTTGCACCTCCCATCTGAGGTACTATGATTGTGCACTCCCATGTGATGTAAGCTGTTATTAGTGACAATATTGAAATATCAGAGCAACATAAATATGTGAAGTCATAGAAGCAGAAGCATTTGCTACAGATAATTTGTGTTGAAGTTTATGTAGAATTCAGAAATTAGCATAAAGTTCTCAACTCTTGTGTCTAAAATAACCTTAAGACTTATGGTTAGTATAAGATTTAAAGGAAATTATGATTATGGCATTTGACCATAGCATATCCATAATTTTCCCTGGTCTTTTACAATATCTAGTTTCAGTTTAAAGCAGTAATCAAAAAAAATCATTTTGGTTCAGTTTAGTGATGCACACTTCTAATTCTAGTGCTTTGGAGGTTAGAGGCAGGCAGATTTTAGTGAGTTTAAGACCAGGATGGTCAACATAGCCAATTCTTGGCCAACCAGATCTACACATAGAACCTATGTCAAAAATAAACAAATAAAAAATGAAATCACTTAGAACTAAAGGGATGATTTTATGGTAGAAACTACTTAATGATTTTTTTAGAGTATCCTGGTTTAGTTTCCAGCATCCTTATGAGGCACCTCGGGATCATCTACAGCTCTAAGTCTGGGGACCTGATGACTTCTCTGGCCTCTGTGGTACCCACACAACATTCATGCATTAACACACAAATAAAAACTATAATGAATAACTTTCAAAAATGTTACTGAGCCACATAACACTTTAACTATCATTTCATTCCCAAATGGCCACTCTAAATGAACCCCTTCCTTCCTTTCTGGAATGTTCCTGGAAAGGATGTATATAATGGTTCATATGATGACATGTATAACATCGTGATGATTTAAAGAGATCTATGTGTCCTAGAATATCATGTGTTATCATAATCAGAATACCATGTGTTACTAAAAGCAAAAAATTAAAAGAAAACAAAATCCTTACTTTCCACAACATTTTGATTATGATGGAGTAAGAATCAGCAGGAGCTGGGCAGTGGTGACACACACCATTAATGCCAGCACTTGGGAGGCAGAAGCAGGCAGATCTCTGTGAGTTCAAGACTAGGCTGGTCTGCAAGAGCTAGTTCTAAGACTGGCTCCAAAGCTACAGAAAAAAAAAAAAACCCGTCTCATAAAACAAAACAAACCAAAACAAAAAGAATTACATCAGGTACAGAAGATTATTCAGAGACAATTTTCATATGTTATAGAGATTAGTGTCAACTCCTCAGAGAGAATAAAGTATGAATTCGTATAGCAGAAGAGTAAGAAGAATGAGAGAGATGGCAGAGGAGGGAGAAGAGGAGGAAGGCAGAAGGTGAGAAAGAAGCAAGCGGGGAAGAGTATGGGGATGGGCAGAAAGAGCAGGAGTCAATAAACAGGAGGAGGGGAGAAGGTGGTGAGAGGAGGGAGAAGATGAGGATGAGGAAAAAAAGGAGAAGAGGAGGCAGAGGTACCAGCAAAAAGCTGCCTGGGATCTGCATCAGAATTTATTTGTCACAATCTTTCTAGTTCTTTATTGTAATAAGTTCCAAAGTTGATTGCAAAACTCTTCCTTGCAGTAATAAAGCAAAGGCTACGTCCTTATCATTTTAAAGATCAAGAACTGGTGAATTGCTGATGCATTTGCTAAGAGAAACCAAAGAAAAGAGCAGCATCGGGCGTCAACCCAAAGGGAAGAACAGGTGCGCAGCCTGATAGTAACTAGAAGAAAGAGAGTACTCTGTGAGGCCTCCTGACTTGGGATTCTGGTTGGTTTGTTTTTGGAAGCTGGACATTTTAAGCCAATGAAATGTTGCGATGAATTTCAGTTTATAAATCAGATGAGACTGACCTGTTGTGCTCAGTAGCAGTGAAGAAGTTCCATCTCCTGAGCCTCCATTTCTTATTCCCAAAAATGGGTTTACTATTTGACAAAAGCCGGTAAATGACTTAAAACATCTTCAAAAGAACAAACTCTCCTAACGTGTTGTGAAATAAACTTAAAGGAGCACATGGCCCAGCTTCTAGGACTCATGGCCTCATCAGGGATTCCTGTCTTTGAAACCTACCTGGACAACTAGTAAGCCAAGTCATCTGTGGAATTCACCATCTTGTTAAAGATCCCTTGGTTTTGTATTACTGGAAATGAGTTGAGATAAGATCTACAGTTGGCCCAGACACCAAAGGCACATGGTAGGAACAGCCATGGCTTCTCAATCACAACTACAGAATGGATGAGTAAATGAAACCATTTCGAAGGCCAGAATTGCCTTTAACTATTTTGGCCTAAGATAGTATTAATTTTAAATCACTCCCCATTTTAAGCACCCGTTATTATCCATTTTCTCCACTGCACCTTACATCTAACCTTGAAATGGAAACGTAATCCTACGGCTAGAATACATTTCTTAAAATGAGTTTTAGTTCTTAAGTGGTTAAGTTGTACGTCTGGGATCTAACGGAACAGTATCAGTCATCTTATGTCAAGAAAAAAATACTGTCTAATCTTTGACAGGAATGAATTACTTCATATGGGACAGCTACATTTGGCCTGATACTTGTTGTCAGTTTTCAGTGGGAGATGAGGAACTAAGAAATAGATTTCATCAAATTCTGAGATGGGAGGAGATGAAATCTTAGCAAAGAAAACAAGTTATGCCTCTGAAATGAATTGTACAAGCAGGAAGATATATCAGGTGAAAAGTGAATGTTAAAATCATTTGCCAACATATGACATAAAATATTTTGGACAGATATTTAAGGATAGGAAAAAAGGCTCAATATTACCAGTTTATAAAATATTCATTTATCTAAGAAAACTAAATAATATCCAGATTTGGGGATTGCTTTTAAACATTCTCTGGGTTTAATAGTATATTTTCCTTCTGTCTTCTAGTTCTTTCCAGGAGCTGACCATTTTCTACACAATGAACAACAACACAAAATACAAGCTTATTACAAACCTTAATCCTTTTAGCTTGAATAACTAAAGAAACTTCTTGACAGTTGTTTACTTGAATCACTTCAGATTTAAGTTAAGAGATGAGACCACTTATGCTGCTCACATTGATGAAGAATGAAACATCGTATTTGTCAAAAGATGGGTCAGGGATTAGATATTGAAGATGGACCTTTTCAACTCTAAGTCACGTTTTGCTGTCTGTTTGTGGTGGGTTTGTTGTGACAGAAATCATTTCTATCTGAGAACTGTTCTGTTGTGTCCTAGGTGTCAAAGACATGGCAGTCTTCATATAGTTTCTCTTAGACATATGTCCAAATCACACAAAATCCATACTGATTAGCAGCTAGTGAATTTATCCTCTTAGGGCAAAGTAAAACTTCCTTACCACTGCCAACCTACACCCCTAAGTGTAGGTGCCATAGTGTAAATAAGTATCAAATCTTAGTATGCTTACACAGAGAATGTATGAGTTTGAATGAATGGTGAATATGCATATTTGAGTCCTATATCATATAAACAGAAAACACAAAGAACAATTTTTAAATGTTTTTATTCTTTCAGAATAATACAATATATTTTGGTCATACCCCCCTTTCCCCAAATCCTCACAGATCCTCTCCACCTTCCTACTCAGGCAACTTCATATTGTTTCTCTGTCTTATGAAGCCATAGAGTCTACTCTGCATTGGCTAGCCACTCCTGAGCATGGGGCCTGCCCTCTAATGTAGTTGATAGACCCAGTATTACATCATTGAGGACAACTGATTTTCTTTCTTCTGGAAGCTATCAACTGCAAAAAGATACCTGGGTAGAAATGGGACTTTTAACTCATTTCCTTTTCTCTATCCGTAGATCCCATTTGTCTTGGGCTTGGTCAGGACTTATATGTGCTGCCCCAGTCTCCGAATCCTTATAATCATCATCCCTATTGTATATCAAAAATGCTGTTTCTACCACCTCTGGCTTTTCCAATTTTTACACCATCTCTTCCACACAGATCCTTGAGACTAGACTTGGAATTTTAATATAGACATTCCATCTACAACTCAGTGCTCCAAAGACACTCACTCTGTAAATATCATTCAGTGGTGGGTCTTTGTGTTAATTGACATCAACCAGAAAAATTTTTTAACTTATGATGCTTGAACAGCATACTATAGGTTGGAAAAAAACAATGAAGAATCAGAAATTGTTTTATTGCTATGTTCATTTAACAAAATATTAGTAGAATGTTTTCCTTAAGGAAATGGACAATATTTTCCACTCAGTATAAAGTAAAATGTATTCTTGCTGAAATAAGACCACATAGGCATCCCAACAGGATTTCTGTTGCCCTGTCTTAGTTCCTCTTCTCTCCCCAAAGTAACATCTTTGCTCCAATATTATTGTTTCCTTTGGATATATGGCTATAATTTACTTATTGAATCATTATGCATTGTCTAATTTTAGCGCTAAAAACTGATTCACTTTTAACAACAGAAATAAAGATCTGGGTTATGCACATTTGAAAATGAGATTTATAACCTTGAGACTCTAACAACCTCTGGCCAAAGTTTATTAAGGTTTGCGTGTTTATTCTAAATCATCTCAGTTCATATTTGTCTGTAGACAGAGGTACCAAAAGGCATGAAAATTAATTCAAGGCACCAAACCTCAAGGAATATGCTACACAGAGACATAAAAATGGGTTGATGTAGGGACAAAATAGCTCTGCTTCAGTGATAGTATTTTATTGCTATCACTTAATTATATTACAGATTGAGGCTGGTTGTTTAACTCTTTAGACTTTTCAATCCCCTCAAATACAAAATGTGACACTAATAACAGATTTTTATAGCCACTTTGTAATATGTTCTACATTCCAACAAAGGTAGTCTGAAAATTGCTTTTCTTACATTTCTTCTCATTAGCAACTCTGCCACAAAACCGGAAGCCAGGCCTCGGAATGCACTTCAGGTGATACCAGCTTTGCGCTAAGAAACTCAGGATGTGGTACAGGATCCATCTCCCTTTGTTCCAAGGTCACAGTCAAACTGTCAATTGCATTCCATAATGCCAGATTTATTCATTCTGAGCAAATACCTGTGAGAAGGAGCATGGATTTAATCCCTCACTTTATACAGATAAAAAATGAAATCATGGGGACTCTAGTGATTTATGAAGTAGCAGGTAAAAGTTAGAAGAGGCGGGGAAAGGAGTTTGATCTCTTGTCTTCTCTTTCAAAGCTGTTTCAGAGACTTCCCTCTTGTTCCTGAACACTCTTTGGATAGTGACTGGGATGGATATGGGGGAGTCTAAATTCTCTGAAGGGGAAAGTAAAAAAGACAAAAGAACTCTTTCTTATGAAGCCCTTGACCACTGGTGCTCAGTTCACATAGTATTAAGTGGATGGGCACACTGCTTAGTGGCAGAAATGTCACCGCCAGAACGTTAAAGAGGTTAATCAATACTGGGCCTCAATCAAAACCTTGCCATTATGTTTCCAAACACTGGAGTCCTTGCGGAGACTTTTACATATTCACTGAAATGCTTCTGGAGCATAGAGGTCGGGCTCTTTAGATTGTTCAAGTGTTGCCAGCCATCAGCAGGTCCCCATAGAGTAGAAACAAGAAACAGAGCCCCTGTCCTCCTGTTTGATACTTGTTTTCCCAGTAGAGGGCTGGAGTTGCTGCCTGAAATGTCAGAATAAAACAAGACTTGCCTATTTTTAGCCCTGGCTCTTACAGTTTCCTTTCTCTTTAATCATATATCAAGATTTTAAACTAG
Source organism: Microtus pennsylvanicus (assembly GCF_037038515.1). Lineage (NCBI taxonomy): Eukaryota > Metazoa > Chordata > Mammalia > Rodentia > Cricetidae > Microtus > Microtus pennsylvanicus. The sequence continues at coordinate 81,917,342 of NC_134589.1, forward strand.
CCACCTCTGTGCGATTCTTAAGGATAATGGAAGTCAATAAATATGGGAGATACTTTAAGCCAACTAATGGCAATATATAGGAACAAAGGTGTTTGATTTTAGAAACAGACAATTTTGCTGTCATTCTTTGGGGGGGGGGTGCATTTGACTAACCTAGCCATTGTGAGCTAGCATATTTTTGGACATAGAAGTGAATATCACCAGTTTCATAAAGAAATAAATCAAAATGACAAAGATGTAGGCACTGTAATGAGGTCCTCATCCCCAGCAACACTCTTGTTTTTTTTCCATTCCATCAGGGACCATAGAACACATCAAGAAAGGGATCATTATCCATTTCTAGTTAGTTTCAGAAAATTTTGGAATAATAGCTGATAAAAATTGTATTGTTTTAGCTTTAAGTAGATATATAAAGATGAAGACAATCAGGGCAAGTTATCTCCTAACTAAATGTAACTAAATCATAGTGCTACCTCTTGTGTAGATAGGAGATTATTTATAGAAATTGTATAATAGGTGAGAGATTGGAAACAGTAGGTATTAGGTATTCACCTAATCATCCTGATAGCTTTTATCAATGCCTACTATGTGCTCAGATATACTCTGCAGAGAAAATGACTATAGAATCTTAAATGGGAAAACATAGAAGAAATAAATAAAGCTGTACATTAGGTGGTGGTAACTCCAATGTTTGTTATGTAGGTTAAAGATAAATAGGATGATAGAACTGATTTTCACTCAAAGGCAATTTTCATGGAATCCTTGATAGTTAGCATTAAGGAAAGGAACAAACAAAGTCAGAGTGAGTCATGTAGTTAAATCTGGTTAAATTCTGTTCCAAACAAAGAAACAGATATTGAAGTGAGAGCAACATCAATATAGTCCTAAAGGAAGATAGGCAGTCAAAAGCTTGTGAATGATGAGGAAGGAAGAAGAAAATAGAAAAACTCTGGGCCAGAGGTAGGAGAGGACCTGAGAATATGACTGTAGGGGTCACTCACAGTGTTTGGGAGTTTATTCTTGTAACAATAAAGGTTTTACATTGTTTAACAGTTCTGAACACCATTCTTGCTGAGATTTACCTTCCTCTAAGATAACTCTGGCTTCTCCATGAGACCAGATAGGCTTCAAGTTGGAAATCAGAAAAAAAAAAAAAGAGCTTGAAGCTGTAAATCAGCCTTAGACAATGGTTGATGGTGTTTCCAACTAGCAAACAGCAATGAAGACAGTTGGATGAGGCTGAATTTTGAATATATTTAAGAGGAAGAGAGTCAAGTTTGTTAATGGCTTGAATTCAAGATGTCAAAAGAAGAAAGAACGTGGTAATGCATTTAGTGCTGGAAGTGATTGCATGAAGATGCCATTTACCAAGTGAGAAGAGGTGATCTGACATGAATTTGGGAATCAAATGAGATGATAAAGTTCAAGTTTACCATGATTTCACCTTGAGATTATTTAAATGACAGCGTCTGATTGAGATCTCAGTGAAAAGTCAAAGTAGTAACCAGAGTTAGTAGAGTTTTAAAAACATAGATTTATGATTGCTCCCGATCTAAAATATAGCTTTCATAATATAAGAAGGTGCCATGCAAGCTTCCAAACAGGGAAGTAACCAGCATTCCTATGGAAATGTAAAGCTTATGAACCACATTAACAATCAGCATGGCACGATAACCCTAAGGATGCAGTAGGAGCACACATGCCTTGCCAGTAACCAGCAGCTCTCTAATTGGACTTTACACATACTCAACAAGAGGGAAACCATTCCTGGTAATGAAAACCAATTAGGTATCCAAATACCCAGGTGTAGTAAAGTCATGGATCTTGGGGCAAAACCTACAATCAGCACTTTATTCAATTAGCAACATCCAAACAACAATCTAAATATTTATCACTATACCCACAGATAACTGTCGTCTCGTGTCTCATCAAAGAAACTTGTCTTTGCAACAGATGGAGATCACTACAGAAAACCACAACTAGTCAAAATGCAGAGTCATGGAGCCCATACCATTTGCAATACTCTTCTGCACCTAAATCTCATGGAACATCTTGAGGAAGTGGGGGGTGGAGTAGAAAAATCATGAGAGTAGAAAAATCAGGGAGTTTGCTCTGGTAAAGGATATCATAGTAAAGTCAGAGGTACACCCATAGTCTCACCAACATGGCTGCCTCAACCTGACCTGAACAAAGACAAAACCAAATGCCAAAGTGACTGCAGAAAACTATGAGGCTTCAACTTTACAGAAAGAACTACATACAGGCAACTAAGGAATGCTGAGAGTGGAAGAAATAGTCTTTTTCAGAGAAGAGCATGCAGATTGGTTACCTAGGACCAAATGGTTAGTGCTGAAAACATACATACTAGTAACAAATATATTCCTGAGTATAAAATTCTCAATTAGATATGAGTAGCATGGAAGACTGAATGAATAAAGTTATTTTATTAATAATAAGTTCCTAAATTAAAGTGATGTGGGATTCCCCTTTGTATGTTGTGAATACGATTGGTTAATTAATAAAGAAAACTGACTTGGCCTAATAGGGCAAAAGAATAGAGTTAGGCAGGGAAACTAAACTGAATGTTGGGAGAAATAAAGATGGAGTCAGAGAGAAGCCATGTAGCCCCACTTGATATAAAAAGTTGTCAGAACTTGAGCAGGTAAGCCACAGCCACATGGTGATACACAGATTACTAAAAATTTGTTAAATTAATATGCAATAGTTAGCCAATAAGAAGCTAGAACTAATGGGCCAAACAGTGATTTAAATAATGCAGTTTCTGTGTGGTTATCTTGGTTCCAGGTGGCCAGAATGAACAAGCGGCTTCCTTACTACATTAAAGATTACAACTTAGATCCCTTTAGGCCCAGTTGTTTCTTGCAATCTAATAAAAATATGTCATTACATCCTATGTCAGATGTACTTATAATACAGTGTAGTCTTACAGGTTGGAAACTGTTTTCTGTGGTTCATCAAACTTCAAACAATGAGTTATAGCACCATTATCTGGACGTTGCAAAAAAACTGGTTAGAACATTTTTCATTTAGTCTTGTGTACACAAATAGTTCAATGTCTTTTGTTCATTGTTCTTAACCCCCCTTCAATTGTGTCATGTTATTCCATCCATTCTCATATGATCTGCTTATGAGATAGTCCACTGTCTTTCCACTGAAATACTGATTAATTTGTGGCACTATTTATTGGCATTGATAAATCAATGCACAGAAAAAAAGTCACTAAAGCTGTGTTTCTCAGAGCAGATTCTACATAACATTTAATCTTAAATTCAAATGTGGAATATACCTGGTTAAACAGATTTCTGTATTTTGGGAATGCAGGGAAGATTTAGGAAATGGATGAGTTTTGTGACTGCAAGAAAGAGGATATGGTTGCATGTGTTATTGTTCCCTCTTCCTTAATTGCTATTCTGATTGTTTTAAGCATAGGATTTCATAAACCCCGAATTTAGAAGAATAAAACTATTCCAAAGCTAAAATGCAAAGGAATTTATCAATTACTTATGAAAATGAACTAATTATTACTTGGGAAAATAAAAGTGATGAGTATGTTCAGGAGCATTTTCAAAAGAAAAACACTAAATACCTCATTTTATATTTTCATGTATGATGGATACCAGATTACCATACACTAAAGATTCAGTTACAAAAAGAGGTTAATCCAAAACCAGGGCTTTCAGATAGGAGTTGAGGTATTCATTTAGTCCTAGATCATTTGATATCAAGGTCTGGTCTCCATAAGACAGGATCTGGAAATAGGGTCATTGAAATAAAATTTACAATTTTCCTTTGGAGTTTACCAGATATGCAGATTTAGTCTCCTGAATCTGAAACTCAAGATGAAGAAACCAGAACTTTAAATTCCAACAAAGCTTCTAGTGATCCTTATAGTATGACAGGGTCCATTCCACTGCCTTTTAGTTTTTTAGTAGAATGAATAATATGTGTAAGAGCTGGAAAACTGACTAGGTTAGTAATATGTAATTAAGTGTGTGGCAAATTGAGACTCTCAGCTTGTAGTACACATCAGAAGTATATGTGGAGATGTATTACCAAGATCATTCTCCAGAGAATATTTTCTGAATATTGAAATATGACCAGGTAGAAGAAGCTGCATGGGTTATTAGAAACAAATGAATGTTATTGAGGTCACTCTAGAAATCAGATATTTATTCTTTATCACTTCATCATAAAATATGTAGATGTTGATTAAAATGTTGATTCTGGTCCAGCTTGTCTGGAATAGGCTGAGATCTTGCCTTTCTTTCGAACCCCTAGTTACTGTGGAAGCAATTGCTCCAAAGACACACAGAGTGAACAGGAAAGATTTAATTTGCAGCTACAACTTTGCATTTGCTCCAATACTTTATATTTAATAACTACAAAATTAAAAGCTTGAATTTAGTTAGAAAACTTCCCTAGAGAAATTCGGAGTACTGTAGGCACAATATGTTAATATTTTATTCATTGCCTGGTGCTATTGCATGACGGCTGACCAACTGTCTTGCTCTGCCCTTAACTGGTTTAAAAAGTAGAAATGGGATAGTCCCAGACAAAGCAGGGGGAAACTGACTATGCTTCAAGCATGCTTTCATTTGATATAGAAGAAACTGATTCTAACATTGAATGTGCCCTAACCATAGTTGCTAGTGTTACACCTACAGGTGGGCAGTAGTGTGACTGGGATGTATACAAAAGTCAATTGCCCATCACCCAAATGATCACTCTCATGTTAGAAGCTCACCGACTGTTAAAAACCCAGTTTGAGATCTAGGAATTGGCTCTAGAAGTTGGAATTATATGATTTTTTCCTGTGCTGCTTAAAGAACTGCCCTCTGACACTGAGCTAATCTTCAGTATTCAGGTTTGGAGCTGGAGTCTCCCCTTGTAATTCACAATGACCTGACATTACCAGTTTATAACAGATTCTTCATGAATGTGTAATCTGCCTCACTCATCCACCAGAGTATAGGGATCAAAAGCATGTACCATAAGTTTTTACGACATGAATCTAAAGAACTCCTATAGACCAACATTTCTTCTGATTTACTAAGCCAAGAATATTTTAAAGTGTTGTAAGCATGACCTAGACACAATAATTTTAAACTTTGACTTTGTTAGTTTTACTTTTCCTTGCAATCATATTTTTAAAATCCCTGCTTTGTATACCTATACATATCTCTTTAAATATGTAAAATATTTGCTTTGTTCATATGATATTTAATATTTTTGTAATTCATGATTGAAAACCTGTTGACTATAATCTGAAAATCAAATACATATAAGTATAATCATAAGATCTCCCATGTTTTCATGTATATATCTAGCCCTAAAAATAAGAGATTTTTAAGCATTAAACCTCATACTTACACATACTTGTGTAACTTAAACATTAATATAGTTTACTTCTGAAAGAGTGTGTCTGATTAGAATCCGTCCTATTCCTTAGTCTCAAACCCTATGGGATCCTGTTCCATTGACTTTGTCCAAATTCTACAAGTCACCCTAAAGGCAAGGTGATAAATGAGTGTGTGTGCCTGTATCAAGCTTAAAGTATTGGATATAGAATTAGTTCAAGGCAGTTATAAATCTCATCTCCGTAAGTTTTAAAGACTTTGCAAAGAATTTCAGTCATGCAGAATAAATTTCAAATCCCACTCAAAAAAGTAAGTTTTAAGTGACCCCTGTAGAGTCCCTCTCTCTCTCTCTCTCTCTCTCTCTCTCTCTCTCTCTCTCTCTCTCTCTCTCTATCTCTATCTCTATCTCTATCTCTCATTCACATTGTCATATTAGTCTATAATATTAGTCTGTACTCCACTTGTTTTCTTTTATCCTAATTATATATATTTCATTACAATTAATTTTATATGTTGGAAATATTTTAGAAGTGCAGTTTAAAATACTATTTCTCAAATTATTCATCAGAGGACATTTTCTGCTCACCACTTCAGTCATTTTCTAATACATAAAAGTATTATTTGATCCTCTTGAAAAGGAAATTTTGCTCCATTTATGCAAGCTAAAGTATCAAAAATATACTAAAACAGACTTTCAAATGAATCTTCCATTTTAAATAAAGATAATATAAATTAAATTGCTTGGTATGACCAATTTAAAAAATTTATTTAAGCATCATCACTTAGCAGCAAAATATTTTCATGACAATAATTTTCATTTATACTAAAGTGCATCTCTAGGAAATGAGTATCTTGTCTCAACAGCAGCAAGACCAGTAACAGTACTTGAACACAATGGTTAATGTCTGTTTGATGAGATCTAGATGATCTAAGAGACAGGCCTCTGGGCACACCTGTGAGAGATCATCTGCTTAGGTTATCCTCTGGGCATGCCTGTGAGAGATTGTCTCTACTAGATCAATTGAGGTGGGAAGACTGTTCCACTGCAGGTGGCACCATTCTCTTGGCTGAAATCATGAGCTGTACAGAAAGGGGAATGATGAGCACAAGCGTTCATTGTTTTCTTCCTTGCTGTAGATATAGTGTGGTCATCTTCTTTAAGTCTTACTGACTTGGCATTCCCATCATGGTTGATGGTACCTTGAATTCCAAGCCAAAACAATCCATTCTTCTTTCCTACAGCTGCTTTGCCCAGGGTACTTCATCAGAATAGCAGGACCATTCACTGAGACCTATATGTGTAGGAAACTTATTTGTGGATTTTGGCACACTGTTCATAACAGCACCATCCCAATGTGTCTGACCTCTTTGAGCCCCTAGTCTTTGATTTTCCTCCTGTCTTAGTTAGGGTTTCTATTGCTGTGATGAAACATCATGACCAAAAAGCAAATTCCCAATGAAAGGGTTTGTTTGTCTTACATTTCCTCTACACTGTTAATTATCAAAGAAGTCAGACAGAGCTTAAATAAACAGGAACCTGGATGCAGGGACTGATGCAGAGGCCATGGAGAGATCCTGTTTACTGGCTTGCTCCTCATAGCTTGCCCTGCCTGCTTTCTTATAGAACTTAGGACCAACAGCCCAAGGATGGCACCACTTACTATGGACTGGGCACTTGTTCATCACTCAGTAATTAAGAAAATGCCCCATAAGCTTGCCTACAGCCCAATCTTAGGGAGGCATTTTTTTAAATGAGGTTCTTCTCTCCTCTCAGATACTTTAGAATGTGTCAAGTTGACATAAACTAATCAACACTCCTCCTCTTCAGAAGCAACATCTAGTACTCGGTTGGCTCCTATTCTGCATAAACATTCAACTCTAGAAGTACTATGATAATTCTTGTAGCGCAATGCATTGTGTCCCCATAAAATGGTATTTTCAAGTCCTGATTTCTGTATGAGTCTTTGAAAATGTGTTTCAGAATTTCATAAGGAGACCCCCTTGGATGCAGGGGAGGTTCTGGTGGCAGCAAAGCACGACATCCTGACACATTCTGGAACTGTGACAGGTTAAACGTCTGCTTGGAATGTTTCAGTCAGCAGTCATTTGATTCCATGGTGTACATACAAACCCTTCTCTTCTAGCCTTTTTTCCCCAGCTCCTTCAACTTCAAATCTTAACTCCTTGACGAGGAATCAAAACTTCTCCTCCTGCACTAAGTGGCTTTTGTGAGGGTCAGATGTCAACCTGCATTGTTACTCTATTTAAGTATTTCTTTGAAACTCATTAAGATTTGTGCCCGAATCGCCTTGATACCGAATCCCCAAAGAAAAGAACGGTCATCTCCTTGGTCTCATTCATGTCATTCTATGCCACTATTGTTTTTTAAAGGTTTCTAAGGAAGCTGGCAGTATCCTTCATTTTCTTCTGTCTTCTTAACTGCTACTCCTCACATCCCATATCTTATCTGTCATCACTTCAATGATTGATAGCTTACAAATATTTTTCAAGCAAATCCATTTCTCTTTATCTCTGTCACTGTGCACATATGTCTTCTTTTTGGCAGCTCACCCCTTTTACTGTTTTATTTCTGGGTTTTGCTGCCTATCTACACTCAAATCTATGAAAATCTATGAATCAACGCAGTAATTTAAAAATCAATCAGTGTGTATCATGCTCCTGATTAGCCTTTTTATCATGTAATTGGAATTGTGCAGTCTTTACATGAGGTCCTGTATGTAAAAAGCCTTGCTGTTTCTTGTGTTATCATTGTAAGCCCCATTTAGTTAGGATTGCATTTCTACCTACCCACAATATGCATTCATCACCTCACATTTATTTATAATTTCCGCCCACTCCCCTGCAAGTTTAGGAACATGAACCTTTGAATCAAGTGTTTACCACCCCAGTAAATCCCTGGGATCAGGGATTGTGAGAACTGCTCCAATAGAGTTTAAAAAGGGCAACAAAGGCAGAATATATATTCTTGGTACATCTGTTTTCCAGATTTTTATGTTAATTCTTAAAGATTGATATAAAACTTCTAAAGATAGAGAAGCACGATTAATAAAAACTCAGAGAGAGAAAATGGGGTTCAATCTGAATATCTGAAAAGCAAAACAGTCAGCAACTGGCTCTTACCTCAATCTCAGTCTGAAATAGTTATCCTGCCTCCCAGGATCTCAGAATGAGACTGTCCCTGAGAGCTGTCTTCCCCCATTTTATATTTCTCCCTATGGCTAGTATTAAAGGTGTACACCACTGGGATTAAAGATATGTACTACCCAAGTTTCACGGCAACTGGTGTGGTTACTGGGATTAAAGGTACATGTCAATATGACTAGTGGAATTAAAGCTGTGTGTTACCATAATCTAGTTTGTAGGGCTGACCAGGTCTTCTGGTAGTCTTTATTTATTAAAATGCAATTTAAATGCCACTGCATTTCCTTCTTTTGTCTAATATATAAAAGGCTTAACTAATATAAGAAAACTATATACAATAAGTACAATGAATATAGACAATATATACAAATAATAAATACATCAACAATGTCTAGTCCATTTGTATTTGATAAACTCAGAGTAAATATTTCACATCTTTCCTATCTTGGTGAGTCCAAAATTTTATACCTAATTTACCTTCTATCATAACTTGCTTTCTGTGTGTAGTAAACTATAATGATAGCTATCTAATCTTCAACTCTCTCAGACACCCAAGAAGGAAATAATATTCACTTAGTAAGCAGGAAGTGTAAGCAAGTGACTTCCAAAAAATGTAAGTAATGATAGAAACAGCTGACTTCCTGGGCAGTCACCCAGAGTTCCTCTGCAACCACTGGGGCATCCATATTTGGCCCACAGGCCTAACATATTCGACAGACTTTTCTGTGAAGCAGGATATTTTGTGTCCCACTTTTCTAGTTAGGACAACATACTGTCTGCAGTTGAGGCATGGCATTTTCTTGCCCAATGTCTTACTTTGGCCACAAAAAAGTAAACTCCATGTGGAGAAGATAATGATGTCCATTATCTTCTCTGAAGTAGATTGGTGTTGCCAGGAGCAGACATATCTCATTATCATAAAAAAGAAGAACCTAGGTTATTAAAACGTCTTAAATGCTATATTCTGTAGATCCCTGAAGTGTTCGAAGATGACCTGTCTATCTAAGTTATATTTTTGTTTGACTTTGAAAACATACCCAATGTGACTACAGGTTTGAGTATGCTAGATGACTAACTACTAGCTTATATTTCTTTATTATCCTAGACAGTTGATAATAATAATTTTCAAGGACTAGAAATTTGTATTACATTTTTAAATGAGCTATATAGGTACAATACCTTGAACAAGATTATAAATGTATGTATAGTATATTTTAACAAAATTAATCTGAAATTTGTTTCAATATACAAAATTGGATACAATATATGAAAGTAAAACTAACGTAAAACATTAAAAATCATAGGTGCTTTTAAAAAGTAGATTCAATAATCTACCTTTTTAATTTATCATATTTATATCACCTTTTTTCTTTTGCTTTTTTTCCTAAAGGAGACCCCCTAGTCTATAAAATTTACACTCCAACCCTCAACCCTATACCAGTTATAATCAAACCCTAATTGATGTCCCTAACCCTGAGGATAAACTTTGTTGTGAGAGGAGATGTTGAATTCTAGAATTACTTCCAGCTGTCATGGAGGTGATGTTCTTTCTATGGGACCCTTTAAAACTAAAATGATGGGGTTAAGTTTTAAGATTATTGTCTGCTTTAATTGCAAATGGTCTCTGAGCAGTCGATAGGATTTTTCTGAAGGTCTTATTTGAAGTTCTGTCCAGAATGTTGTAAGAAGGTACACAATTTCAGCTAATCAAATTTGAATCATTTTAAGCAACTGGTACCCAAACCTGATCTTAAAGTAGCACTATTAGCATCATGGCATCATTTCAATCAGGTATCAGGAGAGTCATTGTTTTAGGCCATCTTCTTTCTAGAAACTTCAAATATTTGTGCAGGAAAATTTATTTTTCATTGTGGAAAATTTAAATATTATTTATTTAGACATATATTCAATGAAAAGTGTGATAGAGACAAAAATAGGATTGGAGAGAAGGAAATTTTTTCATAAATTCTTTCTTCTTTCTGTCTCATACCAGATGGCTCCTGATATGAGACAGAAACTCTGAATTTTTCTTTTAACAGTATGCTTGGATTTAGATAAAGTTAGCCATTGTCCAACTTCAAAGACAGCTTTGATTTTAACTGATTTATACTTTTATTATACTGAAATATGCATTATATATATATATATATATATATATATATATATACACACACACTAATTACCTGATACATATCAGGTAATTAAATTTTACTCTGTAGAGAATATATTACCATAAGTTAGATTTCCCTTTGCTTGGTGATTCTTTCTGTATAGCTATCTTTTATTCTTTGGGCATCTAAATGTCCAAGGTCTCTTGACTTTCTGAAGATGAGTATTTTGCTGCAAAGACAAAAACAGAATTCTGCCCCAACCATTATGAGGTATCCTTACCACCTGTATGATTGTCACCTCTGTGGATAAGCTGTCATTTCTCTGTCTCAAGAGGTTTCTCTTTTTCAAACTGAATCTTTATTAGTTTTGATAATATCCATATCTTTTCTTCTCCTGTAGAAATAAGAGCAAAACCCCTTTTCCAATGTAGCACATCTCCTGATTTCAATTCTGAGGTCAACACATCCTTGAAATACACTGGTTGATTCAATTCAGAAGCTTTCCTTATTATACAATGTCTCTCTGCTGTTGTTGTTCCTTTCTCATTAGTGTTAAGAAACTTCAAGGTTAATAAAACATTATGCAGTCTATTTCTGGGGCTATTTTCCATCCATTTCTGTTTGTTTAACATTTCCTTTATAGTTCAATTTGATCTTTCTATAACTACCTGACTTGTATGATTGTTTGGCATACCTGTAGTATATTTTGTATTATAATAAGCAAAAAAAGGTTTCATTTTCTAATAGACATATGCTGGACAATTATCTGTCTTTATTTGTTCAGGTATACCCAAGATGCCCATAAATTCTAATAAACGCATGATTACTAAATCAGCCTTTTCAGATCTCAAAGCAGTTGCCCATTGAAAACCTAAATAAGAGTCAATAGTGTGGCTTTGTTTCACTTTACTTAAATCTTATGATTTGTAACCTCCCTTTCCTGATTTATTTGCATCAGTATAGAATTTATGGGCTTCAATTATTGGTGTGTCACATACAATGTGAGGGAGAATCCAAGTAGTTCTCTTTATAAAATTAATTTTGTCAGTTTTGGAATGACTTCCATCTCTACTAAAAAATTATCACAAGCTTTTTGTTAGGGTTTATTGTTTTCCTGTAATGTTTTAAATTCATCAGTAGTAAAGTCATTTTAATCTCTGCTGGGTCTATTCCTGCTTAATGAAGTCTCAATTTTCCTTTTATAATTAACTGAGAGTCCATTTCCACATAAGTTTTTAATTTTTTACTTGATTTTTGTGGTAAAAAAAATCCATTTTAAGACAGTATCTTCCCTCTGCTTTAAAATTCCTAAAGGGGCATGTGAAAACAAAATGTGAAAACAAAAATTCCTAAAGGGGAACTTCTGGAAGACAATATGACTAGAATGCAATTAAGATTTGGATCCACTTGATCCACATGTGTTTCCTGTAACCACAGTTTATTCTTTCTCAGTTTAGCTGTTCATTCCCTGTGACTATTTAAACCTTTTAACCATATAAGGTTTTGTTTAAATGAATTATTATATCAGGTGTTATCACAATAATGGGTCATAGACTGGAAACATATCCTAACAATCTTTGAAAGTCATTAAGAGTCCGCAATTGGTCTCTCCTAATTTGAGCCTATGCATTCTAATTTTCTGTAAAGGTATTTTATAACCTGGTAATTGACAGAATCTCCTGTTTGTATTTTTTCAGGAGCAATTTGTAATCCCCATTTAGACAAAGTTTTCTTTATTTTTTCAAACATTCCTTCTAAAGTAGTTATGTTTGAAAAGTATCTATGATAGCAAAATGTGATCCATGTAATGGTAAATTATAGATTTAGGAAATTGTGTATGTATTATTTCCAATGGTTGACTTACAAAGTATTAACAAAGGGTAGGGCTTTTGATAATTCTCCATGGGACCATATGTTGTATTACCCTCTTGACAGCTCTTAGATCTGTCACTATTCTGCATTTTCCAGATTTCTTTTTAACAATAAAAATAGGAGAATTCCAAGGGCTGGTTGGTTCTTCAGTATGGTGAGCATCTAGTTGCTCAAATACAAGCTTTCTAAAGTCTGCACTTTCTCTTCTGTTAAAAGCCATTGTTTAACCCATATTGGTTCCTCAGTTAACCATTTTAAAGATAGGGCCATTGATACCTCTGAAGGTTTGCTAGTTGTTTTGTATTCTTGTGCAGCCTGAATGGCTGGTTACCTTTTTATATAGTACCTTATACTATCCTTCCCAGAGACATGAGTTTCTGTGACTGCAAGAATGTTAATCTGGGTATTTCATTGCCACAGCAGGTCATGGCCCCATAAATTCACCACATATGGCCTCAGCCTTTTTTTCTGTCCTTCTGGCTCTATGCATTCAATCCTTCTCATGATTTGTTTCTCTTGAGATAGTGTTTCAATTTCTAGGAATTGAACTGCATCTTGATTAATTGTTTTGACTGCATGTACTGCATATAATATATGTGCACTGTGTGTAAGCAAGCCCATGAAAGCCAGAAGAAGGAACTGAGGGTAAGGGTGGTGGTGAGCAGATATGGGTGCTAAGAACCAAATCTGTGTCCTCTGCAAGAGCAGTTAATACCCTTAACTGGTGAGGCATCTTTCCAACCCAACAAATGTGATAGTTTTCTCTACTCTATAGGTAAGGACATTGCAATTCTGTTGTCAATGTAACTTAGTCGATACAAATGATCTTTTAATATAAAAGCTTAGCCTGAACACTGTGACAGCATGGTGTGCCTCTCTTTATATTCCCACAACTCTATTTTTGTTGTGCCTTACATGTGGCAGGTAAATGTCTTATTAAATTAATGAATATTCAATTAGGCATCTCTGAAAGGGTTCCTTTCAAATCTTGTTAAAGATAAATTGCACATCATATAGATCAATATACACAGGAGCGTGACTTTGTGCGTATTTCAAATTTTAATGGAGGATTTAGATGTTCCTTAATAAGAACTTGCTGAACTTTATAGTTGATTAAGATGATGAGATGAAGCTACGTGGCTTCAGTTTAGTACTGAAGATGTGTCTGCTGTCTGCTAGCATTTCTGGGCTTCCTTGGGTTATGTTGGATTTTGAACTTAGTGACAGTTCTGTACATTTAGTATATCAATTTCACCATAAATAGATCTATTAAAAACCGGGTTTTTAAGCTAGATTTAAGTTACAGAGCAAAATATATAATACAAATAAAGGAATTCAAAAGCCTTTCAGTGATGGGAGATTTTATGTGGTTATTTTAAGTTGCTTTTGCATTTTTTTCTAAGGTGGATTGGAGAGGAGACTAAGAAATACTAGTGATCCAGTATACTAGAGAGAATTTTGACTCTAAAAGGTGATGTTACTTGAACTTTATAAGTACAGCTGAACTTGATGAATGTCATCAACTGCAGAAACATCAAATATATAGAATACAGGAATGATTTCTAAGTACACTCAAAGCTCTGAACATTTACATTGTATATGAGTTATATTATACTGCAGTCAGAATAAAGTTGCTGAGGTTTTTACTCAGGATAATGCTTTTAAACCCCTGAAATGAACTTTTAATGCATACAAGTAATAGTTATTTGTTAAAACAAAATAATTAATCAAATTTCTTATTAGTTTTCTTGTGGTTTTAGGGATTGAACCCCAGGCTTCTCTACGCAAGGCAGGCACCATACTATTGAGGACACCGAACTCCCAGATTATCTTAAAACTGACTACAAAATATTTCAAAACTAATAAAAAAAATGATTTTAGAATCAATTGGTTTGAGTGCAGTACTGAATCCTCTGCCATAGAAAAAAAACATATTTTGACATGTGTATGCTGGGCCAACTTTATTCTTCCTATTATCTGTTTTGTCCTTGCAATAATGCGAATTTGAGTCCCCAGTTCTAAGAAGCCATATTCTTTCTTTTCTCATTTCATTTTAAGAAAATAGATCTGTCATAACATAGTATACAATGTCATAATATTGAAGTGCTGGGATATAAACTTTTTTACATATTAAAATGTGGTTGTAGGAAATATGCTTTCAGGATTACATTGCTAGTTTAGACTTGTGGAATATCTATTAAAATTCCTTCTCTAATTCAGCTCAGTGAAACAGCAGTAGGAAAGCAGTGATGAATGGATGCCTCCTTATTGCCTGACTGACAAAATCATAGGAGCTCCTGCAATATACAATGAGAACCCAGATTGGGATGCGAATGGAAACATGTCATTAACACAGTGCTGTGCTTTCAGCATTAATATATAACTCTGCAAGCCTTCTCTGTGACGTGCATGTAAAACAATATAAGAAATTTCAAGTTGTATTAATGAGTGCTTCATAAGGTCAATATAAAGAAAAATGCCCCCAAAGAGGGCTTACTTGGGAGAAAGCAAGTCTTTTCTTACTTTCCAGGCAGGTCCCACAGACATATACCTAAGGGTCCCTTAACAAAGGCATACTGTTGGCTTCTAAAGCAAAGCTGAAACAAAGAGAAGGCATTCCTTCTGCAAACTCACAGTTCCAATCAACTAAAAGCAAACCAATATAAGACTATACTGTAAAGGCCATAAAATACTCAAGAAACAAGTGTTTTAGTCGTATTAATGGCCATAATTAGGCCATAAACATACAATCTCAAGTCAATACATGTAAACTAGCCTTACACAGGATATTTCAAATTGTTTTAAAAATAAAACTGAGAAAAAAACAACTCATTAGAAAATTAAGTTGTAGATACTGAAAAATTTACTAAGTATAACTCTAAATAATAAAAAATAAAATTATTAAAAATTAAAAGTAAATGGGACAAATGACATGTTCAGTAGAGTTTAAGTGGAATTTGGAGAACTGAATCTGGAACTCTCCCAGAAAGCACCAAGGTAAAAAAAAAAGGAAAAATGTTTAATATCAGTGGCATCGAACTCTCCAGGAAGATGTAAATCAGTAAGCAGCACAAATAAATAAAATACTCTGGTGAGTTTTTGACAGCTGAAGTTTAAGAATTGAAGTTTTTAAATGTCAAGTAAATTAAAGAAATAAAGCACAATCCATTGGTAAAATAATAAAAACAGAATATATAACTCACAAAGGAGTAAAATAGATTGACTAAGCGTACAGAT
Organism: Microtus pennsylvanicus; assembly: GCF_037038515.1. Taxonomy (NCBI): domain Eukaryota; kingdom Metazoa; phylum Chordata; class Mammalia; order Rodentia; family Cricetidae; genus Microtus; species Microtus pennsylvanicus. The sequence continues at coordinate 81,933,102 of NC_134589.1, forward strand.
ACATAGCCAGCCCTCAAAAGCTGGTAGGTGGAGTAGGAAAAAGTAAGATTCAGCACCAAGGCTCCTGAAAGGTCCCACTGCTGGTGGGAATAGCACCAAGAAACAGAATACTTCATGCAAAGAGAGCTAGGAAGAGGGTATTGGGAGGCTTGTGAGAAGGGAAGGGAGAGACACATAGAGAGAGAGGGAGGGAGGGAGGGAGGGAGGGAGGGAGGGGAGGGGAGGGGAGGAGAGGAGAGGAGAGGAGAGGAAAGGAGAGGAGAGGAGAGGAGAGGAGAGGAAAGGAGAGGAAAGGAGAGGAAAGGAGAGGAAAGGAGAGGAAAGGAGAGGAGAGAGGAAGAAGGAGAGAGAGCTGCCTCTTCAGAAGAAGGGAAGTGGGGGACTGAGAGCTGGCTGCTTTTGTCTCTTAAAGGTACAGGATACTACCTGCTATTCAGACAGGCACAGGGCAATGACTCCTTGTGCCAGAGTGTGCAGGAACACTAAAAATAAGTGCTTCAGTTTGGAGATGATGATTGACAAAATAGACATTAAGAAAATATCAGCTACGTGTTACTTACCAAACACATACTAAACACTAAAATAAAAATTTAAGGTAAAGAGTTTTAAAAAAATAATGATAGAATATGCCAGAACTCATTTATATCAGGGATGGAATATTTTTTATATAGTTTTCACTCTTTCCCAAACTAAATGTTAAAAAAATCTACATGGACAAATTCATTTCCTGACCAACAGATCTGAGTTACCAGCCACTATTTTAAATAAAGTATCCAATAATTTATAGCCATTAAGTAGAATATACAGTCCTAGAAATTAAAAAACAAAACCTATAATCTCTAACCCAGTGGTTCTCAACCTTCCTAATATGGTGATCCTTTAATACACCCCTAATGTTGTGGTGACTTCCCAACCATAAAACTATTTTTGTTACTACTTCTTAACTATAGTCTTTCTACTGTTATAAATTATAATATAAACATTTGTGTTTTCTGGTGGCTATAGGTGGCCCCTGTGAAAGGGCTCATGATTTCAACCCACAGGTTCAGAACTGCTGCTTTAATCCATTCCTTCTCTCCCTAAAATCAGAAACTTTCTTTCATGTTACTATTATATTCACATACATATCTGTGTGAATGTATTCACAGATACTTAAGTATAACCTGTTGAATCTGTTTTTGTTCTTTGTGTGTATATGCTTTTAAGCCTGATCATTGTGTTTAGTTAACCAATGAGGACTCTCCTTCCTGAGAGAGGCTAATTGTCCTTCTCCCAATAGTCATTATTGCTTGAGTTCTTTGTCTAAGGGTGGGTCCCAGTAAAATTTCTCAGGTTTAGCTCATCTATTGATATAGGAATTCCTCTTATCTTATTTATGCAGCCATTTCTAGGAAAGAATATTTCACAGCAGAGTTCCTGGTATTCTGTCTCTTACAATCTTTCCACCTCATCTTCTTAGATCTTCTTTGAGCCATAGATATATAATATTGATATAATTGTGTTCTTTGGGGTAAGAAACACTATGTTTAGTTAACATACGCATTGTGTTCAATTATTGCTTTCTATGATGGTCTCTATATTTTGCAAAGAGTGCCTTCTTTGATGAGAATTAATAGCTACACTTATCTATGCATGCAAGAACAAGAGGTAGAACTGAGCAAGAAAACTTAAATAAAATTATATCACTTAGGACAGCAATGGTCTCTGCAGGAACAATAGAATGACGAAAATCTCAGTACCAGACACAAGAAATCCCTTTCACTTTCCAAACACTGAAGCACAACCTATTATTAGCACAAGGAAGCTTTGTTACTGAAAGAAAAACAAATGTGAACTGGAGGAATGAAGAAAGCAAAAAGAAAGTGGAAGAATAAGAAAATCACAGGACAGTCTACTTAAGGTACATTTTTCCTTGAAGGTGTGAGGTATGTCCTTCCTTGACAAGCTTTTTTCTGGTAGCTCAACATGCTTAGCTGTACCATCATCTTTCCAGTCTTTCTTATTGAGATCATATTACCAGGTCTGTTTCTTTCTACTTTCCTTGTGCATTTGAGACACATACAAACCATTTGTCATCACATTTAAATTCAACAAGAAAATTTAGGATGTCCATTCATCTCAATATCCTTAGTAACATCAGTATCCTCCCCCAAAATGACAAAACTCCCAGTTTCCACAAACTGGAATGTATACACAGCATCTTGGCGACAATATAGTGTCCTTATCTGAAAAATTATTTAAAGCATGTAGCATGAGCCACAAAAGAGAGAGGCTGAATGGTCATAATCACTTTGTTCTTTTTTCTGCATCTTGGTTATCAAGTTAGTAATTTAGTCATTTTTGTGAATAGATTTATTTAGGTATGTGAAAGATAATGGTAAATAATGGAAAAGATAAGGAGTCCATTAGTTCTTGGTAGTTGTATTAGTTACATTTCTCCTTGACACGACAAAATGCATGAACAAAGCAAATGAAGGTGTTCAGGATTTTTTTGTTCATGCCAGTAGGATACTAAGTCTACCATGGCAGAGACAGGATTGGTAGTCAGAGCATGACATAGCTCAACACACATGAAAAGTCACAAACTCAGCCCACTTTCTCCCCCTTCCCCTTTCACTTTTTAATTCTGGAACTCAGAATGGTGACAAATACATTGAGCTTGGGTTTTCCATCCTCAACTAACCTCTGTAGGAGCACACTGTCGATATGCTCATACTGTTCAAAATCCAGGCAAGTCAGCCGTGAAGCACAAACACCTCAGTGTCTTTCTCAGATACTTTCTGCTTACTCATGCATCTCTTTGCCTTTTGTTTTTTTTCTCACAGAACCATAATCTCTCATTCAGTCCATGAACTGAATCATATTAGGACAGTACAGACAAGGCTATATGGTTTTTGAAGATCACTTTCTACTTTCCAACCCAAAGCAGGTGGACCATGCTGCAAATATACTAAAATATAAATGGAAAGCTCTCAGTTGCCATAAAAAAATAAGTTTCCTCTGTGATCAAAGGCAAGACCTCCACTGCTTGTTCCTTCCTGGTACTCACAGAACTGGCATGAAGAAGGAACTCGGGCATTGCGCCTTCTCATTCGACATGTTCCCAGTGGAAACTGTGAGATCTGTAGGGCCAGAAGAAATGGTAATTTCTTCTTCTGTCACTTTAATCTTAAAGCCTCTTTATAGGAGATTGTCCTAAGTGTGTGTTTGTTTATTTTCTTTCATTTTATTTAGACTTCTTTTGATTCCAGGTTTTGTTCAATATGCAATAAAAGCAGCCTCACAATCATGGTTATAAATACTATTTCACACTCTGAGATTAGAGGAAACACATTTTCAGCTACAATGAGAACTGTATGATTATACAGAACTTCTCTTTGTGCTTCCTCCTCTCCTGTGAATAATTGAGTGGTATCGATTGGGCTTTTATTATGAGCAAAAACTAAATCTTATAGGCATTGAGGTTTTATCCTTTGTTTTTCTTTTCTGCCTTTCTTTCTATATTTCTGACATATACCACTATTTAGTCTACACATGCTTTTTTGATACATGAGACAATGCTTGAAGCTGTCATATTATCATATCTACCTGACAGATTCTCCTGGCAAATAACAATGTTGACAGAAACAATTGACACACAACATCTAAAATATAAACCTCTCTTCAGATTATTGACTTATGCTTCTGAGAAGAACAGCCTTCAGTAGTGCTGACAATCACACCGTGCTCTTTCAAAAGTACGTGTTTAAATGCCAGAATGTACTTAAACCAGAGAGTTTGGGGGGATGCGTAATGTTGAAAGTTAGATTGAACAAAGAGTTTTGTGGCTCTAACCATTCACAAAGATTTAGGGTTTTGTTTTGTTTGATTATTTGGTGTGTGAAATCAATTAAAAACACATAAAATACTTTGTCAACTGATGAGTTCATATATTTAAAAATTGCCATAATATTTATGGATGGCTTACAATAATGCCATATTAAAGAATATGGTGATTTAAACAATATTATTCTTGAACAATCGTGTGTCATATTCTACTGAATCAGTTTACAGGAAGCAGATTCATCCTTCATATCAAAAATGTTTAAGAGTAAATGATACGACAGACAATTTGGGTTCAAATCTTGTGCACTTAACACATTGGGACCTCATTAGCAAATTCTAGTATGCTTCAAATGAAGTCTAAAACCAATAACTTCTCTACAAAGGTACATATGATTAAGGTTACTATGTGGTATGTGTATTAATTATTTTCAAGTATCAATATTTAGGCATAAAATAAAGTTTTAAATCAATTTTGAATATATCAAATCATTTCTCAGTTCATGGCCTTCAGATTATTCTGTGAAATTTTGGCTAAATAATTTGTGACTAGACACTTTGGGGATTTACATGAAGATGATCTATCTATTAACAAGCAGCTTTTTTCAGCTTTTTATATTTAAGGATCTTTTCTTTGGAAAATATTCCTACAGTTAAAAATATTTCTCAAGGTCATCTATACAAACAAAGCTGATAATCAAAATCAAATATGGCTTGTTATCCTTTGCTTTATGTCTAGTATCCATTTATGAGTGAGTACGTACTATATTTGTCTCTCTGGGTCTGGGTTACCTCACTCAGTATAGTCTTTTTTTTTCTAATTCCATCCATTTGCTTGCTAATTTCAAGATGTCATTATTTTTTTACCACTGAGTAATGTATTCCACAAACCCAGAGAGCCTAGACAACAAAGAGGACTCCAGAGAGACAAACATGGATTCACTTAGGAAGGAAAAAAGAACAAAATCGCCTAGGTAAATTGGGAGAATAGGGAACAGGGAGAGGGTAGAAGAGAAGAGGGGATAAAGTAAGGGGAGTGTAAAAACTGTATAGCTCATCAAAAACAATTTAAAAGGACTAATAAAAAAATTAAATACGGTTACATACATACATGCATGTTTATTGTGAAATAAAGTCTATACATGTGGATTAAGTACATTTGCATTGCAGTTCTATGTTCAGTCACTTGTCCTTATGTGTATATTTACACACTCATGTATGCCACTGTGATTATCACCAACTGGATAGACTTCTATCTGTGGGAGCATTCCATCTGGGCTTCACCTGGTCAGGCTCCATGGTGATAGCACCTAGCCCTTTTGTTTTTCATGTTGCCCAATGTGAATATTGTCTGAGAGTTTCCCAAGGATACAAAGGCTATGCAAAACTTGGTTGGGAGCATCCCAGTAAAACTGCAGCACCTCCATATTTGACAATTTACACCTGGCATAGTCCCTTTGGGAGCTTCCTCAAGATGCCCTGGGCAAAGGGAAAGGGATTCAGTCCTAAGAAACTGTAGCCAAAACAGGTTAAATTTATTCTTAAGGGGACTCTGGGTTCTCTTTTCCATGAACCTGCATGAACACCCACACGTGTGCTGAAATATATGTATCCCCTCTTAATTGTGGTTATCACTGTATTAAAAAAGATCAGGGTTCTATAATAACTTTAAAGGTCAAAATGGAAACTGAGTGTGAAGGCACACACACACACACACACACACACACACACACACACACACACACGGAGGTGGAGCAAACCAAAAAGTCATTCCTAAACTCCAGGTCCTTCATAAATGATGTGGTACTGATTGTAGTTTTGCACACATGAGTCCATTAAAAAGTTTTCAGATTTAAATGCCAGTTTAAGGTACAACTTCATCCAGATTTCAAGTTTCACATCCAAATCTATGCTTTTTCTTGGTTTCCCCTGTGTGAAGTCACTTTCCTAACATTCATTTTGCCATTCTAGAAGAGCATGTTCTGAGGCTTGCATACATCTGTAAGAGACTTATTTCAGTGTTGTGCCTCAGTTTGTTTTCTTTCCTATACTTTAGTCACAAGAACATTCTCTAAACAATATATCTTAATGATAAATTCTATTTGAAAACATAGTAAATGTTGTGCCCAGTCTGTGGGGACCCCAGAAGACCACTAGGGAGATTGACTCACAGAAATGCCAAAGCAAGGTTTATTGTGTGCACAATACAAGTCAGCAGGGACCTTGTCAAAGCAACTAGTGCAGCAGCGACAAGAGGAGGTACTCTGCCCTTCTAGAGGACATTATTTAAAGACAAAACCCAGAAAAGTTACATTAGCAGGGTGAGGAGTGATGGGTCTATAAGGTTTAGGACCCCTGATTGACTGACATTTGTCTAGAAGTGTCCTGGTGAAAAGCAATGGGTGTGTGCCAGCAGGTGATCCTATTTATGATGGTTAGAAATTTCCCCTGGATTGTCTGTTCCTGGGTGGTACCTGTTTGTTTGTGGATTTTATCAGAACCAGGTATTGCCTCAGGGTAAACTACTGGGACTCAGGCCTCTATTGAGCTTGTCATGCTTGGGTCCTACAATAAAAATATTACGGAAAAATAATACTCCTTTGGAGAACTATTGAAGATTAAGTAGATTGAAATCACTAGTAAACCAGTTGATGTTCAATACTTATTTTAAGTTTTTTTTCATATCTTATATATTACCTATGTAATATTATCCCTCCCTAAAGCAAGTAACTATCACGCATATGCATTGATTAGAAATAGTGATTAAAATTATATTCATAATATCCAACCATGTTTTATGCCATCTATGGTTTCAAAAATTATTTTATTTCTTTTATTCAGTGCTCCAAACTATGAGCCTTTTTTGAGTTCTGTTTGGAGGTTAGTTAGTTTTCAATGCATGCTGCAAGGGAAGGTACACTATCAGCCTAAGGCTGTTCTGTTAATTGTGGTATACCCTAAGCTTATACCTGATCTCATAATTTTATCTGATCGCAGGGTCAAGCATCCTCTGAATATGATTGCTTTCCCTTTGTCTTCAACTAGAGGTCTGCGAAGCACGCTTTGTTACATGGACATGCTAGATCAAACCTGGATCAAAGGGAGAAGTTTATACTTTCTTTCATATGAAGCCAATGCTGTTGATCATCTCAATTTAGCAGTTGATGCCGCTTACATGATCTATAAACCACACTGCAGCTGTGCTCTCTTTCTTCAAGTCAGTGAGGAACCAGAAGTGAAGAAGATAAAGGCTTCCATCTGCTGAGCCCTGTTTTATGGTACTTGCCTGAATGGATGTTAGATGGTTTCAAGGAAGAAGATATGAAACAGAATTTCCAAAGCAGTGAGTTAACATGGATTAGAATGAGGTTAAAGATCAGAAGCCCAAAATGTTTATTAAGTCTTTTTAATCAGTATCCAAAAAGAATTCCATTAAATGTAATGCCATAGAATCAAGCTAAGGAAACACCTAGCTTCCCTCCGCTTCACAAAATCACAGTTGATTTTAGACACGCAAGAGGTAACTGCACACCTTTATCATGTGACGCAGAGATTCAATCCTGTGTCTTCAATACAACTGAAATTCTATAGATCACACTAATGCAGTGTCAAAGCATGGGTATCCATCCTCAGTTCTTAAATAGTCTGTTTAACATAATATTAATAATGTAATCCTTCAAACAGTTTACACAGATGTCAACTATTGTTTGTACATAGTACATGAGAAATTCCGATACAGCTTTGATTAACTAAAATGCATTTAAGTCTTACATCCATGTAAACATAGAACTGGCTTAAGATACATTATACTTAGACAAATCCAATTTACATTTTCATTTGAGTCAAACCTCTATTACTAAAATAAAATAGTAATATTTTTAATGCTGAGCTTGATGTCATTGATAGGTTATTTCCTATCAATGTCATTAATGTCATTTCCTTGATTTCATTGATAGGTTATTTCCTATTGCTACTTGCCTGAGCAAATGGGCAGAAAATGATTTGCCCAAGGAGTACATGGTATTACTACATAATAACTTAATAAAATTTATTCTATTCATGGAATAATCAAAACAAAAGCATTGACCTGCCCTAAAATAATTTGTATTTCCAATGGCTGATATTTACTTACTTTCAATAAGTTTTAATTGTGTGAACTATGCAGAGATCATATGACCCTCACTAGATAACCTTTCCATCCTCAGGTACTTGGTTTAAGTGGATGTTCTGTGTTTCCCTCTGTAACTTCAACAGATAGAATATAAAACCCCATAAGGGCAAGTGAATGGGAGAAGAAGTAGGTACTGAGTGTGTCACGAATGTTGCTAAAGGGCTTTAAGCACAGCAATTAAAGCCATCAGGAAGGAAGACACAGGAATCAAAAAGTAACAGAACATGTTCCTGGTATCTTGCTGATTGTGCAATCAGAGAGTATGTCTGGGACATTTTTACTGCAGCCATGAAAAGCTTATTACACACTCAAAAGTAGTGCATCAAACTGCCTCCCAAAAGCAGATCAGAAAGGTGTGTTTTTAAAATGCTTTAAATAGAAAGATTTGTATAACCAGTGGTGACCTGCACATCCGAGCTGGAGACTATGGAGCTGGGATGACTTTGCCTGTTGGGCATCCTTCTTCAGCAAAGAGAACTTGATAGCCTCTGTCATTGGATTTCTTTTCTGCTGATAAAATCTCCATCTGTCTGTTCACATCAATTGTTCAGAAGTTATGCTACTTAGAAAAATGTTTTCGTTACTAGTGATTCCCAGCTTTACAATCCCTTTATTATAGTCTTCCTTGTATCAAAAGCTATTACAACCATCTGTCATCAATATTTCTACTTCAAAATAGAACTAATATTCCAATCATGACATGGGGAGGCAAGGATGCCATTATTACCCTTTACTTGCTAATTTTATTAGCCTTAAATATGTTTAGTGTTATATTAAGAGACAATTTTTTTCACTGCTACTGACTCTTGCTCTCTCAACCCAGTGGCCAGCAGGCCAAGAGGGAAAGAGGACTCCCACACACACAAATTCTATCACTACACACACACACACACACACACACAAGTATATACACACACATATTTTTATCAGTGTTCTGTAATTCTGTAATATCCTTTATGCCACAAATCTGCTCTCTGTTAAAAGGGAGATCTCTAAATTTTCCCATAGTGTTCAACCTATCCATAACTAATACTAGACTGCCTTATGTATATTGGCTTTATAATCAGCCTCGATGTCCAGTACAACAGATCTATGTTGAGTGACTATTATTCACTTTTTATTTTTATTACACATAAATTTTAGAATTAGCTTGAACTCTCTCCCTCTCCTATCTTTCACACATACTTGTGCATAAAAATGCACACATACTCACACTCACTCACACATCTCTTGGGCCTTAGATTAGCATTGTGTTTTATCAGTAAATCAAAGTGTTTTATGTAACTGATATATTTGGTGTATCTTTTCAATACTGATTTTTTTAAATCCATGAGCATGGTATTTCTGTTCAATTTGTTTTGATATTATCTCATCAAAACATGCTACATCTAAGATAGTTGATCTCTACTGTACTATTTAATTCGTGGATACATATATTCACCATTCAACTCATTCTTTTACCTGGCATTCTTACTAATTCTAAAAGCTTCTGTCGGTGAGTTTTCACAAAGGCACAGATTGTGGCGTACAGTGAGGGTAGTGGTTTCTATGCAGATACTTGTAAAAGCTGGTGTGTGTGTGTGTGTGTGTGTGTGTGTGTGTGTTTGTGTGTGTGCACTGACATGTTGTGGAACTTTGCCAGTTTTTACATTTAGATGAATACTACCTTTGGTAAAACATTCTCATTTTCATTTAATTATAGGTCAAGTGGAGGTGAACCCAAACTTTCAGTCTACTGTGTGTTCAATAATCTAGTTTCTTATGTTTCATTCACTATTCCGATTGACGATACCAGACTTAGGCTTAAGACAAATCACAATATAAGTTGATGCAGTTCTTCAAAGACTCTGTTTCCATAGGTCACATCCATCCAGAGCATACAATGACAAGACTTGTATATACAATTGTTTTTTGGCGACAGCATGTAGTATAAATTTTGTGTTTGACTCTTTTAAAATACATTTAGGCAATGAACACAAAGCATCAAGCTTCTATGCTAAAAAGTATCTAACAATGATTGATTTTTTTCTTATATTAATAATTGCAAAATTATTTGCAATCACAGCAACCATTCTTTTGCATTATATTTCTGTAAACATAATACATTTAACTGTTAACTATAGAAATCCAGGATTTGGCTTTTGCTCCATTTTTAATCAAGAAAGCCTTAGCCATCTTTATGTGAAACAACATAGATGATATTTTTGATAGTTGGAAAATAAGGGTATTTTAGCCTGACTTTATTTTATCAAGTCAAAAAGTACATATATGAGATTCATATTTATTTTCAGCCCTTATAGGTCTTTCTTTTTGAATCTAGGTTATTTTTCATTTTGTGGTTCATTCTATTTCCTTTTAATATTAACATCAGTTTTTGTAGAAATTCCCCTGGCAACGTTGGAAGGTCATTGGAATTTACTTTCTTATTCCCATAATAAATTGAGTACTCTGATGTTCTTGACAATCTCTACACAGCTCCTCTGAGAAAATGGGCTGTCTATAAAAGCAGTTATCCTAATGAGAAATGACCAATTCATTAAATGCTTTAAATTTTTGTCATGTTTCTATTTCATATAATCGTTAAAAATTATCTAGGGTAAATATGGGAAAATTTATGTGTAAAAGATTCTCCCTTGTCAAGAAGGAACAGTTTGCTTTTGAGCAATCAAATAATTTATGCTTACACAAAAGTGAATTTATTTTAAGTAGCAACAAACACAATTTAGTTGAGGATTTTCAGATGGTGATTACAAAGCAAACAAAAGTTATGGGGAAATGTCAATTAATAGAATGATCAAGACATATTTTAGCAAATCCATCGCTGTTCCAGAATTCACGAAAAATCCTTCTCAGTCTTGGTATACCCTCTACCACCTTGAACCTTTGCTTTTAGCTCATCAGGTAATGCATGGATATGTTCCATTGATTTAAACAGGCCTATATGAAGAACATATAAAAGGGAGATACATTGGTCAGTGGGGACTAAGCCTATTAGTATATCCAGTTCACACTTACTTTATCTTAGAAGTCTTGCAGTGCCAGAACAAAGTTTTATCAATAAAGAAACTGTCAGAGATTTTCAATGATTTCTGAATTTATAGTAATGTTTATAAATTTTATCTACTTAACATAATGAAGTAGTCATTGCAGGCAAATAAAAATAAAATAAGATACTTCCATGGCAGTTTTAGCATCCTTAATCCAAAAACCTAAAATAAAATTGTTTCGTAGCCCCATAGGCTGTTGATTAATGACCTAATATCATGAATAGAGAAATTTGCCAAAGACTTCATATGATATGTGACAGTCAAATACAGAACTAAAGAGTATACTTGAATATATTTTTATGGACTTGAGCCCATCCTCAAAATATCTCACTATGTACATGAAAATAGTCTACAGTCTCCTTGAAAAATGTAATAATCTGAAACTCTACATGTACCAAGCATTTCAGACAATGCAAACTTAACTTGTACCTGGTGTCATTCTCTTCTTTAGTTGATGCTGGACATAGATTCTGAAGAATCTATGATTCAGTAGAGACAAGTATATTTGTTTTCTTATATATAACTTTACTTGTGCATTACCAATATTTCATATCAAGATATAGAAACAGTAAATAACAAATTCATTCAAATGTCATTTAGTAGTAAGAGAAGATTCTGAAAAATGCTCTGTAAATGTAGTATTATTGGAAAGCAGCTCCTTTTGTAAAGCTCTGAAGGACAGATGGGGTAAAAGTGAAATTTAAGTGATCTGTCCCTATGACTAATCCCCTGTAACATCTAGTGATCATTAAATTAATATTTAGTTTAGTGCTCATATATGTAATCCAATTTACCAAATATGCACAAAAACTTTATTAGTTTTCAAAATATTGGGACAATTAAAAAATCTTACAGTTATGACTAATTTAGACTCCAATTTCAATGATCAAGCTGGAGACAAAATATATAGAATAATTGCATGAATTTGCATATATGTTATACATTCAAAATTCTGACATACTTATAGATATTCTAATTACATTAAGGTGTAGAGACAGGAATAATTTAAGAATTCATGATAGGTTAGGGAATTCATGAGTTTAATTATAATAGGTGTCTTGAAAGATGTTGCCATTGAATTATACCTACATTGCTCACATCTGATAGACATTTTAAATATGACATTATGGAATGTGACATTTTATATGTGAATCAATCCTTAAAATTTTTTCAACTTTTTTGAAGCTATGAGGATGTTTGAGATATTTCAAATATAAAAAAATCAAATTAAAAGGAATTCAGGGAGTCACGAAATATCAATGTGCAACCTACTTACAGTACTAGTGATAACAATTGACCAACATACTGTGGAGATGTCTACATTTAGTGAGAAAGAAAAACCTTAAGCACTTTGCTAAAATTCTTAGAAGCAAGATATATACAAAATGGATCATGGAAAATAATAGAGAAGGAAAAGCATGTTTATCAAGGAAGTTTTGACATTGGTCAAATTTTAACCACAAAGCACAAGATGATAAAGAATTTGGTTTGGGTTCATTAGACATTCAGAATCCTATTCAATTCAAAGTACTAAGATCATGCAATTTTTCCTAACAGTTATATTTTGCATGTGGATTGCTGCATGGATCCCATTTACAAGTCTTTTACACTCCAAGTCTTTTACCAAAAGTGCAAGAACTGAGACAAACCTTGTCAAGAAGTTGTCCCAAGTCTTATCTGCTACCATCAATGGGGCTTGGTCAGTAACTGTACCACATGGGAAAGACTTTCTTTCCTTCTTTCTTTCTTTCTTTCCTTCCTTCCTTCCTTCCTTCCTTCCTTCCTTCCTTCCTTCCTTCTCTCTCTCTCTCTCTCTCTCTCTCTCTCTCTCTCTCTCTCTCTCTCTCTTCTTCCTCTTTCTTTTTTTTAAAAGATAGTTCTCTGTGTAGCCTTGGCTGTCCTGGAACTCACTCTCTAGACCAGGCTAGCCCCAAACTTACAGAGATCCGTCTGTCTCTGTCTTTTGAGTGCTAGGATTAAAGATGTGAGTCACCACTGTCTGGCATGGAAAGATTTTTGAAGTAGAAGGGCCACTGCCCCAATGAGAAGATAGGATTTTCTCAACAACAACAAAAATATGACTGGGACATTTTGCTAATCAAAAAGAATATCAGTTGTGGCCCTAGTGTGTTAAATCAGATAGAGAATATTTCAAAATGCCGATGTACAACCCACACTGAAACAGCCTTTGGTTGATTTACTTTGATCAAGGATTTTGTTGTTGTTGTTGTTTTTCCCTATTCAATCCATGTGTACATCAAGATTGTCCTGTCCTCCTTGGTCTTTGATGGTCATCTGTTTTTAATTTACGGCTCAATCAACTTTAATATGCTGGTTTAGGGTTGAAGTGAAAACTAGGGATTTTGCATTGCTATCTAGCAAAATATCTTCATTTTCAATCATTCTGTCATACGTTCCAAGAAACATAGTCTTTGGAATTGACACTTTGGTATCTTGAGTGCTCTGAGGCTGTTGGTAGAAATCAAAAGCTTCCAAACACTTTCTGAATCTCTTACACAGTTTCCCCTAAGAATTATATACTGGTATAACATGGCACTATTTCCAATCCTCCTTCTATCTCAACCCCACACCCAATATTGCTTGAGAACCTTCTTCTCTTAGACCATAGTCTAGTCCATTAGAACACCCAGATTTGCACATCTCATTTCCACTCACTCCTTAGCACTTGATATAGCCCCTGACCCACAGTAGCTTCTCTATCAAGCTAATACCGTATGTGACCCATGAGCTCCCCATTAACATTAGTTAAATTACCCTAACGAAAAAACAATCAAAATTAAGTGCATCAAAGTTGATAATGAATTAACTGAATATTTAGCTATTGTGGATCTGGGAGTTGAAGGAGAAATCCTAGGAAATGAATAAAATACAAAAATGTTTTGTAGAACATATAGGCTACAGAGTCAATACATTGCTATACTCTTTGTACTGACAGAATGTAGTGCAGATAGGATGGGGAAAGAAAACTTGTCTCTGAACAACTTTTCCTTGAGATCTATGTATTAACAACTATACTTACTTGTTACTTTTGATGCTGTTTTATGTTATTTTAAATTTTTAGCTAAGTTATGAAGACTAGAAAATAGAAACAAGACCTATGTGTTCTGGCAACTAGAATAAATTTTATTAGATTTTTAATATTTTGGTTGCACCTAAACAACAAAGAAGCAAAATCAACCTTTGATTTGATATGTGTTTGGGACAGTGGATTGAAAATATAAACTATTCAAACAGCAAAGTGATGTCAGCCTTAAGTGTTCCAACTTCCAATAAGAATGTTTGCAATTTGCTTCCATAAAAGTTTAGTTATTTGCTTATAAAATCTAGAGGTATGGGTTCTCATTACTTTTAGCTTTGTGCACAAAAGTAAATTAATTACCACCAAATAGCCTGAAATTTGCATTTAAACCCAACTTAAGACTTGGATAATCTTCAAGTTTCTTAATTGAAAATTAATGGCTTTCTCTTAAAACCCATGCAAACGTCAACTCAGTAGTGCTTAATTCTTATAAACTGGTTGGTCCTTCCTTCGATGCTAGCATTAGCAACAGCTCCCTGCTCCCAAGTTTCCAAATGAATTAACACCATATTTTTTTCTTTTTTTTAATGCCATATTTTTAAGTGAATACTATTACAATTCAGGATTTGTATCGGATCCTTGTTGACCATTAACCAGGCTTCATAAAAGAGGAGGAATAGCTAATATGGCCTTAATACTTAACTTTTTCGTTTCTTATTTTTCAATTTTTTAAATTTATTCATAGTTGTTACCACTGTACTATAAGGAATATTTTTAATTGATTAAGTGATAATTTTATACATGCATACACACAGATAGATAGATAGATGATAGGTAGATAGATAGATAGATAGATAGATAGATAGATAGATAGATGATAGATAGATAGATAGATAGATAGATAGATAGATAGATAGATAGAGTATATGATTATTCCCCCTCCCCATGTTCTCTTATCTGTATTGCCACTGGATTGGAGCTGTCTATTACAGGCTAGTGAGGTAACCAATGGATACACAAATGTATGAAAGAGTCTTCTCCCTGAGAGAAGAGTTTATCAGTTAGTAGTATGACCTCTTGATCCCTTCTCTGCAGATGCCTGCCTGAGGAAGTGGCCATTATTTGGCTCTCCTAGGGTATGCATCCATAAAATATTGTGATTGCCGTGGCTGTGTCTTGCCCAAAATTTGGTATTTCACAGCCTTTATGTGTATATTCTGGCACAAATTATTTCTACCCCCTCTTCCACAATGTTCCCTGAACCTTACAGGAAATTCTTTCAATGCTTTTTGGATGGGGGTAGGGGAGGCTGAGCACTCTTTAGTCACTTATTCTGAACACCTTATGCAATCATGCATCTGCCTTCACAGACACTCACTGGAAAGTGGCTTGCTTACCTTCTTAGGGATGAGAATAACATACGTCTCTGGTTCTAATCAATATGTACTCAGAAGGCAGCTTGATGCTGGGTCATTTAGTTGAACAACGTCTCAGTTCCCACCTACACCCCAGGGCCTATAAACTCTCTTGTCATGGGTTTTGGACCAAATTTATAGAACTGGGTATTGAGTTTTCTCCTGTGGAGTTAGTCTCAAATACCATCAGAGACTGATTAGTTACCTTCAGTACAAGTAGTGCTACTATGCAAATGTGTGCTGTCTTTAGGAGAAGGGGCTCATCTAGTTCTGCTGAACAGCTAAGTGTAATTGAAAGAACCCACGTCATTGAGGGCAGCCACTCTGACCAATAAGTTGTAAGAAGGAATGTTATTTCTGATCCTGGGGTTTTTATTTAATCAACACAATCTTTTTTCCAACCATGAAAAATATTTCTCTTTAAAATCATTTTTGTTGTTTATTTATGCTACCGAGTTGGGTTATAAGATAGTAGTTTCCATGTCTTTTGTTTGTCTAACCGCCCCTCCACCTCTTAATTTTACTATCCCCTCCTTCTCTCCCTATATAAACTTTTCACCTGGAATATTCTCCCTCCTTACTTTTTGTTATCTATGCTTTACAATCTCCTCTCCTTTAAGGAATCCTCTCCCAGTGATCTGTTTCTAGTTCCCTTGCTTTAACAGGAGCTCCAAACTGAAGTTATCAAACTAAAGGTTTGAAGTTAGGAAGAGCACGCAGCACTTGGGTTTTCTGTCCTTCAGTTTATCCCAGAGTAGCTTGTTCCAGTTCAATCAATTTGCCTACAGACCTATGATCACCTCTCATTCCCTCTCTAGTGTGTTACTACAAGAATTAACTACCACACTGGCCTCTGTTTATTTAATATGAATATTTTCAGCTATAAATTTTCCTCTAGATCCTGTGTTTCATACATAGATTTTATTTCACTTCATTAGTTCATTTCTTTTTTGTCTGAAGATATTCTTTATTGCTTGGTGCTTTCATCTCTGAGCCACTGGTTAAGAATGTGTTGCCATTCACAGATTTGCTTATTACTTTTCCATTTCAATTTTAGTTGACCCATTTAGATTAGAAAGGATGCCTGGAACACAATCTCATTTTTTTCATATCACTAATCATAATTGTCTATGTGTTAACATATTGTCTACCCATGATAGTGTGATAAGTATATTGGAGAAACATGTAAAATTTTCTTTGTGGGAATGGTGTATTTTAGATGAGACAATGTTCAATACTAAACCAGATCACTTAGTTCATTGATTTTTTTTGACTCCTTTTCCTATTACTAAAAATAAAATAGTAAAGACTTCTGTTTGTATGGATCTTTTATGAAGACTTCAGCTCTGTCATAGTTTCTATAAATATTTAGGACCTCATATATTTAATATAGATAGATCGATGACAGATAATTTAATATCTTCTTGACTGATAGGCATTTATGATTATATCTTTTGTCTCTTTTTTTAAAAAAATCAGTTTTGACATGTCATTCTGCCTGCTACTGGTATAGTCCTTTGGTTAATTCTTTTAGTATCTCTCTCTCTCTCTCCCCCTTTCTCCCTTCCTTCCTCCCTACCTCCCCCTGTTGTTATTGCCTAGAATATTATCTTACATTTGCCCATTTTTCAATGTACTCATATTCTTAGAGCAAAATCTTCTAGAGAGTTTGTACATATTATCAATGTATGCAGCTTACCAGTATCTCTCTTTGTTTGTGCTGTGCCTGGAAACCAAACTTTGTCCCATTTCCTCAAGCTCATATGTTAAAGCCACAATTCACAGTACATATATATGTTTGTGGATAAGTCAACTTTAGTTACTAATTGGCTCATGAGACTGAAACTCTTGTCATGAGGTCATTGCCTTTCTTCAGAGATTTAAAGGGAGAACTCTTCTCTTTCATCACACTCATGCAAACCAAGGAAGGGCCATATGTGACATAGAAGGTGACCATCAGATACGCAAGGGCGAGGACCTACCTCACGAGGATCTGAGGAAATTGGCCCCTTAATCTTCAAACTGCCAGCATCCAGACTGTGAGAAAATAATTTTTTATTGTTTAAATTACTCAGTTCATCACATTTTATTGTTATAGCGGGAGGCAAGACAGGCCAAGACAGAAATGGGTACCAGAAGGTGAAGTATTATGCCAAACGACTGACACAAGGGAACTGCTTTGACTAGAAGCTAGTGTTGCCTTCACGGGACTCTTACACATGCATCTGATGGGGGCTCAGAATAATATCAGGAAGATGGAATTAAGACTTTCATCTTCTTTGAGAAGACAGCAATCATGAGGAGAGGATAGTTTTCCAAAAGGTATGAGTAAAAGCCATTCTAAAAATCTCAGACGGAAGTAACCTGGGACCTTGTGAGAGGGCAATCCTGGTCATCCAAAGCTTGCCTGAATTGCCAGTGGTCAGAAGTACAGAAAGAAGCACGACATGAAAGCCTCATAAGAGGTCAAATACAAGAACGAAAATTTGGGCGTTGATAATCAAATGTCCAAGTCTAACATTTTAGCCTGCAAGTCTCTGAATTGAGAAGCTGGGGTTTAAAGTAGTACTATGTCATCATTTTAATCAGTGTGGGAGTTTATTTTTGAGGAAATGTACCATCCACAGACTTCTGAAACAAATATAGATAACAACTACAGATTTCCCAAGTTACTGCCTCGCATATAAAATCCCAGTTTTTCCACTGAGATTTTTACAGTTTTTCCACTTAGAATTATCACATGGATTTGTATAAACCTGATCTGAGGCAGGAGATAAAATGCTTAAGCCAAGGCAGATTTAACTGCTGACCATTGATGTCCTTTAATCAGAGTGGTGGCTCAGAAGTGGAGGAAGTTTTAAAGTAAACCATGGAAACTAGAAACAGTTTCCCGAAGAACAGCTATTTTTATTTATTAGCACAATAGTAATTATCTGGCTATGTTAGATTGTTAAATATATTGCATGTTATAAAATTCTGAAGGTAATAGTAATTAGTATTCTGTGGATGTTGAAGCCATTTAACCCACATTGGTATTACAGTAAGTAACTTGATTAGATGCCATGCTACCTATTACCTTAATTATACTGCTTATTGATGTAATGCCAGAATTTCTACTCTTTTATCAATTGGAATACCTACACCACAATTACTCTATACAATACCTAACCCTGCTCTCTTCCTCAGTGGTACAATGCCTTCTGACAGTGTGATAACATGCGCCTGTGAGTTTTGGCAATCTGCCATAAAACATTGCTATTTGCAAAAGAAAAAAAAATCTTGTCTCTCTCTCTCTGTGTGTGTGTATATCTCTATGCTATAAAGCAGAGAATCATTTACATATCTCAATGCCAAGCTGACACATTCACAAGCTGTAAAAAGATGCTATTCAATGTAGAAGGGACAAACATTTCAAAATGCCATGCTTTTGAAGTATTTCGTAGTATAGAATTGGTTTCTCATGGAAATCGTATCCCCAGCAATGAAGTATCATCTGCCCCCTGGGAAACGAAGTCTTTCCAATTGTTATCATTACCTCTGAAGACTGTGTCTTGACAAGACTCAAACTGCAATAAATGTGGAATAATTTTATTTGCTAATGCTTTTATTTGAAATATTTATAATAAAATTAAGGCTCTTCAATGATTATATTTGGATCAGAACAGCATTAAAAAGTTTAATATATTTTTGTGCCACCAATTTTTGTTTAAAAAGTCAGGTATGGTAGCACACCAGCACTCGGGAAGCAGAAGTAGTAGTGGATCTCTATGAGTTTGAAAACAGCCTAGTCTACAAAAAGAGTTCCAAGACATCCTGGTTCTGTTTTTAAAGAAAATTTAAAATACAGTATCAGATCTTCATTTCCACACAAAATTAAATTCACTCAACTCCCAGACACTTTGTTCACCTGCAATATAAATACGTAAAAAGTTGTACATACCAAAAGCAGTTTAACTGGACTAATAAAGTCTACCTTATCCAATTTAAAGGAATTAAAGCAATTTTGGGATAATTCTAGAAGAGTTAACAAGATGGGTCAGTAAGTGAAGAGACTAGCCAGACAACCTCTGTTAAATCTTGGTACCAACACAGCAATACAGTGGGACGGAACCAGCTCCAGTAGGTCTCTTTCCTCTGTATGTAAGTACACAGAAAGAGAAAGAGTTAGAGCTTTTTATGTAAGTTAAAAGAGATAAATCTAGCTGAATGCTACAAATCCTTCCAAGCAGTGAACATGTCCCATAAAATCACATGAACATGGATTGATACCAATATTAATCACAAATCTATATGAAAAGACATTGTCAATAATGGAAAGTTTTATTGCATAACATCAAAGGTGAATCAGGTTAACATTGACAGAAGAAACCTTGAAACTAATTTTGTTGACTGTGAAGTCTACTTTCTTTATAATTTTTAATGGAAAGTAGATTCTATTCATACCATATATTCTCATTACAGGTTCCCCTCCTCATACTTTTCCCAGTTCATCCCCCATGTCCTTTCCCTTATAGATCCACTCCCTTTCGGTATCTGATTAGAAAAGAACAGGGTTCAGAGGGATAAACACCAAGCATGATAAAATAATCGCTGGCTGCCGAAAAGGGAAAGTCAGTCTCTTCCTTTCATCTTAATAGGGTGTTTTGGGTCAGCGTTCCATTCTACTTAGAAACTTGGATGTTCTCATTCTGTCCTATTTCACTACTCTCTTCTCTCTTGAATGTATCTCCATCCTATCTCTTACAAAATAGTTCAACATTTTGTCTCTTCTTTACCGTCTTCCATAATCTGTAGCAACTTACTTGAGACTTTGCAATATGATTTACTCAAGTTTGTTCCCTTGAGTGTAATAAAATACAGGGACACTGTAGCTTTCAGGTAATGAATACAGAAATGAACAGGGCTACAGTAGATGCTATGCAAATTCAGGCTAATTGCCACCTTATCTCATTAAATCTGTGCAGACAGATGATAGTAAAACAGGAACAATCATTTCCAACCTGTAAACTAAGGATGTTGGGACTTAGAAAGAATGTTTTTTTTCAGTTGTTAATATTAGACCATTTGGTCATGGAGAAAATTGAAAACAGAAAAGAAAAAGGAATATTGGCCACAAACTGTCAGAAACAGAACTGTCAACCAGGGAAGACATATGTAACCCAGATGAATATGTGAGTCACATTCCTTATGTAAAGCTCTTTTTTCACCATCTGGAAATCTATCACATGTGCTCTGTAGGTTTGATATCTGTGTGAAACTTTAAAATTTAACATGGTTTTGTTAGCCTAATAATGCTAGGTGTAAATTTAAGTTTCTTTATAAAATGTAATCATTGGGTGATGTTATTTAGACCACAATAAAATGTAACTTCAAAATTACATAGCCCTGTCATTTTTACTGAATTTTTTCCACTGAATACAATTCTTCAGAAAATGCTTAGAATCATAACTTCTTAATATTATTTATAAATATTGTGAAAATGTATTTTTTTGTTTTATTTTTTTTAAGGCAAAGTTTCTCTGTAGCTTTAGAGGCAGACCAGGCTAGCCTCAAATTAACAGAGATCTGCCTGTCTCTGCCTCTCAAGTGCTGAGATTAAAGGCGTGTGCCACCACTGCCCAGCAAAACAAACATATTTTAACAGGAAGAAAATATACAAAAGAAACAACATAGCTGTACTGACTAGTTTTGTGTCAACTTGACACGACCTAGAGTCAATAGAAAGGAGTGAGTCTCAATTGAGAACATGCTTCCATGATATCAAGCTGTAGGCAGGCAAACTGGTCGGGCATATCTTTAATTAGTGACTGATGGGGGAGGGCCCAGACCATTGTGGATAGTGACCTTCCTGGGCTGGTGGTCCTAGGTTCTGTAAGAAAGCAGGCTGAGCAAACCATTAGGAGGAAACCTGTAAGCAGCTTTCCTCCATGACTCCAGGTTCCAGCCCTTCTTAAGTTCCTGTATTGACTTCCTTTGATGATGAGCTCTGACACAGAAACCTAAGCAGAACAAACCTTTTCCTTCCCAAGATGCTTTGTTTTTTTGTTTTGTTTTGTTTTGTTTTGTTTTGTTTTGTTTTGTTTTTTTTGACACAGGGTTTCTCTGTGGCTTTGGAGCCTGTCCTGGAACTAGCTCTTGTAGACCAGGCTGGTCTCGAACTCACAGAGATCCGCCTGCCTCTGCCTCCCGAGTGCTGGGATTAAAGGCGTGCGCCACAATCGCCCGGCGCCAAGATGCTTTGGACATGGTGTTTGCTCATAGCAGTAGTAACCTTAACAAAGACAGTAGTTCTGAACCCTGAAAAGGCAAAATTCACCAGTCCTGTTTTGATTGAACCCACCTACAGGCATGTCTAGTTGGAAGATGAGAATGAGATGGTATTTAGTATTTTTGTAGTTGTAAATAACATAAGGAAGTCAAGAATGAACCATTTTGGGGACTCTAGTGAAAGGCAGAAAGGGATGTGAAATAATGAGAGATAAAGGAAAAAACCATGTGAAGAATGAGATGGATACTGGACATTTGCCCACCAAGAAATGACCAGAGGCAATAAGTTGAATGGCAAGGCCACGAGGGATTCTGCCCTTGAGGTCTAATGCCTGATCTACAGACCTTTGAAGAATACATCACCATTGCTTTAAATCATCAGTTTGTGATTGTGACAGCCACCTTTGTAAACTAAACAAAGCCTATAATACAAATAAATAAATGAACACGTTGTACCGCTTATATAATCTACCCACACATTACAGCAAACACTTAGAAACATATGATAGCACAGAAAACAGGAAAGAATAGAAATCACAAACACTGCCTGAAAGAGTATTTTAAACATCTAGCTAAAAATTAAGAGTGGTTTAGTAAAAGTGGTGTGAATTTAAAGAACAAATAGAATTATTTGTTTTGAAAAATTGCATCACAACTTTTTCTTCTTCTTCAGGTACACAGATGTAAAAGAAAGACTCAGTAGGTCTACGAAGGAGACAAAGGAATATGTTCTATGTGTAATCTTTCCTTTTTCTTTTTTCAGATAAAACTATCACTGACCAAATTCAGATATGACTTTTCAAATGGTAAACACCAGCAAGGGAGATGGGCCAGACTAGTGAAAAGAAAAAAATCAAACAAACAAACAAACCATTGAGGAGAATTGCTTGTGCTACTGAACAGAGCAAAACTGCCTTAAAATACTTGGTGTGGCAAAGATTAGACTCTAAAAATGAAACACTCCCTAAAGCTTATCTTAAAATAGTTTGTAGTTTGGTGGAGAGCTATGGAGGAATAGGAATATTATTGCAACAAGTTGATGTCTTTAATTCTTAGATAATAGCCAGGTACAGACCAGTCATGAAATTTTTGTAATTAAAATAACCAATTGCAAGAAAAATAATAACAAAAAACTCAGACCCTCATGCATATATATAATTATAATATGCTATGTGAACTCTCATGGTCATTACATCATGGTGACCAGACAAGGCTTTGTGACAGAAAAACATCTAGTGACACTCAGCTAGCAAAACATAATAATAGGGTATCTATGATGCCTGACATGCTTGTAAGAGATTTTTTCCCCCATGACCTGTTTGTGGCTGTCGTGAGCTATCTCACTTCTGAGCATTCTGGAGAGCTCAATGACCCATACATATGATGACCCTACATATGATGGCCACCCCCCTCCATGCATTATGCTGCGTCATGACCAGACTTAAGCTCCTATCTTGTAAGAAAGTATTACATGGCCACCACAGCTGTTCATCTTTATGGTTGTATAAAAGATTGGTCTAGTCTGTGTGTCTGAATCATTATCTGGTCACCAGGATTACATCGCAGCTTGTAAGCTAGGACTGTGAGCTGACAGCAGTCTAAAAAAATTGTGCTTGGCTTTGGGTTTGCTCATTTGTTAGTTTCTTTTGCTGTCATCATTGTTATTTTCTAGCTGCAAATGTAGACTGTGGTTCTTTGTCACAAAATCCTAATTCCAACTTTTCCTGATCAAATCAGAAGCCAGTCCAGTAAGAGCTATGGCCTTGGGACCATTAAATATGACTGGCTCAAAATCCCTAGTATCTAACACTTTATAAAGAGGCCTATTATTTTAAATATAGCCGAAATTATCTCACTCTTCATGAGTTCACATGCTTGTTCCTGTTCATGATGAGAGAAGGACATCTCTGTTGCCAATTGGCTTGAGTTTATGCTCTAAGTTCTAAAGCAATGATGTTGTTGACCTAGGTCCATGCATGTGTCCTTTGCACAATGTAGTAAGTGCCTTCATGGGGGACAGGTTTGTTTGTTAAGTTCTGCTGGAGTCTTCAGTTCTGAAGAAGTGGTTGAATGAATGAAATACAATTTATGCTCTTGCAGTGCTGAAGCATGCATGGGCAGCCCGTACATGGCAGTTCTGTTAAATTTGTCCATATTTGGTTTGATGGTCTAAGTTGATGAGGACAGCTGATCAGGTCTCTTCCTCAAGAGGGCACCAGATCTCATTACAGATGGTTGTGAGCCACCACGTGGTTGCTGGGAATTGAACTCAGGACCTATGGAAGAGCAGGCTGTGCTCTTAACCACTGAGCCATCTCTTAGAGAAAGACATATGATTGGGTTATTAATTCTCTGTTCTTACTAGATATGCAGTAGTACCTTTTTATTTATCTTTTCTTTTTTAAATTGAAGTTCCCCTCCCCCAACATTTCCCAGCTACCTCCTCCCTGGCCACCTATCCAAATCCACACCCTTTCTTTTCCTCTGGCATTTGAAAATAAATAGGCAACAAAGGAACAAATTAACTAACAGAAAAGGACAAAATGAACTAACTGGAAAAAAACAGCAACCAAAGGAAGAGCACAAGAAATACATACAAGCACAAAGACACACATAAGAAGTAAATTGGAAATGATAATATATAAGTAAAAGATCTGTAAAAGGAAAAGCCCAGGCAAAACCTTATAAAATACCACTGAGCTCATTTGTGTTAGCCATGTTCCCTACTGGGCCTGCAATCTCCTCTACGTGTGGTTTGTTTACGCAGTGAGAGTTCATTGGGTTGTTATGGGTCTCAGGTCATTCAGAGTGTCAACAGTCTGACCCAGAGTAAGCTTTAGGAGTCTTTAGTCAGACACTGGTGCCTGGTATTCATGGAGCCAGGACTGCAACCAAGGGTGCTTCCAAGACGCAGTGCAGAATTACAGTTAGTGGTTACTCACAAGATTACCTACTTCCTACCCTCATGCAATCAGGGGCAAGACCATATACTGATGTGCTTCCTGGTTATATATAATTAGGCATATATCCTGCCTACCTGCAGTCAGAGGTGAGCAGGCTTGTTCACCGAAGGGAAAACACAGTTTGTTATCTTACATGAAGATTATGCAATTACAAGAACACTCCCCAGCATGCCCACAAGTTATCTATCCTTGGTCAAGTGGGGCTTATATAGAGTAGGGATGGTTTTGTTTTATCATTCTCTCAAGCATAGTAATTTAAATCTTTTAAACATGATGTTCGCCATCACAGAAAAAAAAAACAAAATAAAACTCCATGGCTCGTTATCAGTTGGCAATAGCTTTTGGGTTAGGAATGGGGGCTTGTATTTACTTCACCTCTCAGAACTGGGGCTTCTATTATAGGTTCCGAGAGTTCATATGTGTTAAAGTCTTTTGTCTGGAAGGCACTATTTCCTGTGAGTCCTTATTCTCCCGCTTTTACAATCTTTCTGCCTCCTCTTCCACACAGTTCCTTGAGTACTGAAGTGAAGATACCATTAATTTTGAAATTCAGAATTGACAGTGTTGAAGAGGTAGAGAAAAAAAATCACTGCTAAAGCAACACTCCTGGATTGAGGGATGAGGAGAAGCTGATGAGGGTTTCTAGGATCTGTCTTGGTCAGCCCCTGAGTTCACTATGCTCCCATCTAAAGAAACTATGTGTTATTCTTCAAAGATATTAAGTTCATCCCATCTCAGGACCTTTGTAACAATTGCCTTATTTTGCAAAAACAAGCAAAGAAAATTCTACTCTTCCTTTATACTATTCTGGATAATCGATCCTCATCTCAGTTTAAATATTTTAAAGTAGTGAAGTGTCTGCAACATCTTTCTACGTTTATTATGGTGGCATTTCACTGCCTGTTCTGGTTGTAAGGAGAGAATGTTTATGTACTAGTTGACTTGTTTGTTATTGCTATTGGTACCTGGTAGAGTGTAGACTTCATACTGTCTTGAGTGTGTCATAATTACCCATCATAAGATGTTCTTGTGAAAACACGAGTCAAAGATGAGTGTGAAATCACCTAATGATGGGAGAGGGAGGTGAGCTTACCAAGCAGAGAACATCGTACATTCAAGTTGCGCAGAGGGATAGGCTAACTAAATCCATGTGATTTACTTACTTTCAGTTTTTTGAGACATGGTTTTTCTATCCAGCCTTGGCTATACTGGAACTTGCTTTGTACACCAGGCTGACTGTGAACTCAGACAGCCACCTGTCCCCGTGTCCTGAAGTGCTGTAGTACACGTGTGCACCCTCAAACCGAGCTTGTTTGCTTGTTTGTTGGTGTGGTTAATAACTAGAACAGTGAGACCTAAATAGCCTTTTTGTTTGAATCAGTGGCCTGGTTCTTTGCTACTTAATATTGATTTATGATGAGATATGGAGTGAGAACTAGAAGGTGTTACTTACATTGCCTTAATCAAAAAGATGTCCTACTTACCACCCTGATCAAAAGAGTCAGAGTATAGCAATAATATCAGCTCATCATATTGTGAATTTAGTGACTTACATCCTAATAGAGTTTGATAGCGTGGCAGGTGTGTTATAGTTGGTAAATGGATGTTCACACAAGAATAACTCTTTAGTATTTATTTAGAAATATACACAGATAAACTCTAATTTTTTTAAAATGTGTGATCCTGAGATTTAATGGGAGAAAATTTCTCTATACGAGAGCTATGCTAGTGAAGGATGATAAATTCCTAGGCTAAACTATTACACTTCTATGAATGCAGTCCTTTAATGAGAGGGATGTATGAATACAATCTGATTCAAAGGAAAGACTATGGGGAGTGATTTACAGAAGTAAACAGCCTGAAAGCACACAAAAACATACAATTTGAGACAAAGAGTAAAACTGAAGGCCACAACTTTACTGCAATATTTTTAAAGTCATACAGTTAGGAATCTTATGGCTTTAGCAAAACACCAGTATCCGAGGAATGGCCAAGTAAGCAAAATCTACAACATATGTGCTGTCTTAGTGGGGTTTCTATTGCTGTGATAAAGTACAACAATCAAGCTCCTTGAGAAGGAAAAGATCTATTTTAGCTCACAACACTCAGGTCACCCTCCATCACCACGGAGAAGCAGGGCAGGAACTCAAGGCAGGAACCTGGGGCAGAAACAGAATCAGAGACCTTGTGGAGTGCTGCTCACTGCCTTCTTCTTGGTAGCTTGCTCAGGATGCTTTCCTAAACAACCCAGGACCACTTACATAGGGGTGGCACCATTCAGTGAGCTGAGCCCATTCGCATTAATCACTAATCAATAAAATGCAGGCAGACTTGTTTACAGGCCTGTCTACTATATTTATTTTTTTTCCATTGAGATTTACTGGCTTGTGTCACATTGATATAAAACTAGCCAACACATGTTCTACAAAGGGTCTTGATTCATAGATTTCTGTACTCTTTGAGGTGACTTCATTCTATATTTTAAGAATATCAACAGCAATATATTTTAGCTTCACAGAAAACTAAAATTTATTAATAAAAATGTAAAAAATGACTAAAATTTTTGAACAGTCATACGACTCTACTACAAGAATAAATAAATATGTGTAAAGTTCCCAGCTCAAGACATTCCATCTTTAACTTACTTAGTTTCCTATTGAAAACTCCTTGGAGTGGTCTACTTTAGTGACCATGCCATGTATATATTCTTTTACCATTTTATATTTGCTTCATTTTCCCACATAACTGTGGAAACAATTTAAGCATAAATTCAGAAAAAAATAGATAGGGATTAATGCTTAGGAAACTACCTATGCAGGACATTTCCAAATACAAGAAATAAATGAATAAAGGTGCGATCAAATAGGCTTTGTTAAGTCAATTCCATTTTGAAAAAATAGATTATCTGTCTAGGCAAATTTCCCTTTGAGCATAAAGAGCAAGCTTCCAGTTATGTGTGATCTGTTTGTTTGCTGGCATCTGAAAGGCATTGACAAATAATGCTTTCTAATTGCCAACATCAACAATGATAAATTTCTTCACTTCCGGTTTTGGAAAGAGACGACTGGATTTGGTGACATGGCCAATGCTACACCATATCCTTAGAGATACAAGCCTGGGAGGTGATTGAAAGAATTGGTTCAGATTATTCAGGGTGTTGATGAAATGAAATTCACTGGTGTGATTTAACTAAGTAGTTTAGTTATTTACCAGTTAGACATTAATGCCAGGCCCCAGCTGGTCACTTTAAAAAATGTACCTGCCAGGGGTCACAGATGTATATTGCAGAAGTGGATTCTTGGGACAAATACCACTGATATGCAGGAAATTGAGACTTGAAAGTATCATGTTACTCTTACTATTGGTTTTCAACTTCTTACATAAAGCAAGTAATTCAAATATTGGAAGCTTACCCTTGCCCTCTTGTACTCTTGTAGTATTAGGAGAGGCTGGGGGCTGCATCCCGCCACCCAGCTAGCTTTACCCAGGAATAATTACACTGAAACTGTATTTTTTTTAAACACTGCTTGGCCCATTAGTTCCAGCCTCTTATTGGTTAGCTCTTACATATTGATCTAACCCATTTCTAATAATCTGTGTAGCCCATAAGCTGGCTTACCAGGAAAGATATTAACCTGTGTCTGTCTGGAGTGGGAGAATCATGGTGACTCACTGACTCGTCTTCTTTCTCCCAGCATTCTGTTCTGTTTACTCCACCCACCTAAGGGTTGGCCTATCAAATGGGCCTAGGCAGTTTCTTTATTAATTAACCAATGAAAGCAACAGATTAGAAAGAAATCACCCCCACATCATTTCCCCTTTTTCTGTTTAAACAAAAAAGAAAGGCTTTAACTTTAACATAATAAAATTACATATAACAAAACAGTTATCAAGCAAGAATTACAGTTGCAATATTTATATCTATTTTATCCTTTATCATAACTAAGGAAAACTATAACCATTCTTTAACTCCATCAAAGACTCTATAAGGATATAATATTACCTAAGCAAACAAGAAATCCAAAACTCTAGAAATGACAGAGACATCTCACTGCCTGGACTGTCACCCAAATTTCCTCTGTACCGTTGGGGCATCCGTCTTCAGCGTGCAGGCCCATAGTATCCAGCAGACACCTCCACAAAGCAGGAAATTCCAAATACAGTTTAGTCACTTTCTTCTGTATCCTGCAGAATATCTCGCAGACTCTTTCATGAATCAGCAACCCCGAAAGACAATCTCACCTTTAGGCAAGTTCAGCAGTCCTCTCTCTGCGGGTTCTCTGTGTCCAGTTTATGCAATAGTCCAGGCAAGAGCAGTTTCTTGCCCAAATGGCTATCAAACTCCATAACGAGCCTCTTCCATGCCCATCTTCCTCTTGAAGTAGATTGGTGCTGCCAAGAGCAGATGTGTCTCACTGTCATGAAAAGCCGTAAGTAATTAAAACATTTAAAATGCCATATTCTGTAGTCTTTGAAAGATATGAAGAATGCCTATCTAACTGAAATATATCTCTATATATCTAGAAAATCTAACTAACATGACTACAAACTTGACTATTATTGATGATTATCCATTAGCAACCTATATTTCTAATTATACATTACATTTTTAAATGAACAACACAATCACAATACCTTAATCAAGAGCAGAAATACATACATACATATATATATACATATATATACACATATATATATATATATAACAAAATTGACCTTAAAATCCCTACCAATGCAAATTATTCATATCTATATCATATCCCCCTTTAAATGTAAAAGAACGTTTATAAACCATATTTGGGAACATGGGCGTAGTTTTAGAAAGAAATCACTCCCACATCATACTCCCTACAATGTGCCATTTCTATCTAATTCTATGTCTCAAACCACAGAAGAAGGAAGAACCTTGTAGTTCTTTCCTGAGTAAAGAGGAGCAACTTTGATTAAATAGCAAGGTGGCCTAAGATGTAGATATTGTATTGTACTTGTGTAATTCTTTGTTGATAATTTTTTGCATTGTATCTGATTGGTTCTCAAATTCTAGTTTTCTTTGGCTGCCTTCTGGATTGCTTGTCAAATATAATAGCAGTATGATAAATCATTATTCCTAGGAGTCATTATCTATCTCCTCTAGAACCAACAGCCAGCGGATGGGGGAGGGGACAAACAAACAAACAAAAGCAACAACATGCAACCATGGTCATGTTCAAGATGTACACGGGAGATGTGAATTCCTTCCTTTTTATACAATTTATACAATGTTATAGAGCAGGTCTGGAATAAGCAGGAATTTTAGCCTGACTTAGTTTTGAGCATGATTTAATTTTAGAAATATACATTTGGGGCAGGTAGAATTAAACTCCAATGTTTTAATCATCTACATATCTACCAACATTTATTCCTCTTAGCATATTCATCATGTTTGGTTTTAAATTACACATGTGATTAAATCTCAATGTTCATGTAAACTCTCATATTTAACAGCATCACTTTGTAGATGCAAAAGGAACGTATATTTTTCTTAGTAATCTATAAATACGTGAATTACTTATTTACTGTAGGAAAACTGAAGGACTCCAGTGTTTATGTTAGATGTACTTGGAATCACCTTAAGAGCAGGCTGATGGCCAATTAATCAGAACAGGAAACAGACACCAGATTTACATGCCACCTTCAAAATTTAGAGGTTTTTGTATGTTCATATATATATAATTTAGGAAAGAGCTATGAATAAATGGGAGGTAGAGCACTTTACTCTGTCTGACTGCGAATCTGCTTCTGTTTCTGGAAACACATTTGTTATGTGTGCTTTTTTTTTTCTCTGTATGTGCGGATGGGTGAGGGAGCAAGTGTGCTGGATGTGTAGTTTTGATTTAAAGCACGGTGGATAACAGCAGGCTTGGTTTTATATACGAGTGGCTCCCGCAGGTGATGAATTATCTTTGACTTCCATCATTCGCCAATAAATAAGAAACATGAGAGATTTATCATGTATGTAAAAAAAACCCTGGCAACACTCTCGATCATGTAAAATAAAATTTCATAAGATAGCATTCTTAAAAATGCATGCAATCACTTGTCTCCCTTTATAGACTCTAAATTCCAGATCTTTGTAATGTTTCCAGCATGGGATATGATCGTTCAGAAGTTGGACCTCCTTGTCTGGAGTCTGCTAGTGATACTTCAGCACTACTGGAGAAGGGCTTCTGTTGTGTGTAGAAAGGAGTGGCCATCTTTGGGTGTGTGTCCCTCAGACCCTTTTATTAAGTATTCAGCTGTGCTCCATAAGGAAATAGATTCTAATTGCTCCCAGCAGGGTGGGTGATTTAATCTGACGCTGAGCCATAGTTTCCATTTGCAATTACCAGCGCTCTCACTCAGACCTCTTTCTGCAAAACAACCAAAACTCTGTGCTGGAAACTAATGGAGAAAAGCGCTAAATTTCTGATTGTGAAAAGGAAGAGGGCAGGAAAGTGTGTCCAAGGTAAGAAAATGTTATCAAGGAAAGTATTTCCAAAAACAAGAAAACATTACCACCGAAGGGGGCTTGGCAACTCTTCTCATTGTTTAACCTTACTAATGCAGGGATGATTTTCACCCAATCATATTTATCTGTTGACAGTCCAGAGACTCCAGGGCTATGGTGGCCAATGACTGATTTTGGATGGTGCTGAAACTGTGTTTGAGATAGATTCACGTCTAGTTATTTATGATTTGTCTCTTCAAATATGTATTAAACACTTTTATGTTTTAATCGCTGGACTAGGTCCCATGGGATATGAGGAGATTAACAAGACATGGTGACTGTCTCACAATCTCGTTAATGTCATTCCAGGAACCAAAACATGCATTGGAGAAAATCTTATTAATACACATCCTCTTTGGGGATCCATCTAATACTCTCTGAACCTTGAATTTCTAAATGAAATATCATGTTTTGGAAATGGTGCTCTTTGGCTCTGTGCCCATATGTGGAAGAGTATGGGGTTAACCACTGGGTCATGGGCAACATAACCATGGCTACACCCCTAAGGCAAAAGTACTGCCCAGCCTTCACAGTCTGAATTCCATCAGCTGGTAATAGTTCCTTTGATTCGCTAAGGGTGAGTGATTGGGAAGCCATCTTGCCTCCAGGCCACAATTTTTACCTGACTTGATCATGCACAGGTCTTAAACTTTCATGGGTGCAACTGTCGTGCCATTTCCAGAGGCCAGTGTTTCACAGAAAACACGTTAATATAAAAATTCTGACTCATGAGTACCTCGCTCTTTCACACCATTAGAAACCCTCTTCAGAACTCTCTTGAATCCTTCAGAAACCTCTATCTTGGCTGAGCCTGCACAGGAATCAAGGGATGCATACAATTGAGCTGTTTTGGTTTCTCTCCCAGGCCCTTTTCCCCTCCTAGCTGATAAGAATCTCTAATGTGCTGTTAAAAATGCTTCACTTCTATACTTAGTCTAAATAAGAAATAGCATTTATGTCTATTAGCATCCACAGAAACATTTGTCAGCAATGTGGAGAATGACATAACTTTCTTAAGTGCATCCATCTGGGAGGCTTTCCAAGTTGGGAGATACCCAATTGGCAAAGACTCTAAGAAATCCAATTCATATACTCTAAACATGAAGCACATTTTGGATTTCTTTTCTATTTCAGGCTATTAGATTTGAGAGTGAGGGAGATAAGACAAAACATGCATACACACAAACATAAATAAAAATAAAACAAACAAGAAACTCTACCACGCATGGACATGCAGCTTTGAAGCAAATTAAAATCAGATCTTCAAAGTCCCAACACAATAGTGAAATGATGACCATAAAATGGACAGCTAGGGAGAAATCAGATCTGCCCTCTCCCATTAAGACATTTCCCTTCATTTAACCCATTTAATCAAGGACAAGGAATTTTTAAGTAAAAAGACTTTTATTCTTCCCTTTAACATCTTCAGAGGATCAATGAATTAAATACTCACAGATTAGTAAGAAGAAAAGAAAGAAGCCAATTTTAGCTTCATGCAAATGTGTGGTAGATGACAAAGAAATGCGTCAAAGTAACAACTCTTCTCTTACCATTGGCTGTCCTGAAATTTGCTGTGTGGACCAGGCTGTCCATAAGCGTAGAGAAATAGGGCCTGCCTACATTTCTCAAGACTGGGATTAAAGCCATATGTTACCATACCCAGACCCATTCTCTTAGCATTTAGAAAGAATTATATTGTGTCAAGTCTAGTCATCAGGGCATGAAATACTCTGTTGCAAGGCCAACAACCATTTCTTTTTGAAGTACCTAGAATCTAACAACTTAATTTAAATTGGGATTTATTTCTATTCACAAATTAGGAATACATTTAAATACATAGTGTTATAGTAACAATGGTGATATTATTAGTTTACTATTTTTATTTATTTTATTTTATTTATGAATGTTTTGCTTGAATGTTTGTATGTATGTATTATGTATGTATGTAGAACACTTTTGTGCAGTATCCACAGAGTTCCAAAGAAGAATTTGGAATTCTCTAGAACTGAAGTTATATATGGTTGTGAGACACTATGAGGATGTTGGGAACTGAACACAGGTTCTTTCCAAAAACAACAAGAGCTTCAAAACAATTGAACCATCTCCACAGTCCCAAGTCTAATGTTTAAAGCAGAAATTAGAATTTGAAAGCATCAAATCAAACATCTTCTCTAACACTTGTAAAACTGAAATATAAACTTCCTCCTTGGATAACTGTCACCGCTAAATTGATTAAGAGACAAAAATAATATTGTTGGGCTGAAGGACTATTCGTGATTGATATCCACAGTATCATCACTATTGCATAAAGATGATTAACAAGCAACTGTATGATGCTTAGAATAAATCCAAGATACAGTATCTTCAACTTGAAATAGGATGGATATATTACATATATGTCATACTTCATAAAATGTAAGTAGAACACATAGTCTATGATTCTATGAAGTTTGCAGTTTGTAAACCATAGCAGGAAGTTTGTTTTTCTTAATGTTAGTATGTATTTGCAGTATTTTAGAAAAAGAGGAAATAAAGAAGGAGCTTTCCTGTAAGTGTATTAAGAAAAATCATAAATAAGTTGTGATACAGCATTTAGAATGTGGTTTATACTAATATAAGTATCAATTCAGAATATGATTAGTTCACTGTATATCGTGTGAATTTGTGCATATGTGTTCCTTTTTGAATGTGTAGCACTCAAAATTATCTCATTACTTAAGAATTTTCAGATATTTGGTATGCTCTTTCCAACAAGTAACTTAACTAATGCAATTTCAGAATTGAAAACTATGATAAAAATTCACCAATTCAGATTGCTGGTTTGATGTTAGGATTTGTACTGAAACAAAGTCAGCTCTCATTTGATCCATTTCAAGAGCACTTAGATGGGACAGATTTTGAACCTCGTGTCACAATGGGGTTTAGTGATGGAAATCAAAGCAAATAAAGCAGACCCACTCATGAAGAGGGACTGCGCACGTAATCCTGTGATTATTGAGTGTAGTATGGTCCTTCCATAGAATCCATCTTGGAAATACTACTGTTTCCTTAACCTTTTAGTCTTGTTTCAGAAAACTGAGGAAAATTAATGTCTAAAATTTAGAATTCATAAATCATATTTCTTTATTTTGTCTTTTAAGTTTCTTTCAAAAAGTGTGTGTGCCTGTGTGTGTGCACGTGCATGCAAGTGTGATACATGTGTGTGGTGTGTTTTTGTGCATGTGGTGGATGTGTGTGTGTGGTGTGTGTTTGTATGTGTGTGTGTGTGCACGTGCGTGCAAGTGTGATACGTGTGTGTGGTGTGTTTTTGTGCATGTGGTGGATGTGTGTGTGTGGTGTGTGTTTGTATGTGTGTGTGTGTGTGTGTGTGTGTGTAGGCGCTAAGTTACTATGTATAAATCT
Organism: Microtus pennsylvanicus; assembly: GCF_037038515.1. Taxonomy (NCBI): domain Eukaryota; kingdom Metazoa; phylum Chordata; class Mammalia; order Rodentia; family Cricetidae; genus Microtus; species Microtus pennsylvanicus. Next base: position 81,967,755 of record NC_134589.1, read on the forward strand.
AACAATGAAAATGTGGGATTTTGGATGTGAAAGATTTTCTTACATTTTTGCTGCATGATTCTGGCGCTTGGTCATATCATCTCATTGCAGTATTTTATACTGCAAGACAAAATGTTTTTATTTTCAGAGTAGAGTTATAAAACCAAATCCAGTACTAAATAATAGAGATAATGTCTGAGAATAAAAGATGGCACAAATTCCTTCAGTATGCTACCATTTCTAAACAAAATAATTTTATATTTCTTCTCATTCAAATATTTTTCATGCTAATTTTTGACTTTAGATATACAATTCAGATTTCTAGCATTAATTAAAGTATGTTTGACATGTTTTTTTTAAATTTTTAGGAAACATAATTTGCTTATCCTTAATAAAATTATTCATTTTGCTAATCCTCTAAAAGCAACACATTTCTCATATTCATCTTTTTTACGCACTCTATCTTCTCATGATTCCAAACAATTTTTAAAACTATGCATGATTTATTTCATCTAAAGGGATGAAAGTTAAAATTGGCAGCATTTAATTTTTTCTAAGTTTGTATTGTCATCTGGATAAAAGTTTGAGTACCCAGAGGGTAGTGTCATATGCCTAGATTAGTAAACATGTAAGAAAAACTGAAGGTCACTGTCATTCTTTGCTATGGCTTAAGTATTTCTTTAAGATCGGGTGTTCCAAATGTAACAGCGTTGAGAACAGGACCTTTATAAGGTCACTGGATCACAAGAGTCACCCCCATTTTTTTTTCTGTTTGCCTTCTGCCTTTTCCCTTGTGCAGCAGCACAATGTCCCTCCTAGAGACAGAGGATGCCAGCACCTGCATCTCGGGCTTTGTAGCCTCTGATGACAAATTAACCCTACTTCCTCCAGACTCTTCAGTCTCTGATGTTATATCATCAGAGCGCAAAACAGTTAGGAAACTCTCGGAGTGTTTTTCAGTGGAACCTGAACATCAACCATATGATAGAGTTAAACCAGAGAAAGAATTTTAAAAAAAAATCCTCAACATAGGTCTTATTAAACCTGAGATGAAATCATTCTAAGGGAAATAAAGACCAAGAGAGGCATTTAGTGTGGGATGTTTATACTTAGAGGTGAACAAGGAGCGATCACTGTAGAAATAAATCTGTAGAGAGGGTATAGAAGACAAAAGCTATTTATGTAATTTCTGTACTACTTGGTCTCAAGCCCCCATCCCCCGTGATAAGAACGTCATTTTCCTTATTAAAGGAGGAGACTATCTTTCACACTGGAATGCCATCCTTTCTTTATAAGAAGCATGGAAACCCCCATGATTTCTTGCTTGTGCTTGTGTGCAGGCCCTTTGACTCCAGATATCAGTGTCACAGCAGCTTCTTCACACAAGTGGCTTTATTCCATCCAAATCTAATCATTTCTGAATAGGCTGCTTTAAAAATAATGCAGGTAATTTATCATTTTTTTCATTCTGTAAATTTCTACAATTTTAACACATTCAGAGTGTTTTGAATAATTTCTTGAACTTTATATTTTTTAAATATCATCTTATTACTTGGTGAAAATTCTGCTGTCTGCAAAAAGTGAGGGTATTAGTGAAAATGATGACAGTGATTTAAGTAAATAAAACAGATTTCAGGGGAAATAACTTTCGGGAAAATGAATGTGAAGGGATCCTGCTACTAGGCTGAGATGCTCTCCGTGGGCCACTGTTTGGACACACTGAAAGATGTGACTGTGGATGACGGGAAGATACATTGGAAATCATCAGACAGATGCATAAAAATCTTCCATGGAGGCAAATAAAAATTAAACATTACTTTGCTACGTTGTCCTTTTAAAAAGATTTGCCCCAGAGAAAGAAATGGGCTTGGTTAAAGACACGAAGTAAATAAAATGCAGACATAGGAAATGCCTGAGCTGTCCTCATACCAGAGTCAAAAGACATCTTTTCATCTGCCAGTTTCACCTCTAACTCTAGACTAACATAGACTATTATTTTCCACCCTGTATTTCTAGGGCTTGGCATAGTTTGGGGCACACTGTAGGTGCTTGATAAATATCTGGTGAGTGGTATTTGGTATAATAAACATGCTTTACGTAACAAGGAAGAACACACAATTTGTGAAGGCATTATTATTCTTCAAGTGTGAACTCTAAGTACCTGGATCACACCTGTAAAAACTCCAATGGAGACTATGGGTTAGGTTTGGCCAGAGATCATCAAATTTTAATATTTAGTTTGTTGCTTCGTACTTCAGCTCTACTCAGTCCATTTCAAATTATTCCCCAGTACGTGTGTAAGTGTAGCCAACACTAGGTGTCTTTGTACATTTTCTTCTATCCTTTCTTAGATTTTTGTGTGTCCTGGTGACTTGTGCTGACTCTCTTATAGGTTGTATATATAAGAGAAGTCCATACGTATACATACATATACATATATAAATAGAAGTCCTATTTAAACAAACAAACAAATCCACTCAGTTCTTCTCTGCATTCTGATTGCAGCATTCAATTGGGTTACATTCCTAGTAACTACTGATATTAAACAGTGCAGTCGCTATATTTTATTAATTTTTTCCCAATTATAGTGTACATTCTTTAGTTATTATGCTCTTACCATCTATAACCTCCAGCACATGTTTAAATATAAAATTATAAGTTCTGGGCTGGAGTATAAATAGGTCAAGTGCTCACTCTATAAACCTAAGTGAAAGTCAGCTGTGGTAGTAAAAAGCTGGAATCTCTGTTCTGTAGAGTTGGAGACAGATGTGGTAGTTCACAACTGGAATCTCTGTTCTGTAGAGTTGGAAAAAGACGTGGTAGACCACAGCTGGAATTTCTGTTCTATAGAGTTGGAGACAGACATGTGGTAGATAACAGCTAGAATCTCTGTTCTGTAGGTTGGAGACAGATGTGGTAGATCATAGATGGAATTGCTGTTCTGTAGAGTTAGAGACAAACATGGTAGATAACAGCTGGAATCTCTGTTCTGTAGAGTTGGAGACAGACATGTGGTAGTTCACAGCTGGAATCTCTGTTCTGCAGAGTTGGAGACAGACATGTGGTAGTTCACAGCTGGAATCTCTGTTCTGCAGAGTTGGAGACAGATGTGGTAGTTCACAGCTAGAATCTCTGTTCTGTAGAGTTGGAGACAGACATGTGGTAGTTCACAGCTGGAATCTCTGTTCTGCAGAGTTGGAGACAGACATGTGGTAGTTCACAGCTGGAATCTCTGTTCTGCAGAGTTGGAGACAGATGTGGTAGTTCACAGCTGGAATCTCTGTTCTGTAGATTGGAGACAGATGTGGTAGATCATAGATGGAATTGCTGTTCTGTAGAGTTGGAGACAAACATGGTAGATCACAGCTGGAATCTCTGTTCTGTAGAGTTGGAGACAGACATGTGGTAGTTCACAGCTGGAATCTCTGTTCTGTAGAGTTGGAGACAGACATGGTAGATCACAGCTGGAATATCTGTTCTGTAGAGTTGGAAACAGATGTGTGGTAGTTTATGGGTGGTAATTTATGCCTGTAAACTCTGTTCTTTAAAGTAGGAGACAGACAAATTCCTGGGGCTCTTGACAGCTCTCTAGTCAGCGAAACCCAGGACACAGAAGGACTTATCTCAACATAGAAAGAAAGAAAGAAAGAAAGAAAGAAAGAAAGAAAGAAAGAAAGAAAGGAAGGAAGGAAGGAAGGAAGGAAGGAAGGAAGGAAGGAAGGAAGGAAGGAAGGAAGAAAGAAAGAAAGAAAGAAAGAAAGAAAGAAAGAAAGAAAGAAAGAAAGAAAGAAAGAAAGAAAGTGTGATACCTGAGGCCATCCTCTGACCCATACATGTACATGAATATGTTTCGGTACACATATTTGCACATACTCATATTCATACACAAAAATAACTTGCATATGCAGTTCTGTTCTAATTATGTTTCCCTTTTTAGCGACAATTAGAATGTAAGTTAAAACATGTAATATATTACTAGAACTTACTGTTTATTTGTACAATACTAAAGGTTTACATGTCAAGAACTCTTATATAGCTACAAACGTCTATATGATACAAGTAATTAAGAATGCTTCTATAGATATATAACTATATGAAAACAGTAGTTATCAAGAAGACAATTTAAAATAAAATATACTTATTCTTCTTGTTCATACATATACTTATTCATAAACATATACATATATATCAAACATAACACATAGAGAAACAAGTGAGATGAAACAACCATACCCCCAAACCCAGTGATAATTATTAATCACATTCTAAAATAGTTTCTTTAGAGATATAATTTACCACAATAGAACTGAAATAATTTTTTGTATGTTAAAATGCCTCTCTGAAATTAGTGTACCAACTAAACAATGAGAACAGAATTGCTTAACAGCTCTATAGTGTTCCCGAAATGTCAACTGCCATATTAAAAAACAAAAACAAAATCTCTTATGTGACAACCTTTCTTTGTAGGGCTAATGTTTCTTGGCTTTCATAAATGAGATCATAGGCTTATGTTCATGGAAATCGTTCTGAATGTTATTTTCCTAGAAAAAAGGTAGAATTATTAGTGGTAGACTGTGTATGTTCTAAGAGAAACTGCTTACTGTGTTACATCATAAAACAATTGCAATTCTTTGCAGAACTTGATATACAATAGTAACCTGGGAGGCCAGGTAGATGATGTGGCAGAATGTGGGTGGGGGTAACCAAAATGGAAAAACAGTTTAGTTTTCAGAGGCGCTTGTTACATCGTTCACTGTTCTGTTTTATCTACATAACTTGGGTCTTCTGATTCTCTTTCTTTTCTGTGGATAATTGCTTTGTTGTTAGTGCTTTGACACTGAGTGACAGTGCTTTTGGGTGGTTGACAGCCAAATCTATTGGCAGACGATAGTCCTCATACACAGAGAGGTGCTTTCTTTCTGCCTGGTGACAGTAAGAGCTCCTGAGTTGACAGAGGAGGTCTCATCCCTCTCAGGAAAGAGACAAAAGCAAAAGTGGGGGGAGTGAGATTTCTGACAGAATAAAAGCATCTATTTAATTCGACTGTAGAGAGAAATATAACAGGCAAGCCTGTAATGGCTGTAAGTTAAAACAAATCTTTTCGTTTATGTGTGTTTTGCCTATAGAAAATTTTATCTCTGAGTAAGCTATCAAGTCTCCAACTCCTGTCTTTCAAAACATTGTAAACGAGAAATAAATTCATCATTTCTCAGTGGAGTTTATTAAAAGGAGATGGGAACAAAATATAGAGAGGTAAAGTTGTGATATGTTTTATGTCATTGAATTAAAATTAAATAAGCATTTCTAACAATGGTTAGCAGTACTCCTTCAATTTGTGCAACCTTTTGCATGGTGATTTGTGTGAATAAGGCAGGGATTAGATTTGCCATTAGTAAGTCACATCTGAAAATTACACAGATTTTGAAGACCAGCACATTCGACTCTTCCTTGGGAAAAGTGTTCACTGTCTCATTCTAGACTATTTTATGGCCCTTGGAGAGCAACTGTGAGCCAGAGAGAGAGAGGAATAGTAAAAATTGTCACCCATCTGGTTAAGGTGGACTTCTACAGAAGCCATTTTTTTCTCTGCAGTCTCTGTGTCTAGTAAAGAGACCAGCAAGGAACTACCACTCAGTAGCATGCTCATGGACTTGGATTTGAAAGTTCAGTTATTACCACAATTATAGTTAAGATAGATTAACTTTGTCCCAGAAGCTCGGGTCTACCTGTCCTCATTAAAGGTGAGGGGTTTCACATGAGAATTTCCTACTGGACATAGAGCATACTGCCTTGCAAGATACAGACCATGAGTTTTAAATGTCTGCTTCTCTTATTCAATAGCATGGCAGCTATGTTTGCATTTCCATACACATTCCTGAAACTGTTGTTCACAATGGGCATTCAAATGTCTACCTAGAAGCTTTGCTTGGAGGCTTTCTGTTCTGTTACGCAAAGTTAAAGAAGAAACAGATAAATCGATAAATGAAAAGATATACTATAAAAAGTTAAATGCTACAATAACAATAAAAAAGAAAGATGTTACATTAGATGATACAAAAGTAGTTCTGATTAAGATTTCAACTTCAGAGTAGTCCCTGGGGTGATATCTAAGAAGAAACCTGAAAGACAAAACGGTCCATGCATTTGGTTATTTGGAGATTAGCAGAGTCAAAGAGACTCATTATAAAGGAAATTGAGAGAAAGAATATCCTTCTGAAGTCGCTTCCTGCTCAGCAAAACAGGGCTGTATGATCTCAACTTCTAGGTTCCATTATCATTTTCTCAAATGTGTCTTCTTCCTGGGTCGGAGTTTATTAATAATTAAGTTGAAATGAATAGATGAATCAGTTTGTGTTTTCAACTGAGCGATGTCACCCACTGTGAATATTCAAGGGAGAAGATGGATGACGCTGATGCCAGCATTCTTATGTCACCCACATTCTCTTATCCAACACTTTAAAAAAAACCCTTTGTTCATTCTTGTTGTTGCTCCAACTGGCTACATCATGGCCACTTATCAATTTTTCATTGAAATTGGTCTCATCAGTGAATTGCTGAGGTTTTTCAAGTCTCCCTATTGAAACGTTGCCCGAAAAACAGAGTGTCGATCATACTAATGTGTTTTTAAAATTAAATTAGGGTGGAGTCCATTGTTAAGGTCCTGCCATCTGCTGATGTCCCAGAGTGCTTGCCAGATGGCTCCATGCCCACAGATCCCTGAAAAGAATAACATGGAGGAGGCCTGACAATGATTTCAAAGTAAAGGACTTCCAAACACAATATATACATGTATATGTACATGTATATGTATATATTGCGTTCTAACGGTTTTTCTTCTAACAGTATATCTTACATGTATGTTTATCCTGGGAAGGGTCCTCTAAAATGTATGAGTCTCATTCTCCCACATGTTGACTCATTTTCTACACAAATACATATTACTATGCTATCATACCTATCATACTCTATGTATAATTCTTCATAAGTAAAATCATCAAGATCTACTTCCTTGCAGATAGCATTTGCTGACTGTAAGGGTTGAAAGCCTGTGAAATATGAACAAATCAGAGGACCATGTAAAGAACAAAACTGTGCTAAGTATCAGGTGTAAAGAAAAACAAAATTAGATAAGATGGAGTCTCAGTCTGGTAGATAAGATGATGTAAGTTTTCTCAAATTAGTAGCTCTTAGATTGGAATTTCCAGAAAGCTCTAAGGGTTCAACATGTAAAGATGAGAAGGTGGTAATCAAATTCATGGGTCTTGGGGAGGAGATCATGAACAATAGCACATTTTCATATAGGCTGGATTGTGTATGCAGGCATACATACATCTAGAAACTGTAGTTCAGAACACTCTGTTCGTAAAAGCGAACACACACACAAACAAAAGCTTTACCTTGAAAATGACTGGAACGTGTGTGTGTGTGTGTGTGTGTGTGTGTGTGTGAGAGAGAGAGAGAGAGAGAGAGAGAGAGAGACAGAGAGAGAGAGAGACAGAGAGAGACAGAGAGAGACAGAGAGAGAGAGAGAGAGAGAGAGAGAGAGAGAGAGAGAGAGAGAGAGAGAGAGAAAGCATATATATACAAGAATTAGCAATCTCATGGACCTGAAAGACAGGAAATGAAATATAGCTGAACTCATGGATCCAGAAGAGCAAGTCAGGAGCAGTGGAGGCTGCCCCATGGTGTTTCATAACTGATAGGCATGGCGCACAAAGAGAGGTAGGAGTCAAAGATAACACAAAGCTTTTGAGATGGGTGAGAGAATCCAATATCCTGGCAGAGAGGGCATTCAATAAAATTACCTCCTCTTTAATGACTGACTGACAGGCAGAAGGAGCTCTGTCAAAACGAAGAGCTGCATGCGGCCTCTGACATCTGCCTTTGATATTCCGATTCCAGGTTACAGGTGTCATCCGTCCAGACGCTTGGTGGAGACAGTAATAGGAAACCCTGCGCTGCCTTTTCTGCTGAGCTAAAGTTATATTCATGAACAGCTGTTTGCATATGCGTTACTAAGAGCATTAATATAGCCTGATAGACCCAATGCATTTGATTCTTGTGAAAATATGATTTAGCAGGTTCATCCTTTTGTCTAGGAAAGGACTGAAGTTCAGTTAGTTATCTGAAGTTAGGTTTCTCTCTAGCAGAGAGAGGGGATGGTTTCTTGTATTCTAAATCACGTGAGGGTTTCATCCACCAAATAGTACTGATGTATATGTAAACATGCTCAATTTTAGCATTACCTTTTACATAAAACTCATCTGCCTTGGGTTCCATTATACTTCATAATTCCTGATCCAGGTATTTTACTGTGGGACAATCGAACTGTCCAACAGAATATGACTGTAAACTAGAGATGAGATAGCCCCCATTATGCTAATGCATGTTGCCTTAATTAGCATATTTTACTTTTAATGCTTAAACTTTCCATACAATATAATTAATATGTTAATTGGTAATATCGTATTAGTGTATCTTAATCCAAAAACAAATCAATGACCTGAACACACTCAATATTTGTTAAACATTCAACTAAATGTAAGTCTAGCAATTGAATATTACGATAGGTCTTGGATCCACAAATTGAGGATAAGAGGATATGACCACATTCAAATAATGTAATAACCAAAGCTGAAGCTCATCCAGTGTAGTTGGCCCCCAGCTCCCTTTGTGGTTTTGGTGTGATGAAACTGAATTAAGATCTCCATTGGCTGATGGTATCTAATGGGCATTTTCAGATATTATTTCAAACACCAACTTCTGAAGAGGAAATTACAGTGATATCAAATTGCAAATACCTATTATTTAATTGAAATGTGTGCTTTTGCTAATCTGGCGAATCAGTTCCCATATAATTGTAAGTCTGAAAAATTGTAAATTTTAGGTTTCTACTTTATCCACTTCTGCCTGTATTTGTTCAGGAATGCTTTTAAATTATTTTTGACTTTTGATTTTACTAAAATGTAATTCAGAGACAAATATAGACAGAAAATTGATAGGTAAGTAGATACACATAGATAAATGACAGATGATAGATAGATGATAAATAGATAGATAGATGATACATCCATATATATATATATATATGATACTAGCAAATAACTAAAAATTATACAAAGGTATGTTCTGTAATTCCAACACTAATGAGAGTGTGCTACACTCTAGAGTGAAGTCTACCATCTTTTTATAACCCAATGCAGAATTATTTCTGTTGACTAGAAATATATGTTTATTCACGTGAACATATACATAGGTAGCAGTAGTTATATAAAAATAGAAAGTTACTGAAAATTTTTACACAATCCTCTTATAAACACTACACAGACAAGTGTTCACAAAATATAAATAAGCAAAGGATAAAAGAATGTATAATTTGGTTCTATGTCACCGTTATAAATTAAGGGAAATGTCCTTCTTATCATATTACTATGGTTAATATATGTATATTTTATGACAGTGATAAAATCAGAAACAGGAAATAAAAGCAGGAAATGCTTTAAGTCTGTCTTATATTATCTTTAAATTTGGTTAATTATTCCGTGATGATCTCTCCCAATTAAATTCTAGTGTCATTGCCAAGATCACTTCATGTCCTGCTTAGAATCCCAGGACCAACTTTTGTCCTTACTAGAAAATGGAAACAGAAACCTATGTCATTATCTTCTCCTAGGATATAAATATCTGAAAATGATTTTAGATGATTTATTTTCAGATTTTGTAATATTCCTATTTCTTCTCTGTGTAACCAACTGATTTATTGAATCAGCGCATTTGATTTGGCCTCAGCAGACATAAAGCACCTGCTTAGCTAGAATGTAATGAATTTTTATTATGCAAACCTATTAAAAACTTCATTTTCATTCTCCTTTGTTGGATCTGATTCCATAGTTTTTCGTTCTCTCAAAGTAATGAAGTATGCTGTTGTCACTATTCCTTCAGATTTTCCTTCACTTCATATCCATTTTTCTTGCAGTCCTCCAACCTCTGTCCTTCCTGTTTAAATATAAGTCAGTCAATTTAATCTTTGCATGTTTAGAAAGCATTCTCAATAGAGATTACCCCCAGTGCCTGGCAGTAGAGTAGCTAGTTGTCGAAAAATATTATCTTTAGAGGAATAAATGTGAAAGTTACAACTCTGCTACAATTCCATCAATTTTGCAGTCTGTCGTGCATTGTTAGGGTTATATAAATGTTAAATTCTAATTATATTGACAATCCTACCGAAAAGAATTTTTCCAAGATAGGTTATGTAAAGAATGGCTCATTTGGGTAAATGAAAGAAATTTGGATGTAAATATTACAGACTCATTGATCTATTTGCTTGATATGAATGTTTGGACAAACAAATCCCGAGGCCCTAGCATGTATGTCAGTATGCGTCTATGCATGTGATTATAACATTCTGAATACACGCAGATCCACATAAAATTGTCAGTTAACACTGATAGAATAAGAAAGAAACACACATGTTGATAGATTTCAGTCATTATTTTTTATTAAAAATGACTCATGTAATTGATAGATTCTAAAACAGCTTATGTGTGTAAACACGTTGATGCATGTGTGTCCATGTCTCCATGACATACCTGTTCATAATGCTGCATAATGCCCTTTCTGTTTTACTCATAATATGTTATTTTACCTTTTTATCGAATGACTAAGCAGCTTCATGTTGTTTTTCCCTTTGAGTAGAGTGTCCCCTTGTGAGTCTTCAGGACTCCCTTTAATCTAATCTCTGTAATAATCATGAGACCATGTGGAGATTTGTGAGAGATTTATAGGTAGGGATCAGATGGCAGGAAACTCTTGGATAAGATTCAGTCCCTACAATGTAATGATGTTAGTTAAGAACACGAAATCTCTCCATACCCATCACTTTGACATATGCCAAATTCTCCTTGGTTGCAACTTCCTAAAGGGAAGTGCTGGAAGCAGTGTCAGTGCCGATGTGAGCCTATTTGTAAGTGACAGGACAATTCCTGTGCAAAGCCCTGAGGTTCTAAATAAAATTATTTTGAGAACTTTAGCAAATCCCAGACTACGTGTAGGAGGAAATTCTGATGCTTCTGTAAAACTTTCCTAGTTTCCAAGCACTTTTAAATATGATATGGTCAGAATAAAATGCAAATGAGATTAAATGAAATTGTAATTTTACTTCCTATACTCTGTATTGACTCTCACTTATTAGATACTTTCTTTCTTAATAAATGTTTTATAAGAACATATAATTCTGAAAAAATATGATTAAAGAAATGAAAAAAAGCTTATTAGCAGGCAAGAAAAAGAGAAAGATAAATAGGATATTAGCTTAGGAAAAATTCTTAGGCATACTCATAATCACAGAACATGCAAATGTTCCTCAGAAAATGATTGCAATAAAATGATATATGATCAGATAGGCATGAATGGAAATGTCGGCCAATCAAGTATTTACAATGACAACCAGTTTCATATTGGCTGGATGTAGATTGTGGTAAGAGTTTGGTAGGTCAATTTGGTATCATCAGTTAACTGAAAACATATGTAAGCATCAGTTGCTGTCTTCATTGATACTGTAAAGCAGCAGTTCTCAATCAGCGGGTTGTGAACACTTTGGGGGTCAAACAACCTCTTCACAGGGGTCACCTAAGACCCTCTGCATATCAAATATTTATATTGCTGCTCATAAGATCACAGTTATGAAGGACAGCTAAAATAATTTTTTGGGTTGAGAGTCAACATAACAGGAGGAACTACATGAAGAGCCTACCACCGTGCCCTGTTATCATGTCTGCCGCAGTCACTGGATGTCTTACAGCTAGCGCTACTTTAAGAAAAGATTTCATTTACAAACAAAGAAGAATATAAGTAATTTTACAGAACTGGAATATTTGTAGACAATGCAGCATGAAATACCAAAAATAAACAATACTTACCAAGTTTATCAGTTGCCTAATGGACAAGTTAAAAATGTTTGTGTGTGTGTGTGTGTGTGTGTGTGTGTGTGTGTACAAAACAGAAAGGTCACTCATGAGGAATACAACTTATATGTACATACTTCGACTTCAAACCTAATTGGTTACAATTCAAATTAGAGAATAATGTATATAACATAATTGATACATTATGTATCAAATCTAAAAATAGGTTAAATTGTTGGTAATAGTGGCAAATAAACCTGCATCTGTGAATGATGTTATGTGATATTACCTCAAGTAGCATTTTGCATGGAAAAATTAGTCAAACCTAGAATGTGCTATAAATGGTCAGTTCTTGATTAAGAGGACAAGTATCTCATCATATTAATTTTTGACTTCTGATTAGTCTTCTGTTTTCCTCAATGCAATAATCAACTCCATAGCTGTAATTTCTTCACTAACTCAATATGCTACAGTCATTGATAGCTCAAGCAAATATTTTCTCTCTAGCAATGAGGTGTCATGACTGTATATTTTAATGTCATTGGAGAAAACAAAGAAGTGTGTTTCCAATAAGGTTATGTTTATTCAGTATGATTTTAAATAAGACATTTAATTCTTGTACAGTTACTATGAGACATTAATTTCAAGATTCTCTGATTTGAAATGTCTAATATAATTTACCTACACAAGATTATGGCCTGGTTTTAATTGCATTTAAGACACACATTTTCCTAAAGTAATACTCAATATGCGCCATCAATTATCTTAAAGAAAGAAGCACAGAAAATATATTAATTATGGGTTATGACCCAGCAAATTATGAATTTCCAACCAGAAGTAAATTATTGCCGCTAATTAGCTTTCTTGTTTGCCAGACTGGGTTAAAGTCTTCATCGCATTAGTCATTTCATAAATCACTTTCTCAAGACACAAACATGGAAGGAATGAGAATGGAGCTGTGCTGAGAGCTTACTAATAATCAGGGCAGAGGCTTGTTGGGCAGTTTCCACTAATTCAGGAATATTTGATCAGTTAAGTAGAGAATGTCTGGGAAGGTAAAAACATATTTTTTTCTTTTGCTGGTGTAGAGTGTCTGTATGTCATTTGTGATTTGTTTCTCCAGACTAGTATGTTTTAGAAACACAGAATATGCACATTAATTTCTAAAACAAGTAGTATTTTTTTCGTTTACTTTAGCTTTGTAAAGTATTTATGAATTGAGATGACTCAGAAGCCTGGCTTCGCCCAAATCTTCTCCCATTATCAGGAAGCAATACTCAGTTGTCAGTGCTGTGATGTACATGAGCAGTACCAGTCTGAGAATTTGATTTTGCCAGTTTACCAGTCTTTGCAAATGCCCATCTATTTCTAAATCAAGAACACATTAACATACTCCTGTTGACATTATTAGCCAGATCTTCCTCCAAAGAGCAACTTATTCAAATAGTAAATCTAAACACAACCTCATAGAAATGGGCTAATAAATGTTAAAGAAGAAGAGTGTGACAATGTACTTACATGAATTAGAGAGTAACATATCTGGGGCATAGTTTTATTTTGGAAATAATGACATATATTCTGGTAGAATATCAACAAACCAAAGCCAGACACTTTTTGATGGTTACTCATGTGTCCCTCATATTCAAAGGGTATAAGACACTTCGATTGCATCAAAACACACGGGTTAATGAAGGAAAAGAACAAGTGGACTTCTTCAATCTGATAGAGAAGGGTAGGCATGATTTGTAGACCATCTCGTTTCCCACAGCTTGTCAGTTTGGAGCATAATATCTGCCTCTAAGGAAGGCAGGGGTTGTACAGATTCTATTTCATCAGCATTTTTCTGACACCCATAGCATTTTGAAATCAAGTCAATACATCATGAGCTCTGGAGAAAAGAAATGCTATTTTACTGATTAGCCACTTTTCTCGAGGATTCAAACTTTTAAAAAAGTTGCATCTGAGATGTTTGATTTCTAAGATAAAGACTATTTCAACACTCGCATAAAATGAGGCAAAATTTAGTAGTATGAAAAGTTAAGGAGACTAAATCCAGGTCAGTCTCTGGAAAAAAAAATGTACTGTGAAACTTTCCCAATAGAGATACCAGTCAGGTCAGCTCCATCCCCACTCACCAGCCAATATCCAAAGTGACTCTTCCACATCTCTAATGCAAAGCCCCCTTTTCAATCTGTTCATGGTCTGACCCCGTTGTAGCTTCCAGCATCATTAAAAACCATGTCCACAGAGGCACTGTGCTCTAAGCTCGCCTCCTGCATCCCTGAGTTCTGTGTATCGTCTTTTCTAGCCCTTCCTTCTTGACACAGCTCAAACTGGTCTTCAGAACTCTTATTCTTCAAAATGTATACTTGCTCCCCTGATGTTATTACCCTTTTCCAAATCACAAAAATCAGATGTGTGTGCACACAAGTGTGTGTGTGTGTTTCTATCACTGTTCCAGCATTCTTTTCTGAGCCATACAACTTTATACCATTTGGCCTCATAGATGTAAACTCAAGAGCTGAACACACAAATGCAAGTGAATTTCAGTGCAGTTTTCTCAGGTAGACATAGTTTCTTCTGAAATTTATAATCTCAAACTAGAGGTCATCCTAGACGTTTGCCTCCCATAAATATAAATTCTGACATAGCCTTTATGCACATTACATGTGGGAACAGACAAACCAGGACAGGAACGATTGAGAAGCTACATAGTTATCCCTGCAATCAAGTATAGGAGCAGACTCATGTTCCAACAGCACACATCTGATTGTGGTCCTCATAGGTGTCCATACTAACATAACATACTAGATGTTGCTTTCCTTTAGTTAACCACATCAACCTCTGTTGATAGACCACTACTACACTTAAATCACTTCACTTTATCCTAAATAATAACCTTGAGGAATTGGCGATGCTGTTCTTCTGATGAACATGATGGAGGTGAATTTTAAATACTATATGTGACTCTCTCTAAATGGTGTCTGGTTAATAATTTGCAGAGCTAGAATAGGACTCAAGATTTTTTTTTCTTTTTGTAAAATATGATTTCATGCCACTGTAGGATTATTTTTTATTATATAAAATGAGGTCAATGGGAGATTAGCCTCAGTTTCTTCATCCATAGAATAAGGATAATAATATCTACCTCAATGCGATAATTAAACGAGATAATGGATGTAAAGCTCTTAGTACAGTGATTGGGCCATAGTAAGCCCTTGTGATGGACTACAATTTATTAATGTGAGATTTTAAACCTCTTCCTCTATGAAATGTGAAGCAATTAAAGGCTTTTGAGCAAGATAGTGATACAATGAAAGGGGAAGATTAATCTGTCACTTCTGGGAAGGTGACGCTTAAGTACAGAAACTAGAGACAAAGCAAAGGCTTTGAGGACTAGCATAATAGCACGCACACACAAAGCACCACTTGCCTAAACAAAAGTGGCATCTGTTGCGGACCAGTCACTGACTTGAGATGAGCCTGCAGGAGCGTAGACCGCGAAGAGGATTGCCAAGTCTGCTAGTCTCCTAGCTTAGTCAAAGGCAGCAAGAGAAGTAAGGGGAAAACCTCCCTTTAGGCAGAGGGAGAAACTGGCAAAGCTGTATAGATGCTACATCTCCCTACAAAGGAGATGACAGCCAGGGAGGAAAAGTTGTCCATCCCAGATCAGGTCATGCCCAGAGAAGTGTAGGTGACAAACTATTATTCTCCTCCTGCACTGTTTAAAAGTTTTATGGTTCTGGTCTCAGCTTATAAATTAGAAGCCTGGAAGCTCAGAAGTCTCCTTTGCCCCTGCTAACATGTGTCCTCAGTAGCCTTTACCTTCCAAGACCGGGGATTCCTGCCTGATGCTACATGCCCGTTCTCAGCACTCATCCACTCCATAGTTGCCAGGTCCTGACCTCATCTCAAACAGGTCAGCTTGCAGCAGCCTTGATTCAAGAGAAATTGAGTACCAACAAGTTTTCAACAGTAAAAGGTTTCTTCCCCATGCAGCAGAACAAGAACTGGATTTTCTGAGTCATGTAGAAGTGGTTGATGGTTGAGAAGGGCCTAGCTGAGGTAAGGACTGAGCTGTTCAGTATAAATGATGAATTCAATAGAGAGAGGTGATTGGGGAGTGGATTGTGCTGGTGTTGTGGATATTAGAATTTATGAACAAGGAAATTAGTAGTACTTTATAATGGCTTTGGAATTTTTAAAAATACTCGAATGACATCACGGTGACATATTTTTATACATGGAAAAACTAAAATACACCGAAATAACTAGTGTCATGTCTTAACAATTGACTTCTTTAGAATGTGCTTTATACCTTAAGAATCAGTAGCATTGGGTCCCTTATCGAGAAGGAAAAGTACAACATTGATAAACTTGTCTCTCAATAAAAGCGTAGAGATTTGCTATTTTTAAAAACTGTTTACATCACATTTTAAATTTCTTTATTGAAACCCATCGCCAAACAATAACAGAACCTGCCAAGCATTATGGCTGCTCAGTGAAGTAATAACCACTTGGATTAGTTTCTCTGCTTGAGCAGAAGTTAGATGCATGTACAAGAGTGATATATAGCATGGCCAGAGATACCTGAGAATGTCTTCACAGTAGACTGAGCATCAGAATTGACACTAAACCCTGTGTCAAGATACACACAAAGACTTCCAGACACAGAGCTTACCTGAGGTTATAATCTGTCAAGATTAACAAAGAGGAAATGCCTGCTAAAGCAGATAGACTGGGGGATAATTGTCATCCTCAAACCAGTGAAAGAGATTTTTCTTCCCAATTAACATTCAAGTGCGTGAAATGGAAATCCATTTACTCATTTTCTGATAATTTATGCTGCAGTGTACAGAAGTAATAGTCCTGGCTTCATGGCACATTTATACAGCACTTTTCATCCCCCGGGCTTCCGAAGCTCTTTACAATTATAGCTAATGTTTGTTAAAGTACTTTAAAGGGGGGAGTGCCTCAGACGTTCCAAATATTATGATTACGAAAGACTTGAGACAGTATATATAGGAACACTCCATTGCCATAAAACTGTTGTCAGTTCTAGTGGAGAAAAAAAAATCCTTTACAAGACCAATGAGCTGGTTGGTATTTATACTGCTTTGTCTTCAAGAAACTTTGTGTCAGCCCCTTCTGTGCTGTGCCTCTACTGAGTCTCCTCTGGGCACACTGTGTGCCAACTCTGTGGAAGCACGTGCCACAGCTGCAATACAACAGCTCCTGGGGGAGGGGGGAAATAGCATATTGAATCAAAGTCTTCTGTTCACATATCACCCCTTTACTTTAGACAGAGAGATGTGAGCTTAAGGTAGCATTGTCCTCTGTCTCCCAATTATAATATGGAGTCCATAACCAAGTAGCCTCTAAGTAATGGGTTAATAACACATGCCACGCTGTACAGATTTAGATGATGGATGACTGGAATTTGAAGAGAGTGGACAGCTGTCTGAACAGATTATTTCATTACATGTGAAGAGATGCCATTTCTAACTATGATGGCAATCACAGTGGATGAAATGCATAAATCAGCAGAGGGTTTTTAACAGCATTGGTTTTGGGGGAACAGTTTTTAACCCTCCTTATGGCCTCAATGCATTGAATTAGGAGTCAATGCGTGTTGCTCTACTTGGAAGGATATGATATTATTTCAAGGGATACATATGTGGTTTTCGTATATATGAATTCAGAGTAACATACAATGCAATAAGAGAGACTGAATTCAATGGGCTTAATAGTTTGTTGGTGTTGTTGTTTTAGCCAACATCTTACACAAGCACAGGAAACTACTTTTATCCTTTTCAGAATATTCCAACATTATATAGTTTTAAGAAGTCTACTGCCATGTAACAAAATTTCCTCCAAACTTAAATGTTAAAAACAATCAGCATTTGTTGTCTCCAATCCTCTTAGATTATCTGAGAGTAGTCAGTTGTTACGTTAATATTTGACGATGTTTTTGTTGCAAATATATGGTACATGCTGCCAAATTCAAAAGAGGGTTAATGAAGACTCTGGGAGACTTGAGCATTCCCCACATCACCTTGGTGGCTCCCCATCTCCTTATGCACTGTCCATGTAGAATCTGCAACAATACAGGGAACCTGCTATCAGACTGTTACACTCTCACAAATAAAGTTTCCTAGAAGGAAGAGGCAACAACAAACAATCTGTTAATGGCTAGGCTGGTTGCAACAATATTTGTATTCTACTGTCTTCTGTCACTTAACTCTATCTGCTGTCTTATATAATGCAGTAATGGATAGTATGGATTGTAAAGAAACAAATTATCAGTGGGGTGAAGGCGTGGCCCTGCTGGTAAAAGCACCTCCTATCAAAACTCACAATCTGATTTCATTCTTGTAAACCCACACTGTCTTCAGACTTTCACATCAGTGTGGTAATGTGAGCCCTCCCAAACACAAAATAAATAAATAAAATGAAATAAAAATTATCACAATTTAACTTCTGACCAACATTCAATTTATAATGATTTTGTCTGAATCAGTTACCATTTTAAAACTTTTTTACATTTAGAAAACACATCTTCTACTAATATTTCCATTGCTGGAGATAGTGCACAGGAAACTGTTATGTTTTGAACAAAAGACTTTTAAAGCACTCAGTAAATGGTTCCATGGTTTCTCTGAGCGTTGTATTTGAACATCTTCACAGTCCCCCTAATAATCACCTGCATACAGACTCCAGTGATGTTCAAGTACTGATTCTATAAGCAGGAGAAATCATATGACTTATTTCCAAAGTATATATGGATTCACTGTCCAGTGTCTCAGTTTTCCTAAGATGTCATATTCAGCTCTCTAAAATTGTGTTCATTTTCTTATCTCTCTTCTAACATGTACCTAAACAGATTCAGCTAGTATTTCTGAGAACAGCCAGAAGCATGTGTACCAGTTTTGTTTTTCTGTGTTTGTCTTTAAAGGGAATTCTTTATTCTTGCTTCTCTGACACAGCCAAAGGAAACTGGAATGATTTGGTGACAGAAAATTTAATCATTTATCATATATACACATATAATATATTGTATATAATAATATAATACATATATTATACATATGTTATATATTTATATAAAGGAAGTTACTTAAACCATTTTCTATGGGTACATACAAATTCATGTATGATTCTATCTTGATAAAGTGATGGAAATGTTATATTATATTCCTCATTATTTTAGTGGTATAATAACTTCAAGGATGCAGTAGAATTTTGAGTGGTAAGGCAGACAGAGAAGAATTTGGGATTATGAATTGATCTGGTCTAGAAGTGGTTCCCAACACTTCCACTCACATTGTAGTGGAGAGGACTGAGCCTTATAACCTGTGAGCAAAGCATGCTGTGAAATACAAGGTAGCTTTCAGGCAGAAGAAAGAAGCAGTATATTCTGGAACACAGGTAGCGGCTTCTGACAAGCCACCTACATTATAGAACTGACATGGCCCAGATATAAAACAAAAACAAAACAGAGTCAGGGAATTGTAAGGGCTGTGACAGACTAGAAAGCTTTTGATCCCGCAACACAGGGCACCATTAGTTTAAGCAACTTTTGCCATGCAGGAATGATCGCCAGTTTCAACCGTATCTTGGGACTATTTTTACACAAATAACAAAAAAGCTATGTTACACATAAAACCCTCATTTAGAAACTACCATAAATGTATTCAGGACTTTTGACAAAGACTATATATTCTTGGAAACTTATCAAATTTGGATAACAATACATTGATCTCTGGAGACTATTTTCAATATCAACACCGCTAAGTTTTTAAAATCTGTGTACTTTACGTCCAAGAAGAGTCAGTTCATGTAAAAGTTCTGGACAAATTATCAGGGAATTAGGCATTGTAATCAGACTATGAGGAGAATAACCTAAATTCTTCATAACTGATAAGAAACTAACTTGAATGCCTATGCTGTTTCATTTCCACCTACTATGCATGGTTCTTATTTATTGTACATGCTCCTTGGGCAAATAGTTTGAAATAGGAGTGACCTTGTAACTCTGACAAAAGACCTATGACAGTAAGTGGCTTTTCCCTTGTAGGAGGAGATTGATAATATACTATGTGTCTTGTTTCCTGCTTTCACTCTTCCTCATAATGATAAGCAAAAATGTCAGATATTGGCTAGTGCCAAGTGTGCCAAAGATTCCAGTAGAGCTTGCCACAAACCACAAAGATAGGAAATATTAACAGAAAAGTCTGAAATTATCCGTATTTGGAGGTACTTTGTTATTATAATATATTCTGTTGAATAATCTTGTCAATTGCTTTTCTAACAGTTACTTTGGACAAAGATTTATAAGGACTTGAGTTAGGAATTATAAGACTCATAGACCCGTAAATATGGAGCTAATCTACTTGGTGAACTTGCTTGTATTACTTAATTTATCTAATCCCGTGTACTGTCATCTAAAGTGGGTACTAATAACATGAGGCATTTTTTAATTTATGCAGTATTCCGAATATATCAGCATGACATCTACCTGAATGACAGAGCAAAGCCTGAGGACCCTGAACCGACTCCTATTGTGTTTATTAATATCTCAGGTTTTAACCATGCTTAAAATTAACAGACATTAAATTTATATGTGCAGAATGAATTCACTGGGAAGCAATTTGTAAACAAGACATTGTAATAAAAAAAAAGCTTGTTGAATACTCCAATCACAAAAATACTTAGTGGAAAAATCTAGAATAAGCCTGGTGATTTGAGAGCCTAAGTCCCATCTTTAAGGCTGTATTTGTCATATAAATTTGGTTTCCTCTACAAGGTTTTGCTTCATTTTCTGTGACTTTTATTTACCATGCCAGCTTACATAGTGCAATTAGGATGGTTCTTGACGTCTGTAGGTCGTTTTGCACCACCCACTGAGAGAAATATAGGAGAAAATGGAAAATTTGCTTTGCTTTGAAAAAACAGAACATTTCAATATGTCTTTTAGTGGTGGAAAAAAAATGAAAGAAGCAAGTTTAAGATGAGAAATCACTAGCCAGCAAGCACATTGTGATAAGTCAGCCTAAACGTGATTATAGCAATGTCCTTGGGAATGCAATCAATGCAGAATCAGACTTAGATGGACCAGGGGATCAAATGGAGGTCAACGGTACTTCTTTGTCTTGAAATTGGATAATTATTACTGTTATTTTTGTCAGTTGCTGTAATATAATACCAGAAGACATATATGGAGTCCCACTATGGCTTTTATTGGCTGGATAAACAAGTCAATACATTACAGAGAAACAAATTTAAACATATTATGCCATTCCAATATCAAGTGAATTGGAGTAATTAGAAAGAAAAAAAAATCCAAGTCCTGGTGACTTTCTTTTTAAATAGTATAAAAAATAAGCAAGTTTTAAAGAAAAAATGGTGTGTATCTCTTATCTTAAGAATTTGACAATAAAACTCTCTGTACAGAAGATGCACAGGTCTGGAAATCTGTGAATCTGCTTTTCTACTTGACTATTTCCCTATGTATCTGTAAGACAGTTCTTTTCCCTCTTATTTGTAACACTGTTCACAATGTTTCTTTGTTCTGTTGCTTTGATAATACCCAACTTTTCCTTACTCTGTTCGCTATTCCCATTGTCACCATCTGGTGCTCAAGCTCCTCACCTGATTTCTGTCTTGCCTGTTTGCTTATCTCCCTATCTTTCACACCCCGTGTTTCTTGCAATTCTCCTTAAGGGTAAACCAAGGGACTTTTCTGAAATGTGCAGTTATCTGATTGCAACACCAGCCTGCCATAAATCATCCAGTAGCTTTCTCTCTAAGGAATTAATTTTCAAAGATAAAGGCTATTAGCATTTTTCTTGTCAAACATCAGTCAAATTGGTTACCAAATATAAGTCCATCTTTCATTTTCTATTTAATATTTAGTAATAATCTTGTATTTTCATTGTTGAGCTCTTGGTCTTATTCTGCTGAGGTGTCTTTCTCTTTATTTCTAAAGTCCTTGTGGAGGAATTATTGGGGTGGTGCTGCAGAAAATTGTCTCTTCCGTGCTCAGCCTTGTAAGCACAAACAGTATCATTGTCATAAGGAAGTGTAACACCAACTAAAATCAACTCTTTTATTGAAAACCTTAAGGGAGACGTTTCCTCTTTGCTTCCATTGAAATGCCAAAATGCACACTTCATTAATTCACAGGAAAAGAAATGAGTATGCTTATGTATGTGTATGCATATGTACACACACATGTGTGTGTATTGTATATTTAGTGAAAGCCCTGTAGCCATTCGCTTCTCATAAAAGAGAAGCTTCCACCATTGAAGGAAGTCTCAGAATTGTGAACAGAGACTCAAGGAACACTTTAGCACATTTTATTTTGTCTGTTTCCTTTTTTTTTCTTGAACAACTCAAGTGCAGATGTAGTCCAAAATAAAACTGGTGTTCCTTGAATGTATTTCTAATAGCAGAATAGGAAATTTATTAGATAAATGCCCAGCTCTTTGTCCCTAGTGGAATGTTTATGTAACAATTGATGGCTGAAATTGTTTACAGTGGGAGTGTGCAGGTTTACCTTAGGAAGTGCCTTGCTCAACAACACCCCAGAACCAAAACTTTTCTTGTAACCCTCCCTGGCTAGCTGTGATGACCACTACTCAAGCCCATGCATCTCCAAAATTGGCAAAGTCTCCTCCTTAGGCAGTCATATACTCAGTGATTGTTTCTAAAGAAGAATTCTACTTTAATGATTCTGTGGCCAGGCCTAATGTTCTCACTTAGTGATGCATAATCCTAGGTAATATATACTAACGAAACAAACTTGCTCCCTAGAATAGCTGCCCACTGTGGTATATTAAAATATTTGTTTATGTATTTGTGTTTGTTATATGACATTTATTAATAACTGCTCCTGAACTCAAAGCTTGTTGGTAATAAGAGAACTCTTTATGTTAGAGTGAAGAGAAACATCAGTAGATATCATTAAGGATGTATGAATTTGCTAGATAATGCTTATTCCCTAGGAACTAAGTCCTTTTGATTTTTATCATAACAAAATTTAAATGCGTGAAAATGGTTGTACTTTTTGTAGCAATGGTTCATCTTTGAGGTGTAACGAAAGGAAAAGTTTTCTATATCAAAAAGAAAAGTATATATATATATATATATATATATATATATATATATATATATATATATGAAAGATACTAATGGCTAATTTCATATGTCACCATGATGAGCTTTCAGTCACTTTGAAAACAAATCATAGGCATTTATGTGAGGCATTTTCTACATTAGGTTAATTGAGGTGGAAATACATACATAAATGTGGACGGTACCATCCTATGGACTGGAGTTCCAGAGCAAAGCGAAAATACATAGGGAAGTGAACAACAATGTTCCATCTCTTTCTATTTCCTCACTGTGGTGTCAGTGTGACCAGCTGATTTTACTTCCCGAGGCTACAATTTCCCAGTTATGATGGGCTGCAATTTAATAGAGCTGTGAGCCAAAATAATTCATCCATTTTTTAAGTACCTTCTTCTCAGGTATTTTGACACAGTAATGAGGAAGATGAGCAATAAAAACATTAAAGTGGAAGTGTTCACCTCTTTGTAAACATTAGTCATGGTAGAGGAATGTGTGCTTTACAATCTACATTTTATATAATAATGATAAAATACCAACATGTATGAATGGATATTGTATTAAATAGATGTAGCTCATTTCCTTGAGTTAATAATTATTCTCCATATTTAGAATCATATATACCAAACATTTTTTAAAAGTAGACAATAGTATAGAACACATCGGTCAGTAGGTCAGCAACAAATTCCTAAACTTACTTACTACAGGATATATCAAAAAATGAAGCATCTTTTCAATGAGACCTAACTTTTTCTACAGAGAAATAAACAAAGTATTTATTTACCCAGCTACTTACTCACTTTCTAGGTAGGGATGTGAATTCCTAGGTAAGAAGTGAGTGAGTGGCAAATGTTTTGAGCGAGCTATCTGCTTCTCTGTGATATCTAGCCATCACAGCATCCCCCCCCCCCATTTTAAAAAAGTATTATTTATTTTGCTATAGTGTTTATTTCGAGGTTTGTGATGTGTATTATGTGTCCAATTAAAAATGTATACAACATCTACTATCTGAAGCTCGATTGGCAGGTACGAGAAGACATGCAAAAGTGAAAAGTTTTGACTCCTATTCTCAAGGAGCTGAAAGGTTTGTAGCAAGGGATGTGTGTCTTTATGAATGGGCAGAATTTAACCTGAGCATTCATTTGGGGGCAAATGTAGACCTAATATTAGGGTATTTAGTAAAACTGATACAAATATTGCATGTTTTCTCTCCTCTGTGGATCTCACTTTTACAAACATTCACCAATTATTTTATGTATGAAATACAGAGATGTAAGAACTGATGAAGCAAGGGAAAGAGTGTGAACTGGGAGACAGCAATGGGAATGAGGTGGCAAGTGTGTGCACACAGCACATTGTAACAAAGGTGGCTTTGAGAAGGCCATCACTATGCACAATGAGAAGATGCTGCTAAATTTTTAAACACTGACTGCAGAAATTAATCTGTAATGACTACTACCGTTAGGCCTTCATTAGTTTGTATCCTTTTAAATTTTGTGTAGCATTAACAACCAAGAAATGGATGACACACTGGTTATGTTACTTAAATACTAAGAATGTTATGCCTATAAACTAAACTTTCAGTATTAAAATACTTCTGCTATGAAAATACACTCATTTTTAAAAAATGTGTATGTTGCAAGCAGGAAAGTGTGCTGTGGCTGATATCTTGTGTTATTAATATAAGTCTGCATGTCCTCCAAATTAAAACAGGGTATTAAAATACAGAGCAAAAAAATACAAGGCATTAACTTTGAAGCTAAATATTTAGAAATATTATTTGTTGTTTGAGGAAACCCTTTGCTGTTCCCTTAGATTCTGGTATTACAATTACATCTTGCCTTACTGACATTTTCACCCACAAAACTTTACTGTAGCAAGTATTCCAAAATTAATACTATTGAGGTTTCTCTTTTATTGAGCTCCACTATCTGAAATAGTCATTTACATGTTTCTCAACCTGTGAATTCCTCCTGAACAGCAGCACAATTATTTTAGTTTCTTTTATTAAATCCCCAAATCTCATAGGCAGAGATAAGTAAGTCCTCCTTGATAAAACAAATGCTGATTGAACACTTGTTATTATACCCCACAGCAGCACCATGTTTTGTAACTGAAATATGCAGTTAATTCACTGACTTTTTTCCAATTTAAACATATATCAAAAGTCATATATATCAGCTACAGAAGTTGAACAAAGACAGAAAATTAGTCCAGGCTAGTTCTGGTTCTCCCTTGTAATATGATACCAAGGAAACTGAATAATGATTGTAAGTTGAAGGCGAGACTAGACTAAGGGCAAGACCCTGTCCAGGAAAATCAAAGGGAAGGAAAAGAAAGTGTCACCTTACAGATCATCATCACCTAGGCAACTCTCTTAGAAGACATATGCATATAAAAGATGTTATATGAGGAGCTTAAAAAATACAGCTTGAAAAATTATTTTCAGCCATGCAAACAAAGACAAGGAGCATAAGTTCTGAAACCAGAAAAGAGCATTGCATTCAAGGAGGTACAAGTATTGTCCTGCCTACATCTCAGCCTTCACACCTACAATGTTGCAGCACAGATAATTATTTTAGTCTATTCTGTCATCAATATACAAGTTTGTCCCAATGAACATCCTAATATCATCAGAGAAAGCAGTATTATCTCTTCAATAATCCTGTGATGATCAGTGATATAGACTGCCTTCTCCCCAGCACTTGGGAAGCAGAGGCAGGCTGATCTCACTGAGTTCAATGCCAGACTGGTCTATAAAGCAAGTTCCAGCACAATCCAGGCTATTACACAGAGAAATCCTGTCTCAAAAACCAAGACATAAAAAACAACAAAAATTGCTTTCTTAAAAGAGCAATTGATGTTTGTTTTGTTGCAATGTGTTTCCATGATGTAAGCTATCTCCTCAATGATTGGTAAATAATGGCTTGCTGTCATCTTAATATAGAAGTCACAATTTTTCCTTCAAGGTATTTGGCACAAGTTAGTTGTCACTTAATGCAAAGTATAGAAGCAAAGCTGAAGAAAAAGGAGATCAGGGGATTTCATTTGGTCCATGGTACCCACAGTTTTTCCCCTTCCTCAGATAAGTCATAGACTCTATCTTGAAAGATCTTTCAAAATTAATACCCAATATTTGTGTATTTTTATCCAGACTTCTTCCTCGATTTATTCAACCGTTCTCTATATCCACAAACAATGCTCTGAAGTTGTATTTTTAAAGTCAGTTACATATGTGTAACATCTATTTACAGTTTAGGATTATCGCATGTATATTTTTAAAGTTAAATAATTTTGATAATTTTTATTACTATATAAATTGCTTGCCTGGTTTTGTTTTGAAAATTCTGTAAGGACTCCATTTTCCCATATGCTTAGTTATATGCTGTTGGGGACTATAAGACTGTCCTGGAATTCTTATATTGTGTACTTTTGATTAAAACCTTCTTAAAAGGAAAATTAAATGCAATCACTCATGAAGTATTTTCAACAGGACCCCATGGAGGAAAGAAAGCTCGCCCTCCCCTTTAGACAATAATCCATGAAAAATACTAAGAAGAAAATCCACTTGCCTCATTCCCCAGGCCATGCTGCTAATCTACTGTCCACACAAATGCGCTCAGATCTCTTTTCCCCATAGTAAAGCTGTAGCCAGTGCCAAAAGCCAGAGTACAAAAACAAATAAATGCCAGAACAGTGAATAGTAATGTGGCCCATCAATTTGTTTTGGTAATTGGCACGTCCCATGCTGTAGATTCCTGGCTCCTCTCAAATTCAGCTGCTTTCTTGTCTTGCATTTTTCTCTCATGCTGTCTGTTGCTCGTTCTCTTTCCAACATGACTGCAAACTACTTAAGGAAAACATTTTTATGTCTATTTTTCTCAGTAGCTTGCAAGTAACCACCTGACTGTAGGCTATTGATATTATTTCCTAATTGATTTTCCTACATGATTCCAAATAGGATTTTGTGCTATTATTAACTTACATTCAACAGGAGAAAAATGTTGAAAATTGTTGGTTTCCACCACTGTATCTAAAATTGACAAATCAGATAGAACAACCCCCCCCATTATTTCCATATATAATATTTCTTGGAAAGCCCATTGGGTAGAAAGAATAGGTACTTATTAAGTGCATAGTATATAAAATACCCTTTAGTGATATACTATGAAACGTTGCTTACTTTATTAGTTATAGTAAATATGTCTGCTTTATATAAAAAGTAATAGCAAGACAAAATATTTTAAGTGTATAACCATAATCTGAAATATCTATATATTCTCAATGGCTGCAATTAAGTAGTTTTATTATGTGATTTTTAAAACCTCAAGGGATGGTTTCTTTGGAGAGGATATTACTTAGCATGTTTTTATTTTGATTAGCCTAATCCCTGCTAAGGTTGAGTATTTCAAAGACTTGTGGAGGAGTTTTATTCCTCCTCCCTGTTGACAATATTTGGGTTTTATTAAGGCAAACGATTGCTTCTGGTGCTGTTGTTGGCTTGAGTAACATTCCTCCCTGGTAGGAAGGCTTTGTTTTTTCAGTTCCTTTGGTAGAAGCAAAGAATATTTGTCCTTGGTGACTGTGTGTTTTCATCAAGCTGAGGATGTCAGCTGTGGAAAATAATTAATGCTGCAATTAGGTGAAATAATTGTTGAAAACAGATATTGACATGTGGCATCTTTATTTCCAGATGTGATCTAGGACCCTTTCTAGCCATTTGCAGTTTCTGGCTTATACTTCTTTCCATTTGTGATTTTTACTGTATTTGCCTGTCTATATATCACATTCATGTCTATGAAAAAAATAGCTGTGTGCATCAGACAAACCATGTTGATGTTTCCCCTATTCTCACTTTTAAACAATGCTTTAAAATCCCAATCACATTTACATGCATTTAACCTATGTATGTGAAGAAATCCCTATAGGGACATACCTAGACTTGATGACTTACCATCTTACCAATTGTATTGATATGCTTTGTACCTTGTGATGCATTTTGCTAAGTCTATGAAAGGGCACATTATTTTATGGGCTTTAAATTTATTTGGGGGATCAAGAGATGGTTCAACACTTAACAGGCTTACTGCTCTTGGAGTGGATTGATGAGGTTCCCAGCACCCATGTAGCATCTGTAAACTGTAAACAATTCCTGGGCATCTGTCACCCTCTTCTGACATCGATGAGGCCCTGCATGAATGTGGCACATGTACACATACACACACACACACACACACACACACACACACACACACACACACTTTTTTAAATGAACCCTATTTATCATGTTCCAGAGAAAGATAGATGTGTTGTACTGATAGTTGTACCAGAGTGTGTGAGTAGCTAGGCACAAATACCGCACAAAGAACCTCACAGTGTACTGGCCCATACAGGAAAAAACCAAAAGAGACACATTTCTTTATAGCTGCATTGAATTTCCCTGAAATTCCCCAGAAACCTTACACTAAAATTCTGCTGTAGGTAGTACATTTGTAAGTGCTTGTCTGTGTAGTAGCAGTTCTTTGCAATAGACTGTGATAAACACTCGGGTTTTTCTTTTTTGTTGTTGTTGTTGTTGTTGTTTTTCTTGACAGGACATAATTCTTATGATTTCTAAGACTTCCTTAAGATAGTAATAATAATGCCAGGGTTGCTAAGCAATGCATTATTTGTTAAATTGATTGTATTGTGATGGTTTGGAATTGACCTTAGAATAAATTATTGTCGGAAGGAGATACAGTTTTGGCTTTTAATCCAAATGTAAAGGCCACAATATATTTAGGAGACTTATTTAAAAGTCTTTGTTTCAGGATCCTCTAGTATTACTCAGTCCTTGAACATGATGTTTTCATTTTCACCAACCAAGGTGTCATAATCCATTATTTTGAGTGGTTCTATAAACCTATCTATCAACTTCAACTTCCTACCTGGCCTGTAGGTAGGGTTTCCAAATACAAATTCTCAGTTTAATTAAATATGAACTAATATTTGAACAGGTCCAGTACCCATAAATACCTTATCACTTATTATAGTCTTGTTCACCACATGTATTCCTTAACCACAAAGTCTAGAAAAGAATGGAATGATTAGTGAAAGAAAGCAATGTTATTAAGTCAGTGAAGCATGCATAGCCTGTAGCAGTCAGCTTTTGTTTCTCTAATAAATACCTGAGGCTGGCTACTTATTATGATCTCAGCTT
Source organism: Microtus pennsylvanicus (assembly GCF_037038515.1). NCBI lineage: Eukaryota > Metazoa > Chordata > Mammalia > Rodentia > Cricetidae > Microtus > Microtus pennsylvanicus. Next base: position 81,996,966 of record NC_134589.1, read on the forward strand.
TGTAGATTCAAAGTTCAGGATAAAATGCCCCTTCATTTGATCCTCAGTGAGAACTGAAAAAGGAAGACAGTGGGGGGCAAAGAGTTAAGCAAGAGGTGGAGATCAGGGGAGGATCACAAAGCTTCCTTTTGCAATAGCTCTCTCCTTAGAAGTCAAGGACCACCTCAGACATAGTTAATCCCTTATGAAAAAAGGAAAGCCAGAGCCAAAGACTTCTGAAAAGACTTGGTTTCATGGTGCCTCTCAACACTCTCTCTAGGGAGTCAAACCAACAGCTACATGGAACAATAGGAAATTCCAAACCATGATAGAGCCCAGTGCCTATCTTCTCTGTTCTTCTAACTGAAGTGTTTGATATGGGCCTTGTTTATTTGCGTGTGTGTATGTGTGCACGCGCATGCATGAACACACACACGCTCATCTCATGTACTGTGAGTTTTGTTTTGTCACCATTTTTAAAAGATTAGCTGATTATTCTGATAATTTTGAGAAAAGGACTATGTTTTAGAAAACAAACTTGAATATGATACCCTCTCATAAATTGTTTAATAAATGATTATTTCCTTGGTTCACCTTGTGTCTTTCTTATTGTTCTTGAAAAGAAAAGATGAAATTCCTTCTCTTAATGCGCTACAAATGAGAAAAGTTAAGAAATATGTTTTTCCCTTGTGTTGAAAATTAAACTGATTTAGGATCAATCATGGAGTTCCTACCTAGCTTGCATACAACCTGAACATTATTTTTTAATCAAGGAATTATAAATGAAAAATTTAACCTAAAATATAGACAATCTTCCTTTTACAATAATTTAGAAGTTTAAAAAGTCATATTGTGCCCATCTTTATGGTCTTAGGGTCATTCACCAGAATCAGTAGCACGCTTTGTGACTGACATGTGGTCCTCTTAACTCACGTATGATACTTAAATGAGCCTGTTGGCTTTGAATTTTTAATTTTTTTGTCTCTATAAGCTGCCAAGGTATTCTTATGAAATATACTAAAATTGAGTGGGAAAAGATTAATCATTCTAGGAAATATGAAGTAGGGTCAGGACAAGCATCTGCTCTCTCATCGGTGACAATTTTCCTACATTCAAAATTGGGAGAAAGAATTTTTACAAACGTGGCACTCATTCATCTCTCTCCTGGTTCTAAAGGATGATAGTTACCTCCAGCATCAAAGAACTATGAGATAACCTTTTTAGAATACAAAATCCTATGGTGGAATTGGGGAAATATTTACCAGGCAGGTAAATATTCAAGAGTGTCTTGCAGTTTCCCAAAGGAAAATAATAACAATATTGTGAAATTGAGAGAGTTTCATTTGGGAAGCAAACGCACAATCCTGTGTTGTTATTATTCCATGCATCCATAAAAACTGCTTTTGCATAATGGGCCATTTGATACTAAGTGTGTAGCCAACACTTTTGAGAGGAAATGGGCCTGGTTCCTAATCTTCATTAATTCTCTTAAAGAAAAACACAAATTCTATTAGTTATACTAAAAAAAAAGATAGTTTAAATATGGTGTCTTGAAAAACGAACAGTATGACAGTGACATAGTTCCATATTTTAAAAATAAAATTATTTTTTATTCTATCTTTGGAGGTATAATGCATGTTTGGACTTTTAATTGTAAACATTAGCTATCAACTGGCAAAGAGCTTGCAAAAAAATGAAACATAAATGTTGTTCATTCCCAGCCCTCTGTATTTTAAAATATGGCTTAGGAAATAAAATGAATCTGATAAATGGCAGTAAAAGAATGAAAGGAAATTTTTCATTAAGAGACAGGTGAAAAATTAAAACATAAAAACATCAATTTTTCCTGATTCGGGGAAATTATGGTTAGTGAGTTTTTGTTTTGTTTTTCCATTTTGTGCCTCAGTATGATTATTTTCAGGTTATGCCATAGTTAGACATAATTGAGTGTGTTTTTGTGTTTATGCATGGTGTGCTCAAAAGTGTCTTAATGATTTGGGGATTTTTGTAAATGACCTTAATTTTCTCTCAAAGCCCATTTTAAGATTTTGGTTTTGTGCCCCCAAATTGAAAAAAGGTGGAATTCATAATTGAAGTTTGGTTTCTTTCCTCCCCCCCCCCCTTTAAGTAAAATAAGTAGAGTTTCATGTAACCCAGGCAAGACACTATGGAATAGGGAGGAGAGATTTCTCGGTGGTGATCACACTTGCTGCTTCTGTCTAGATTCCTGGTTTAGTTCTCAGCATTCACTTGGAGGCTCATAACTACCTGTAACTCCTATTCCAGGGGATCCAATATCCCTTTTGACCTTCCTTAAACTATACACATCCTTATACACACATGTACATACATACTTACACACATACATACATATTTACATGCATATACAAATAAGCACTGGCATACATTTATACATACACACATACATACACCCATACATTCATGCATGAAGGTAAACACCTAAACACAGAAAATTCAAATTTAGCAAATCTTTTTAAAAAGTATTATGGAATGAAGGGTGAACTTAACCATTTGTTTTCCTGTCTCAGCTTCCTTAGTGCTGGGATTATAGTCATGCACCATCATGATAGTCAGAAATCTTATGCCTGTGATAAGGTAAGGCTTAATACTTTCACAGATTTACATTATCATTCCAGTCAGACAGAATATTTCCCTTACTGAATAAAGTATCTCAGTGCTTCCTATAGTTCAATTCCCATGCCCAACAGACACCTTTCATCTGCTTTCAACTGTCCCTTGATCAAATCTAACCTTACACATCAAATCCATGTACTTAGAAGACATCTAATATTTGTGTCTATCTCTGTTGCTTGGCATAATGTTTTAGAAACTTACACATATGCTGTAGTATATCTGTAAGATTTTCTTCTCCCTGAAAACTGAGCATAAGAACATATGATATGGATATATGAAGATATGAACATACATTGAAGATACGAACAAAGCACAATGAAATATATTCTCCTGAGATGCCTTGGCAATAATTTAGGTTTACCTATTGTCTTAGAGTTTCTAATGATGGAAAAGGGACATTATGATCATGGCAACTATTAATACAAAAAACATTTATTGGGGACTGGCTTAGGATTTCAGAGTTTTAGTCCATAATCATTAAGGCAGGAAGCATTGTCACATGCAGGCAGACATGGTATTGAAGAAGGAACTTAGACTCTACAGCTGAATTGTCAGACAACAGGAATAGAGTAAGACACTGGGTTTGGCTTCAGCATTTAAAACTTCAAAGCTCACTTCCAGTGACAACTTCCTTCGCCAAAGTCACAGCTACTCCAACAAGGCCAAACCTCCTAATAATGCCACTCCCTGGTGATCAAGCATTCAAATCTATTAATCTATAAAGGCCATTATGATTCAAAACCATACCCATGAAAGATCAGGCTATGAACATTAGTATTGAAGTCTCTGGATATAATTAATAAAATTAACAGTGGGAGAATTTAAGACCCTAAGGATGAGTTAGCGCCAACATAGTGGTGTTGCATGTTTCATTTTTAGCAGGAATGGCCAGGCAGTTTTCAGAAGTGGTTACACCATTTAAACTACCAAGAAAGTATAACTTTACTAGTTGCCCCATATACAAATGTATAACAGCAAGATTGTGACATCAAATTTTAGTTACTGAGGTATGACTGTTTTGGTGGCTAGCAATGTTGAACCACAGTTGAAAGCACTGTCAACTTAGATTTACACATTTTTTTGTGGAAGTTTTGAGTTCTTTACCATTATTTTAATGTTATCTATAATATTGTTATTAATAATATTTCAGAGATTTAATGAATCATAGATAAGACTTTTCTAAAAAAAGAAGCCTTAAAAGTGTATATTCCTATTTTGTGTGGGTTTTTTCTATCTCACTTTTGATAATTGATGGCTTTTACCTTTAGATGAATGACATTCAATTTATTGTTTTTCTACCTTTTGCATTTTTATTTCCTACTTTAGAAATCATGACTTGAATTTTCTGAAAAAAAATCCTTGTATTATTCTGAGGTCTGGATCATTTTAGACTCTACATTTTGAAGAAATTTTTTTCTTAATAAAATAAGACAAAGTCTAACACTGATTCAGTACATATATTTATTTCTTCCCATATATCTTTCTATAAAAAAGTGATCTCTTACTCATCTAATGTTTGTTGAGAATTAGCTGACATTGCAGAAATGGGTGTACCCATATTAGTGGTAGTTCAAAGAACTACGAACATCTTTCAGGCATTGATGATTTATTTGTCTCCATACAAAATGAGTTTACTATGAGATGAGTTTTTTATAATGGCTTGTGATATTTTTTAACCAAAGTATGTTTATCTATGAAGAATCAGCTTCTAATTTTTACTTCTAATATTTAGGCATTAATACCTTTTCTCTAATCTTATTCCACTGGCTAGAGGGAACATTTTAAGATTTATTTTTGCTGTTTAGGTTAAGGGTTAGGATCGGGGGATGAGAATGGAGAAAATCTATTTTAGAAAAGATGCTCAGAAAAATTATCTCCTGACAATGTGAAATTTTAGTGAAGGTGTGTTTAAGGGTGTGAACAAGCTAGAGTATTTTTCAAATCAGGTTTGAAATAGATAAAAGCACTTCATAGCATTGACCAATAATTGCATTTGCTTAAGACTGAAGGCTTTTTGAATCTACAAATGAAAATAGCTGTGCTTACAGTACTATCCTCAAAGCACAACAACCTGGGTATTGGGCAGGAGTGTTACTAATTTGGGCCAGCATGGTCAACCTATCCCTAAATAAACATTAAAAAGAGAACTAGAGGCATCTCTCGGTAATGGAGCATGTTCTATGTGCAGTGCTGCAGGAAAACAAAACAAAGATGAACTTTGTAAAGGAGAAAGCTTCCTTACCTCAACATCTACCTTTCCTTCCTTAATTTAGTTATTTCATTGACCACGCATTCCAGGACACGTATACTTGGTAACTACCTGTCCTTGTTTCTATTTTGAAAAAGACTTTGAACTCAGAGGAAGTCATATAGAAAAGCTTTGATCAAAACTTTCTTGGCTGTTAAAATGCCACACTTTGGCATCTCTCTCAATATTCTACTTGATCTGTTTAAATGTTCAACAGAATTTATTTTTCCATTTTAGTTAAATCAAACAAGACTTATCTTCTTTGTGATGGCGATGGAGACTCTAGAAGGATTCATCTATTTGAAAATATCAATCCAGCCACTCTTTCAGTAACATAAAACATTTACTTTGTTCTGTATTGCAGGATATATTAAGTAAGATTTAGGTTTATTTATAATAAGAAAATGGCTTCTTCAAATTGAATAGTATATTTTCTCAGCAATTTAATGATACTTTCATCAGTAGCATTTGTCAAATGCAAAAACTGGTTATAAAATTTCCACATGTAGGTGATGCTCACGTTTTTCTGGTTGATAAACTCTGATCTGCCTCCTGATTCACATAATCTGTTATTATGCCAATCACCTTGCTGATAAGAAACAAGGAAATATATTTTAGATTTGGGAGAAACTGATAAAATTTGATTGGCTTTCATTCACTACTTGTAAGAAAACATACCTCTAGTCACCTGCCTTGAGACAGATCTGTTTCACTATGTCACAAATCAGAGATATGTCTTCCATAAATGGAAATATTAATTCTGTTTCACATGAGCAGGACTCAAGCTTTGGTACTTTTCTAGAGTATAGTAATTATCAAAACTGACTTTATGATCACATAATAAAAGTTACCTATTATTTTTTTCCCATTTTAAACTACGTTTGTTCATGTGTATGTCTATGTGATTGCATGCAACCTGTCTGCATGCACCTACAGAGGCAAGAAGATAGTGTCAGATCCTCTGAAGCTAGAATTACAGGCAGTTGTGAGCCTCCGGATATGGGTGCTGGGAACCAAATTTTGGTCCTCCACAAGAGCAGGAAGTACTTAACCACTTCAATAGCCACAGGGGTTACACACTAGATATTGAAGTTTGAAAGAAAAGTGAGTCATGTTGTATTTCTCCTGTCAATTTAGAAAGTAGGAAAAATGTGTTCATACACAACTTTTACCTTTGTAAAAATAATTTGCTTTAAATAGACACCATAAAATATATAAATAGAGAAGTAACTTTTTGTCTTAGAAAGAATTCTTGTAAAGACTTTCAGACATATCTATGTTGATAGGTGAATGGGTATAAAGTTAATTTTTAAGAATAAATAAGATATAATAGGTGCCAGAATAGCAACTTCAGAGGAGGATGCGCTAATGTTCAGCTCTGCAAGGAGCGAGTCCAGTATGGTGAGAAAATCGTGATGGAGTAGGAGTATACAAAGAGTCATGTATTAGTTGGCCAGAAAGTAGATTCAGGCTGTAACCCTTAATGCCTACACCCAGAGATGCTTCTCCTCCAGCTGAAGCTCCATAGCCCAAACAGATCCCACAACCTCCCAACAAAATACTACCATTTGGGGGTCAAGCCCACAGATACTTGAAACTCGTGGGGCCTTTTACATTCAAACCACGATGGGTTGTGAAGCAGAGAAATAGCATTTATCATTATAAACATAGGAAATATAGTGTTTTCAGGATTTTTGGAATGTGGATGGAAAGTAAAGTTTTCAAATTAACAAATTCACCGAAAACCATTTTAAAGAGTTCAGAATTCATTCTTCAATCAAAACCCATAGTTAAATTGTTTTTTAAATTAAAGATAATGAGATCAATGATGATAGTTTTAAGGTAACCTTGACATGTATAACCTAAATATTTAATAAATGGATAAGAAATTTTATCTTGGACTTCCAATAGGATGGCAATAGATAAAAGATGTCATTTTCGGTGTCTGCTCTGTAAGTCTACAAGTCTACATTTAAAAGACATTTCAAACAGAATTGAAAATCCCTACATAGTTTTCCCTCTTTCTCAAAGTTTATGATACATTCTTAGAAAATTGAAATATCTCAGAAGACTTATAGTCAATATACTGTTCCCATGTTCTTCCCATTTATTGTTTCCTGAGCTTTTTTAAGCACAGCTCTCTGCCATGACTTTAATAAACACAGAGGCTCTAGCGAAAACCCTGTTCTAGCCAGCACAATAATAGAGTGAACACTGATAAGTGTAACATGTGCCTGACATATGTTGAATTTGCTTGACATGTGTCATGTCATTTATCCCTTACAATAGCCCTAGCCACAAAGAAGGCACACACCACGATGTTCTCACATGAATTCTGTAAGAGAAGCAGGGACTCAAGAATGACATGTTTCACTAGGGTTGCAGACTTTAACAAGGAATGGGATTACATTTGAGCCTGATAAATCGGACTGTACTTTATTTGAAATGTTTCTGCTATATCACGCTTTAATTCTGTTTCAGTTTTCATAATGAAAGTGAAAAGATTATTGCATTGTGAGAGAATAAAGGAATAGCAACCTCTCTTGCTATTCTGAAAATGCCTCTTAAAAGTAAAAGACTCTAGAACATTTTCTACCCATTGTTTTGTCTTATTTTCTCATCACTTAAAAAAAAAAAACTCTAGGATACTTTCTTTTCAGTGAGAGACTGCATCATTTATTTCTTTTAAAACTACTATCTTGGCGAACTATCAAATGGAATCTGTCTTAATGGCAGGTCTTCTCTATTTGCTTTCATTATTGAGAGTTCCCCTGCGTTCATGTTTACTCTTTTATCCAAATTCATACTTACAGATAATTTTAGCCGCTGTGGACTTTTGTAATAACTGCATGACTATTTATTGATTTTCAAGATGTTTGACAACTCTATATGTTTTACATAAAAATAAGTTAATGTAGGTATAAAAATATTTATTAATAGCATATTTTATAAATCATTTTATTCCTTGAGTGTTTATCACAGAGACCCTAAGAGTCAAAGGATTCTAAATCTTACATTATTTGCCAAAAGAAACAAAAAGAGTAATTAAACTGTATTAAATTTCAAACTCTATTGTGTTCCCATCTGTAGTTCATTGTAAACTACCAGAAAATGCCTTGCTAATAATCACTAAAAGTTACTTAGTGCCCATCACAACAATGTTAATGAGTTTAGTACATTATTGTCATTTTACAAGTGGCAGACAGATTACAAATATTAAATCCAAGATTTGTGATCTTTTTTTTAACATGGTAATGACTAAGAGACTAAATTCAATGACTTTTGTTTGGCCAAGGCTCCAGTTTCTGGATTCTTCTGTTAGGGAGAGTGATGTATGAAGTTTAGGTTGATAAACTGGTGAGGTTCTGGATACAGGCTTGGGGTGTACATGCTGATACCTGTGGTCTTTTTGCCTTTGCGGAGGTCCTGATGGTTGTCCCAAGCTGTCCTGTACCCATTTCCTGTGCAGCACACTGCCATCACTCATCAACATGAAGCTTTGGGAATTCACACTAACAGTCTTCTTACATTAGCTATAAAATTCCCTCTCAGTGTTGTTCATACGATCTTCTCACATACAAAAGCACTCATATATTTATGTATATAAATAAGGTAAGCCAAAGATAGTCCTTAAAAATGACAAGCATTTACTTCACAGGTTGAAAATAGGAATGCAAGTTTTCCTTGGTTGGAACCAAAGATCTAACATAAAAATAATGCAGCTCTATTAATAATTAGAATTCCCTCTAAGTATTTAATTCTCTGCTAAAAGATTCCGTCCCTGATTTGACCCAAGACGCACCTACCTCTCAGGTTCTGAGCAACCAAGACTTGAAAATAATTTTATATTTCACTTCTGTTCTCTCACAGATACCCTCAAATTATTACCACAGATTATTAAGTTTTCTCATTTACAAGGAGGAATTTTAATCATTTGAATAATTTTTAGTTGTGAAAGCCTCCTTGTATTTGATAAGAATCATTACTGTGAAGTCAAGACTGAACTGAGAGGATCATCCATTTTTATCGCTTTCTACTGAACAGGGTAAAAGTCAGCCCTTATTTCTTTTCAGCCCTTCATTTTTCCAGCCCCAGAAACACAAGGCATTGTATCTTTGCAATGCATAGAAAACATGTTTGTGTCTTGTGTCCTCAAATGTTCATTGGGTTGATCTCCTGAGTGGCATCATTATTGGAAATTTAGAGACAATATTTTCATTTTTCAATAACTTCAAAGACACAAAAATTATTAACCTTTTAGTTTATAGAATAGTATTTTACTATCTTTATACAAAACCCAATGTTTAATATCATTTTGTTATTTATAGTGTGCAAAAAAATCCTTTCTTGCATTTGTGATTATTACATAATACTGAGTGAATATTGGATAGAAAAAGATGTCAAATTCTCTCCCAAATTTAAAAAATGTGATATAAATGTTTATTCTGTGGGAAATGTCCTTGTTTATGATGGCTGTAAAATATTTCAATTAGTTATATTGCAATTGCTAGGTTCAGAAGTGAAGAAACACAAAAATGAGTAACAAAATAAAGAGTTGATCAATGTCATGAACATAGTGATTATCATGTCGGGTAGACATCAACAGAAACTGTTTTCTATATGTCTCCTGCTAGAATGACAAAGATTGCTTTACTGCTAAATGAATGCATCTGTGTATGCATGTATATGCATGTGCGCATGTGTGTGTGTGTGTGTGTGTGTGTGTGTGTGTGTGTGTGTGTAGTTTTCAGTCCATTGTTTAAATGGCAGCACAATATCTTGCAAGAAAAGTGTTTTTTTTTTAGAATCACTTCCTTTTCTAGTCTTTATATCCAGTTATTGTTGTTCCTTGTTACTTTTCCATTGTGAGATTCAGGGTTATGATGTTATAGGCTATGTTCAAGGTAATTAAAACCGAATCTAGAGTCACATTGTTCCACTTGCTAAATTTTGGGGTAACTGAGAAGTGTCCCTTATCAAGAATACCACTAGAAGTTTCATGTAATGAAAAAGGATACATCAGTAAAATACTATAACATTTCAAATGAACGTGGTAGTTGCTCGGTGAATGAAAGTGGGGTAAGACGACAGATTCTTTTTTCAAAGCAGCTGCATATTACATTTTCTGTAACAGATACAGTAAGCCTGTAAATACTTCTTATCCTTAAAGAAATTTACTTCGATGGGAGAGTATCCTAAATGCCTGCCTAAGAGAAAAACATTTCATCTTGGATGGTTTTACATTTACTCAATGAGTATTTGCTTCTTTAGAATGCTTCAGTTGGACACCACACACACACACACACACACACACACACACACACACACACACAAATCAATGGCTGATAAAAATATTTGAATGTTCACAAGTCAGAAAATTCTTTTTCATACTTTGCAGGCTGAATTATAGTGGCTCGGTGGTCCTTCTTGAGAGCAGGCAGGTGCATCTACAACTGTGGTCTATTGTGTTGCCATGGACCTTTCTTTATGAAAGCAAACAACACATGAGGAAGAGAGAGAAAGTATATAGAATAAAGATGAGCTGCAATGGATGGTTTTAACTGTTGCTAATTTATCCCAAAGTTGTATGGGACTTTATTTCAAAATTTAGTAACAGGTAGCAAGATTGAAGGATAAACTTACTAAATCACCAATGAAGTAGAAATATAACTAATTATAGTTTTCAGCACTTCAGATTTCAGGACACTTTTCCAATTTTTTCCAAAATCAAGCACAAATCATGACAATCTCCTTTCCTTACTCCCCCTCCCCATTCCCAATTTTTTTCCCACTACTCTTGGCCACTTCATTTTCAGGAGGCATGCCCATGAGAATGGTAGGCTGTCATAAGGTGTGGGAAGAACGTGATACAATACTCTTGAGTTTTCGAAAATCCACTTAGCACCTGATCTACTCCAGTCAGATCAGCTATTGGAGTTTCCAGTCACCGGAGAGGCTTTGTGCACAGCTTAATTCAGTGCCCACACATCTTCACAAATTACTGGCACGCACCCTCAGGAGGCTGAAGCAGCTAAAAGAAATACCTCTTCACCTCCTGACTTCCTATATTTTTATTCAATTCTTAATTCTTCTTTGCTGACAATTAGCGTTTTCCCTCTTTTCTTTTTAAATTGGCCTATTTTATGCTGATAAATGAGCCAGGTTTCAGACACTGGAGGAAGCACTAGCTGAATCTCAAAATGATGCTCATTGCTGGAGCCATGAAACATGTTTTCTTCTCTGTGGCAAAACTCAAAATATACACATATTTTCAAATAAATTAATTTCAGTGACTCATACAATGTACATTGCTTAAGTCCTATTTAAAGACCCCATAGGTGTTTCAAAAAGTTCTTTCTAGGCAAGTTTTCTCATTCACAAAATATAATTAACCTTTTCTTTGGGGTCTTGTTGCTTTGGATTTTCGAGTTCTTTAGGATGATTTACCATCTGTGTAGAGAATCATAGTAAATTTTGAAATTCAGATTCTAAAATGATCCATTGTTTCACCATCTGTTCCTCCTAGCACTGGATCCCTTTGCTCCTGTCTGTGTGATCTCTAATTCCTGACTACAGCAAAAGGAGCGTAGACATTGCTGATTCTTCTACTCACTGCATAGAACGGTGAAACCATTCCATGGCATTGGCAGTGACCTTATCCACAGGTTCTCTTATTCTCAACAGCTGCAGCTTCTCTCTCCAAAACACTTTCCTTCTAAATGTTTGGGTGGAAAGTTTGTTTCATCATGTCACACATGACACTGTTTTATTTGTATTATTACTGTGGAGAGAAAAGGAAGTATTTCTTTTCTCTGTGACTGAGGCATTGATTAGAATAGCATCATATTCTGCCATATTACATCAGTGTCTTTGTCGTCTACGGAGGCTTGTCCCTATTTCCTAACTGATTCATTTTCACAGAGTTCTGTTTCTTCCATTTCCTGTCAGTTCTTTTTTCTACTTGGCTACTATATATTAAGGCACAGCTGTCTGAATAGTGAGTGTTCCTTATCTCTCTTAGGTATATTCTAGGGGTGCTGAGATAGTATTTTTCCTATTCATCACCTCATCAACCATTTCATACTTTTCTAGTTTTGTGAATATTCCTTGGGCTGATTTTATGGCACTAGTGGAGTGGGCAGATTGGGGATATCTGAAATTTAAAAACATATTTAAATATTATAGATAGATAGATAGATAGATAGATGATAGATAGATAGATAGATAGATAGATAGATAGATAGATAGATAGATAGATAGATAGATAGATAGATAGATAGATCAATCGCTTGGACACTACGTAAGTTAACGGAGATTCACACAAGACCTTTGTCTTTAAAAAAGAACAGCAAGTAAATAGGAAGTCAGGTTTTATTTGTAAATATTTTGAGAGAGACAGAGAGAGAGAGATTCTGTTTATGTGCATATATATGTGCCATGAACCTGACAGGAGTAGGAGAGTCAGGCCTCTGGTTCCACCATGTCAGTGGTCAGTCCAGGGACTGGATTTAGATCTTCGGGATTGGCAGCAAGAACTTGTACTCATGGGGTCATCATTCCAACACTAAAGTCATTTGTTATCTCAGGCTTCTTAACATATCATGCTCTCAATTTATAGAACATGTTTTCTCTTCAAAACTCATGTTTAGGGAGGTGGTGGCGCATGCCTTTAATCCCAGCACTCGGGAGGTAGAGGCAGGCGGATCTCTTTGAGTTCGAGGCCAGCCTGGTTTAGAAGAGCTATTTCCAGGACAGGAACCAAAAGCTACAGAGAAACCCTGTCTCAAAAAATCCAAATAAATAAACAAATAAATAAATATTTGGAAGACAGTTTAAAAAAAAAAAACTCATGTTTAAGTGCCATTGTACTATTACAAGGTAAAAGACCTGTAACACTAGATCAGGCCATGAACTGAGATGTTACATTATAAAAATGTTCGCTTGATGGCATCTTTGCTCTTGCCTTTGAGCATGTGATTACAGACCAAGAAGATATCTCAGCTAATACGCGCAGCTCAACTTTTTTTTACTTATTGTAAATTATACAGTTTCAGCTGTTCTCTCTGTCTCTCTGTCTCTCTCTCTCTCTTTCTCTCTCTCTCTCACACACACACACACGCACACAAACTCACTAACACACACAATTATGTACACATGCACACACACACACAAACTGAGACACTAATAACCTCCAAGATTAACATTATAATAAGAATACACATGTTTATGGACAATTTGAGGTCTCATTACTGATCACAAAGCAAAATGTTCATAATTTCTTATTGGCATATTTATTTCTATATCCATCTTCCTTGAATTCCTTAACATACATAACATTACAGCGTATATTAATTTGATAATGTGGTTAACTAAGACTGTTATCATACATCACACTTATCAAATCTATATTATAGAGTGCAATTTTTCTGTTTTGTACACAAAGGATAAACATTCTTCTTTGAAGGAGATATTCTCTTCTATATCTACTTAAGTATACACATCATAGCCACTTCCCATGTAAAGCTTTATGTAACCTAAAGTTAACAATATCTAAATTTTGTCACATAATATTATTCTTTCTTTGATTTTAATATCTAAGGAATTTTAAAGACTTCTTTCCTTAACTCACAGACAATAGAAAACAGACTCTAAGCTTAACTCAATTCCACAGTCAGTTTGCCAAACTCTGTTGCAGAGGGATTTCCTGGCAATAAAATTTATATTCTTATCTCTGGAGAATATGAGAAGTTTGTAATTGACTGGAGGTTTCTAGTAAAAAGCTCAGTGTTAAGTTGATTATTGTGTAATATATATCAATTATTTTAAAGAGAAAATAATGAAATATTTTGAATATTTTTTCATTTGTTTTCATTTTAACTATTGTTCAAACTATAATTTTTTTCAAATTGAAATGTGTGTGGGAATGATTCAAGTATGGCATTCTAATTTAGACTCTCTGTTTTAGCACTTCTAGGGTGGGAACAAAATTTCTGTGTCTAGCAACCTTGGAATTGATACCAATACTTCTGGCCCAGTGAAAACCTTTTGAATTGTGAAGCCATAGCCTACAGACCACTGCAGGGAAAGTTCACTTTGACTAAGTGACAACTAGCTTGTGAAGAGGTCCTTGAATGAGTGAAATTCGATGGCTTTCGATAAAATTCCCAACCATTAGAAAAATAAGCAAAAATGTATGAAAAATACTAACATTACATTATATTATATTACCTAACAAAAGTAATATAAAAACTCCTCATAAAACCCAAAAGAATTGCAATAAAAGCCTGGCATGCTGAACTTAGAGTGCAGTGAATATTCTGGCTATGGTCAAAACTATAACTTTTATTCTGACCACCTCCATTCAAGTTTTTAAAAATATTTTCCATCTTTTTAGTAGATTAATGCTTGTCTAGTTAATGAGAAATTCAACCCAAATAGCAAAACATGTGCTCTACTAAAATTTAATATATGTCATTCAGGCTTACAAGTTTTATTTGCTATATGAACATATAAATATGCAAGTGTGTGAGGTTTAAGATGCATTTGGTCTGAGATTTCTAATGTCAAGTTTCAATCCCATGCAAATGAAAGGAGCTGAATACATAAACCTGTCAAAATCGTGATTTTAATGGAAATGTCAAGATGTTTCTGAAAATCAATATAATAATCCCTTATACGCAGCCTCAGGAAGGCGCCTATGATCCTGAAAGAAAGAACCTGTCACCCCTCACTATATGTATCATGCCAGTACCATCCTCAACTCCATTATCTAAATGACCAAGCACTCTTTCAATTCCAGAGCTAAATGATGTCATGACATGACTATCATCATATTTATTCCTCATAAAATTAGAAAGGTTATTAAACATAATTTGACCTTTGGCATACTCTAAGAAAATCCTACTTTTTTTTTTTGCTTTCTTTTTCCCGTGTCACGTTTCCCCTCATTCATCTCAATTCTTTACACACTCTAACTTTTTATTAAAAGTGTTGTTTCAACATATGTAGGTATGAATTTTCTTAGCAAAACCTGGGATCTTAGTAAATGAAATTTTTATTTATGTGTCTCCTAGTGACTCTCCAAAGCCGTTGCCCAGAGAAAAGAAGTTCTATCCATTGAAATCTAAATTCAATGCCAAGTACACTTGCCCTTGACCTTTCTGACGGAGCAGCGTGTGCGACTTCTGAGGTGGCTCACTATTCTGAGGTTCCTATTGTTTCTCACTAGCTGGTGCCTCGGTACAGGTTAGTAGCTATGTTTATTTTTGTTGGTACATTCTCATCAAAGCATATTCAAGGAGCAGATGCTTGAAGATGGTCAAAGGTTATGTGTTTGGTATGCTGGACGACCGAGAATGGAAAAGCACTTGTTGGATCCTTTACAGATGCTTGAGCTTTCCCTTTAGCATTTATAAATGTGCTTAAAATAAATAAATTATAAATTTAAAATGGGCTTTAGAAATACTTTGAAAGAAAGGCAAAGACATCGTTGGTCCATGGATGGAAAGTATGTATAATATGTATAGAGTAAATATTCCTTTTATTTTATCTTCCAGACTTAATTTATCTTGTCCTGAATGTAAGGAGTTCTGTAATACATTTAAAATGTTATCTATCCTTGACCTTCTGCCCCTATCACAGCTTTATCTCCTCTAGCATTTCTGTTAGTTTTCAGCATTCTCCACACTTCTCACCTATGGAAACCGTTGCTTTCCACATCAGGGCCATCTTCAGAATTAATTTTTCATTCAAAAAGTAAGTCTCTTGCTAGCCCCCAACTTATGAGTCTCTATTTGATGTATGATGTCATTGATTTACATCAGTAGCTATTTGTTGAATGCCTCCTACATGAAAGGAAAATACAATCCTTGTTCACAGGGAATTTGTGTTATGTGTATTAAGTCAAGGGATAGGATAAAAAAAATATTATGTGATAGGCTATCTTTTAAATCACTGAATCAATCAATATATATTCATGAAATAAAAATTACAGACAGCCATCAGCCTTTATTATACATAGATTTGGTTGTGGATAGAAATACAGACACAATAAAGGATCATCTGGAGGCATTACCATCCCTGACTCAAACTCTAATAAAAATTACAGACAGCCATCAGCCTTTATTATACATAGATTTGGTTGTGGATAGAAATACAGACACAATAAAGGATCATCTGGAGGCATTACCATCCCTGACTTCAAACTCTATTACAGAGCTACAGTATTGAAAACAGCTTGGTATTGGCATAAAAACAGAGAAGTCGACCAATGGAATCGAATAGAAGACCCTGACATTAACCCACAAACCTATGAACACCTGATTTTCAATAAAGGAGCTAAAAGTATACAGTGGAAAAAAGAGAGCATCTTCAACAAATTGTGCTGGCAAAACTGGATGTCAATCTGTAGAAGAATGAAAATAGATCCATATCTATCACCATGCACAAAACTCAAGTCCAAATGGATTAAAGACCTCAATATCAGTCCGAACACACTGAACCTGATAGAAGAGAAAGTGGGAAGTACTCTACAACACATGGGCACAGGAGACCACTTCCTACGTATAACCCCAGCAGCACAGACATTAAAGACCTCATTGAATAAATGGGACCTCCTGAGACTGAGAAGCTTCTGTAAAGCAAAGGACACTGTCACTAAGACAAAAAGGCAACCCACTGACTGGGAGAAGATCTTCACCAACCCCGCAACTGACAAAGGTCTGATCTCCAAAATATATAAAGAACTCAAGAAACTGGACCGTAAAAGGCTAATCAACCCAATTATAAAATGGGGCACTGAGCTGAACAGAGAATTCTCAACAGAAGAAGTTCAAATGGCCAAAAGACACTTAAGGTCATGCTCAACTTCCTTAGCGATCAGGGAAATGCAAATCAAGACAACTTTAAGATACCATCTTACACCTGTCAGAATGGCTAAAATAAAAAACACCAATGATAGCCTTTGCTGGAGAGGTTGTGGAAAAAGGGGTACACTCATCTGTTGCTGGTGGGAATGCAAACTTGTGCAACCCCTTTGGAAAGCAGTGTGGGGGTTTTTCAGGAAATTCGGGATCAACCTACCCCTGCACCCAGCAATACCACTCTTGGGAATATACCCAAGTGATGCCCTATCATACAACAAAAGTATATGCTCAACTATGTTCATAGCAGCATTGTTTGTAATACCCAGAACCTGGAAAAAAAACTAGATGTCTTTCAATGGAAGAATGGATGAAGAAAATATGGAATATATACATATTAGAGTACTACTCAGCAGTAAAAAAGAATGACTTCTTGAATTGTGCATGCAAATGGATGGAAATAGAAAACACGATCCTGAGTGAGGTAAGCCAGACCCAAAAAGAGAAACATGGGATGTACTCACTCATGTTTGGTTTCTAGCCATAAACAAAGGACATTGAGCCTATAATTCGTGGTCCTAGAAAAGCTAAATAAGAAGATGAACCCAAAGAAAAACATATAGGCATCCTCCTGAATATTAACCTTCATCAGGCGATGAAAGGAGACTGAGACAGAGACCCACATTGGAGCACCAGACAGAAATCTCAAGGTCCAAATCAGGAACAGAAGGAGAGAGAGCACGAGCAAGGAACTCAGGACTGCGAGGGGTGCACCCACACACTGAGACAATGGGGATGTTCTACTGGGAACTCACCAAGGCGAGCTGGCCTGGGTCTGGAAAAGCCTGGGATAAAACTGGACTCTCTGAACATAGCGGACAATGAGGACTACTGAGAACTCAAGAACAATGGCAATGGGCTTTTGATCCTACTGCACGTACTGGCTTTGTGGGAGCCTAGGCAGCTTGGATGCTCACCTTACTAGACCTGGATGGAGGTGGGGGTCCTTGGACTTCCTACAGGGCAGGGAACCCTGATTGCTCTTTGGGCTGACGAGGGAGGGGGACTTGACTGGGGGAGGGGCAGGGAAATGGGAGGCGGTGGCGTGGAGGAGGCAGAAATCTTTAATAAATAAATAAATAAATATTAAAAAAGAAATACAGACACAATAGAGTTATTGCCTTCAAAGAATTGGAAACCAATAGGGAAAAAAACAATAAAATGATAGGAACCCTTCTTGTAAGATGCTATATGATAACAACTGTGCGTTCTTAGAATAAAGCAGTATATTGGAAATTAATGCCTCTAGTAAGATTAGTAATAATTAATTGTATTGCATATTCTTGGTCTCAGAATAATAAATAAGAATTCTTGGAGGGCTGGAGAGATGGCTCAGTGGTTAAGAGCACTGCTTGTTCTTCCAAAGGTCCTGAGTTCAATTCCAAGCAACCACATGATGGCTCACAGCTATCTGTAGTGATATCTAGTGCCCTCTTCTTGCCTGCAGGTATACATGCAGACAGAATACTGAGAATACTGTAAAATAAATAAATAAATAAATAAATAAATAAATAAATAAATAAATAAATAAATCCTTTAAAAAAAGAATTCTTCACAGGCTTTTTATTTCTAGTTCTGATCAAAAGGATTACTGGTCTTTCTTTGAAGGTCACTCAGTATTCCTTTGGCTCTTCCTTAGGTAGTAAAATGTGTTAGTCTAGTTATTTTGTAAGTCAACTTGCTTTCTATCAGAGTTATAATGCACCATGACCAAAACAGAACTTGAGGAATGAGCAGTTTATCTGACTTACATGTCCAAATTACAGTCAGTCATGAAGAAAATGACGTCAAGGAGCCAAAGAACAGGCAATGGAAGAAACTTCTTTAAAGGCTTGTTCTTCAGAGCTTGCTAAATTGACACCTTATATAGCTAAGGACCATCTGCCCAATGGGTGGTACCACCTCCAGTGAGCTGGACCCTGCCATGTAAATCACTAATCAAGAAAATGCTCCAGATGTATCTACAGGACAGTCTGATAAAGGTGTTTTCTCAATTGAGGTTCCCTCTTTCCAGTTGTCTCTGGCTGTGTCACATTGACAAAATCTAAACAATACACGCTTCCATAGGAATATACCATACGCTGAATGGCTTGAACAACAGAAAGTAATATTATCCTCCATTTTCAATGTTGACATTCCAGATTAAGCTGCCACCAATCTGGTTCCTAATTAAGACTCTTATCCTGGCCCTCTATGCACTGTGTTGGTACATGGCCTTTCTGTGTGCACAAAGAAAGAAAGATTGCTACATAACTCTGATTTTGATTTCTTCTCTCACGGAATCACCATTTTTTTGTTACAAAAGCCCATTATTATGACTTCCTTTTATGTTAACTTCTTCCCTAGAGGTAATATCTCTCAATGCAGCCACTCTGTGAGTCTCCCATTGCCAAATAAATAATAGAAGGCAGACAAGCTACAGAGGTAATTAAATCAATCAGAGTGATCAAAACATTTGATGGCATTTTATATTGACATTTACAACTTTAATAATTAAACATCTTAGAAAATAAAACCAAATGTTGACCCTCCTGGTTCTCTTTCCTTTCATGGTAGATCCCTTGCCTGTAATAAATATTCTCTCTGATAGATACAAAAGAAATGTCGACATCATTCTCCATAGAGAAATGTAAGAAGAATATGAGTCTTTGATTTTGGTAGAAATCAGAAACAAGAGTCTTGTCACTTTAGTAATTAGGGAAGCCTGAGCCTATACTAGAAACATGGCTGTCTCGCACAAGACCTTGAAGCACTGTTATGTCTCCAATAGTAATGCTTATTTCTGTTTCAATCACAGTCTTTGTTTAGTCTAGGTATAGCACATACACAAACTCAAGGTCACACTTTGCCAAAGGGAAAGATTTACTTTCAATCAGTCTTTTAAATTAATTTATATTTAAATTAATTGATAGTTGTATGCATGTATATAATGAATTTTGTTCCTTTTCACCCCTATTATGCTGACCCATCCCTTCTTCCATATGACTTTGAGGACATTTCCTTCCACATAGATGGAGCATTTGGACCATAAAGTGGAACTGATAACCCCTTGCACCTGTGAAGACTGACTAAAGCTCTGCTTCCCAGATTTTGTGCATGATGATATGGCTGGGGAGAACATTTCTTCTCATTTTATAGAGATGATGACTTTTGTGGCATCTCAACTACTTTTGCTGTTGGCTTAAGCCCTCTCTGTGTGCCACTCGCTCTCAGCATACCAAGGAGCACCTTGTATTCATGGGCACTTGTTCCCTACTTTGCCTACCACCCTACTATATTTGGTTAGTGAATGAAAAGATGGAAAGATAGATGTGTTTTTCTTGTAGATTTTTTTGACAGTGAGAATGGATTATGATTTGAAAAATCTTGCATGGGCCAGCTAATGCTTTGCAAAAGTTGCACACTTCTTAAGTAAAAAAAGAAAATAACAAATACCCCAAATTTATATCTCTTCCAAATAAATAATGTTTATCAACATCTCTAACAATAAATTAAAACCTCATTTCAAAAGTTTTGAAAATTGTAGGTATAGCAACATTTGTTGGATTGCATTTAGGTATTACCCTTCCCAACAGATTCTGGAATATCAGTAGTGTGAGGTGTGGACTAAGAGTCAGAGTTGGTAAGTTCATTCTGATATTCTTTTACGTTAATCTTTTTCATGTCATTATTCCTTGATTCAATGATCTGCTACAATATCTTAAATGCACTTAAAATATATTTCCACATGTTTACGTTCAGTGAAGCAAAGAACATTGTTACAAGCTGTCAAGATTTTCCTGTCTCTCTCTCTCTCTCTCTCTCTCTCTCTCTCTCTCTCTCTCTCTCTCTCTCTCTCTCTCTCTCTCTGTGTGTGTGTGTGTGTGTGTGTGTTGTTTGGATTTAAACATATGGTTTCTATGTATGTATGCTAGACAAGTTTACTTTCTTTATTTAAGATTTATTCATTTAATATACTTTGGGGTTTTGCCCGCATGTATGTCTGTATGAGGGTGTCAGATGCCCTGGAATTGGTATTACAGACAGTTATGAATTACCTTGTGGTGTGAGGAATTAAACCTGAGTCCTCTAAACGAGTAGTCAGTGTTCTTAACCAGTCCCCCCTGGACAAGTTTTCAATGTTAACCATCTGTTGGCCATCTGTCCAAAAAAAATGAATGCATGTAGGCTTGCTTGTCTTCAGTTCCATCTCTATACATATATGTATTGTCCATAATCCTATGCCTAAGGAATGGTGCCAACCACAGTGTGTGTGTGTGTGTGTGTGTGTGTGTGTGTGTGTGTCTGAAAGAGAGAGAGTGAGAAAGAGAGAGAGAGAGAGAGAGAGAGAGAGAGAGAGAGAGGATGACAGGGTGAGGTGTCCCTTATCAATTATCATGCAATCAAAGCAATATTTCTACAGAGCTGCCCTTAAGTCATCCTGACTAAAACAATTTCTCTTTGAGACTTTTTCCCAGGGTAATTCTAGACAATGGCAAGTTGCCAGTTAGAACTGATCATCATACATGGCATGGTGAGAGAATGAGCAGCAATGGTCAAATCATTTAAGCAGCTCGGGAGAGTGTTTTTGAGTAGGAGAAATGTGAGCAATTCTTAGAAAAAAAGTTTTCAACCATACAATTTCCACGGAAAGAAAAAAAAAGCAAAAGTTAAATCTTCAAATGCCAAACTTTGGAGACAAGATGTGCTGAGCGTGTTAAAGAGAGAGATGCCTGGAATGATGTAAAAATAATGGGGAGTGCTGGGAAATTGACTTGGATTAGGTTAGGGGAGATAAGTTGTTGACTGCTGAAAGAACTTGAATTTTATTCCATGTGTCGAGTAGAGATGGATCAGCTTCATGGCATAAAGCCCCGCTCTAAGAAAGACTTTACACTCCTGAAAGCTACAGTTTAAAAGGAACAAAAGAAGAGGTCCTGTTTTAAATGATACACAATGGTTGTAAAAAAATATGCTTGTAATTAAATATCTTTTCCAAATACATGCCACTCCTTTATTTCCATATCCTGGTAAGTGCCGGAGGAATAGGTTCCGCCATTTAAAAGAGCGGGTTTTTGGCTGACACAGCCCTTGCCAGCACGTTCATGTGTACCAGCTGTTTTTTTAAAAGCTTCATTTTACACCAGGGGAGATTGCACACAGTAAATGTCAAGGATTCACTGGGGGCAGTACGGCTTCTGAGGCATGAAGCTAATACATATTTGTCTCATTACTGTCAGCAGATCAACTTTATTCCTCGAATGGCAAAGACTCAGAGCTCATAGGAAATGTAGTTACAAATGACCTTTGGGAGGTCGTGGGGACCACAACGTCCAAAACTCACAGCAGCACCAGGGCATTAAAAAGAAACTAGGGAAATAATTTTCATAAACTTTTTGATCCTTGATTTTCTCATAGAAACAGGTGTGGGGGGAGGTCACATTTTTCATCTCTGATTCATCGAACCTCACAGTGCAGACAACATAGAGTGTTTGAGTAGGCAGTCCAACCCACTCCTGTGGTTTCCATATTGCCCGACAATTTTCTTGAGGTAAACATGTTTTGCAGGATCATCAGGCTGTTAATGGCCTTTTGCTTGAGTAGTTTCAAAGATAGAAAGAAAAGAAATCTCAATTTGTTGTTAGGGCAATTAGGCACTATGGGGATCAGATTTTTTTTTTCTAAGTAGGTATATTCCTCATAGATTTAATCAAATGTCATGATTTCAGAAGCAGAAATATTTCCTTTCTTACAGTATTTTCAATCTTATTTAAAATTAAAATTCTCAAGCTGTTTTCTCTGTCATGGGATTTTGTGAAGAAAAGCATATACAATTAGGTGTTCTTAATGTTGCTACCCTGTTTTCTTAAGATCTAACATATCCCATATTCAGTAATCACTAACCCAAGGTTCAGTAATCAATAATGATTAATAATGAGTGGATAATATACAAAAATCCCAGAAAATATCTTCTCTTGTGGCTGAGTATTTCCTTCTCATACAAATGTAATTTTATCAAGTTGTCCTTCTATCCAGTACCTTCTCCCATTGTGTCTCTACCATCTTTATTAAGGAACTTATAAACTGTTGTTTATTGAAAAATTTACCAGTACTCATGATGTAAACACTCTAGCATAATTGATTAAAAGCTCCTTGGATTAAATAAAGGGCTTGTGGAATTCTTAACAATGAGACAGGTTTCTTCTTCATGTTTATACTATGACAAACGGAAAACATTTATGAAGAGAAACATCACTCTAGACACGGAGAGATAAATATTAGCATAGCTCTTACTAAAGGTCATACTTGGGCATTTCAAGGTAAAGGAGTTGCTGCAGCAAATGTGAAGAGTTTCTCACTTAGACAAAGACAATAGACAGCAGCTTCCTGATAAGTGCGTTGGAGTTTTCCAAGACTGGAAACTTCACTGGTCTCTGTTCCCTTGATCCTTCTGACTTTTGGCATCATAATGACTTAATCCGTGATCATTTACAGCAAAGAGTTTGTCCTTGTTCTTTCACTAGAAGCATCCATGTACTATCCTCTGCCTACCTTAAATAAATCCTTAAATGTTTTTAAAGTCATTTTTTACATCTTTTCCCTTACATAAGATTCAAAGGCCATTTTCAGAAGCTAAACACCATTATTTACATATAATGCCTTTGTTTCCTTTTCATTCAGACTGTTTTATTCCCCTGAGACAAAAAAAATGATAGTAGTCAAATAGGAAAAAATGATCATGTATCATAAAGAAAGGGAAAAGATGGCATCACTTGGTATTCAAAGGTACTATTTTGCAATCTGTATAAAGTCAGCCTCTAGAAGACTCCATATGTTTTAAATGTGATGTTTTGGCATACTGACAGATGAAAGTGGATTTAGATCTTATATGACTAGGCATTAGAGTAACTAGGCTACTCAGTGACACCATGTTACCTCAAGTAGAAGGAACTTTACCTTTTACCAGATTGGCAGATTCCCTGACATGTTATCATGCTCAGTATGATGTGAGAGAACTCACAATTGTCATATGCTAATCAATGCTGGCACTGATTCCTACAGAGTTAGAGGTGAGCCTCACAACCCTTTTCCTCTTCTTAGCAGATATATATATATATATATATATATATATATATATATATATATATACTAAAACACTGATATAATCAACTTTACAAAAACTAAAACACACACCACACACACACAAAGAGAGAAGGAGAGAGAGAGAGAGAGAGAGAGAGAGAGAGAGAGAGAGAGAGAGAAGAGAGAGAGAGAGAGAGAGAGAGAGAGAGAGAACTTCTTTTAGAAAGGAATTATTTCTCTTTTGCTGTTCTCAAGAAAACAATTCCAAAGATGAACCTGGGGCTGGCGGGCCGTGTGTGTGTGTGTGTGTGTGTGTGTGTGTGTGGTATGATGTGTTTGTCTCTATGTGTGACTAAATCTCTTTGTTTTTAAAATATGGTCGTATCGTATTGACTAACCTCAAATCTTTTTGTTGTTGTTGTTTTGTTTTTTCTCAGTTATACTGCTACTTATACCTTAAATTAGACTATTTAGGGCAGGTGTCTGAGCCTTGCTTGTTTGAACGGTTGGCCCAGGCTTTGATCCAAACAACTTCAGCAATGGTACTGGTTGTTGTGGAATACTATTTTAAGTGGACAAAGAAGTTTTACATTTGTTTGTTTTTCCCTGTGGACCATTACTTTAATGGTGTAAAGGTGTGTTACTCTTGACTATGCTCCATTAGTTTATTTATGTAAAGATGTGTCGCACTTGTTTCACCTTGCCTTCCTAAAGCTCCTGATTGGTCTAATAAAAAGCTGAACGGCCAATATCTAGGCAGACAATGGGTAAGTGGGGCTGGCAGGGAGAGAGAATAAATAGGAGGAAAAATCTAGGCTCCAGAGGAACAAGAAAAAAGGAGGAGGAGAGACTGAGGAAGATGCCAAGAGCTAGAAGCCAGGCAACTGCCACCCAGGCAGACTTGAGAAGTGGTGCAAATGACATACAGGAAGTATCTATGCAGCAAAAGGTAGATAATGAGAAACAGGTCAATTTAAGTTAAAAGAGCTAGGCATAACCAAGCCTATACTAGGCTGAGCATTCATAACTAATAAGCCTCCATATCATGATTTGCCTCATATAACTGGTCACTGAACAACTGGCAAAAAAAAAAAAGAACAGCAATAAACCCATCAGGACTAGAAGTTCGGGTATTTCTTGCATCTTGGATCAATTGCTCAAATATGGCAAATAAGATACAATACCACAATATGAGTACAATTTATGCAGTACAGGTTATAAGGTGGATTAATTGCTTACAGAGAGGCAGCGAATAAAACAATAGATAAAATGCTAGAATTAATTGTAAACTTGTTCCTCTAGGCTCAAGAAAGCTTTCCTAAGTAGATAGAGTCTTGGTGCCAAGTGTCCCATTTTTACCATGAACTAAGGATCCTGAAAAGTAGCACCCCAAAGCCCTGGGTGGCACACACAGAGATAATGTGATTCAGGGAGTTTCCAAAGGCTAGCTTGCCTTTGAGGGAAGAAGAAAACTAGGGATATACTGGTTAGTTCTAATCTAATCTGAACAATAGGAACAAGATGCTGACTGTCTCAGACCGTTCCTTCCTGTGTATAGCAAATCCTATACTAATTCTGAGGTCTACACAAACATGGTGAGGGGTTCCTGTTGGGGTAGGGAAGACTGGTATTTGGGGCCACCCAGACAACTTGCCTGAAAACTCCAATAGTAATACCAGAATATGTCACGTACTACAGTTCTGTTTTTACTGCTGAAGTCAGTGTAGGCCTCATTGCGATGTTTATCTCAAATTGTTTCCTTTGTAGTTTCTTCCCTTGAGTAGTAATCAAGTTACACACAACCCAAGGAAACATGTTTCCTTGTAATCCCTTTATTATGTGAAAGCGGAAAGGATGCTGACTGAATGTAGACTGTAGTAGGAGCTGTGGGCCTGCTTTTCATCCCGCCCGGCTCCCGCATGGCTAGCTTTACACCAGAAATAACAACACACAAACTGTATTCTTTTAAACACTGCTTGGCCCATTAGCTCTAGCCCTTACTGGCTAATTCTGATATTCCAATCAACCCATCTCCAATAAACTGTGTAGCACCAGTCTTACCAGGAAAGATTCAGCATTTCTGACCTGGCGGCTTGCTTCATTGTGTGCGTCTGCCCAGGAGAGGGGAGCATGGCCTCTGTCTGAGGCGTCTGCCCCAGACAGGAGAGCTATCGAGTCTGAGCTCACTTCCTCTTTTTCCCAGCATTCTGTTCTGCCTATTCCACTCACCTAAAGGATGGCCAATCAAAATGAGCCAAGGCAGTTTGTTTATTACTAATGACCTTCCTCCATCATTACCCCTTTTTCTGTTTAAACAAAAAGGAAAGGCTTTAACTTTAACATAGCAAAATTACATATAACAAAACAGTTATCAAGTAAAAATTAAAATATTTACATCTATTTTATCTTTATCATAACTAAGGAAAACTATAATTATCTATCTATTCTTCAACTCCATCAAAGACTCCAGAAGGATATAATATTACCTAAGTAAATAAGAAATAAGCAACTTTCAAACTCTAGAAATGACAGAGACATCTCGCTGCCTTGACAGTCACCCAAAGTTTCTCTATACCGTTGGGGAATCCATCTTCGGCCTACAGGCCCATAGTATCCAGCAGACATTTCCATGAAGCAGGAAATTTCAAAGTCAGTTCAGTCACTATCTATTGTGTCATGCAGAATGTCTTGCAGACTCCTTCATGAATCAGGAACCCCGAAAGATCATCTCACCTTTAGGCAAGTTCAGTAGTCCTCTCTCTGTGTCCAGTTTATGCAACTCAGTCGGTAGAGCATGGGACTCTTAATCTCAGGGTCGTGGGTTCGAGCCCCATGTTGGGCGCCAAAATGTAATGTCGTGAATGGATGCAGACAGATTGTAAAAATATATACAGCTTTTAATGGGGAAATAGACTTACAGAACCACCGTTCCAGCGAAGACCAGGAAAGCAGAAGTAGAGGCTGGGAGCACACTAGCCAAATTTATAGGCAAACATTAGCCCAAGGCAAACACGCCCCCTAAGGGGTCAGACTTATCCCTACAGTGGACATTTCTCAACAGCAAAATAAAGCAACGCACAAGTAAGAGATATGCCAACACAAACTAAAACGTGTTTTTCTTTAAAAAAAAAAAAAAAGGATGGATTAGTTGAACAGGGCACAGTGGCACATGCCTGTAGCCTCAGCACTTGGGAGACTGAGACTCGTAGATCTCTGTGAGTTCAAGGCCAGCCTGGTCATCACAGTGAAACCTTGTCTTGAAAAAAAAAAAAAAAACAACAAAGAGAATCGGTTAAATATGCATATTTGGTTTTATAAAACCACCACGTGTGGTGGAATGGAAGTACCCAGTAGATAAGAAAACAAGTTGGGGTGTTTAAAGTTGGAAGATTGCTTTCTGCTGCTTGCAAGCATTCTGATGGTTCAAAATACACATATCTGCAGTTTTCAGTAAGAGATTTCTTGGTGCATGGTAGTGTATCCAAGGGGAAAGAAAGCATTTAGGGAGGTTTCTTGTGCAAAGACCTAAATTAACATGTATGCTAAGACTCACATTTCCCCAAGGAACAATTAGCAAATGGCCTTCCCTAACTGTAAGGGAGCCTGAGAAGTACAATTAACTGGAGTACTATGTCCAGTTACTAGGAATGAAAGGAAAGATAGCAACAAGTGTTGGCTCTGAAACTGGGCACCTAAGAGGCAAGCTAGGAAATGAGGTAAAATCTTCTAAAATTTGTTCACCTTGTGCTTTTAAATTTAGTTCCCTGTGGAATATTTATTATAGAAAGGATCTTTCAAAATTTGCTTTCAAAGGCCAGGTCAAAATATGACTGTATATCACACACACACACACACACACACACACACCTCTAAGTGAGTTGCAATTCATGTTAGAGCTTGACAAGGCAAATTCCACAACAATACAACTCCACAACACAAATATATGTATATATATACACACATATATGTACATGTATATATACATATATGTACACACACACACACACACACACATATATATATATATATATATATATATATATATATATATATATATATAATTTCGCTATGTGTGAATTCTTCATACACCTCTCCAATTTATACAGCTTTGTATCAAGCTCTCGGGGCATGTGCCTGGATGTAAAGTCATTCACTCTCATGGTTCAGAACTTCTACATACCATAGATACAGCCTTTTTCTTACTACTCACCAAAAAATAATAATGCTAGGAAAATGACTAAACATATCATACAAAGGCAAAATAGGGCCCACTGCTGGGAACATGTCACTCCAGGCAAAAGCACTTAGATCTGTGGCTGGATGTTCCTCTGATGTTTCTCCTTAATTAACTCAATTGTTTAATGAGAAGTGTCTTAATTATTTAAATGACATAAAAGATGAGCTTGTAGTATTTATGTTGAGATTGTGTTTACTGATTCTAGGTCTTTTTATATTGGAGCAGTAAGTACTCACCAAATCCCAGCTTGTAGGGGGATCTCTCTCCACATTTGCCAAAAAAAAAAAAAAAAAAAAAAAAAAAAAAAAAAAAAAAAAGGTTTTAAAGCCCTGCAAGTATTTCTGTTTTCTCTACAGGCTCCTGCGATAACACCTTGCCTGTCGATTGTGGATTGCAGTCCTTGCTTTATTAAGAAGAACTTTGCCCCTTACCTTTGCAAAGCATTTACTTTTGTTGCAAATGCTTTCACACATTGCCCTGATATTTACAGATAATGGATTTCCCCCCCCTCACCTATGTAACGTCAATGTAGTTGGGGATTGTGCTCATCATAATGGCAAAAGTAACAGTAATTAATCAATGTCATTATTAGCGCCTCTTCTTATTCAGCGCTCTCTCACCAGAGAATTCCATTTACATGATTTCCCAACAACTCAGAAACCAGAATTATCATCTCATAGATGAAGAAGCTGAGCTCATACGCCCATAGTGAAACACTAGTGACAGCAACAGGATTGAAAGTTAAAATACCCAACTTAAGAGTTAGGATTCCAGCAGAAAGCTGAACTACTTTTAAATTGGTCCTCCTCCTCCTTATTTTTGCCTCTAATCCCAGGTGTCTTCCTGTTTCTCCATGCCATTGAAATGACCTGTTTTTCTTTAGGAAATGTCTTCCTCCTCCTCTTCGTCATTAAGCAGAGGAGGGGGAAGAAGCTCGCGCCATGTTCCTCCCCACCTCAGCCCCTACTGTTGTCCTTCCTAATGTCATAACCGACTAGAAAAGCATCTTTGCCTTTCTTTCTTTATATTTATCATGTATCCCTATATAAATGCTTTCATTCCTGTGTTGACTCATTGATTTAGGACTGGAAAATGGTGAGAAACTGCAGGGAAATGAAAATCTGTGGCTGAGATAGAAAATGGAAGTAGTGGGGAGAAAGGAGGGGAAATGCCCACTATAAAAAAAAAAATCCAAAAAAAGAGTCAGAATCATCTTGAGCATTCCCAGTCAAAGGCAAGCTGTGGGCCTAGGGTAAGAAGGTGGTACATGTGGTTGGTACTCTAGAGGTTTCCCATAGGTACAATTCCTGGACTTGTGAAATTAATAGTGAATGGGGTATGACTTTTACAAGGGAAGAAAACTGAGAGAATGAGGAAAAAAATATAAAACAGCTGATCACACCACCAGAAACATCTCATGAACTTTGATCTACTTACATATCTGAGTGAGAGGTCCTGGACTCTGAAGGCAGGGATGAAGGAAGTCTCTTCAATAGGGCTGAACTGATAAGCTTCCACTTTCCCCTGTTCTTGGCCACTCAATTAAAGATGCAAATACACACAAAACTGTGTTGGTTCAAGGTTCTGTAGGTCACATATGCACTGCTTGACAGGTAATGTAAACAGGATGTAATGTACACTGATTATCAGTTCCTATAAATCTTGACAGAAGAGAGAAGGGCATGGCTGTAAGGTGATGTCTCTAACAGAGAGTCGTGATGGTGCTGTAAGAAAAAAAGGCAGAGATCCTAGGTAGACCCCATCACCTGAGGTCTGACAAACCCTATGACTTTGCCATCGCCCGAGACTTCTGCTTTCAATCTGCTCTTGTGCTTTTCATTCTTGAACACAAGAGAAGCGGTGCAAGATAAGAATCGCCATCCATCGAGGAGAGAAAGAGTTCCCAAGCCTTTTATGGACCAAAGAAGAGAAAGTGGAATTTTGAAGCCCTGAGTAACAGAATAAGAAAGTGACAGGGACCTGAAATAAGAGACCAATCCCCAAGATTAGACTCTGATTTTTCTAACTGTAAATTACTTAAGCGAGGTGAATGCTTCACATGGATCCTAGGAGAGGATGACCCAGGATTGCCAGATATTTGTGAAAGACTATCAACACCAAAAGAGGATTTAAAATGTGTATCCTAAAAAGGTAGAGAAGGAATTTCCAACTATAAGTTTTTGTTGTTTGTTTGTTTGTTTGTATGTTTGTTTCTGACTGAGTCAATGCTCTGACAACAGACAGGTCAGAAGGCCAAGACAACAGCAGACCTAGCAAATGTTTAGAAGGCAGAGGCCTTCCCCAGTATCACTCCATTAGGTAAATGTGTGAGTTTCTATAACCCCTGTTTCAGAGCTTGTGAAGCTGTCTCCTTGCTTCCTCAGGATGTTAAAACTACTTACTTCTCTTATAATAAAACAAGAAAGAAATATCCAGTTGATCATTCCACATGGAGGCAATAACATGCTCTACTAATATATATGGTTACAAACAGTAGGGCATAACCTAAAAATTGTAGATTAGGCATCACGTCTTCAATAGTGGTGCTCACATGGCCTTTGAGGACTTTTCTTGGATGGTTTTATTATGCAAGCTTCTAGCCAAATTCTTTTTTATTCTCTGGCTTCTTGGAATCCCTATAGGACTGGTTACCCTCCCTTCCTCCTTCTCCAGCCTCCAGGGAAGGTGGAAAAACCCTCATTATGTTATTATGCAAAGTAAATTGTGCTTTCTTTGTTTCAATTTCTCCAGACCTAGCTCAAGCTTAGCACTTATTCGTGCATATTCAAATAAAACACTTTCTTTCTTAAAAGGTCTTTTCACTATGGTTTCTACATTTAAAAGACTAACCCAAAAAATAAATGGAAATAAATAGAAAATTTTTTCAAAGAGAGAAGGAGGAAAAGAAAGAGAAGGAAAAAGAGAAATCATAATATGTTTTTTCATACCTCCAATCAAAAGCCTGTCCTGGGCTCCAGTTGAAATGTCAGCAATGTTTTTTGTGTGAGTGAGGCAGTCTCAGAGCTAGAGAAAACAAATGGAGAACTTTGAATGGTATTCTTATGTTCTCTTTACCATCAGAGAATGAATTCAGAGAGGATGAAAGGTAAGAAATGAGGAGGATAGTTTACAAAAATGAAGGCAAATTCACAAGAGGGAGCAGAGTCTTCTGGAGAGATAATTGTGTATACACCCTAGCATACACACGCATATACAAAGATTGTGTGTGTGTGTGTGTGTGTATGTGTGTGTGTGTGAGAAAGAGAGAGAGAGACAGACAGACAGACAGAAAGATAGAAATATTGCTGTACAAATTGTCTTAAGAACATATATTATTGGCTGGGAGAATTATTAATTGTTTAGCTGGGGGCTTCACCCCAGCTCCTGACATAAGTTCCCTCCCCTCGGAGTTGCCTCAGTCCAAACTCCACCTCCAAGAAAGTCCACCAAAGGCAAACAGTGACCCCTCCCAGGGAAGGTCAAAACTACTCTCACTGGCTATTTAAAGTGCCCCCTCCCCAGAGAATGAACACATCGTCTCCGCTTTTTCTTCTTTCCCTCTCTGTGTTTTTCTGGGACCCACTCAGGAGTTCTGGCAGCCATTAAACATGGGGAATCTTCTAATTCGGTCTGATTTAATCTAATTAAGATTCTTTGTGTCCCAATTAGAGGAGAGGTTCGTTGTCTAAGAAAAAGTACTTAATATTAATGAGTTTGAGAGAAGAAAATAGAATTACAGAAATGTACGAAGGTTTTGTCAGAATAGGGTTTCTTCCTTTTCTCATATGGATTTTTTTTGTATTTGTCATGATCTTAGCATGTTGTAAGTAATTATTTGCCCAAGACAAAGGAATGGAGAAGTCATTACAAAAAAAGCACAGGACAAATGGTTGGAAACTGTCTGTATTGGCCATGTTGGTTCCAGATGGTTTGGGGTGACCTAGTTGGTACTGCTTGCACAGTGCCATGACATCCTGCTGCAACAGAACTTGGAACAGAATCAGTCTGTAGTCACTCAGGAATTTGTACATTTTTCCCTCTATCTGTCTATTCTACCTCAATTTAATGTGAGGTTTTAAAAGAGGAAAGAGATAGAAAAGGAGGGGAATAGGAATTTATATATTCCTCTTCTATGATACCATATTTATTTTTCATCTAGAGAGAAGGAAACTGTTGGCTTTGCAACTGTGTAGTTACCCCCCAATAGTGAGAAACATGGGAATTAGACATACAGACTCTCTTCAAGCTAAGTGATTGACTCTATGGTCATCAGATTAGGATTAGGAGACTTAATAAATTACTTCTTTCTACTTACTTCTGTACATCTAAATTTTACATTACAATTATAGTTGGAAAGAAATGAAAATGAGATAGCACGGAAGGAAATGGGTGATCAAGAAAATCAATAATGTAATTGACATGTAGACTTTTAAATGCCTGCCTGGTAATCACTTGATGAAATCCACATCATGGAATGGCTAGACATTTGATAGCCTCTGAAAGATGTGACTCAAAAAGTAATTGGCTAAAGACTTAAAACCACATACTTAAATATGTTAAGCATATATACATCCCATGATGAATTTGTTAATCAGCTTGATTTAATAATTTCACAGTATATGCGTGAAATGTATGAATTAAATCAAAACATGGCATCCTATCCCATAACTACATATAATAAGTTACCAAAAATAAAAAATTTGAAGTGGGTGGAGAGACAGCTAAACAGTTAAAGAGCATTTGCTGCTCTTGCAGAGGACCTGGGTTTAGTTCTCAGTACCTGCATGGTAGCTTAGAACACCTATAACTCTAGTTCTAGGTTTCAGGGAGATTATAGTTTTGTGGCCTCCACAGGCATTGTACTTGCGTCACACATATGCACAAATAGGAAAACACTAATATAAATGAAACAAAAATAAATAATTTTTTTTAAATTGCAAGCAAAATAAAAGTTTTAATTTAATTTTTTAAAACAAAGAAATTTCATGATAAACTCTGCCAGAATATCCATGTCATTTATTTTTTATTTTTTATTTATTTATTTTTTTTAGCTTCTAAAAGATAGAAAGCTGTATGGACCCATACTGTTGAGGCAGCATGGGGAAGACTGAAGAAGAGGCAGGACAAACAGAGAGTCACATATGCAAACTCACATGACACAAAATATCCAAAAAAGACTTCAAGAAAACAAAACACGGTGAAAAATACCTGTAACTAAAAAAGAAAGCCAAGATGTGGGTTCTGGGACCAGAGTTGCAAAACATTGTTTAATGAATGACATTAAGCCTGTCTCAGGGCATTCAGTCTGCTGTTCAATTAATGTACATTAGAGTCATATCATATACCTTAAAAGTAAAACCTTGGACAAAATTAAAATCCAGACTTGTGCTATCTAACTTCAGATCTAAATCACGACAGGCTTTCATTTCTCCATAAAAGCAACCTAAAAGCAATAGTCCTTCTCAACACAGATAAAGTCTCAATGTGGAGATTTCCAAGACTGACTTGGCCAGTTGCTGCCCGTCACTGATTCCTCTAGATGGAATGTGTCTTCAGTGACAACTTCTTTGCTGTCCTCAGTTGCCCTTCCCCTTGTGACATTTGTTTCTACTTTACTGGGAGACACACAAGCAGGAATTCTCTGGCCAAAGATTTGGCTCGGGACTTCTCCCTATCTGGCCTCTTCCAACTCTGTCTAGATCACTGGCTTCGAGTGTCCCACCTAAGTTGGGGCTCTTTTGGCCCTGGAGGTGTTTGACTTGGGTAGAATTTCATTTAGGCCATGAAAACAGGTTCCCTTTTCAAGAGTCAACAGCTTGATTTTTACTATCAGTAGAAAAGAATTTGTTCCACTATAATCCTCTGCTGGTTCGTGTCCTTGCTGGTCTTTGCACCTATGTAGTTCATCCTAAACAGTAGAAAAGATTATGCCTAGATTTTTCCACATTCACAGAGTTTAGAAAGCTTTTGTGGCCAATATACTTATTTCTTATCCTGGGGTATTTTTGCTAATTATATATATTTTCCTTTTTTAAGATTGTGTGTGTGTGTGTGTGTGTGTGTATGTGTGTGTGTGTGTGTGTGTGTGTGTGTGTGTGCGTGCATGGGCATATTCAGGGTTGGGTCAGTGTGAGTATGTTTTTGTAAAAGCAGGTACGCATAGAGGTCAGAGGCCCTGGGTCCCCCGGGCACTAAAGTTAGAGATGGTTGTGAGAAGACCAAACTGTGTCATAGAAATTGAATGTGGGTTCTCTGTAAGAGCTTTTCCTAGCCATCCCTCCAGCTTTCTATAGAGTTTCTTGATCAAAGTGACTGTACATAGTTATACCTCAATTCCCTAGCACTTGGTCCATGGATCAGCTGGTCTTTTAATCTTCTGATAATTGCTTTGGAGTCTACCAGTTCCAACAGGCACAAAGAGTCAGAGGAATTATGCCTCTGTCCCTTGTGTATGGGAAACACACGAGTCTGGCATGAGTTTAAGAACAGAGGAACGGAGGCTTTCGAGCAATTCATTTAAGAATGCAGGCGGCAAGGAGAGGTCTTGTTTGCTCAAGTGATAATGTGCGCCTGGTTCGCAACCTAAGCCAGTTGTGGCTGCGACGTAATGATGCTCCACTTCTCTGCCGAGTAAAAAGTGGAGTTGAGCTGGTGGAGAAAAATGTGCCATAGCAAATTGACCATGAATAAAACAAATTTACAAGTTTCTCCTGGGTGTCTGATTATCTAAAAATCTGCCAGGAAATTGAATTGCCTGTCAGCTGCCCAAATTATTTTACGCTCTGCTATTGAAATTCTTGGTGGGGTAGGTTTTTTAAGAGGAAAAATAGGAAATGAGTTGGAAATGATTGATCCAACTTGAAAATAACAGTGCACAGAGCAGCTTCTTCCATGCAGCAGCGGCGCCTTCCATTGCTTTATTTCCTCGTCTATCCAAACCACAGAGAATCAAAACTGAAGACCCATTTTAAGCAGCACAAATATTTCACATGAGCTTTATTGATTTGCCTTTGGATGTGACAGGGAGAGTTAAGGATCATGATCGTTCATTGTAAGACCTGACTATATTATTCCTGTAGCAAAGGTAGCTCAGAGTCGAATGAATATATCGAGAAAATATGAATTAATGTAAAAAGGGAATAAAAATACCAATGACACATTTGTTTGTGAAGATGT
This sequence comes from Microtus pennsylvanicus, assembly GCF_037038515.1. Taxonomy (NCBI): domain Eukaryota; kingdom Metazoa; phylum Chordata; class Mammalia; order Rodentia; family Cricetidae; genus Microtus; species Microtus pennsylvanicus. The sequence goes on from NC_134589.1 coordinate 82,032,244, forward strand.
AAAATCTGAGTTGTGCTCAAATGTGGTGGCCTGAACCCTTCTTTCCTTTTCTATGAGATGGTATCACGGCATTTCTGAATTACCTGTCTCTCCCCGAGCATGTTACTCTTCCTAGCGGGATGCCCCTTGGTTTTCTTCACTGGCAGGTCACTTTAGCCTCACATGACATAAATGTCTGTGTCTCTCAAGATAGCTTCAGTACAAGATTCATCGCATTCCCTTTTTGAAATTCAGGGTATTCAATTCCATTTCCAGTACCCCTTATTGTTGTCACCTCAAGAACCCTGGGCAGTTTCCTCTACTAAAGTAGCTCTTCTACCTAAGTCATTGGAGCTATGTCCTAGCACTACTCTGGCTTTAATTCTGGGCAAATGCTCCTGACACCACACTTCCTCGTTTGCTAAACTCTGCTTGTCTAGGATTTTGTTAGTTCTCAATTTCACAAGGTCAGATTTTGAGAGTGTATTCTTATATGTCATCAATACAAAAAAATGACAATTCTTCCTCCAACTTCAGTGATTTCCTCCCTCTAGGGTTGAAAGTGCCCTTACCATTAGCACCTACAGTCAGTGAATTCTGACATAGCTTCTCCCTAGTTATTTAGTGTCTGTACTATCTTCATTACATATGCTAACTATATGGTAAATTCAAATAATAACCTCATTGCTAATCTTTCTTCTTCCCTTTTTTTAAACATCATCATAATGAATCATTAAACTCACAACCCTGCAACAACTACCCATTTACTCACCACCTCTGATGTGCCTATGAAGTTTAGATGCTATAGAGAGGACCCTATTCTGACTACTCTTTGATTGGTCAACCAAAATCTTAGAAGTTCAACACATAAAAATCTATCTCCCACTTCCTTAATGAGTTTGCAGTTTTCCCAAGGAATCCTTGTAATCTCTTCTTCACACTCTTCGCCCAGCTAATGACATTGCTTCTTCCATTTAGAAAACTGAATTCGCCATGATGTAATTCTATAACCTTCATGCACATCACTTACCTGGAAGCATTTGTACTTACTTTTTTTGACTGGCTACTTATTAATCATAACCATCTGCAAAGCCAATACCCACCTTGCATATTAGATAATGTTCTTTGTACTCTTTGTAGCACTCCAAGAAATTTCCCTCTAGTGGTTCTCTCAACAGTCCTACTGCTTCTTATCAACCTGCATTTTATTTCTCTTGTTTGAGAACAGCTAAATTGTTCCTCATTGCCATGATTTTATTAGTCATAACTTAGCTTCTTGCTTCTAGTGTAAAAACAAGACAAAACAAAGTAAAAGAACACTCTTGATGGCCATTTTCTCAGTACAGTTTCTTTTAAGACTTACAGCAGTAGGCTTCCAACTCACACACCACCAACTTTTCCAAGATTCATAAGAGTCTTTTTTTTTTTTTTAATTTCTCCCTACACTTTGGTCTTATCCAATGTGTGATTTCAGAGACCACTCTGCTGTGGGATTTTCTTCCTTTGTCAAGGACTCCTTATATTACTTGCTAGATTTTTTAAGGTCTTAAGACTGGAGTAAGAGGATTCTGGTCATGTTTTCCTATGTGTTCACAGTCAATCCTTAACTATCTATCCCATTGAGTTTGAAAGGTGTTAATATAGTTGTGAGAAGACAAATTTCAATTTTATATTGGTAACACAAACCTATCTTCAAAGTTCCAGACTCATGTATCCAACTTCTGTATTGAAACTGGAGAGTATATCATGGACAGAACAGTGTTCACTACGACAAAGTGAAATTTTGGTCCCATAACTCTCTCCTGGGATCATCACTTATTACTCATTGTGGTTCTTACTTCATAGTCACATGTGGTTCCTTGGAAACCTTTCAGCCTCTAGTCCCAGATGCAAGTAGAATGCGATCATTTTCCTTCCTCCCAGAACCTTCAGATTAGGCGTATCTACCACCATCCATTAGCTAAATCCCAACAGAAGCTTACTGTATAGTTGCTTGGTCTGTGCCCTCGTCAACCACCCCAGCTTAAATTATATTCAGTAGAAGTCCATAAAATTTAAGTGTATTTGTGTCATTTTCTGCCTAATACTCCAATGTAGAAGTTTGGTATTTTGTTCACAAACTATAATGCAAACAAAGAAACTAGTCAAAATAGCCATACCATTTTCAACTTACCCTCATCCAACAGTGAGGATACAATACTTTAAAATTTGTGCTATGGATATTCCGTCATGAAATGACCTTGTCCAGGTAAGTATATCCACTCACTTCTTTCAGATAATTGATCCAATAAGCTTTTCTCTTTGTCCACCTAGTACAGCATCTCTACTGGCCTTGTTCCCATAATTGCCACCTCATTCTAATTTATTTTTAATAATGTGCAACAGTTTTAAGTATGTCAGTGGCATTGTTTTCTTACTGTGTATCTCCTGGTATCTCCTGTTTGCTGCCCTAGAATATAAAATCTTTAGAGAATTCTTCTGAATTTGTTTACTGATATGTTAAAAGGGATAAAAGACATCAACTGACAGTTGACCAGTAAGTATTTCTTAGTCTATAAATAAACACTGTCCTACTGTTGAGATGTTAAATGATGGCATATAGCTTTGTTTTTGTTTATTTGATATTAAATACAAAATTGCATTATTGATTATCTAGTAAGTTGAGTATATTTATTTTTCTAAGTATTGAGAAAATGCCAGTTTTCCTTTTGCAAATATGACATCTTAATTTGCCTTTTCTTTACTGCTTTGTTCAAGGCTTTTACCTCCTATCTTACTGTTTTGTAGAATTCTTTGTTAGTCTAGAATCCCCCGATCTACATTCTAGACTTCCCATATAAAAGAGATCTTCAAATACTAAATCACAACTCTTTTATTCAAGCTGAGAACCTCATAGCACAGAAATATGAACACCTTCCTCTAGATACAAAGAAGCTCCATTCTGGTTTTATTATTCTTTCGTTACACTCTAGAATAGCAAACTCTTGGGTCAATCTCTCTATAGGAGACACGCATTGCTTACCCAACACATAAACTTTGACTGACAGACTCTAGTCTAGGGAAGGAGGAACCAATGGTCACTTTCAGTCTTCTGATCACAGGAGAGGCACAGACAGGAAAGGCGACATTACTGGGTCTGCTGTAGTTTCAGAGAATGGCCGGGAGTTCAGTTGAAACAGGGTGGTGATGAAACACGGTGACCTGGTGAACACTGAAATATTGTTCCTAGCTGCTTCTTGATGAACTTAACTTGTAAGGTCTAAGTTGTGTTGGGTCCACATGTGGCACAATTCCCTTGGCCAGTATTCCACAATTAATAACTTCCTTGAAGCTCTTGCTTCCTGTGAGATAATATTTTACTCGATTCCTTCGGTATCTGTGCATTGAATAAGGTTGTTGTCCCCTACCGGCTGAGTATATATTCCAAAGCCCCAGTGGATACTTAAAATTATATAGATAGATTATTTTTCTTACACATGTGTACTATATTGTTTAATTTGTAAATTAGGACCTGTAATAGATTAACAGCATTGATAGCATAATAATCATAAAAGTATGCTACATAAAAAATTATATGGAAATGTGGTGTTCTCTCATTTCTTCTATATTTCCCACCTCTCTCCATGTATCTTATTTTAATGTATGCATCTTCATGTGGTCGTGTTTGATGATTCTTAAAGGCATCTATTAACAGACTCTCTTTGATAAGACCAAATTGTCAGCTTGGGTAAACTTTTTAAATAAAATAATGATCCCTTGAATTTAAACACTGCTCTTATAGGATGGTTGAGAACTGGGACAGCTACAAAGTAACTGATGAGCAGGTAGGGCTTTGGTGTTTATATAGGGCAAAGGGGTGGGTCTTGTCCCGAGATGAAGGGAAAGCAGTAGCTAGAGATCCGATTCTTTTTTCTAAGAATGCTACACGGTTTTAAGAGGCAGATTATATGTCAGGGATTTTCCATTTAATGTTTTCAAACAACAGTTGTTGGTGGGAAACTGAAACCATGCAGAGGGAAATCACGGATAGGAAAGGGTTAATGTGCTATGACCCACATTTAGATATATCACTTGTTATGGGCTTAGCAGAGACGAACTAATCCTAGATTTGAAAAGAACTGGGCATACAACCATGCCAACCTGTGTTTTTGAGGTATTGAGCTTTGGGCTGTTTAACTATTTCTCTTTTCATTTTCAGTTAATTTTTTATACAGTCTTATGGGTGCAATATGATGGACTGTATGAGGGAAAGACAAAGTGTGTAGGAGTAGAAATATTCTGATTTTTTCCCAAGCTATACAATTTTGAATTTCAATGCTAATTTGACTGTGGCATGACATGCCAAGCGACAGGGAAAAAAATGGCATTCCTCACAAACATCTCATGGGTTCAAATAGTACACAAATGAGCAATTTATAGTTTTGCTAGTAAGTAAATAAATTTCGAAATATCAGAGAACTTTGGTGAATGACATGTGTCTTTGAAACCGTCGCCCTTTGTCACAAGAGGGCCCATCTAATGAGAGGTACCGGGTAGCACCAGAAAAAAAAAAAGCAGTTGGTTGCACATCAAACTGAATGTGCAACGATAGGGATCGCTGAAGATTTGCCAGGCTGCCAGTGAATTGGTTTTCCGTGTCCTCAGGGATAGACTGCCCTGGGAGAATTTGAACCTATCAGTTAGCTGTCAAATTTCATTTGACACCTCATCCAAAATTTAAAAGGGGCCGCCATCTGAAGTCAGGGATGTTCTGGGAGGAAGGAAAAGGCTATTTCTTTCCAGACGAGTGGGATTGAAGCTGCCAAGTGCTTCAACCGAGGGCAGCAGGCTAGCAACCCTCCCAGAACCACCTTCACAGACAGTATGGCTTCCTATGTAAGCAATTCTTTCTTTGCTTCTAAACTCATTTTTTTTCCTCTCTTTTTTTTTAGACAGATGTCCCCCCAGAGGCATAAAATCCCTTAGGGGATATTTAGTACAACTTGCAAAACTGCCACTGTATTGTGACCCAACAGAGGTGACAGCATGTCAGGGGTTACTTAATCCAACTGAATTTTCCTTCTATTCTTTAGGGCTTCTCTCTCTCTCTCTCTCTCTCTCTCTCTCTCTCTCTCTCTCTCTCTCTCTCTCTCAGACATACACACACACACACACACACTTCCTCAAATTTCTCAAATGATGCTTTTCCCTTTCACAAAAGGCAGTATTTCCATGATTTCCTCACGAGTGAATGAAGTTCAGACTAATCGCAGTACCACCAGTCCTGCAGATGTGTTCTGCGGTGGACATGTTTGCACACTTGGACGAGAGAGACTCCCTAAAGCTCCTGCTTCCAAGGTCCTCCTGTCCCATGCTCAGCCTTCTCTAGCCAGATGATTTAAATGGCTTATTGTGGCAGGGAGCTTTTACAGTTTGGAAACTGCCTTGAGACAAGGACCCCTTGATGGATTCATGATTGACCTCTTGATTATCCGCGGCCATCTGAGAAGATTAAAAGGGCATCGAGAGGTGTGTTAGCTGCAATCAGGCTGCTGCCCCCTTCTCTCCCTTCCCTTCTCCTTCACACAGACTGATTCATCAAAGGACATTTGCAAGGCCGCATTTCAGAGATCCTATCTTCAAAGTCAGGCTTTATTTTTCAAAGAGAAAAATACTAAAGTCTCTCCCTAAATTCCTTCAGGGCCAAAAAGAAAAAAAAAATCCTCTAATTGTCATTTCTATGCTCACTCGGAGGTGGGGGAGAAGAGGAAAGAAGATAGAAATGTAAGTGCATATGAAATGAATCCCTTGAAAAGAGCAAAGGGAAAGGCCCTCACTTTTGTCTTATCCCACCAAAATTTCTGCACGTTTCTTTGGGATCGTCATCACTATCAAACCTGGATGCTTAGCAAACGACAGAGGGTGTACAAAGGTTTTAATTTAAACATTGGCTCCTTAGGTAAATGAAGTTCCGTTCCTGCCTTTGCAATCTAATTCACACAGGGCCAATTTCATTCTTGTTCCATTATTCCCTCCAGTTTCTGTGATCACAAGTCTCCCTTTGAAGTTGGTTGGAACTCCGAGCACAGATAGAGTCCCTGGGTCTCAGAGTAAAATGAGTAATAGATCTGTAACCTCGCAGTTCCAAAGGCTCGCTCCCTCTCCCTCGCTTTCTTTTCCCCTGAAGTCTTCCTGTGGGATTTGTGTAATGCCTCAAGCTGGCTTACACATGAACTTGCTGAACGACAGGCATTTTAATTGAACAGCGCACCATGTGTGCAAAACAAATCAAAGTTGAGTTTTACTCAGGTTGTATTTTAGATGGATTTATTTTTTAAAAAAAAAAGCATAATAAATACATAACCAGAGTAAATACAAATTGTCTCTTCCTATGTGATTTTCTGAAGAAAATTATTCCCTTGCAAAAGAGGTCAGGGAGGTAAAATTTCTGCAACAGAGATGTGCAATTCATCTAACCCTCATTTAGTCTAGTCTTTAGCTTGGGGAAGAGTATCCCAGTAGATAAGAATAGCAGACATCATAGAGACACAGTCTTCCCTGTCACCACACACAGCTAATACCTACAGGTTCATTCTATGTTCTTATGAAACAAAAGTAAAAACCACAGTCAAAGAGTAGGGTTTGGTTGTTGTTGCTTTTTTTTTTCTTATTATGAAAGCATTGTCCTGAGTTGGGGAATAGGTTAGAAACTGGTCCAGTTTGTCCTGAGCTGAGGACATTCCTGGGGCTTTCAAGTGCCCACTCAAAGCAGTCTCAGACAGAGAGAGAACTTTTGTCACTGTAGTCTGGAAAGCAAAGTCCAGAAACAGCTGTTGCATCCTTACTCTTGGTCCTCATTCAGTTTTTTTTTTTCTACATCGAGTGGATAGGACAAGGGCTTTAAAACTGATGGTAAGAAACCAGATCCAAGCAGACAGTCACCTTCCTTTGGGCCACACATGCCATGATAAACAAAACATCAATTTTCACTTTGTCTCAGTGTTTCTGTATGTGGACCAGGCAGCAGGAAGCATCTGGAGTGGCTTGGCTACTAGTGTACTCCATGGACACAATATGCCCCTTCTCATGAACTGCCCAAGCCCTGCAGATAGTCATGCTCAACTCAAGAACTAACACAGAGATTGATGGTCCATCTACCCAAAGCCCAACAAGCTCAAAGTAACAGCCCTCGATCAAATTCCAGGAAGAATGATTGTTTCCATATTGCTAATCTTCAAATATGTTCCATAATCATGACAAAATGCTTTTTAAGGAAGAACAGACTAGAATCTTTCCCTGTTTCTCTATGGCATTCCCCAGGGAGCTTTCATGAAACTGAGAGGGTCTCTCAGGTCTCCTGTAGCTCTAAGACTCTAACTAAAATCTGGAAGTCGCCTATTTTTCACCTCTCGTTGGAAATGCATGTTGTTTCATCTGCTTAATCACTGAAATACTTCCTACTTAAAACATGTCAAAAGTGTAAGCCTCGCCAGTTTACTCCGATTGTAAATCAAGTGCTTCCTCCAATATGCTTTTCTGAATTGGGAAAAATGGGGCTCTTACCGATCAATATGTGGCATTCTGCATGTTGCGATCAATTGGTGATTAAGTGCAAACGGTTTAGCTTAATTTGCTTTGAAAAGCTGTGCTTGAGCTGATAAAGTGTAGAAGCATTTCTGAGATGAGATACAAGGAACAGATGTTTAGTATAAAATATTGATAGCACAGAGCAGAGATAAGCTTGGTATTTAATTTGTCTTAATATTTCCATTGCTACAAATTCAACAGCTTTTTATCTAACTGGGTAATTACAACTTTGTCTCCCCCCACCCCTTGGCATAAGATAAGATAGGCTCTTTTTTTTTTTTGCAGTTTTCTGTCATATTTAAATTCTTTATGTCCCCTACTGTGTTCCTACTTCCTTCCCTGGGTGGTGGTTTCTTTATTTTAATTTCAATGGCAATCCTCATTTCCGAGATTAGAGAGTTTATTTGTGAAAACTGACATTTTTCTTAACTTGGTGTTTTCAGGGCACGGAGTCATGTGACCCCTGAAAACTGGATGGCATATTAGGATGTAGTTAATTGTTCTGTGTGGCTACAAAATGTAGGTGAGAGAGGTTATACCTGCTTTATCTGTTTATTTTCTCCTGTATCATAAGAGGGGAAAGAAATATTATAGGAAATCTTGGAAACTCCCAGCAGTGGCATCATAGGATGCCTGGGATATCAGGGTCCTCTTTTGGAATTCTTACTTTCACACAGCAAATAATTTAAGGAGAACACAGATGGACACTCAAGGACAAGAAATGAACTCAGATGGAAGTGTGAGGACGTGTTAGAATCTGAAAGGAAAACCTCAGGGCAAGCAAACTGTAAATCCTATTGCTACCTGAAAGGGAAGGTAAAAGCAGAGAAAAAAACAAAAGCCTTATTGCTTGAGGTAAAACACAATGGAGGGCAGCTACTGGGACAGGTAGCTTCAGTGAGGAGCAAGGAAGGGAAGACATCAGTTATAGCCTTGAAAGGTATATTTAGGCTCTGGGCTAAATTTTTAAGAAAGACAGGAAAAGAGATAGAAATAGGTCCACCATTCTGAATCAGGCTCAGAAATGTGTCCTGTGCAAATGCAGATGAACCTTATGAAGACTATTAGGGATGGTACTTAGAGGGGCAGGAATTCTGCAAAACAAAAGTAAATCAGTTCAAGGTGAGCAACATGCCTGACTAGGGGTGCTCTCTGAGCCAGGTCACTGACCTCTTCCACTAGATAACCCCTTCTAGGCAGGTTTTCTGGAACTTGCTATGTAAGCGAGGCTGGCCTCAAACACAGAGATCCTCTTCCCTCTGCCTACCAAGAGCTAGGGCTTGGTTTAAAAACATGAACGTCATGCCCAGCTATCATTTCCATTCTTTCCAAGTTTTTAAAGTACCTGGTCTTGATAACAGGTTTGGTCATGTGACTTCCTTTGCTGCAGAAGGGAAGGGGTTTGCAGCTAGGTGGATAAGCAGGCCAAGGTAGAGAGCTCGCATTAGGGCAGTAAGCAAGAACTTACACAGATCAGCAGTCTTCATCCATTGTTGGTGCGCTGTAACTATATATGTGTCTGACAGGAAAAAGGTCTAAGTTTTCCCACACAGGAACACATCAGGCTCTTAGTCGTATGTGAAAGCAGATATTCAGATAGTCCCACCGTAAAGCAAAAGCACAGAGATTTTCACAGATTGTTGTCATTCTGTTGGGACTGTGAGACACATCTCCAAAGGAAAAACTAAAGAAAATTAAACAGACACTAAGCTGAAAGGAAGTCTGTAAGTTTGAGCACATGTATTGGCCTTCCTGAGGGCACTGTGAAATCACTTCTGACTTTCAGGATAAGGCATAATGTAAGACACTAGTCTTCTTAGGGCCATGTTGCAGCCTACTGAATGAGTGTAATGAGAGAGATGGGTAGGGGAGCAGAACCAGCTTAAGTGTTCAGATTTATCCTGATAAAGTATAGGAGCCTTCATTCAGATAGTCTCAAGATTGTCAATAAAGGACCACTGAGATGGAAGTGACCAGAATCAGTGCATAGAACGTAGGCATGGAAACACACACATGTAATTCCAGTACCGTGATGGCAGAGACAGGATGATCTTAAGTTTCAGTCCAACCTGAATTACACAGGGAGACCCCATGCCTTAGTGTCCTATTGTGCCACAAAGAAATAAGTGCTTTAGTTCCCTCAGAATTTCAAGTGAAGTAATAGACTGACATGTATCACGTGTAAATGTTGAAATGAATGAAAGATGGTATCAACAAAATAAAAGCTAAGAAAGGAAGGAAAGGAGGGAGAGAGAAGAGAAAAGGGAAAGAAAGAAGGAACAAAAGAAAAAAGAGAAAGAAAAAGAGAGGAAAGAAGGAAGGAAGAAGGAAGGAAGGAAGGAAGGAAGAAAGAAAGAAAGAAAGAAAGAAAGAAAGAAAGAAAGAAAGAAAGAAAGAAAGAAAGAAAAGAAAAGAAAAGAAAAGAAAAGAAAAGAGCAAAAATTTTGGAAAACAGAGTTTTAAAAGGAATGCCACAATGTATCAAGGTGTTCTCTCTCTCTCTCTCTCTCTCTCTCTGACACACACACACACACACCTCTTTCACGAGTGTGGCTCAGTTTGGATAGAGGTACACACTGCATTTCCCACATCCAAAGGGAGTGGGAAAACTCTTTTGTCCATCTTTTTGAGCACCTTTCTCACTGGTCTCTAGACTCAGAGGAAGAGATCAGCAATCTCCTGGGTGAGGCATTTTCTCCCATACAGAACCCAAACAAACAACTTTCACATCCTCTTGAAGCAGTGTGCAAGCTTTAGAGACCTGTCTCCATTTCCAAAGAGAGGATCTGCTCCGTATTTGCATAACTAAAACGCTCAGTTAGATGGCTTTTGAAGAACAAAGGCACATTTTGCCTAAAGAAATACAGCATTGAAGTTTCCCACCCTTGGGAGTTAGAAGCTACTTAGCTGCCTTTTATTGTCACTTGTCCCCCTTCCCAGCCGCACCCCCCATTCTGCCTCCCTGAGTTTACATCCATGAAAATTTCCAAAATCAGTGTCATCGGATGCCAGGACCCTCAAGCCTTGACAATACCTGCTAAGCAGTTCTCTGTGCTCTTTGGTTGCACGAAATCGAATGAGGTGCCAGGGCCTGGTTTAACTGCAAGCTTTCCTCCCTTCCATATAGTGTAATGTACAATGATGAGACTGACAGAGAGGGGCGATGTCAGGGGTGCAATTGTTTTCAGGGAGCCGCCAGAATATTAAGCCTTGTACACTGTTTGGTAATTACAGTTGGAGCGGAACACTGTTGACTCAGGCGGGTGCTACATCACCTTAAAATTCCTCCTGAATGTTCAAATAGAGATCACTGATCTCTCTGTGGCCCTTTGTATTTTCAGCATACAAAAACGGTTATGTCAGCCTAGTCACTTAACCCCCATCTCTAATATATTATCCAGTGTTCTAACTTATGCATGGGACACTGAGGTTCCATACACATCTGGCATGAATGAGAGCCATGATATAATTCCAGTCTTCTGCTTATTGTTCTTTCCCGGCCACCAAGACTTGATATAACCACACAGAAATTTGTATTAGTTGCAATACTCTTTGGACAATAGCTTGAGAGTTATTCTAGCTAGCTCTTATATCTCAAAAAAACCCATTTCCATTATTATTATTAATATTATTATTATTTTGGTTTTTTGAGTCAGGGGTCCTATGTAGCTTTGAAGCCTGTCCTAGAACTAGCTCTTGTAGACCAGGTTGGCCTCGAACTCACAAAGATCCAACTGCCCCTGTCTCCTGAGACCTGGAATAAAGGCGTGTGCCACCACTGCCCAGCTTCCATTATTTTATAGTTTATGACAAGGCTTGTGGTTTACTGGAAAGGTTCTCGTGCATGTGTTTCCTCTGGAGGCTACATGACATATCACTGACTCCACCTTCTTTCTCCCAGCATTCAGTTTAGTTTTCCCACCTAGCTTTACTCTGCCCTACCAAGGGCCAAAACACCTTCTTTATTCATTAACCAATAAAAGCAACACACATACAAAAGGATTTCCCCCCATCATCTCCCCTTTTCTGTGTAAATAAAAAAGAAGGTTTTAACTTTAACACAATAAAATTACATATATCAAAACAAGTATCAAGCAAGAATTATACTTACAATATTTATATCTACTTGATTTTTATCATAACTAAGAAAAACTATAATTACAGAAATCTATTCTTAGACTCTATCAAAGACCCCAAAAGGATATAATATTAACTAAGTTAACAGGCAGCAAGTGCATTGTAAGCAACATTCAAAACTCTAGAATTGACAGAGACATCTTACTGCCTAGACAGTCACCAAAAGTTCTTCTGCATCATTGGAGCATCCATCTTCAGCCTGCAGGCCCATAGTATCTGGCAGACTTTCCCATGAAGCAGGAAATTTCAAAGACATTTCTGCCTATATTGGCAGTTTGTCAGTCACTTTCTTCTGTGCCCTACAGAATGTCTTTTCAGACTCTTTTATGAAGCAGGAACCCTGAAGGACAGTCTCACTTTTAGGCAAGTTCAGCAGTCATTTTTCTGTGAGTCCTGAATGTCCAGTTCATATAGCATACTATCCAGTAGTCCAGGCAAGAGCAGGTTCATGCACAAATGGCTAACAAACTCCATAAGGAGCCTCTTTGATGCCCATCATCCTCTTGAAGAAGATTGGTGCTGCCAGGAACAGATGTGTCTCATTGTCATGAAAAGTTTTAAGTTCTTAAAACATTTTAAATGCCATATTCTTTTTTTTTATTTTTCCTTTATTTATTTATTAAAGATTTCTGTCTCTTCCCTGCCACCGCCTCCCATTTCCCTCCTCCTCCCCCAATCATTTCCCCCTCCCTTGTCAGCCCAAAGAGCAATCAGAGAATATTCCATATTCTTTAAGTCTTTCAAAGGCTTAAAAAATAGCTATCCATTTAAAATATATCTCTGTACATTTGGAAAACATAACATGACTACAAGCTTGACTATTACAGATGACTATCTATTAACCTATATTTCTTAGTTAAATATTACATTACATTTTAAATAATCTTCACAAACACAATACCTTAATCTGATGTGGGAAGGTCATTTGTCAATCTGTTGTTTCATTGGTTAGTCAATAAAGAAAACTGCTTAGCCTGGTAGGTCAGAAAATTAGGTAGGTGGAGTAGACAGAACAGAATGCTGGAAAGAAGGGAAGTTAGGCAGACTCCATGCCTCTCCTCTCCAGGTTAGACGTGATGAAGCTCCAGCCCAAGATGGATGTACACTAGAATCTTCCTGGTAAGACACCACCTTGTGGTGCTACACAGATTACAAAATATGGGTTAATCAAGATGTGAGAGTTAGCCAGTATGAGGCTAGAGCTAATGGGCCAAGTAGTGTTTAAATGAATACAATTTATGTGTTTTTATTTTGGGGCATAAGCTAGCCAGGCAGCCAGGAGTTGGGCGGCAGGAACGCAGCCCACTGCTCCCTTCTACATTAATCAAGAGCAGAAATATAAATATAACAAAATTGACCTAAAATTTATATCAATAGACCAAGATCCATACCAATGCAAAGTGTAGAAGATCCCCCTTTAAATGCAAACATTTATAAACAATCATTTAGGGAATTTGGGCATTTTTGTCTAGATTACTTCCTGCTGATTTGGGGTTTTGTTAATAAGGTCTGTCATGTGGTATCCTGTGTGGTAGGTAGGTCCATCTCAGCCAGTAGTCCTGAAGCTGTCATGAATGTTGGACCATCTTTGCCATTGTTCCAAGGGTTCTTGTTTGATCAAACCACATTAGTCTGGAAGAAATCCACAGGTTCTCATCCTCAGTGAAAACAAAATACAACCTCTTTTCCAAAGCAACATATCAATATATTGAAGTCAAATAACTTCAAAATATATATGTTGGTTTAGCTTAGCAGCCATACAATGAAATGTCTCTCTCTCTGAACTTAACTTGTTCAAAGTCAACATAATTTAAAAAACAAAAAACAAAAATACAACAATGTACATCATCCAGACTCTCTGTGTATTTTCCATTTATTTTACATGGCTTATTTTTTTATTTATCCCTTTAATCTATGGCTCTTTAAAGATTTTGTTTTAGTTTTTAAAACCATTTACTTCTTTTTATATCTGTCCATATTCTTTTTCTTCTCTCTCTCAAGTTTATGTATATCTATCCAACACTGTGACCAATTTAGAGGTTTTTTTTTTAAAATCTGAATCTGTCTTTATTGTGTATCTGTAATTATTTTCTGACCAGAGATGCCTTTTTAAAAAAATGTCAAGTAGGCATGGCTAGTACCAACTCTGTGGCACTCCCTGCTTGCTCTGCCCAGTCCAACTTGTTGGAAGTCCATTCACTGCCTCTGAGACTTCTGGTTATGAGCCATGCTCACCACCTCAACTCTGATAACCAGTTGGCCCATGCGGCCACAAAGTAATTTGCAGCACACTGCCCACAAACTCAAGTGTTCAGCCTCCTGAAAAAGACAGAGTTTTTGCTGGTAGCATGGACCAGGAAGCTGCTTTTTTGAAACCATGCCTTTTTTTTGTTTTTGTTTTTGCTACCGCTGAATCAGGAAGACCTCTCTTAAAGAAGCTGTGGGATGTTGCCAGAAAACAGAGCAAGAAGCTGTGTTAAACGCTATTCCTTTGTGTCTAGAATTCCTTCCCAAATTCTTTCAGGTTTTAAGTGGATTTAGTTGGCCACATTGGCACCAATTTGTTGATGTAGGCCTATTTTCTGATTGTAGAACATTTGGCAGATAAGATGTGTTTTTGAAAAAAAGCATTTATTTATAATTTACCGTGTCTTGCAGCTGTCCAGAATCAATAAAAGATAGTGTATATGGGGTCATTATGCATGAAAGTCAAGAGACCCCAGATGAAGGCAGCTTCTGCAATTTACACACATTGTGTCATTGAACACGTCATACAATTTCACTGGGGCCCAGGTTACTCATATGAATTGCAGGATTATTATTTCATTTTTAAATATGCAGTTATTAATGATTTTGCTTGTTTTAAAATTCCATACCTTATATGTACTTGAGTGTAAAATACACTAGCCTACTTTTTCAATACAGATCAAGTCATTTGTCTCATCATTGCCGAAGCAAAATATTATGTAAGTTTGCACAAAATAAATTTTAGGTCTCAGCACATTCAGCAACTAATAGAATAAAAGGATTGTTTGGTCGTCGATACTCTGTGGATCTCTATATTCCTAACTATTTAAACTAAATGGGGTCTGTCTGAGTCAAAATAAATTGCCTTTAAAGTATATCACCATTAATGTGTAAAACAGCTCTACTTTAAAAAGCACAGTTAATTAAACTTCACATTGCAGGGTATAAAAATTGAACCTAAGACCTTTATTATTATTTTAAATCAGGAGCTGATTGATATGACCTGGTGGGTAAAGTGCTTGTCACACAAGTGGAAGCCTCTGACTTTAACTCTTCAAAACCACGTAAAGCTGAGCATCATAACAGGTTTTGTTTTCAAAAACTGTAATGTAAAATGGGAGTCAGTGACAGGAGCAAACCCCTGAAGCTCATGAGCCTAGTAAACTGATCTAAACTGGAGCAAACAACAAAAAGAATGTGCTTTCAGGGTGGAAAGCAAAACCCGTGTTCCCCTCTGACCCCTATGGCATCTGTACTGACATACACATGTGCACGCAAACAAATATATACCCACAAAATTAAACGACTACAAACTTAAAATAAAAATCAGATTTTACTTATTATGAATGAAAGCATTGTTTGTTTTCTGCTTATTTTGTAAGAATAATCCAAGTGGTTTCTTTAATGGAAATACAATTTCATCTTTCTGGAACTATGACACAATAGATTCACATCTCCTCCTAAAGTAACGCCAATTGCTTCCACATGAATTCCTTATGTCCCTCATCTTCTCCAATGAACAATATTAATATTAACATCTTATTATACTGTCTCGAGAAAGTATCACCAAGACTGGCTGAAAAGTTTGACAATGCATTTATTTAGCATGGATTAAAGTATTTTTCAATGATTTCCCAGAATTCAGAGTTAGGGGTAATTTCTTAAATTTATTTGTATATGCATTCCAAATGATTCTTCCTTGTTTCTGCTTTGGTGAGAAATTTCTCGTGTGAAACTTCAAGTGAGTACAGTACTACAGTGCTGCCAACATCTCTGACTTTGGCAATGAAAAATTGAGCTGAGTTTTCAGTATTCTACAAGGGTACTCCTGAGACTCTGGAAGTGAGCCATGAAGCTTCCTTCAACAAAATGGATAGGCATCCATTAATTAGATATTATTATTAATGTCATGTGCAGATGCATACTAAAGAGCTGGGAATAGAGAGCTGAGGGCAGGACCTCTGGCTTTGTGATATATGGACAGCTCTTATAAATTACTTAAGGAAAATTCTTATTTCTTATCCTGTTGCACACTATAATAAAAATATAATGAATGGTTATCAGAAAGAAAGAAGGCACAAGAACTGGACTTGTTGATCTCTTTTTGTTTTGTTTTGTTTGTTTTTAACAGTGGCAAGAAATTTCTGAAAGCTTCCTTGACTTTGGGAATCTTACAAAATGAGGAATGTTCTACAATTCGTATTTTTTAAGACATTTAGAGATTTCTTAGACATCTTGATGACTGATTTTCTGCTTATGCATATTGTGGGCAGACAGACAAAGACACTTAAAGTGTGTCTATTACTGTATCCAGCTAGAGGAGAGTTCCCAGAAGTATGTCCCATGCTTTTCTAGCCTCAAACAAGGGCTGTAGTTTCCAAAAAAGTTCAATTAGGTTGACACTGTTAAGCATTAGTTATTCTAACATAACCTAAGCATTTTAAGCATGCAAGGGTGTTAAATATTTCAGCTTTTTAAAAAGATAACGTACAGAAATAGTTTCCAGAAAAAGCATTCTGCTCAGTTCTTCCAAAGCAGACACTTCTCTTGGACAAGGCTGTGAGTTTCAGTTTCTGGGACTGAAGTAGAAATACTCTATCATGTCCCAGGGGCCTCATGACTGGTGATGGGTCTTCCCCTACATGAAATAATTGTCTTTTACATGTAATTCTATCATAGTTAGATGCCACCACCATGCTGGGCCAGTTTTCTATTGTTTAATGCCCCGTTGCCTTTGCACAAATATTTATTCTCTGAATCAGGGTCTGTATGTCAAGCTTTTACTGCTTATGTAGTTAGTGGACTAACTTTTGTCTAAGACAAGAAAGCAAGGAAAACTGATGAAAAGAATGCAGAGTTCTTCCTATTGCAGTGTCTGGCACATGGTATGACTGTAACCAGCATCGCATGGGATGTTTCCATACTAAATTTCTTTGTCCCATATGTAGAACAGGAGGAGGAGGAAAGTAGTATGCACACACACACACACACACACACACACACACACACACACAGAAAGAGAGAGAGGTGACCTTTATCACCCCTCTTTAAAATTTGAATATTTTTCTGTAGTTGCTTGTAAATCTTCCTTGCTACCCCTGCCGCTGACCACTTTTCTGAAGAGTAACTCAAAATAAACAAACAATATTTCTTTTTTCTCATTTCTTCTTGCATTGATTGCAATGGTTGATTTGCAATAGTTGAGTGACTGGATAAATGAATCTGCAGGTGAGAGAACTCTCTGGCTTTCAGTGGCTCAGAATTCTGTTTCCAGCATCACAGCAGGTGTCTTGTTCTGTGACACCAGCTTCTGGATGACCTGTGGCCCTCATGGGCATCTACACTCATGCTCACATATTCACATGCACACATGCACATTTATTTGTAATAAGAATAATTTTAAGAAAGCAGAACATTTTCTTTTATAGTTCAAAGATTTATTTTTTTAAATTCTTTAAATAATCTTGTTACACAGCAAGATTTTGCTCAATGGCTTAGAAAAATATTTTTATAAATTATATTAACAAATGTGAGATCCATTAGATTTTTGACCTCCCTCTTTTGTGTACGGATCTAACTCAAGACTACCCTTACACATCCTGACAAAATAAGGGAAGCAATACAGCTTATTAAGAAGTCAGATTTGGGGCCGCCCTTTTACTAACTGTGCAATTTGAACCATTCATAACTTCTCTGTCGAGTAGACAATAGATATAATAGATACTAACATCTATGAGAAGAGAATTTTGTCAGTCCCTTCCTTCACTCAAGTTTGATGATATAATAAATCACAAACCCAGTATAAGAAGCCCTGTATAAGAAAGTTCTTACATTTGACCTTCTCGATCTGCTCTGTGGCCAACTTTTACCAAAAGTAACTAACTTTTAGGCATTTGAAATCACACATTGCCATCATAATAAAACACTGAGGACTCCTTTGCCCAGTGATAGTAAAATCAGTGATAGATGTCTGTTTTATAAAAACAGTACTGTAACTAAACTTGTTAGAGGGACGGCAAAGCATCACACCCATGTTAACTAAATGCCAGTGAGTCGCAGTTGACTTCGCTGGTTAAGCAGCTCTGAGCCCTCGTGCTGGAGTGTAATAACTTACTCTCAAAGGGTGCATGCCTCTCATTTTCAGTTTTCCGCACTGAAAAGACTTAGGGTCATGATTGCCAATAGAAATTTACCCAAACGAACTGCTGTCGCTCTGCAGAGTTACTTTTATGCATTCTTTGCCAGAAAACTCCTGTGTGGGGATAACAGAGACACGGGGATCTGTTAAATTATGCTGATTTTCTTTGGCTTTTTTCCCCCCATAGAATGTGTATATATACTCTGAGAATAGAAACCTCACACACAGCGTGTAACCTTTTCAACTTTCCACAGTTTAAAAAAAAAAAAAACACTGCATTGCTTTATTGCATTTTCCTGCAACAAGGGACATATTTCAGCCAAAAAGGGCAAACCAGGAAATTTACTCATGAAAACCAATTTATAAAAGCATATGAATAGTATAACTATTCCCATAGAGAATCTGGTATTCATCTTGAGAACTCTTGGGGCCACATGAGTGATCATCTGTGCAACTTCAATTTAGCCTGTGTTTAAATATAGAAAAGGAGTGAAGTTGGTCCTGGATTGTTTTATTATTATTACTATTATTATTTTCTTGCTGGTATTAAATAAATCAGTGTGACGGCCCATGAACTGCTCAGCATTCTCTCTGCAGAATCAGTGTGACAAGGTGTCCAAAGTGACAGATCAGTGGTGGAGATTGAGCAGACCTGAATTAATAAAGGTCAGGTTTGTCACCAGGAAGAGTCCTGTGGCATGTGAGAACTTGCCCCTAAACAAGAATTGAGAAGGAGAAAATGGTTCCAAAGCAGACCCGGAGATGTCTGGTCAAGCAGGGGCTTTCTGGAGAGTTTTGGCAATAAGTACTCTGAACTAATTTTAAGATTGTTATACAGATCCGCAAAGCACCCCCCCCCAAAAAAACCAACCCCATATGTAAAAATTGAACCCCATATGTAAAAGCAAAGAGCCTTTATTTTATATAAGTTTGAAAACTCGGTCTCTCTATGTGTCCAATGGATTGGAGAGCCCTGAGCTCAATTAGAGTTTGGTTTTTATAGTAGTAAAGGTAGGGGTGAGGGATTTCTAAGGTTCAGGAGCCCTGGTTGGCTAACATTTGTCTACAGGTGTCCTGGTGAATGTGTGCTGGCAGGTGATCCTATCTGCAAGGAATGTTAGAAATTTCCTAGAAATGGTCTGTTCCTGGGTAATGCTGGGTAATATCAGTTTGTGGTACTTCCTGCAACCAGGTATTGCCTCAACATAAGCTACTGAGACTCAGGCCTCTATTGAGCTTGTCATGCTTATGTCCTATAAAAATGTCTCTGTCTTGTGTCTTCTCCATTCTGCCATTCATTGCTTGAAAACCTTTCATGTTGTTCAGGGTACTAAGGATAAAGTTGAAGTAAAATGGCCACAGAAAGGGAAACGTTTTCTCAACCTGTCGATTGCCTTGGCGGGCTACTCAGTCTAGGGTTAGTAGCCCGCCTGGCAGTTCAGTTATTCCAGGGTCACGAGGAGGCACTACCTGGAAGATATGGGCTAGGAGACAGGAAGAAGGCCATGCAAAGTTTGTCAGAGCCTCCGTTTATTACAGATGGAGTTCAGCTTTATATAGAGTAAAGAGTTGGGGGATGGGCACAGGGTTCTGGGCTCTTGCCGCGTGGTTCACGTTGGTCACATGGTCCTCGTTGGTCACGTAGGCAGGAGGTTATCTTCGGTCAAGTCACTGTAGGCCAAGAAGTCACGAGTCGACACACCTAGATCTTTAGATAGTTTGGAATGCGGGGTGGGTTCCGCTAACAGATAGCTCTCATTAACAGCCAATTTGGGTGGGGGGTAGGCTCTGTCAATAGAACCATTCTTAACACAATTAGGGGTGTGGGGTTCTCTGCAGACTCCCCAGGGTGATGGTTCCTGTAATGATTTTAGGAGGAAATTGGCTTCTGACATCAACCCTCCTAGGATCTCTTCTGCCTAGGACTGAAACAAAAGCTGCCAAAGACTAATTAACAGAAGAAATACATAACAAATTTATTTAATCCCAGTTTTATGGACCTTGGGAAGAAAGAGGGAGAGTGGATGGGATGGGGTGGGAGGTATGTGGAGGAAATAGGAGGAGGAGAGGGAGTAGGAACTTGGATTGGTATGTATAATGAAAAAAAAAAATACTTTGTGTTTGTGAGGGCCAGCCATGATAAGCTAAGTCTTGGCAGGTCACCCATAGGAAGCTCTTTACCTCCAACCGTTATCACCTGGGACTCTGGCCATAGATGAATTTAAATGGATTCTGAAGTCTCAGTGGTTTACCCTGAGACAATGCCTGGCTGCAAGAGGAACCATAAGCTAAGATTGCCTGACCCCTACCCAAGAGCAGACCATTCAAAGGAAATGCCTGGCATTCCAAGAGTTGTAGACAAAGCCACCTGCCAGTGTACCTCAATAGGACACTCCAGACAAATGTCAGCCAATCAGAGGCCCTAAACCTCAGAAACTCCTCACCCCTACCTTTACTACTATAAAAACCCTATTCTAATTGAGATCGAGGCTCTCTGGATATTCCAATACGTTGGGCATGCATAGAGACCGAGTTTGCAAACTTGATTAAAATAAAGGCTCTTTGCTTTTACATATGAGACTTGGTTTCCTTTGTTGGCTCTTGTGAAGACACTGCGTATTTGGGCATAACAGTTTTCTTTAAAAAAAAAAAAGATGCAAATGACAGGGAAACTATTTTTTCTGAAAAATCCAAGGAAGAATGGCCAAGCCTACAGAAATGAGTTTGGATCCATAGAAGATGTGGCTGGAGTTTCTCCTTGTCTTTCTACTATACTGTTTTTATTGGTTGCTTGGTGTCAGATTCCCATTACTACAAAACAATACCTGGTTAATCAACTCTTAAAGGAGAAAGGTTTATTTGATTACTAGTTTCATGGTCAGAGGTTTCAGCTCAACATCCCTTGGCCTCATTGTTGAGGTGGTGAGATTATACATTACAATAGAGGTCGCACAGTGAGTGTGCTACCTGAATGACTGGGGAAACAGGAGGAGGGGAGGGAGGATAGGATCTACCAGAATTCCATACATTCCTTTCAAGAGCTGGCTCAAGGGAACCTAAATCCTTCCATTAAGTCCTGCCTCCACAAAGCTGCCTCACTTGCCAATAGAACCAAAGGTTGGGAAACAAGCCTTAAACCATGACCTCCTCTAGAAAAGGCTGTCAATTGTATGTTTCAAATCATTATCTGAGAACTTCATACAATGTATTTGATCATTATTTTCCCCTACCACCACCTACAAATCTAGGTGGATGTTCTTTCTAGAAGAGGATGTTTGAGGGCTAGCACAAGGAGCGTCAAATTTTCTGTTTCTTCAGCTCTTACTCATAAGGTTGACAAAGTGTAATCATTAGTTCAGGTTTAAAGACTGGGTTGCAGAAAGAGGCACTTTCTATACGCCCACCCCTCTAGGAGGAGGAAGATTATAGGAAAACTTTTGAGCTTCTTCCCTGCTGTTCAAAATGTCCCCTATGACAAGGGACTGTACACTGCGGTATCCTATTGTGAACCCCCAAAACAAATCAACTCTGTCCTCAAAAAGTAGCTAGTCTGTAAGATGAGAAGGTCCTGCCACTTTTTCTTTGTCTTACTTTGAGATGTGTTTCTCTAGGTCTCCAGAAGCAAATGCTAATCTTTGTGTGCTACATACATTGACCATAGATTTGTCTGCCTCTGCTTTTAATATTTTGTCATAGCTCCATCTGTTAAACAGAATATCTAAGAAACTGGCAAGAAGTGTCCTGTGTTTCTTTTGTGACCCAGAGCTCTGAGCCAAGTAAACTACTCAGGGCAGAGAAGATACATTTTACCTTAATTTTAAATTGCTTAAGTTTGAAGAGGAAGTAACATTTCTCAAGCTCTTCAGATATATTCTTGAAAATTGTAAGATTGTCATCATTGTTTCATAGAAAATAAAATCATTTATTGTTTATATAGGATTTATAGAAATGTATGACAAATTCTCTGGAAATTTTGGATTTTTCTATGAAGCTTTTATTGGTACTTTGCTTGCTTGTTTTCTTGTCTCTTGACCTTTTATTTAAGGTAGAGGCTTACATTTTCTGGCAAGGAGATATTTGTTTCTGTATTTCCACACTTCATGTGTTAAATTGACTCTCTCTCCATCTATTCTGTGCTAGTGTGTATGTGTGCTTACTTGTGATCTTCTGGCGACTACACAATACCAAAACCAACCTGCCAAAATAGCATTCTTTCTCTTAAAACTGTTGGCCAATTTCTCCAGAAAGATATAGATGATTTTGCTTTTCATAGGGAGGATGGAAACTACAAACAATAAATACATTCTCTTCATTTGATATCTGTTAATAAAATTAGATCCACCAGAAGGAAATTTCAATTGGAACTTACTTTGTTTGGAAAGTAGCCTTCCTTTGTGTGGTGAATTGTGTAGACACTTCTCATTGACTGTAAATGAAATTCCAGTCCAAAAGCATCCCCAAGGTTTTCTCTTTCTTTTCTAGCATACTAAAGTCTCATGAGATGAAAATGTTAAAACACCATATCTTCCCAACCTTTTTTTTTTAAAGCTTTTATCTTATAGGTAATCATTATCAAAAGTTAAGTTGGTTAAGTGGTTTTTAAAAGTCTCAGATTGTATTTTCCCTCATAAGCACTTTTACAAAGTTCTTCCCTTATGATAATGTCAGTAAGTATTATTAATAACTGGTTATCATGTGGTCTGGTGTGAAAAGGGAAAATGGGTAAATAAATTCAGTTAAATTCCTTGAATACTAAAGCCATTCACTTCCTTAGTAGCCATACATTTAAAAATGTAAAATTCACTACAATATCTAATAGTAAAACTTTCCACTATAAAAATATAAAAATAAAGGACATTAAACGAGGAAAGATTAAAACTGTATAGAATAATCTCCTTCTTTTTTTATAGATTTTAGTTTTTAACTGCTATATACAGTAATTTGTTACATTAAGCCATTTTTCCACACCCCACTCTCCTTCCGCTCCTTCCCTCCACACCCTATCTTGTTCCCCAAACATCTTGTTCCCCAAACATTTATTTATACCCAAATTCTGCTCAAGAGGCCAAAATCAGAAATCTCATTTTCCTCTCATTACTCTCTCCTCTCCCATCTTCTCTTACCATTGACTATTTCCCCACATGATTCTTTTACTTTCTTATGCATGTGCGTTTATGTGTGCTCATCAGCGTGATCAATAACCTTATTGTCAACCTGACTGAAAACATAATCAGTTTTCCTCTGTGGTTTCTGTTTAAGTATGTACCTGAATTCCTCTGGCCTTTATCTACCTGGACAATCGACCTGTAATCTCTAATAAACTGTTAGCCGAATACACCCTTTCCTGAACCAATTTGTTTTTAGTCGTGCTGTTTATCACAGCAACAGAAAACAAATGAATCCAAATTATTCATGTACATATATTCAAATTAGATTTCACGTGTGAGAGAAAAATTAATATTTGTTTTTGAGAATTTCACTTATTTTTCTTAACATGATATTCTCTTGTATTTTCCTATAAATGAAATAATTTCATTTTTCTTTGTCATTGAATAAAATTTCTCTTTCTCTCTCTCTCTCACACACACACACCTGCATGCACACATAAACACACAAATACACATGCATGCATACACACACACACACACACCATATTCCTCTACCCATTCTCCGCTAATGGAAATCTAGACTAGATCTGCATTTTGGTTCCTATGAATAATTCTGTAAATATATGTGAATATGCAAAAGTCTTTGCAGTGTGCTGATCTAGAGTCTTTTTGAGCATGTACCTAAGAGTGGTATAGTTGGGTCATATGTTCATTTTATGTTTAATTTTCTTAAGGGCTAGCCATAATGAATTCACAGGTGGTGTACCAATTCAAATTGCCACCAGCAGTTAATAAATGTTCTGTTTTTCCCTTTTCTGAGAGGATTTACTTTCTTAGTAACAACTGTTCTTGGAAGAGATGGAATCTCAGTGTAATTTCAGATTACATTACTCTAAAAACTGATGTTGAACTTTAAAAAAATACATTTACTGACCATTTGCATATCTGTTTTTGAAAGGTTTATTCAATTAACTCATTTACTGATTAGATGATTTGAGCCTTTCAGTCTTCATTTTTGAGTTTTTCATAGATTCTAGATAGCAATACCATGTCAGATGTACAGCTGGAAAGCATCTTCCCTAAATCTTTCTTTTAAGATATGCTTTCTTTGTATGTTCGTGCAAACCCATTTGTCAGTTCTGGGGCTATTTTTCAAGATAGTAGAGTCTTTTTATAGCCCTTATCTCTGCCTATATTTTCAAGGGTTTTGATAAATTTTTCTTGTGCAGTTTCAGAATTTGGGGCCATCTATTACAGAATTTAGTCAGTTTGAATTGATTTAATGAGGGATGAAAAATATCAATTCAATTAAAATTGTCAACATGAAAATAACACATTTTCAATACAACATCTATTTATGAAGCTGGCTTTTATTTTCACAACACATCTTTTGACTCTTTTGTCAAAAATCAGATGGCTATAGCAAAATAACTTTTTGGCAAGGAGTTCTATTTTACTACAGTGTTCTGTGGATCTCTTTTCAGGGCAGTATTATGTCTCTTTTTATACATTTAGCTCTGTAGTATAATTTCACAGCATGTATTGTGGAATCTTCAGCATCCCTCTTTCTGTTTAGAATTGCTTTAGCAATTTGGATTTTTGTTTATTTGTTTATGTGTTCATATGCCTTAGGAGTTGTTATTTGTAGTTCTGAGAGATCATTGGAACTTTGATAGAAATTGAGACAATTCTGAAAGTACAAATTCCTTTGGTAGGGTACTTGTTTCCATAGTGCTAATTCTGCCAATCTATGACCATTGTCACCCTCCACACACACACTTTCTATTGTATCCTTCAGTTGTGTTCAATTTTGAAAATTTGTATTTGGTATGATTTTCGTACATCTTCTCATTTGGATTTATTTCTAAATGATTTTTAAAAGATATTATGATGATAATATCTAATTTTTCTTGGCTTAATTCCTGGTATATATATAGCTTTTGTATCCTGCTTTGTTGCAATTGTTTATACAAACTAAAAAGTTCCTAATAAAATCCTTAGTATTTTCAGATTGTCTTCCACAATGAATAATTTTATTTCTTCCTTACTTATTTGCATCCCCATTATTTATTTCTCTTGCCTCCTTGCTCAACTTATGTCTTAAATCACTATATACAATAAGTGAAGACTGTGGGTACCCTTGCATGCCATTTTAGAAGAAATTTGCCCAATTTCCTCCTACTTAGTTTTATGCTAACCATAAAATTATCATATATCGTTTATCTATATCTATATAAGTATGCATAGACACACACACATACAGATGTCGTTTCCTTATATTCCTACTTCCTTCAAAACTTTCATCAAGAAATGGTGACAAACTTTATCAAAGTTCTCTTCTACATCTGGTGAGAAGATCAATTTCTTACATTTAGGCTCTATATTGCACCTATATTTTTGTGTATGTTGAACTATTCTTTGCATCTTTGGAAAATACTCAACCTGGTTTTTGTTATGACCTTCTATGCATGTTCTTATTTTGTTTTGAAATGTATTTTGCTCGTAGTATTTGCATATGTGTTCATCAGAGAAATTGGTTTATAGTTTCTCTTTGTATCATGTCCTTGTCTGGTTATAGTGGCATTCTAGAATGAGCTTGGTACTATTCCACCGCTTTCTATTTTTATAGAACAGTTTAAAGATAATTTGTGTTAAGTTCTTCCACATTCACTTTTCTTGCAAAAGATTTTCCTCAATAAAGCATTTCAATGACAAGCACACTGAAATATGATGAAGGAAAATACATAATTCTATCAATGTCAACATTATCTGCTATAAACTATTTCTAACAATTATATTTGCACACAGAAAAATGAATGTGCATATAAATATCAGATTGCAATTTTGAAGATTGTAGATTACAGATTATATACTTTAGAGGTAAATTTTATATCTTAAAAGTAGGCTGTGCTACTTCCTATGTTGATACATATTTTATTATCTGTCTTAGTGGTAGTTTGGGGCTTTTATTTCCAACATATCAAATTTGGATATTTTAAGGCTATATCTATGTTCCTATTTTTAATCAGATACTAGAATTATATAAAAATAATATCATCATGCATAACTCCATGATATTTTAAGCCCTTAGATTCATTGCCTATGATCAAGTTTATAAGCCCAAGTCATTTTCATTTTAAATTTTTGATATACACTGTCTTCTATATATTTTATACTAGAAAGATTAATCCCATTCTTGTCTTTGCAGTTTATAATCTTGTATCCTTTATTTACTTTTAATATATAGCTTAGGCAGCATTTCTGTTCATTTTACAAAGTGTTTGCACCCATTCCTTGGTTGAAGTTTGTAATATACCAGCATCAACTTATCATGTATCATCTTTAATTATTTATAAATATTTTTTTCTGTATATTTGTAATTTAGTCCCAGTTGACTTACTGAATTTAAGTAAGTACTGTTCTTTAATTTCAGTGAGATAGTTATAAAAATAATAGTTCTTTAAAACATTTATAAAATCATTTCTATGGTTTTGAAATACACTGAGTATGTGTTTGTGTGCTTTGTGCCTTAATAGAGCAAAATCTGAAAAAAAAAAATGCTTTCACCTTCCACTATACTTCCTCCTTTGATAGCTTCCTTATTATCATACCTTTCTGATAAAATTAAAACAGAGAGAAGTGCAAGGAAGATACGTTAATTTTGCACATCACTTTTAGGAAAATTCTGCTGTGATCGGAGCATTTAAAAGGTAGCTGTACTTGTTAGAAGCCTGGGAAACATGCTTAAGTGATGGGCGGCATTTACATTTCTAACAAAGAAGAAAGCAAAGAGGTTTCATTTCGCCTAATTCATGATACAAATATGAAAACAGAAAGAAAACAGTTTAATCTCTTGAATACAATAACTTATATATTAGAAAATTATGACTGTCTTTTGGTGACACATTCAAAATAATGTAAATTGAACTCTCAGTATCATAAATTAATAATAAAAAATACACTGTGAAAATAAAGAAGTGAAGGTAACACTCGTGATAAGCAATTTTAAAAAGTGATAAAGAATTAATAGTTATATCTTACTTCACTTTGCAGTTTGTGAGAGAGATGTGGAATATTCAATGCAACTGTTTTCAATAAACAGAATAAACTAGAGCTTTGAATAGGTATAATATCTGAAGGTAAACTGGAATTGATAATTAATAAATTATTTTTTAAGTTTTATTATTTTGAGTCTAATGTTATAATTACTCGGTATTTTCTTTACCTCTTGTTATTAAGTTGTAAGATACTTAAAAATGTTCCATTTTCTCACTTTATAAGGAAACAAACATATTGTGTTGATGATTTGCGTACATCATCAACATTTACAGGTTAATTGAGGGAATTTTCACATACGTGCATATTAGAAAATAACGTGAAGCTTGAACACAGAACTCAGAATTGCCTTGCTTGTCCATTTCAAGAAGGCATAATGCCCCCAACAACTTCATCGCAGGCTTTCTTATAGAAATAGTTGATTAATACTTTGTGTGTTTCCTTTATAGATGTTTAATGAAATTAAACCAATATGCTAGGTACAATAATAGTTCTGAAATAGTTTAGGTTATTCATTCTTTTAGCAATTGTTTATTATGGACTAGCTGTGTACTAAACATTGGGAAGTAAAGTAGTAGTGTATGTAAATAGGCATTTGTCTTAGCCTCTTTTTGCTCCTGCTAAAATAGCCTAGCTAAATCAACTTAAGGAAGAATTGTGGCTTACAGTTATAGGAGAGATACACGCTCCTTTAGCAGACATTTCACCCTAAACCACAAGTTTTAAACAGTTCATTGTGAACATATTTTTATGAGATTAGTTTATTCTTGGGAATTATCATATAGGGTAGTATGAGAAATAGCTACCAAAAAGGATGTTGATCCATTTCTAGTGCCTACATAATCCAGCCTAATGCACGTAGATTAGCTCATCGGATTCTGGAAGCTGGCATGCACAGAGACCTACAGCTACTTAAGTGGAAAGCCTGGACAACCAGTTGTACAGTCCTATCTTAAGGCACGTAAACTCAATGCCCTTGAAATAAATTAGAATCTAAAGACATGGAAAGCAGACAATTTTCCAATTAGATAGAAGTCAAACAGGCAAAATTCACGCTACTCTGAAGTCTAGAGTTTTGTTGTACATAGTCTACAATAGCCTGGATGGGACACACACCTCTTTGGGAAGACAACATGCTTTCAATCAGCCTATACGTATTAAAATATTAGCCTCCCACAAATCATGGATGGGGTGAATATTGGCGTGGACCAACTCATAACCCTTGTTCTGTGCCTGGGTAGATGTCTACACCGTGATCTGTTGGAGCATGTGAAGGGACCTGGTCCTACAGACCCAAAACTGTAGGATCTCCACAACACAGGACATCAACAGGGTATCCAAGCTGAGTACCAGTGAGGGCCTAGCATCAATAGTGCAGCAGAAACCAGAGGCCTTGAGTCAGATAAGTGATAGTGCAATGAACACTTGCCAGTAAAAAATTTGAACAAAAAGGTTTACTGCGTGATTTGCTGTGTCACACTACAGCTTCCATGACAAGATTTTTCTTTCCTTTTTCCATTTTCTTTTTTTCTTTCTTCTCTTAAATTTTATTTTATTGGGGGAGGAGTGTTGCAAGGATGGAGGATGGATAAGAAAGGATCGGGAAATGAATGGGATTGAGATGTATGTTGTGAAAGACACAACGAATAAATAATAAGAAAGTTAAAAAATATTAATCTCTTAAACAAATATCTGATACTCTTGAGCCTAGAATGTTAAACCAGTATTGGCCCAGTACCTGTTTTCAGATAAAATTAACCACCACACCATGTTTTCCTCATCATTTTGCATCATGACTTCACAGACTCGATATAAAGATGCTGTATAAAAGCATGCGCTAGATAGAGCTCCATATAAATGTATATACGAAGAAATATTTTCATGCAGGGTGGTGGTGATGCACACCTTTAATCCTAACACAAGGGAGGCAGAGGCAGATGGATCTCTGTGAGTTGAAGGCCTGCCTGGTCTACAAGAGCTAGATCCAGGACAGGCTCCAAAGCTACAGAGAAACACTGTCTTGAAAAAAAAATATTGTTAAGGCCCCATAAGTCACAAGAGTGGCTGTTTGCTTAATATCAAAAAGAAAAATAATACTATGTAGGAAATCAAGCAAAAGAAGTCTGCCTAAATCCAATCAATAAAATTCATTTGTTGAATGACTAAATTTGGTTTGTTTGATTATTATCTTACTCTAATAATTGGTTACTAAGTTACAGTAAAAAGTGGAACAGAATTTGACAGCAGAGTAATTCACTCATGATTGATATAGGAAATAGCAGTCAAACTGTTAGAACCCTCGGGTCCTTGGAAAGCAAGTGTGAATAAGAAGCAGTATTAAGGAGACTGCATTCTTTTGAGAAAAATCAAAATAAGAGGCCACGGTAGATGCAATTTGCTGTAGTGTAACAGATAATTTTCAAGCTTTTCTAAATTGCTGATCTCTCTCTCTTTTTGTAACAAAAAATCTTAGAAGGTTACAAACCAAACACTCCACTCTGAAATCTGAAGTGTGAAAATGTCTTTGACTGACTGAATATTCTAGAAAATCTCTGGAAAAGTGATATATATATATATATATATATATATATATATATATATATATATATATATATATATTACCTTTCAATTGTATCAAAAGATCTGCCAAAGACGCTTTGTGAACTAGCTCGCCCAAGGCAAGTTTGTGAGGGGAATGTACCTTCGGGAACACTTAACCAGCTGTGGTACTCTGCTTCCCCCACCTTCTGGAGATCTATCCCTTCTGCTCTCTTCTTGATCTATCCCTGCTGCCAGTTCAGGTTGTCACAGGCCTCATTTATCCCTTTCTTATACTAGATAAATACTCCCAGCTGTTGCGAGGAACTGCCTGCCTTTCATAATAACTCATTAGAATTGACAGTGGAAGTCTCTCAGAGATGCCACATGCTATTGGTAGAGTTTATACTGATAAGTCCATTTGGAGCCATCTTCAGCCAGTGGGAACACGTGGACTGGGGAATTGCATAGTGCATAAAGTCACCCCATTGTTTACCCCTTCTTCTTCTTCTTATTGATTCACTCAGTATGAAAATAATTCATTTACAATAAACCTACTTAATCACCATTTGCAGTGTACAGTTTTAAATAGATTATCCTGGCTGGGTACAAAGCTGATGTAAAGAATTGATGGTAACTCTAATCTGGAAAGTCTAGTAGATTTCCTATAAAACAAACTTTTTTTTAGTGATTTTATGTTATTTCCTGTGTTTAGAATATTTGCAGAGATGTAGGAATAAATGTTAGTGGATGAATGGGTAGAAGATTGCGCTTTAATTCCCATGTTTCCTACAGTAATAAAGAAAACAAGATATGCTAAGGAGACAGCAGGGCAAAGAAGGACTATGAAGGGCATGACCTTGGGAAGCAGATTCAGGAGACTAGAAACGCAGTTTCAGAATACTTGTTTGATTGTCAATGAGGGGTTATTGGTTCTATCTCCCACAAGAAGGCAGAGGAAAGAAGAGAGGGGGAAAGACAGAAGCAAGGATGAATGAGTTCATACAGATTGTTAAAGTGAGAAACATATGTGGGTCTTTGTTGGGGAGGCGTCATTGATATGATTTCATCTTTATTACCAGAGAAAGTGACTGGAGTGTCAGTTTCAAGATTCAGTGAGTGCTTGTTTTAGAGACTCTTCCTGTTTTTCTTTTTCTTTTGGGAAGTCTGAAAAAGAAAGTGGCTAGATGGCATCTCTAAAGCATTCATACAGATTCGTTTGTTTGCAAGTTTATTTTATTGCTTGATGGTTTACATTTCCTTCCCTGAACAGCTCTCTTTACACTCCTTTCCTATACTTGTATATGTCTGTTTTACCAGTATTTCAAGTAAATTTTCATGCATTGATAGCCTTTACCCACAAATTCTTCAGTATGACTGCTATGTACTGGGATGGCTTTTCATTGGCTACATTGCCATTGCAAACGTTCTGAAACTCACCCTGGTCCATACCATTTTCTAAAATTACACCTCATTTTCAATTTGGTTGGTCAGTCCAGTAATATCCTGTCTAGCAATTTTACCTCCACCAGGAAAGAATCCAGGTCAAGGGCATTTCATTTACTTGTCTTGTCTTTGGAGCCTGCTTTAATCTTGAACATTTCTAAAGCCTTTATCTTTAATAATATTTGAAAATATCAAATTATACACTAGGTATATTAACCACATGTAATTGTAAGCCCCATGCCCAGCAGTAGTTGGTAAAAATAAAGCAAACTCAATAGTATTTTTACAGACTTTTTTCTCATATTGCTTTGTTTTAGCTTTTTTAGGTGTGTGTGGGGGGGGGAGGGTTATGTCTCACTTGTGTCCTGCTTACATTTTAGGTTTTGCAATTTTCTGTTTTTATGATTTTTCTTGCTGCTGCATGTCTTTTATGATTTTTCCTTTTTTTCTAAATATTATTTTTTGTAAGATTCCAGTTTTTGTCAGTCTTTGTTGCCTATTTATTTCCTAAAGCAAGACAAAGATTCGTGGAGATGGGTGGGTGGGGAGTATCTGGGAGGAATTGGTGCATGAGAAAGAATGATCAGAATACATTATAAGGGAAAAGGTGGTTTTATTTATTTATTTGCAATAAAAAACAAGTGTTCTAAATTTTAAAATGAATACTTGTTAATATGTATTGATTTCCTCTTTTTTATAAATATACAATTTTTATAAATTTTCTGCAAATTTTAAATATGTATTCACTTTATTTTGATCTTCTCTTCCTGCACTACCACCTCTCTCTAACTTTATGTCTTCTATTTTTCTATTAAAATGCCGAGTCCAGTTTGTAAGGTTGTCCACTGGAATATGCTCTAACAATCTGGGATCACTCTATGAAAGAAACATGTCTCTAATTCCACCAATACCAGCCAACTGTCAAGAGGAAATTTGTGAGACATGTCCCCTTTCCTACTGGAACGTGGATTGCTTGATCTTGTTCAAGTCTTGTGTAGGCAACAACAGCTCTTATGAATTCATGAGTGCAACTACCTTGTCATCTCCAACAGATAGTTTCTCTGATCTTCCCTCTCTTCTGGCTTTCACAACTTCCCATTCTCTCTTCTACAACAATCCCTAAGTCGTTGGGGCCAGGATGTGATGTAAATATTCATTTATGACTAAACATTCCACAGATTCTTATTTGTCTGAATTTAATCAGTTGTGATTTCTTTTTCTGTGCAAAGAAACTTCTCTGGTAAAGGTATTAGAGCTGTACCAACTGATGTGCACAGAGGCATGAATATATGAGGCAATTTGATCTATGTGTATTTCCTGACTTATTAAAGTGCTGCTATGCATGCAGATTGGATATGTTTTCAATATGCTTCTGTGGATATGTTTTGTTTCAGTGTTTTAAAGCCACGGCTCCATGTCTACCTGTCCCTTCAGCCTTCCTTAGTGGTACTACCATGAACTTGTCCTCTTTTTGTAGTTTCTGCTTCGTACCCCTTTATTTGTAGCCATTACTATCTGGAAAATCTTCTTGACAACTACACAGATATCTTGTCAGGAGTTCCTGGTGGTTTAGAATCCAGCATTGTTCGTTCTTCTCTCTAACTCGTAGAAATGAAGACTTCAAATTCTCTCAGTTTCTTAACCTCACCCATTATCATGCTGTGTTCTTTGCACAGCCTTCTCTTGTATATGTCCATCTACAAGTGTACCTAGGTACTTAGATATGATTGGTTCACCCGTTGTTACTTTTCACATAGCTTTTAAAACCCTTAATATGTTAATTATGCTGATGATGATGCCGTATTTTATCAGTGGAGACTCTTGAAGTTATTGTCTCTGTCTTTGAGCTGTTTCTCATTTTCTGCCTTTTCTTGTATTCTTCTGCTCCATTTTTGAAACGAATAAATTCTGAAAACAATAATGGATGCGTTCCCAGCAATGAACAGTAAAGATCAAAGTCTAGATGTGAGCTTGCTCAATGCTGTTGTGGAATTTCTGTACTCTGGTACTTCCAGCAGAAGAAGACCTATAAATATCTACATACATGTCTACATACATGCTACTATGTCTTCATTTGTGCAAGTATGTGGTTATATTTAGTTTTTGTGGGCTTGTTGATGCTGCCTCTTATCCCATTCCTGTTTCCCAGGGTTGGGGAGGGGCAGAGGGTGAGATGACATAGGAGGTAATACACAGATTCTGAGAGATTCCAATGCAGAAATGCTTTATTGTAAAAGGGTAAGGCATTTTTATTGGGTTAGGAAAATTAAGCTGCTGCATGAACATTTCTGGTTGGTAGCACGTGTCACTAGGTACCATGCTTTTGGTCCACTGACAGGTTGTCTTGGCCAATTTTGCTTATTCATTGTGAGCTTCCATCTGATGGCTTGTGCTTGCTCTGTTGCCCTGCCTCAGTTACACATATGTTAAAATCCATCAGTTTTTCATCCCTTCTTTCCAAAGTAGAGTTCTAGTTCACAACATGATTGAAATGTTTACTCATTTACCCAATAATATAATATATAAAAAAATAGTTCCATAAATTGTCTTGCCCATGTCATTACAGTAGACACATGAAACAGATGGACATCAGATGTCTTTGAGCTTCTGTCATCACCCCACATTTCTCGATGACTGTAAACACTCAGGATGGCTGTTTGATTGGCATTCATTGTATATACAGAACTCACATGAATTGGGATTAGGCTTATTTGATTCCATTGTCTGCTATATTTTCCTACGAGACTGATGTATCTTTTAAAATATGTAGAATATAAACATATATCAGTGAACATATTTATTTGTAAGTTATGACCTCAAAAATATTGCTCTTTTTTATGCTCCATTATATTCTTGCTACCCCATATGATCCAATTAATTCCAAACACTTTATACCCTAAATGTTATTTTTTGGTAATGTTAAAAAAACAGAGAGATTTATGTTGACTTTCCATTCTTTTTTTAATTAATATTGACAAACAGAATAGATATTTTTGACCTAATTTTTACACTTAATATAGTATTTTCTTTATGTAATCCTTTCCTTCCTTCCTTCCTTCCTTCCTTCCTTCCTTCCTTCCTTCCTCCCTCCCTCCCTCCCTCCCTCCCTCCCTCTCTCTCTTTCTTTCTTTCTTTCTTTCTTCTTTCATTCCTTGCTCTTTCCTTCCTTCCCTCCCCTCCCTTCTATAGCAGCACAGAACATCATCAAATTCATCTTTTTGTATATGTGGAAACAGGTCATTTCTAAAAATTTACAGTTATAAATAATGTCACAATAAATAACCTTGCACAAGTATTTCATGTCTTTATATTTTCAGAGTTAAAGCTTCATAGTAAGTTCCTAGATGTATCATTTCTGTGTTAAATAGTAAAAACACATGCTTTAATTAGTCTCGTTGAATCTTTGAATTTCGTAAAGGTTGTGTCAGATTTTCCTTCCCACTGGTATCAGTAAAATTATGTTTATTCACCATCTATCTAATAGGATTTATTGTGAAGCTTTTGTGCTTTTACTATCTAGTGGCTTATGGATGACCTCTTAGGGCAGGCACCATTAAGCCTCTGTTTGTATAAGGAAAGACCTCTTTCCTAAATATAAGAGGCATTTTTATATCTTTTTGTGGAATATCTAAAATATCTGAAAATTGCTATATGAATACTTTCATTCTCATTCCAGGGAAATGGTAGATAAGAGTCCTGAATGATAAACAGAAATCAGGGTGTCTGCAGGTCTTGGTATGCTCAGGTCGGTGAAGAATTTTTCATTATCGTCTCCTGTTTCTGGTGGTTTCTGCTGGTTCTTGGTTTAAGTTTTTGCTCCTGTCTTTATGCAAGTTTTGTCCTCTGTGTGTCTGAGTGGTCCCCCCTGACCTTTTTCTTTAAAGATACCAGACGACAATTAAAGCCCTAAGTAAGATTCACTTCATGATTTCCAATTTAGAGTTGTTGTTATTTCACTATGTAAGACATTATTTCCATTTTTCAGGAATTAAGACTTGGATATACATTCCTGAGTCCACTATAGATTGGGAAACTCAGATGAAATACAGGAAATGCAAGCAAAACAAACAAACAAACAAAAACACAGAATAGGCTTTATCGTACATCATATGGTCTTAGTATTCCCAAGAAAGGAATGGCAGGAAATGTAACTGGGTCCACCTCCCACTTGTCACTCATGCCACTGTCTGAACAAGATTATTGAGACTCTAAGAGCAGCAGCAGCACAAGACATAGTAATTGTTTATATTTTTTACTGGCTCCATCCTATTTTTAAAATGTGTCTGAAAAAATTACAAGTTTATTAATCAAAGAAACATTCTGGGAGAATGTCTGGATGGTACAGTAAACAGTTTTTAAAAGGAAGAAAAGGCCACTTAAAAATGTTAAACTTCTAATGAGCTTAATTTGTAACCTTGGCAACAGTAACCAAGCTTCTGAGGGCAAAACTTTCTAGAAAGGTGATGATGCTAGCAATCCAGGCTTGATGGCTCAAAGGAAGACATTCAGTGATGATGTCATTAACCCTGAGACTGTGTTTAATGTACCTGGTGCTTATTGCTTGGTTTTATAAGTTGATATTAAACAAATGTGTGCATTTAAATGCCATTGCAAAGCACGTTACCCTTTACTTGAATATTGAATCATACAGTTGGTAAATATCATTGACATCTGTGCTTTCATAATGCCCATTCATCAGAAAAATTTCTCTGGTACTAGTTATGAATTAAATGAAATCTTATTTACCATTGTTGTATGGCAGTTTTCCTGGGGAGACATGAACAGCCTTCTACTAACTCCAGATTGGGAATTGATGACTGTCCAAAGTAACCTTATTGCAGAGTCAAACTAGATAAACCATCGACCTATGGGGGGGTTACTACCAGGAATAAGGGTAAACAGTTCATTGCAGGAGCAGGGACAATCCAAGGTAGGTACATTACCTTGAGCAAGAGTATAGAATATACCATGTGTGGGAACCCCAGAACTCTCTATATGACCTGAAAGCATAGCCACAGGTCAGAGTCTTTTTTCCCTCAGCAATCTCTACTGTTCATACAACACTATGGAGGAATGAATCTTGTGAACATGATAAGCTTCAGGGACTTCCTGAGATTTGTGAGTTGTTTAGTTCCTCAGTCTCAATGGGGTTTCCTTTAGAAGGGAAAAAAAAAAAAACATCTAATTGTTTACCATCCCTCTGCAAAAGAATCTTTTAGTTCCAAGAAAATTCTATACAACTAACATGCAGATATTAGTTTTATATTTTAATAATGGATCCTACAGTCATTTAGGAGAAATTGATAGGTCATAACTTAGAGTTGTTAGGGAATTTAGAACTGGTACTACCCATTTGATTTTGTGGCTTAAATGTATTTTTTTAAATAAATATTCTGCTAGATATTGTTGGGATACATTCAGTATCAGGTAGGTCAATACCTTTGGAAGAAGAACCTATTTTGTTTTAATGGTCTTGCATTAAGAAAAACAATCCTCCATGAAACATTAAGTTAAATGCCTTATTACATTATTAAAGACAGATCATTTACCTTTTCTAGTCATTCCTTTGCTACGCTGACAATCTTAAGTGTTTTCCACAGTTCTTAATGTGACACTGTTTTGAGTCATTGTTTAAGGCCTTGTCTAAACATGTATATACTGCCAGCACTGTGTCTTGACTAATGTTGGCTGCAGCC
Organism: Microtus pennsylvanicus; assembly: GCF_037038515.1. Lineage (NCBI taxonomy): Eukaryota > Metazoa > Chordata > Mammalia > Rodentia > Cricetidae > Microtus > Microtus pennsylvanicus. The sequence goes on from NC_134589.1 coordinate 82,069,155, forward strand.
TGTTGTGGATCCAAGTCAGATGAAAGTGGGAAGAATCTACAGCATCAGAGTGGGTGTGACTTACAAGTTAGGGGCCTTGGCTGGTATTCTTGCTTTGCAGGATCTGTGAAGTTCCTGTAAGCCTTTGCATGGTTGCTGTATGTTACTATATGTTTTTCTTAAGCAGATAAGACATTTATATTATAGAATGAAAAAGTTGGAAGTGTCTCCTGGAAGTGAAGGTTATGAATGTGGCCAAGATTCAAAGGCAGCTAGCAAAGGGATGTATAGAATGTGAGAAGCCTACAGAATATGTTCATTCAGTTTTTCTCATTTCCATTCTATTCATCTCTTCTATAAGATTTCTGTACTTAATCTTTTTCTCTAAAACCTAACTTGTATGACAAGCTTGAGTATTAATTTTTGAGGCAACTATTAAGAATGGCCATTGATTCTTATTTAAAAAACCCCAAGAGAAAGTCCATTTACTCCAGTTCATTGTAAAACAGGTTCTTCTCTTATCTAAGCCTTTGAAGTGAGAGACAAGAAGCTGCTTCTTCTCACAGCTCTGGCCTTATAACTATGTATCAGGGCAGGCAGTTCTTGGAGAAAAGATGCAGGGAGGCTATAGGGGAGTGTCTTCCAAATATCTATACAGGGAGAGAGAACTTGGAGTTTGCAAGGGGTTTTGAAAAAAGTTCAGTTTACTGTAAGAGGTAATTGGTTATAAATGGAGGATATAAAAGCAGCAAGTAGGGTTTAAAAACTTACTTTAATAAAATAGTTTTTTTTTAAAAAAAAAAAAGCAGAAGAGGGTTCTTGAGTTTTCTTTTTTGTCTGTTCCAGTTCAGAAAGGAAATCAGGGAGTATACAGATGTAGAAATAAATTGCCCTTCAGATTGTATGAAATCAGGCGAAACACAATTCCCCTCTCTCTCCCCATGACCCTTCAACCCACTCTTCAGTCCACTCCTAACGGTAAGGCTTCCCATGGGAATCAACAAAGCCTGGCATATTAAGTTGAGGCAGGACCAAGAACCTCCCCCACTGCATCAAGGCTGAGTAAGGCATCCTATCACAGGGAATGGGCTCCAAAAAAACAGCTCATGCACCAGGGATAGATCCTCATCCCACTGCCAGAGGCCGCTCAAACAGACCAAGCCACACAACTGTTGCTCACATGTGGAGGACCTATTTAAGGAGTTTTACCTAGGGTCATTTTGTAGATTCCTGGGAATTTTCTGAGCAGCAGGTTTCTCCCTAACCCTATAATGACTCCCTCAATCAAGATCTCTCTCTCTTCCACTGCTCTCCCACTCTGTCCATCCTTCAAATCAACCATCCCGTTCTTTCATCTTCTCATCCCCTCCCAGTTTACCCAGGAGAGCTCACCTATTTCCCCTTCCCCAGTCAAACCATGAGCTGTGGACTATAACCTGGTTATCCTTCGCTTTATATCTAGTATGCTGTGAGTACATACTATATCTGTCTTTCTGAGTCTTGGTTACCTCACTCGGAATGATTTTTCTAGTTCCTTACATTTGCCTGCAAATTTCATGATGCCATTGCACAGAAGGCCATTTCCAATATAACACCAGTAGCACCGACACTGAGAGTAACAATCACTGAATGGGGCTTCATGATATTGAAAAGCTCCTGTAAGCCAAAGGGTATAGTAAATATGAGAAAAAATACAGCCTACACAATGTGAAATGATCTTCACCAAACCCACATCAGGCAGAGGGCTTATCTCCAAAATATGTAAAGAACTCAAGAAACTTGACATTGAAACACCAAATAACCCAATTAAAACTGGGTTATTATCTAATTATCTAAATAGAGAATTCTCAATGGAAGAATCTCAAATGGCGGAAAGACATTTAAGGAATTGATGAGCATCCTTAGTCATCAGGGAAGTTCAAATCAAAACAACTTCGAGATACCATCTTACACCTGTCAGAATGACTAAGTTCAAAACCACTGATAATAAGCCTATGGTGGTGCATGCCTTTAATCCCATCCCAACACTCGGGAGGTAGAAGGAGGTGAATCTCTGTGAGTTTAGGGCCAGCTTGGTCTACAAGAGCTAGTTCCAGGACAAGCACCAAAGCTACACAGAGAAACCCTGTCTCGAAAAACAAAACCAAAAAAAAAAAAAAAAAAAAAAACCCCAAAACAGAACAAGACAAAAAAACACTGATGACAGCGTATGTTGGAGAGAATGTGGAATAAAGGGGAACACTCCTCCACTGCTGGTGAAAGTGCAAACTTGTATAGCCACTTTGGAAATTGGTATGGTAATTTCTCAGAAAATTGAGAATCAATCTACCTTAAGACCCAGCATTACTATCTTGGGCTTATACTCAAAGGATGTTAAATTATTCCACAAAGACCCTTGCTCAACTATGTTTATAGCAGCATTATTCATAATAACCAGAACCTGTAAATAACTTAGGTGCCCCTCAGCTAAAGAATGGATTAAGAAAATGTGGTACATTTACACAAAGGAGAATTCTCAGCTCCTAATGTTTCTTCTATTTTAAATAATTTTTATTGAGCTATATATTTTTCTCCACTCCCATTCCTTCTTCTCCCTTCCCCTTCAACTCTCTCCCATGACCCCCATGCTCCCAATTTACTCAGGAGATTTTTGTCTTTTTCAACTTCCCACGTAGGTTAGATCCATGTATGTCTATCTTATGGTCCTCATTGTTGTTTAGGTTCTCTGGGATTGTGATTTGTAGGCTGGTTTTCTTTGCTTTATGTTTAAAAGCCACTTATGAGTGACTACATAGTATATTTGTCTTTCTGGGTCACTAAATATGTTTTCTAGATCCATCCATTTGCCCACAAATTTTAAGATGTCATTTTTTTTCTGTATAGTACTCAATTGTGCAAATGTACCACATTTTCCTTATATCCATTCTTTGGTTGAAGGAAATATTAGTTTTTTCCAGGTTCTGGCTATGACAAATAATCCTGTTATGAACATAGTTAAGCACATATCCTTGTGGTATGATTGAGAATCATTTGGGTATATACCCAAAAGTGGTATTGCTGGGTCTTGAGGTAGCTTGTTTCCTAATTTTCTGAAAAATCACCATACTGATATCTAAAGTGGCTGTACCAGTTTACAGTCTCACCAGCATTGAAGGAATATTCCCTTTACCCCAATCCTCTCCAACATAAGTTGTCATCAGTGTTTTTTTTTTTTCTTACAGGTGTAAGATATATTCTCAATGTTGTTTTGAACTGTATTTCTCTGATGCCTAGGCATGTTGGGCATTTCCTTAAGTGCCTTTTAGCCATTTTTGATTTATCTGTTGAGAGTTCTCTGTTCAGGTCTGTACCCCATTTTTATTGGATTGTTTGTTCTTTTGATGAAGGGAGGAAGGACCCTTGAACACATTGACACAAGAGACTACTTCCTAAATATAACCCCAGTAGCACAGACACTGAGAGAAACAATGAATAAATGGGACCTCCTGAAACTGAGAAGCTTCTATAAAGCAAAGGACATGGTTAACAAGACCAAACGGCAGCCCACAGAATTGGAAAGGATCTTCAACAACCCCTCATCAGCTAGAGGGCTGATCTTTTAAGATTTCCTAAGGAAAGACTTCCATTGTTAACAGTTAGACGGCATTTTTGTTTACACATTGCCCAATTCCTAGTATAGTTTATGTAATTTTTAACATTTTGTGTTCTATTTATACTGTACCCCATGTTATTTTGTGCAAAGCTTGATATTTATCCTGGTGGAGTTCATGACAGCATGACTTTGCTGAATGATGATCCTATACTCCAATAGAGCCGTTATCCCTTCATCTTTATTTCAGTTGCAAACAAGATTACATGCAGCTGGTTGTGATGAGGTTTGAAATCATGATATCAAATGGAGGTTATTGATCATATAGTAGAGTCATACTGATTTGCAGTATCAAATGGCGTATAAATTTGCATATCATACACAATTTAATGAGCTATTATCACTACAATATACAATAGCACCTATATTAGGGTACTCTAGAATCACAGAATTTATTGTATGAATTTCTCTATGTAATAGAAAGTGGTTTATTAGAATAAATGTCAGTCTATGGTCCAGATAATCCCACAATGGCTGCCTATGAATGGAAGGTCTAAGAATCCTGTAATTGTTCAGTTCATAAGTCTGGATGTCTCAGGAGGTCTTCAGTATACCCTGAATTCCAGAAGAAGTAGGCTCTAATGTCAGTGAAGAAAAGGACTTGTTAACAAGAACAGATACAAGCAAGCAGAGAGCCTTCCTTCCTCCGTGTCTTTTATATAGGCTTCTAGCAAAAGGTTTGGGTCATATTAGAGTGGGTCTTCCCATGGACTAAAGATCTGGATTAAAGGCATCTTTCCCACCTCAAACATCTGAATTAGATATGGATTTTCCCATTTCATATTATCCAAAACTCCATCACAGGTGTGCCCCTCCATTTTTGGGTTTAATTAATTCTAGACATAGTCAAGTTGACAACCAAGAAGAACCATGACAGTATTTAAAAAGGAGCCCGCCAACTGCTTCAATTTCTGCATAAGAAACTTCCTTTTCTTATGAATGAGGAAGTGCCAGGTGGGATGAATTGCTACAATTCTGGCCCTGGGGTGGTCTTATCTGAAGGACCATTTGAAGTGTGTGGATTTTTCTTTTTCTGCAATAGAAAGAATATGTGAATATGTGAAGCCATAGAAGACAGCTTGACTGAAGAGGCAATTTCTTCTGTCCGTAGCATCAAATGTATATCAAGTGTCAGGTGGTGCCTTTAAGGTACCAGTCAGCGTGTGCATCAAGCCTGCTGAAAGTCACACCGATTAGAGGAATTGCATTGCTTTGATTCTAATGGAGCTCCAATGATTGTAGCTTCTGAAACATATGCAAGCTATTTCAACATATGCATCAAACCTACATTCTTTTTCTTCTTTTAAATCACAGATCCCATTTTTTCTCCTCATGTAACCAATCTTTTTAATCCCAGTACCATACTTCAGTAAGGCTGCCTCTTGTCACAGAGGCAGATATGTGATACACTCTTAACCAGAGAATTCAGTCATCCACTGAGCAGTATTGTCAGGGAAAGACCAAGTTAATAAAAATAGGTTTTTCTTCCCAATAAATATAAATAACGAACAGAATGCTAAAAGTTTATATAGCTTTTACGTATTCATTTTTATTTCTGGGTGGATCTTCTAGACTGTTGTACTTGCCATTTTACCCAAAGTTCAGTTATTTGACTTTTCTCTTTAAATGTGCATGCTACTTAGCTTAGTTTATTTTCCTCTACTATAAGATTATGTCAACATTTAGGGAAGTGATAAACAATGGGATTTTATTTGACTCCTGGTTCTGGAGTGTGGAAAATACAAGAGCATGACATTTGCATTTAGTAACGACCTTCGCCTTGCATCTTACCCAAACCAGATGATAGGCAGGCATATGCAAAATAAAGAGAAAACAAAGGCCAAATTTATCTTTTTTTAAAAAAAAAAATCAAGAACCCGTTTCTGAGATAAAAGCTTTAATCCTCTCATGAGGACAGGTTCATGGCCTGATCATCTCTTAAAGGCTTCACTTCCTAATAGCATTATAATTACAGTTAATTTTCAGTATGTATTTTGGAAAGGACATTGAAACCTAGTACTGCTTCAACCATTGCCAGGAAATTAGATTTTTATATAAGTAGGTCTGCGCTCATTTTTATTATCTTCAAATAGCTAAAACTAATATACGCTAGAATTTCTAAAAATGAAATTTATACATTATAAATGAAAGAAAATGCAACATCCAGATGGCCTGAGCGATTCCTCCATACATATAATTTTAAGCCCCATGATTTTTTTTCTTGTCTCTGTTATACAAGAAAGACAAAATACCAATTTCGCTGTTCCTGTGATTTCTTCCTAGAGCCTATTTCCACAAGACCTTTGTATATCCACTGTCAGTCTAAGTCATCATGTTGCTGTGTAAAAGCACCTAAAGTCTTCATGTTTTTGAAAACCAATATTCATCTCATAATTCTTTTGGTATAGAATATTGGCAGAGATTTCTGTTTTGAGATCTCTCAATGATACTGCTGAAATTTCAGTGATGTCTCCGATGTCATCTGATGGCTCATATGGGACTATGTTGCCATTAAGGTGAACGTTTGAAGAATTCACCATTTCATCAAATGCCATTTAGTCTCAGTTGCTTAGTGTCTATTCTGTGGAACCATTTTTTCACATCTTTTAAGAATTGCCTCTGTGTGAGACTCCATCACATTTGGAAAACAACAGAATCAGAGGGAGGGAGGGAGATAGGGTGAGAAGAATATGGTGTAGGTCTTTTACTAACCTACTTCCCCAACGAGGGCCTGCCCCCTGGCTAATAACTCATTCAGCTATGCATTCTTCAAGGGATAAATTCAGCAATGAGATCCGTGGCATCAAAACTCAATCACCTTTCACCAACTACAAACTAAAATGGTAACACGTAAGGCTTCAACCCATTGTATATCCAAACCATGATATTTTGCCTTGGCATTCACTAGCTCATTATTTCTTTGTAGTGAAAACTGCATATTGTAGTAGGCATTCTTTTGGACCACCATCCAGCTTCCAAATCATGACATGGAGATTTATTATTAGTTATGAATGTTCATTTAACCTTGGCTTATGCTTGCCCTACTAGCTCCTATAAATTACTTTAACCTGTTTCTTTTCATTCATGTTTTTCTTTAGAGCTTCTTACCTTTCTTTCATTCTGTATATCCTACTCTGAGTTTGTCTTTCTGGCAGCTGCTTGGTTGGCCCTGAAGGTTTCCCTCTCGTTTTCCGTTGTTCTCTTCTTTTCCCTCTTACTTATTCTCTCAGCCTGCTGCCCCACCTATCCCCCTACTGCCTAGCTATTGGCCAATCAGCTCCTTATTAGACCAATCAGGTGTCTCGGGTAGGCAATGTAAAACAGCAACACAGCTTTACAAAATTCAAGAAATGTAGACTAAGGAAATGCAACATGTCTTTGCCTAGTTAAAAAAAAAAGCAACCTAAACGAATGCTGCAACCTTTACATAGTTAAAGTAATATTCTATGACATAAATAATTGTAATACATCTTTACATAGCTAAATATTGCACAGCAGCATAGTGTCCATACCAAAGAGTTCTTACAATCCCAATATATACTGCTATTCTTAAAATACCAATTCCAAAGAATTATCTGAGCTGCTTTGCTATGAACTCTGTAAAATTCAAACAAGCGTAGTATACTTTCACATACTATGGTACAGGGTTTATTCTAGTTACATTTTTGTTGCTCTCATTTGACCAATAACAATTTTAAAAAGTTTATTTCGAATTATGGTTCTAGAGGGATAGAGTTTATCATGGTGGGGGAAGCTATTGTATGCCAGAAGGAGCAGGAAGCTGGCCAATCACATTTCTTTTACACACAAAATCAGAGAAAGAACAGGAATTAAGGTAAGGCTGGAACCCTTCAAAACCAAACCCAGCAATATACTTCCTCAAGCAAGGGTGTTACAAAATAGTGACAATGGTTGAATACATAAAACTCTAAGGTACATTTGTTATTCAAACAACACATAGGGTAAAGCATATTTCAGAAGCAAGACACAAGAGTTTAAAACAGAGGAATGAGAACGAAGCAAATCCAGAATCCTGCATGGCCTTTTGAAAGCTCAAACCCATCATCTCACCCTTCTAAACAGTTCCACTCCCTGGAGACTAAGCATTCAGATATATAAGCCTATGGGGGCCATCCTTGTTCAACTATGACAACATGGATGGCATTAACTCAAGAAGTACTTGGGCTTTTTGAAAACTTCTGTAAGAGCAATTGAGTTTCTTGATATGTGACTTTAGGATGCCTGGTATGAGCATGATGTCCTAGAAAGCTCTGCATTGAGCATCCCACAATCATGACACGGAAAAATATATATGAGTTTATGAGCGACTATAAAATGAATTACCACGGGTCCAATGCCCAACATAGTCCTATTTCTACCTGAACTTCATGAGGACAGTCTTTATTTCACACTGCTGTTAACTGTTAATATTTGAATAGCTATCCATACTCAGCAAGCTCTTCGTACAGTATAGCAAAATTTCATTCTCTAGCAAACCTATCTCTACTCCTTCTAAGTACTTCTAAGGGCATCTCAGTCATGTGTTCACGTACCTTTACATTAACAACCTCTTTTTATATGAATTTCCAATCAGCTTTTTCCACTGATGAAATTATATATATTTCATATATTATATATATGAAACAATGTAAAGAAACAAAGATAATTTGGGAACTCACAGTTTCAGACATTTTAATTCAGGGTCACTTTCTCGAATATTTATAGGACATGGTGAAGCTTATAGTGGGACATAGGCGATACAAAAGTGCTGTTTTCTTGATGGTAGGAAAGTGAAGAAAGAGACAAGAATAAGCCAGAGACAAAACACATCCTTCAAAGATCTATTGCTTCCACAAGGTTCCACCTTCTATAATCCACTCCATTATTAATTTATCCGATAATGAATCCATTGATGAGATTAACATCCTTATGGTCAAATCCCTTCTATTAAGAAGTTCTACCAACTCATGTACAATTTCTAGTGCACAGGGGTATTTGAGCTATTTTACATCTAAATCATAGCATGAATATCTCATGTTTGAGTGGTCATGATACAGTGTGAATTAGACCCGCGGAGAGAAAATTGTTGTTGGTCTATACTGTTCAATTTTATAGGGATCTCGGTGAAAGTCAATTTTTAAAGATGTGAATACAATTAACTTCTATTAGGATGTCAGTGGCTCTAGAACTCACATAATTGCCAAGTAGTTTTCTATGCACAACCTACTTTAAAAACTCTCTTTGGTACTTTTGTTAGAACATTGCTTTAATATCTTAGCTTTCAGTTACTTTAAAAATTTACTCTTAACTATCTCACTGCAGAAAATCAATTGTGTGCACATATGGTCTCAGAGTAAGCATCCACTTTGATTTGCATAAATATAAGAATTTCACATGTGAGCATTTTTATGTCTAAATGCTGGCATTATTGTCATAAGTGGTGCACCAGTACAGAGATAAGTAATTTACATGTGCTGCCTTCTCATGATGACAGATAGAATGGGGATTTTAAAATTTGGATCAATATTCAGCAGTGCCATACATAGAATACAGATATGATAATGACTGAGATGTTTGAGAAAGAGGCATTCTGATTAACTAAGTGGCTTAGTTAAAAAAAGACCAGAGAAGAGGGGGGTGGTCATAGATCAGAGTATTTATACATCATGTATTTAGCCCTAGGTTCAGAAGAAGAAGCTTAAAGTTAGAGTCATCTAAAACATGTAGTAAATGTCTTCTATTATATCGGTAATGTTCACATTTTTGCAATATAATCTATAAAGAAAGGCTATTGCAGGAGAATAGCTTGCATATGTATTGTTATTAGCATTCTTGTTCAGGCACACTTGTATTTATCTACTCATTCAGGAAGCAGTTGTGAAATCTACATTTTGTGTCTGATGTACTGGCTGCTTGTAGAGATGAATAATACATGGTCCTTGCACTTTAGGAATTCAGTTTATTTAGCAAAAGCAGATGTAAATAAATATTTATAATGTTTTATACAGAATAGCGATAATGGAAGGACATGGATTATTTAGAAGTTATTTGAAACATTTTTTAGTTATATATATATATATATATATATATATATATATTAAAGAAGAAAATTAAGTATTGCCTCCATAACTTAAAAGTCAGGTCATCAAACACCAAGATTGCTAAGGAAATAATTATAGATTAAATTATACTGTATTTGCTCTTATTGAAGCAAGTATATGTGTCTATATCTACTACCAAGTTCATTTGTTAGTTATTTTTACCTAGCAAATCCACCCCAAACATTTAATTATAAGCAACAAAAGATGTTTTATCTCATAGATTTTGCTGGTTGAGAATTGAGATAGCTTAGCAGGGAACAGAAATCAGGTGACTTTCTGGGTACTGCAGTAGAGGTAACTATTGAGGTGGCAACATTTAAAGCCTGCAGTGCAGGGGAATCTGCCTCTCCATTCACTGTGTGACTGCTGGAAGGATTTAGGTCTCTGCTGTGCCTACACAAGGACAGAATGCAGCCTTAACGAGCGGCCTCAAAGCAAGTGAACAAAGAGACACACAACTGACAACTGATAAATCTCAATTAAACAACAACTGTTTAATCTCAGAAGTTGTGATACCCCAGCTTTTCTGAAGCCTGCTCCTTACAGGGGAGAACATACTGGCTGGCATTATTCCAACAATAAGTCATCAATAACAAGAAGTGGGAGAAATATGGGCATTTCCAAATCTACCCGTTACAGAAAAATTGCATCAATCTTTGTGTTAACTGTTTTTATTGCAGCTTATATTAATGTATTTCTATGATGAATAGTGAAGAATAAAGATAGGGAAGATGTCTTAGACACAATGCCTGAATGGCGTATTTCCCCTAAAAAAGGGGGGGGGGGTGACATAAGCAAGTGTTCAGGAGAACATGAATGGGAACTAACAGGGAACTAACAGGAAAGACGTGCCGAGTTTCATGCCTCAGAGTAGAAGATTAAGGGCTGATTTGGACTCAGAACTACTAGAACAGAGAAGGATGAACAAGGGTGCGGTGGAGCCTCATATATAGTACAAAATCCAGTGTTTGTTACTGAGGAGATGTATACAATACTGAAACACTGGGCTGTCTATTGTAAGAGGTAACTTAAAGACATACATGGAAGAGTATTTGTAGTTAGCTTGATCCTACTATATATGTAATGTTTGTGAAACTCCTACTTAATAGAAAGTCCCTCTTAATAGGCAATAATAATTAAGTCGGCCACACATACGTGTTGTTTGTGGATCAGTGGATGGATTCCTGAAAAAGCCCATCGTTTAAAATCAGTTGTTTAATATTTATAAAATTCAGTGACATAAAAAGCCACCGTCTCATAAATTTCTGTGGCCTATTGTTTTCTCAAAAATATGTTCTTAAAAATGATACAGTGTAACAGTAAGAAATGTTAAGGGCACAGAGGCAGAACATACATTTAAGCTGTTACACTTAGCCCCTAATCACGAGGAGTTAATCTCTAGCTGCTTTGAGATGAGAATTCTTGTTATAGAATCTTCACTGGGATCAGGAAGGTTCAATCTTTGCAAGTCTTTGATGTTATAAGCACTATCTTATATTGTTCTGGCGGTGTTTCATTTAGAGAGCTAGAAGATACCAGGCAGATACGCCTCGTTTAAAAACCGCCTTGGAGGGCTTCAAGATAGCTCAGCAGGTAAAAGTGCCTGTGGTAACGTAAGCCTGATGACGCAAGTTCAAGCCCTGTAATCCTCCAGAGAAGGAGAAAACTGACTCCCAAATGCAGTCTTCTGCTCTCCACCTGTGTCACTTGTGCGGTGGGGCACATACAGCACAACAATTATGATAATTTTAAAATGCCCTGGATACCCTTCTTGATGATTTTTCTCTTGGTTTCTTTACCAACTCCAAATACCAAGGGAATGTAAATTTGCATACATGTATAAGTATGCACACAGAGACAACACATGATTTCATGTGTTCACATATGTGCACTGAAGGAAATACAATTCCATGAAATATAATCTCAGAATATCTAAGCAAAGCATTGCTGACAAGGTGGACTCTAGCCTGTGAAACGCCTTGCGTTTTTCTGTGAGTACAGTCACATCACCTTCAAGTGGATGCCCTGGAGTGCTTCTCACTGTATTTCTAGCAATTTCTAGTGTGTGATATTAAAACTTGTGGCAAGTGGTTTAAATATTAATCCAAAAGTTAAAATGTTCCCATTTAAATTTTTAATGCTTTCATCATATAACAAGTTTACTTTGTTTTGAGGGCATAAAAAATAAGATAACATTTCTTTCTTTAAATTTATGTTACCTGGTATAGTGCCTCCTTTACAATCAAGAATATATTATTCTCTGAGCTGTACGATTCTTGCAATCATAAAATGATGTAGAAATGCTAGAGATATGCTCTAGCCAAGTGGTCAGCCATTGCATCCCTGATATGAAAATCTATAGTATAAAATCTACAGATTCACTGCTTGCCACTAATCTGCTGCTCAGAGGAGAGAGGAAGATGAGAAGGACATCTCTTACTTTCTCTAGGATTGCTAGTTGATGCAAACCTGAATCTCGCAGTAACAGCTCAATGACTAGTTTGTATATATCTTTCAATGTTATTTACATAGTCCCAAGAAAATTACCTACAGTCACTCATTCTTGCTGAGACATTCCTTTTGATGTTCCTCTATTGCAGTGGTTTTCAACCTTCCTAATGCTACGGCCTTTAATACAGTTCCCCATGTTGTATTGTCCTCCAGTCTTAAAATTATTTTCATTGCTACTTCATAACTGTAATTTTGCTACTGCTATGAATTGTAATGTAACTATCTGATATGCAAAATATGTGATATACGACCCCCCAAAAAGCCATGCCCCATTGGTTAAGAAATGCTATGCCATAGTATGAGATGAATCATATCATGCCTAACATGAGAAAAAGAAAGGGTAAGGGGACATGTGAGCATTTCAATGCCTGCCCCCACCCCAATTATTCTACCAGGGCCCTAGTTCATCACATGAAGCCACTTACTTTGTCTAATCTGGTCTGGGAAGGTCCTCACAAGCACACTGTATGATGGTCCTTTAGCTTCTACATGATTCTAATTCCAATCGAATTGAGAAGGAAAACTCACTATCCCACTACATTTATAGAAATATTTGACAATACTTCATAGAATTCCCATTACAAAAATTTCATTAGTAAAACTTATTAAATAACCAAACACAAAGTAAAAGATATTCTTACTAGAGGTCCAAAGGAATTGTTTACATGAAGTCACTTTTTTTTTCCCCTAGGAAAAGTGTCTGAAGTATTGGTTTATAAACACCAATAGACATAGATGTTAACAACATGGCCAGTCCTTCAGGTCAGTGGAAGAGCAGGTGAGGCTGTTACAAACTATAGCACGCATGTCTCTGTCTTCTGCAACTGGTAGATGATGAACTGTTTCTAGGGGAAAAGAATCCAACACAGAAATTAAAAGCTTCAGTTCAGCACTCCGAAGAAAGTTGTCACCATAAATGTTTTAACTTATGGGCTACGTTTTCAAAGATAACTCTATTTTTGTCAAATTAAAAGTATGTTTCTATGAAAATTAGAAGTAGTTGGATAGAGTTAGAGGGGAGTTCATAGTTTTGAGCGATGAGGTGAGATCTCTTTTATGGTTAACTGTGATTACTAGCCTTGCATTCCAACTGTCTTAAGCCACATCATCATGTCCATGTTTTATTTTTTGTTTTAAGATACATCTATTAATCATGTATAAAATTTTGCTTCCCACCAATGTTTCTTTTCCTTTTGCCTCTGAACTATAGCCTTTCTGGGTATTGTGTAAGAAAAGATTGAAGCAATTCTTTAAGAAATACTGCTCAAAGCCTAGATAAGACTAGTTTTGTTACTTAACATACATATATAGGGGTTAATGAGTAAAACCAAATTTTGAAGAAAATATAAATGATTTCTAAGCAAATTAGTTACCTACAAGACTTATGATTTTAATTGCATTCATCCTTATTTTTTTCATCTAACAATATTTATTTAGGTAATATATTCCAAACACCATTCTAGATCTACTTAAACAAATATAGAACTTTCTGAAGAAAACAGATCTGGAGTCTAGTAAAACATAGAGTGGAATGGATAAGAGAGATGGTAAACAAATTATCTACTAATAATAGAAAAAAGGCATGGAAGGAAACATATGGCCTTAAAGGCACATTATTGAGTCTTAACTTATTGGTGACAATAAGATTTTCCTGAAGAACTGACAATGAGACAGATAATTAAAAGGAGGATAGACTAAAGTGGGAAGTGACAGGAGTCTAGTCTAAAAGACCTATGGCAAGAACTTCAGTTAAGACAGAGCAAAAGAGGTGGTACAAAAGCTAGTATGGCCGGGCGGTGGTGGCACACGCCTTTAATCCCAGCACTTGGGAGGCAGAGGCAGGCGGATCTTTCTGAGTTCGAGACCAGCCTGGTCTACAAGAGCTAGTTCCAAGACAGGCTCCAAAACCACAGAGAAACCCTGTCTCGAAAATCAAAAAACAAAACAAAAAAACAAAACAAAACAAAAAGCTAGTGTGATCTAAATAAACAAAGCTGGTGAGAGACCCTGTGGTTGAAAATCAGACAAAAGAAAACACCCTCACAACTATCCAGAAACAAGGGAACACATAGAATTTTGCTAGATGAGGTTAGCCTTGCAATGAAGTGGAAAACAGTTCAGGGAAATCAGATAAAAACAATCACATGGAAGGGAATGAGAATCCAGGAAGATTGTAGCGTTTCTACAAGGATGGATGGGTCCGAGCAACAGCACTAAATGCTGTCGAGGCAGAAACGGGGAGACCGAAATAAAAATGGAAACCTGGAAATCTGTGTTTCCAGAAATAGTTTGGTCCTCAGGCAGCAGACGAAGTAGAATGAATTAAGAATAAAAGCAAAGTATCAATAATCTTGACAGAAAATATAAATAGTTCTCACTAGAGGTTGGTTGAAACAGAAAACATTTAGTGGGTATTTACTGATATAACTTGACTGGCTCTTACAAGGAACAATTTATAATTATTTTTAGTGTGTTTGGAATGATATATCAAAAACAACCACATACAGAGTGGCTAAGAAGCAAGTGGACTTTTTCTTGTGGTTGCAGTATTTGGGAAAACTGAGATTAAGGTGTGTGTACATTATGTCTCATCATCCTCTTTCCTTGATGGTGATTTATAGCTGATGTGGTGCAAGGGGCAAACAGACTTATTAGCAACCTTGTATAAGAGCCCTACAATAATCATATTAGTCTGGCCTCGTTACCCCATCACGTCTTGATGCTACTGCAATGTGTACTAAGTTTCAACATGCAAATTTAGGGGATAACAGGAAACACACTTTTAACCAAAAACAAAGAAGCGATTCCTCTCCTAGACAAATGCACTCAACTGATGCTTACCATGAAATGTGGCAGGGAGGGTGGGTGTCATGAGGGACAACCATTTAATGGGTACAGAAAGAATTCTTTGAGATGCAGAAATTAGAATGGAATAGTGGAAGCACTATTGTGTGTAAATTCCAGAGTGTATTAATATATTATGTGAATTTCATGTCAATAAAAATGCATTGTAAAGCAAGGGTGAAGATACAGCACACAAACAGAGACTGAATATGAAAGAAAGTAAAAGGATCTCATAATAAAATATTCTTGGGAAAGCAGGAGAGAATGGTGGGAGGGATTTGAAGGAGGGTCATTTATAAAAAGAGAAGCTTGTATTCTAATGGGAGAGAGAGAGGCAGAGAGAGAGAGAGAGAGAGAGAGAGAGAGAGAGAGAGAGAGAGAGCGAGAGAGAGCAGATGAAGGTTTGTCTAGGTGGAGAGTTTGGAGGACTTGGGGTGGATGCAACCACAATCAGAATATACTATACAGAAAAGCATTTTTTTTTTATGTGAGTTAAAAAAGGAGCATTGTCCACAGTAAAGGAGCAACTACTGGGTAAATCACAATGTGGTTCCTATTCAAAGTCTATGATGGTTTTGATTAGTAAACTTTAGAAAGCCATTTTAAAGCAAGTGTCAATGCCACAGTGGTTTTGTTCAGCACAGTTCTCTACAAAGGCACAATCTATCACACTATTGATAGTACAGAGGATTAGAAGACACAGACATTTGTAAGGGACTCACCCTGGATAGGAAATTCTCTACACTCAACTCCAACATCGGGCTTTGGCAAGAGTTAAATGAGTAAATCCCATGATCACTTGATGATCAAGTCTGACTGATGGAAATGCTTCATTATTATTTGCTGTCATTTATGTCATTTGCAGCTTGGGGAGAAAGAAAAAAAACATTGTCTAACCAGAAAGTGACAATCATTTGAAGAAAAATACCAGATAGTGATGATTAGTTTGACTTTGAAATTTGATAAGGATGACCTTAATCCAGGTGTAATGCTAGAACCTTGTAGGGTATGGTGGAGCTTCTCGTGTATATCTCAGAAAAAAAAATTACTAGTTCTCCATGAAAGTTTTCTGCACCAAGAAAGCACATCAAGAATTGTTTATAATACCTTAAGTGCAGTTAAAAACTATTTTTGCTAAATTCTGCATTTAAACAACCTTGATGGCTCATCAGTGGAATATTACAAATTTGGACTGATAACCAAGATGAATTAAAAAGAATTTAACCTTTAATGTCATTTTGTTTCTTACAGAAGGTTTAGGAATCAGACATAACAGAATACAAATTTCTTATCATAACTGATCTAACTGGGAACTTTCCTGTATTCATAAAGAAGTTTATATATGTATACAGATTCTCCCATGCATTCAGTAAAGTAGATTTTGTAAACAGATATAGAAAATCTTAAATTTTATAAGTAAATATGATTAAAATATTCATTGTACCTTTGCCCAAATATATACTCAGTTGTTTGAATAAATGTGACAAGCCTTAATTCCTAACCTAGTAATCCATACAAGGTATATGATTTGTAAAAATGAACTATGCATGAAGTTCTATGGAATGACTCACTGGTTTCCATGTACATAAAAACTCCTAGGAAAACAGGTACCATCAGGAAGTCATGAGAGGAAGAGGCTTTCATGATAAGCAGGGCCGCTGGATAGTGCTGATCTTTTGCAATATAAGCAATGTACAGTTGATACCATTGTGGGTCGTTCATTTTTTTCTTCACTGTATTAAAAACCAAATTTTATTTTGATACTACATAAGTATTATTAGTATTGTATCAGAATAATATATACTCCTTAGTTCATGTATTTCTTGGTTCATTTTATTGTCTACATTTTTTATTTTTCTATTGCAATTATGTGCTTGTACATTTATATTCTCATTCTAACTTTGAATCTTTAGACTCTATAATATCTGATATGGATAGTAGATATTTAATAAATACTGCTTTGTGATATGATCCATCATAATACACTATGAGATCATAGGCTTTGGGATACAATAGATATGGATTAATTTTTTAAAAATTTCTTACTGATTACAATATACACATTACTCGGCCTTAGTGACTTTTAAATAAAATTATAATAACAAAGTTTTTACTTCAGAGAACGTTGGAGTATTTACATGAGATGATTTCTAAAGAGCTTGCTCCTGAGGGAGTTACCCAGGATGAGTTTGGCAAAATGAAGACATCTTTGCTCTGTAAAATGTCATGTCTTTCTTGCTAATGTTCTAAGCCTTTTAAAAATATTTAATTTTCTCAGAATGCTTTAAAAAAAGCAATGAAACCCAAAAACATATTAAGAGAGGGTGTATTAAGCCCCTGCTTTCCGCAGAAAGTAAGGAATTGTCTAAGGAAAATAAACTTTAAGGAGACACTTTTATCCCTTGTGCATACAGTAAGCACAAAAATATGATATGCTACTTTGTACACAAAGGAGAACTGAACAAAAGCATTCAGTGTCATTTGAAAGACCCTTGCTCAAACCTGCACATAGAATAATATATAATCCAATTATAGAGAGGTAAGTCTTCACGACTACAAGTCTAAAGGAATTATAGTCTTATTATTACAGCTTAGTATTATGAACTGTGGATTCTTCATGTTGGAAGGTGACAGAGACTGACATCCAGGAGACTATTGTCCTTGTTCTTAAAAGTGGGTGTTGGCTGATCTTTGTTGCATTTTATTAAAAAAAAAAAGAAATTCAAGATAGGTTCCATAATTTAAGCTTTAGCCACCAGCTAAGCAGCCTTTTCTTTTCGGTGAAGAATTAAATCATGAATTCAGATTAATAGCCTTTTTATAATGTTGTCGCTGGCTGCCCAGTGGGCTAATTACAAAACCACAAGCAGTGAGAAAGATAAGGAAATGCAACTCCTTGTGTTTGGAAGGTTGACATTTGGCATGCAGTTCCAATGTGCGTATTAACACAGTAACTGTCTTTAATATCCTTTTCCAAAGGGTTCTATATTATGTCTGACTTGAATATATCATTCCATATACAGTACACTAAGCAAACAGCTGTTCACCTATGCATAATTAAACATATTTCATGAGGCGATTTTGATATTATAAACATCCATTCAGTCATTCGCGGAGCCTCGTGCCCTCGCCCATTATTGGATTTGAGGAGGTCATCCAACCATAATGAAGTTCAATGAAATCTGAAGCCTAGCTGCAAAAGTCTTAACCAGAACCGCTTGCTATCTATTGAAATATATTGGGAGGCCCAGATTGTATCATCATGAAATTTTCACACATGGTGGCACTCCATTTGTTAACAGTCACTGGGTCTGATGCTTGGCATTTCAAACCCCACTACAGTATGAAACTTATTATCATGTGGATGCCGAAGATCTAGTACAGGATTTAAAACAAGGGTCATTGTTGCTGGCGTTTTTTGTTTTTTGTTTTTTTTATTAAAGCCAACCAGTTTTGATTTTCCAATTTAATAGTCCATTTCTTTCTAGGTGTTTATTCTATGGAATCATAAATGATGCCTTTATTTAGTTATAGTTTCAGAGATCAGATCACATGATACCCATATGCCTCCTGTTAACTTCACGCAAGGACATAGCAGCAACAGGGTGGGATTGGAATGAAGACTACAGGAGAGAGACTGTTGAGGCAGACGTGAACTAATGGGCAGAAGTTTGGAATTGGCTTTAAATTCAGAAAGATCTTAGTGGCAACCCCCATACTGTTATTTCTGAGCTAAATGGCTTTGGCAATACCAACTCAATCTTCATTCCTTCACTGAAACTGCCGGTAACATATACACTACTGTAATGTTAAGGCAAGCATTGAACTGAATGTCGAGAGAGTAGCAAGGGACAAAGAATTGGCTTTGTTCAGAGAGTACAAAGACACTTGGGGGGGGGGAAATAGAGACATAACAAACATCAATTGCAGTGAGTCTAGAGTGGGAGCCTGGTGATCTCATTTGATGAGGTGTGCCTATGAAAATCAGGTCCTAACAGAACTGCATACCAGGGAGTGGGAAATTCAGAGCACTATGTCCTCTAGAAGCGAACCTGTGTGTTCCGACACATGGCCTTGCTTGCATGAGGAACTGAAGAAAGCTTTCCTGTTCAAGATGATGGGAATAGATTTGGAGGAAATGGAAAGGCAGGAAAAGAATGGAAAATCTTGGATGATTTTCTTAAGCGCAAGCATTGTTTAACTTTTCTAAATATCAGTGTGACTTATCAAAATGGGTCTGTGCACATATGGACATTTACACATGTGTATGTGGGAAACAGAGAACAACTTTGGTTGTTGTCTCCTGTCTTTTCCTTCCTTCCTTCCTTCCTTCCTTCCTTCCTTCCTTCCTTCCTTCCTTCCTTCCTTCCTCCCTTCCTCCCTTCCTGCCTTCCTGTTTTAAGAAAGAGTTTCTTATTGACCTAAAATATGCCAAGTTTGCTAGCATGACTAGCCAATGAACCTTGGTATACTCCTGTCTGATTCCCCCAAACTGGAATTACAGACATTCACTAATATGCTTAACTTTTTAAGACTGGTTCTGGGGCTTAAATTCAGGTCTTTATGCTCATGTGAGCAGTTCGTTACTGACTGAGATATAACCTCTCAGTCTTCTGGTAAAGATTCCCTTACAGGGGTGTATGTGTGTGTCTGTCTGTCTGTGCTTGTGTATTGTGTGATTTGCTTTGAAACAGTAGCTATAGCATAGTAGCATACTATAAGCAGTTATTATTCTCCATGTTGGTTCTGTTTTTTTAAAATATTTTTATGAAATAATCAGACATTTTTAGTGATAGAATCAGGGTCAGCAGGTGTCAGGGGAGGTGTACCAGAACTTCCATGCATCTGCTAGCAAACAACAAAATATTAACTTTAGCAATACATGACATTATTTATTAACACTAATAATAGTAACATTAGCTAAGGCATTTCCAGATGTTAGCAATTTCAGGATAAAAGTCAGAGGAAAAGTGATGTCTGTGGTCTAAATGGGGGGAGTCTAGCACAATGGATCATAACTAAGGGTGATTTTTCCTTCCCATGAAAACTTTTCTCTCAAATGCAGGGGCACAACAGTCTGCAGCAAAACCCTCTTCTTGTATGAAGCATCTACATGAAATAAAGAGATGCCAGTCAAGATGAGGTTGGTATCCTCCCACCTAGAGCATCCTGGGTAAAGCTAGAATGAGGGCCATGGCTAGTAAAGACTCTAGCCGGTGCTATAGCACTGTACTTCTTTCTTTCTTTCTCTTCGCACCATACAGTCCCTGCCACAGGGAGTCTACACACACCGTTCCTTCTGCCTGAAAGCCCTAAAATACTTTCTCTCTTGTACAGCTGATAAGTTCAAATATTTCAAATTATCTCCCGTTTCTCTCAACTTGTTGCCCTTTTTGTTCTTCCTCTGCTGCACAGAATCGAAGGAAGTATCTATAGTGGAGTATATGTACTGTTTGCTTTATCTCAGAGCTATGGAAACACATCTACCTCCTCTAATTGATCCACTGAAGCAACTTTGTGTAGTGGGTGGTAATTGCCACTGACAATAGCTGCTGAGTGCAGAAGAGAAGAAGCGTGACGATCCTGTGGGAGAGACAAAGCTCTGATTGGTGGGGGTGGCAGGGGCAAACATCTGCAAACATCCAAATTAAGCACAACCACCCTCAGAAGAATGCCAAGATTGCATAATCTGTACAATCTTGGAAAACGTTAACAAAGCATTTGTTACTTGTCTAGAATAAACCAAGGGCTTCCGTAGTCGATGCTTGCTATTGATTGTGCCACGGAGGCTTGTATACAACCCTGCCTGTTTCCTTAGGGATTTCTGTATTTCTTTTTACTGCAACGTTACTTTAATTGGATGTCAAATAATAGAAATGGCTGGAAGCACCCATGTTTTATAATTCCTGATTTCAAGATTGAATAAAAATGGCCACTGCTGCAGCATTTTTATTGTGCAATGGACTGACGCTGTCATTCATAAAATTTTCCTTGCGTGTGTTTGCCTTGAGCAGTCAAAATTTATTTTATTTCTAAAAATTTGAAATCAGTAAATATAGCTAATAACAGATGCGAGGAACTGATACATGTATGTCAGCTTTCCTCTGTGTGCACAATTTATTCCTGCATGAGGCATTTCCTTCAATGGCAGTTATTAGAGTCTAATAAAAATAAACTCCACATTTCATTCCTCTTAAGTGACGAGACTCTCTTCAAAACCTAAAAGTAGTTACCGTGTTTCAGAGCATAAGTAAAACTGAAACTATAAAGAAGGAAAGTGATGGCTCCAAACAGGTGCTGTGCATTTCATCGAACAATTTGGAAATAAAACAACCAATACAATATGAGGTTGCGTGCAGAGCCAACTCTGTAAAAGCTGTGGGTTCCACCATGGAATTTTAAATCAGAAGTCTGGCCATTCTATTCTTGTCAATAACATTGTTCATAATTTTTTCATTATTCTTGGAGGAGAAGTATAAGTTTAACAGTACACTCTACAACTCCCGTCTATTTTTCCGTCACTTTTGCACCAGGCACCTGCTGCCATGGGGCCTTAGCACACACTAATCCTGCTGCTTCAAAGCTCTAGGCAACTTGTTCTGTTTTTCTGCTATTTCATCAATTTAGCTGAATCGCCTTATTATGTATACGGGACATACCTCAATTGGTCTTTTATTTTCTTATCCCAATTGTCATTTTTTTCTTGGATTTATTTGCTTGGTTTATTCAAAGAGAAGCTACGATTGGTGCCACAGAAACACATTCCTAAACAACCAGATCCCTCAGAACCTCAGAAAATGATGCTACCATCAGGATGAAGAACAGGAGGAAAACATCGCCATAGTCCATCAAAATATCACCCCAAGTCATAGTGCTTGCTCTTCAGGCTTTTTAAGTCCTTCACATGACACTGACACCAGGCAGTCATAGCCATCTTCCTAGCCAGCAGTCCCCCAAACTTCTCTAAAAGCTGGGATTGATGAAAATAAAAGTTAAACTTTGGCTGCTGCTACTTCTGGGGATTCAGAGGTCTGTCCAGGTCATACATACAATTCTCTCTCTCTTTCTCTCTCTCTCTCTCTCTCTCTGTCTCTCTCTCTCTCTCTCTCTCTCTCTGTCTCTCTCTCTCTGTCTCTCTGTCTCTCTCTCTCTCTCTCTGTCTCTCTCTCTCTCTCTCTCTCTCTGTGTGTGTGTGTGTGTGTGTTTGTGTGTTGATGAAATGGCTATGAAATCTGCCCAGAGCACACTTCTGTGCAATATGTTGAATGTACTTTCCCATTAACAAGCAAACGCTACAGTAAACTAGCACGTGATGCTGGCCTAAGTGCATCAATATAGAGGAAAATTTCGTGCTTGGTGTTTAGTTGATGTTTCTGGGAGACCTGTTCTTTTCTGGGTGGAAATGAAGGAGGCATGGATCTGAGAGAGAGAAAAGGGGGAGGTGGAGGCTGAGGGAGGAGAGGGATGGTGAAACTGCAGTTAAGATGTACTATACGAGAAAATAATTTAAAAATATATCTAAGCTGAATATTTCTCTTTCCTGAATATATTTCCAAACCACATCCTTTAAGGCAAAAGTTCTCAAAGTTTAGCATGCATAAGATTTCCTTCCGGATCTAATTAAAGACACAGATTGTTAAAGTGATCCTCCCACATTTATTGTCTGGCTCAACCGGTAGAGCCTACAGCCTGATGACTGGTGATATACACCTCATGTCCATGTGACATAGATATTGTTGATCTGAGGACCATAGTAGAAAACTATGACCTGGAGAACTGGATAGCCTTGAAAGTCTGAGCACAAGTATCTGAAATTGTGTGATGGCTTCTGTGAAACCCTTGACAATTACTGCTTATGTTGTAGCAATTTCTGTTCACCTTGATTATTTCTACTTTAGATATTTTGAGTCCTCGAAATGCTTTTCTGGCTACACAAGACCACTCACCTTCAAGCATCCAAGTGCCAGTATTTTGTATTAAAAGTTATAGTCTTTGTTTGCTTTGTTCTCAGAAAGAGTCAGGGCCCATCATGAGATAGTTGTTCAGATATCGATAATGTACAGTTCTACTGCTTCACCTTAGTATGTTCCTTAACATCCATGTGACTTTACTGCCTCCTACATAAAGCATTTGGTGTAAATGTATATAACTATAGCACCTATGCATTGGGATAGTTGGAAAGATGCAATGTGCGAACTTCTTAGAACAGTTCTTGAGATGTACTTAAGGATTATCTCAACATTTCTTCAAAAGTCCCATTGTCAGTGACTTTAACTTATTACACTTGGTAGATCTGAGAAGAGAATAGGTTCTATAAGGCTGTTAGAATTTGACATTTCTATTAACAACTGGTATGCTGACAGTGTGAAAATTAAATGACATAGCCTAGGGTAAAAAAAAAATAGTTGGTGAGATGAGATCTCCTTATGCTACTAGACTATATGGCTCCCACTTCTTGCCAGCAATGTTTCCTCATTGGAGACTGACCATAGTTCTCAGAATCACCTGTACGTATGTATGTTGGAATTTCAGCTTTCCTATGTGCCAACCAGATCATTAGAATATTTTTTTAAAAGGGTAGTCCATATAATGTTAAGAGATTAGACCCAGAAATGTATGTGAAGTGCCCCACCTGGTGCCTCGGGATTGTTAGTTTTCTGGTCCACTTTTAATTACTTTTTTCTTCTGTTTCCTTTAGTCGGTCACTCGATCTAAGCATAATCCATGTCTAGCATTCCAGCAGAATTGCTAACAGCCCAAACTGTGGATAGCATGTAGATTGCATGGCAGTGGGAAAGGGAATCTTCTTCTCCTCTAAGGAAGCTTTCAAGAAACGTCTGGGCATTTCCGTAAGTGACCTTCCCATTCAGTTATCCTAGGGAGAATGAGCACGGTTGTTAATGGGTCCCATTAGTAGAAATATCTTTATGTATTTGCTCTTGCACTCCTTACTTGGCACACAAAGAGCTGTGTATTTCTCATCATAACCCTGTAAAGTTGGCAGTCCTGTTAGGCAGGTTTTGCAATGGAAAGGATTTTATACCAAAGTATAAATGACTTTAAACTCCTTATTTGGCCTAAGTCCTATTTAATTATAGTGAATCTTTTACTATGAAAAGTGTAAAATGGATGCAAGATCAATGATAAATCTTGATGGAAATGATTGACATACTAATTTGAAAATAAACCGTATTATCCGTTTCAATTCTGGGTGGACACTTCTCTAGACTTTGTGGAATTGAAGTGGGAAAACACAACTTCCATTCTCCTGATAATGAGAGGGCAGGACAACTGTCCCAATTTTGTGTATGTGAAAACCTTGTCTAAACTTGCTTTGGGCTACTTCTTTGACTTTGACTGAAATGACTCTTATCTCTCTAAATGCCAAATGCTGATGACATATTTTACCCGTGTTCTTTCCTTCTTTTATGAACCCCTCTAAAGTTCTGGCTTATTTAATGTCATTGAAAATTTTTATTAGATTATTAATACATGTACAATTTGAAAAAATAGCAGATAAGCAAAAACAATAGAAAAAATTGATCCATGATTTTTATAAATGTATGAAAATTGTATTAATATTTTGCACAATTGAATACATTTATATCTACAGAAATTTAAGGATATGTATATATGTGCATACATGCATATGGATAAAAAATTATATAATGTCGGCTACTGTATATCATGATGATTTATCTAAAACCCTGTAAGATCTTAAGGAATAAGCTATGGGTTGGTATCTTTCACCTGTACATTTACGGGTTTAAGAGATTTAATGTCAGTCCTTTATGAGACATTCTAATTCAATTAGTATCTAACCAAACACAACTACTTCCCAGTCCAACTATTTCCCACAGGATCTTAAATAGCTTATTCTGCTATTTCTGAAGAATTAATTCATAGCGTGGTTTTGAGGAGCAAACAAAGTAATGCAAATAAGATACAAAATATAGTGCCTGACACATAATTGTCACTCCAAACACTTATCATTGGGATTATTCACACTGTCCCTTATTTATTCATCCGGCACATGTTAGCTATGTCCAGAGATCTGCTACCTCCGACTTAACTTTTAAGCTCCTTTAAGAGCATAAAAATCTATTGAGTACATTTTTCTCTCCATAACTGGGTTCATACAACTGACAGTTAGGAAAAGATGGATAAGCATGCAGCAAATTAGAACAGCCAAGACTTTAGTTATAAAAATGAGGTGCTGATCCAAAAAAAAAAAAATACAGAGAGCAAGATTTTTCCTGTATCTCAATGGAGACTTTATAATGAGCTATCCAGACTTGTAACCTGCAACCACAGGAATTTTCTTTTATCTTTTGGATTCTATAGTAAGAAAAAAAAGGGGGGGGAACCAAAATAGCCTCACCATGTCCTGCCACTGTCAATTAATGCCTGGGAATGAATTAACTGTAAGAAAATCAAGTCAAGTAGCTGGAGATACATCAACTGTCATGTGGAGTTATTCTCCTTGGAGGGACTACATACACACCCAGTTGAGAAGGAAAACAGGCCATAACATCATCTTTTTTCAGGGCACGGAAAAATACCTTATCCATGTAAAACCTTCAGACCTCCTTGAGACCAAAGGGTAGCATATTAAAATTCATATCTGGCTGAAACAGTTTCTGAGCTGTTTGCCACACTCTTGTACACACTCTTCAAAAGGAATCCCAAGGGCTTAGCTGTTGTCTCAGTTTTACATTTGAACTCTGCTATACACAAGTGTGGAGGAACTAGTGTTTTACCAAGAGCAAGGGGGTTACATATAAAGCGCTTGGCTTAATCAAAAAAATCTCCCATGTTTATAGCCTTTCTAGGGGCACCACAAAAAAAAAAAGTGTCCATTGCACTCTTGTCCTTGGAGTTTTTGTTATCAGTTTAGGAACAATCCTCTGTAGTGTTTAGCAGTGAGAGGTAATTGCTTTTGTTCGAACAGTCTGTGTATGTGTGGAGTGCCTGTGATAGCTGAGCATGCCTGCATGATGTGTGTGTGTGTGTGTGTGTGTGTGATGTCCTACTCAAGGACCAGAAAAGTAAGAGATTGTTCAAAGAAAAGCTGGGGTGTACAAGAGCCACTTGGGTGTTAACTCCCTGTGTGCTAGTGGATTTTTTGACTGGAACCACCTGTTGCTTTTCCTGCAGAGCCCCTTGGGTGCAGTGAGAACTGAGGAGTTAGAAAGTGTAGCGGGAGCATGAACCTTGTAAGTCATTGTAAAGCACGAATGTAAATACTGGAGTATGCAATCCCTGTCGATTCCATACTACTTTTGGAGAATTTTTGGCATTTGCTTCCTTACATTTGGCACTAGGCGCTATTTTAATAGTGTTTACTCTCTTGTTCGGCTCCGCAGCTCCACAAGCTGTTTAAAGAAGCCGCATTTAAGCAAGCCTCCCTGCATCCTTTGCTGTTACATAAAGAGGGTAGCAGGCTGTTCCCCCAGAATAGTCTATAAAAGATCTTCCCCAAATAAACTACTTTAATGCTAAGCAAAATGCCACGTATGTAAAATAGGTAGTGCCAGATTATGTAAAATGCTTCCTTAAAGACAAGGAAAAGGACTTAGCATCAAATAAATCTATCAGCATGGGGAATTCCAAAAATACTTGTAAAGGTGGTTTGAATCTTCTAATATGGCAATTAGTATTTACTTGCTCAAATTAGCCTCCATTATCTTATAAAGGAATCATAGAATAATTTATTCGACTCTCCAGGGGCTTGTGGCCATATCATCAGAACAGTTACTTAAAGAGGCTCCTAAGAGCCTTCTAAGACCTAATTCAGTCTTTATATCAAACATGCACTTATTAGTTCTTCTCAACACCCTCATCATCCAAATTTTTTAAGTAATTCTCATTTTTCATTGTTGTTAATGCATTACCATGTTGTAGGGAAATTATTCTTGACATCATACATATTAGGAGAAATAATAAGCTAACAATCTTTGTTTTTAGCAAGTTTCTCAGCCTCTCATATAGCTACAGATAAATCAGAAACAATATGAACCAGCTAATAGTATCAACTGGGATCACAGAATGAATTTTGGGGGCAAAAGTGTCTGCCTGAATACGCAGTCTAGGTTTCTCTTTTCCCATTTGACCACAGAGGTTTTACACTGCTACAGCAGCTATTCCCAGGGCCACAGAAAGGTGTCTGGCAATAGCTAAACAATTCATGAAATAAATGCTTAATTTTACCAATTGCATGTACCACCACTCCACCTCTCATTGACTGACTTATGAATATCAACTGTAGATTTAAGATATATAAATATATGAGATGATTCACTAGTTGATATGTCTAAAGAACTCTGAAGTGGAAACTAAGAATTTGTTATTTTTAGAAATGCCTTGAGTATTTAGTAAAATGATAGCTCTCTTTACACCCCATCACTCTTCCTTCAAGGATAAGAGAACAATAATTATCATATATGCCTGTACAAATATCTAAAATATATAAATTTCTTTTAAAATTATCTAACTTCTGAACTTGACTTTGGAAAATGCTTTACAATTTTGCCTGTGCAGTGGAACCATTTGGAAGTCAATTTTCCTAAAATTTGCTTTGGTATTTATCCATATATAAGTCTACTGCTCCCACTGTGTCTATATAGAGCAGTAGCTCTCATCTATCTTAATACAGTTCCTGATGTGGTAACTCCAAACAATAAAATTATTTTGTTGCTACTTCATGACTATAATTTTGCTACTGTTAGGAATTATAATGTAAATATCTGATAATCAGGCCATCTGATATGTGACACCCAAAGAGATTGTAACTCATAGGTTGAGAACTGCTGATCTAGAGTTTGGGCTGGTAAATCAACAGATGCCTTGAGGACATCCCAGGTGGCATGTGTTGTAGGAGCTGTTGTTATTAGATGGTCTAAGTTTCCTAGAAAGGCAAACTGCACCTTGTTCAAGAGATCTTTTCTCCATAATTCACCTCTAATCACGTCCATGAAGAGTTAGCACCTAAAAGTTGCTGTCCATGGTGCTAATCGCAATATTTTCCAGGGACTCAACCCTCTTCAAAAACAGACTGTGAAACTTCCTTAGCACCAGGCTTAGCATCCCTGTGGTGGGCAAGCCTTGCCAACCCCATTTGGGAAGGCAGTTGCACACCCCACCCTGGATATTGCTCTTTTGAGTCAGATAAGCTAAGAAAATGTGAAGTCATTTAGCTACTGATGATTGGCTTTCAGGAAGGTCTTTAGGGAAAAATGATAAAAGGATAAAAATTAAAAGTTACAGTAAAAAAAGAAAACAAAAAACTAAAGTTAGCCTCTGTGGCTCGGATGGCTGATGGGACCAATTTTAAAGGCTGTGTACCCAACGTCTTCTGTGAATTGCGCTTTTCTTTTTTTACCATCCCATTTGACAATTAAAACAGTAAACCGTGGAACAAGCCATTGTTTGTGTTTTCCATGGTGCCATCAGTGTTCACCACTCTGAACAATAGTCAGGGCATGGCAAACAAAGGCTCTGCCCTGTGGAGCGTACAATTCAGCCGCGCAGCACAATACAGAACAATACAGCTCAGAACAAGCATGTGGTGATTAACAGCCTTTCTAAGTGGCATTCTTTCCAGAATAGGAAGCTTTTTTTTAAAATAAATCAGTGGGTGGGGGGAGGGGTGGGTGTACATTAATTGAGAGGGAGTTTTGTCTGTAGGAACTCTGACAGGAGACACAAATCAGTGTTGGGTGAATAGAGCGAGAAGCAAAGATTAGGAGGATAGTGTGATCAGTAATTAAAGACTCCAAAGCAGACTATGTGTGCACTAAGTTGAGTACTAGGGAGTTCAAGAAAAAAAAAGGAAGAAGAAGAAAATACTGGTATAGCTATATTATGTGAGAGATGAAATGAGAATCAAGGTGTCTAACAGAAAAATAACTATTTTCTGGCTATTGTGAAGGAATAGGTGGAGGTAAAAGCATATAAGGGGAACAGATAGGAGTATTGCTATGCAGCGTATGCTTCATGCTTTAAAAACCTTACTAGATATGTACATAAATTTTGGCAGGCATTTAAAAAGTGAACTCTGTGTTGGCTACAGAAGAGGAAACAGTACAATTTAGCTAGGACTGTGTGTTAAGAAGTCTTGGATTCCAGAGCAGTGGTTTGTGAATGTAAACATATTTTAATAAATAAATCCAGTGGTGTGTGTGTGTGTGTGTGTGTGTGTGTGTGTGGTGTGATGTTTCCATTAGATAAAGTCTCTGTTACAATAAAATATCATTTCTTTCATTCCAATAGTAACAGGGTCATTTTTACTAGCTGTCTGTTACTGGAAGGCACCCTTCTAAAGATTTTTCTATCAACATAACCATTCTCCTCATAGCCTACTTAAAGGGAGGCACTAATCTTATTATGTATCATATAAAGTGAATATGACTAATTTGAGAAACAGAAACTAGGCAACTTCTGAGCATCATGTTTTCATAGATCCACGACTTTTAAACAGTTTTGTAATTTTGTGTCATAACTGTAAGTCCACACTCTCAAGGAAAACCTGCGAGGTGAAATCAGCTTTTAGTTTCATGAACATAGGGACTCCTACTTTTTTCTTCTGTGTATTAATATCTTTGTAGGGTTTGTATCTCTCCCAATCTACAGTACTATATGGTGGATTGCTGTGAAGAAACATAATATTTGTAGCAAGTATGACATATTTGACTTCCTTATAAACTCTCTTAGTTCCCCGAAGAATAATGAACAACTAGCAAATAAAAAATTTTATAGGATAAAATATGCATTTCCTAACAATATTATTAAATGGCTTTCCTATATTTGCTTCATTCTAGAAGGCCTCAGCATGACCCAGATTTCAAAAGTGTCACAAAACTTGTAACTAAAAATGGAGTTTAAATTGCATTCTTACTGTTTATCTCAGTTAAATTTTGTTGCTATGCAGGATCACCATAACCCCTGCCAATCTTGCATCATATTTTTTTGTTTGTGTCTGATTTTCCTGCACCTACCTAAGCTTTGGCACTGTTCTTGGAGCTTTCAGAAAATCCTTAATGGAAGAATATTTTAGGTAACATTTCATTTTAAAATGCAGAAGCTCTAGAGAAATTTTTGTTTCAAATAAGGGGATGTGAAAAGCAACCACCACGGGAGACCTCTGTTTTAAGAACGACGGTGACAGCTCTCTAGGAGTTGAAATTGCTGCTGGCTCAAGACCATGAGAGCAAAACACCAAGGGCATCTAAGTGGTTTTGTTTCTAGTTAACTTTAAGATTCCATGACACCTGTGTTTTGTGAGCATAAATAACATTTTTTTGCTTCTCAGACCCTCTCAGTACCTAATATGTGCTTTGAATAAATGGAGAAAGAGAGTAATCCCAGAATGCTGGAGGCAGAGGCAGGCAGACCTCTGAGTTGAGACTAGCCTGTTTATAGTGTGAGTTCTAAGATAGCTGGGGATTCACACAAAATGCCTGCTCCCAAAATCTAAAGAAAGAGAGGGGGAATATAATAACTATTTTGCTGATAACATTTAGACCTCTTACAAAGATGTAACCAGATATGACCTTGACTTTTAACAGTAATATTGTGCACTAGAATTTTTTATAGATCAAAACTAAACATTCAGAAAACAGGCAAAAGTCCACAAATAGAAATGAGAGTCCCAATGAGATTTTTCCTTCAATTTATATGGATTTGAGTGCTTAGGGGGTACCTATGCATGTCTCTTATTCAAGAGCATTTCTGTTTACTTTAATGTCATCCTTAATCATGCTGATTTCTCTTCTTTTATTAATACTTCTTATTATGTTGAATATTTAGTCAAATCTTTTTTAAAGCTAAATAATGTCATGCTATTACATCTTATTTTATTCTTCTTATTGTGTTAAATATTTAGCCAAATATTTCTTAAATTAAACAGATTTTTAATTTTATGCCACATTTTTATTTTATTTTCAAAATATTATGGATCATTTCTTCTTTTCTTTACTCCCAAATATAAGAGTCTGGCCGACAGTCTTGTTGATATATTGCTTTGTGTATAAATAACAATTACTTTTCTCTCTTTTACGATTATTAAAATTTATATGAAACTTATGTACACTAGAAAAAGATATAGCTTAAGATTAATGTGAACACTCTATTAAACATAATAATATAGACATTCTATAGGTACATAATTCTAGAACATTCCATCTTACCCTATAAGATAAAGAATTAGTATTATCCAGTGGTCCAATTGGTTAGAGAATGGCACCTAAACAGCAATATATGTGTAAGTAACATTGAGGTTGTTAAAAAGGGGGAATCTTTATTGCCTTAAAGAAGACTGACTAGGTGTCCATTGCAGTTTCCTCTTGTAGAAAGTCAGGTAAATGGAATTTCACATGTGGATTTCTCTGCTTCTTCCACATTTCAGTCAGTGTAATGTTTTTTTTACTTTCATCCAGGTTTTTATGTATAGCAGAAATTAACTCTCTTCCACTTCTGGATGTGTCCCATTTTATCAAAGTACTTCAATATGTTGGTCTATTATCTTTCTTAAGTGTGCTTGTTTCATGCACAGTTTGGGATTAATGTTGTGAATTTGGCAAGAGGAGTCTTGAGTAGATTCCTTTCTGAAGATGCTTTGATTTCTCTTGAATAAATGTCTAGGAATGGAATTGCTAAGTGTGGAGATGTGCGTTCAACTCTTCAACTCTGTGAGAAGCTTCTCACACATGTGCACACATTCCAAATATAAAGTTTAGAAGCTCTGGTTAGCCTAATTCCTGCCAATACTTTATGCCTTTAAATATTTTATTCTTGACATTTTTAACATATATGTAATTGTATCCTGTTATGTTTTAATTTTTTCAATTAAAATTTAATTGCATCATTTCCCCTTAATTTTTGTTACTCCAACTCTTATTGTGTACTCCCTTGCTCTTTCTCAAATCCTTGCTTTCTATTTCTTTAATTGTTGATCTACAGAAATACAAATAAATAGAGGTAAAGACAGAGATTAATAGATAATGTGCCTAAATATATAAACACAACGTGCTAAGTCCATATAAAATTATTTGTAAATATGTTGTTTTAGGGTTTTCCATTAGGCACTGAATAACCAATGTGGAAGCTCTTCCCTGGGGAAGACCAGTTTTGCTTCTCTTAACATTCTATAGTTGCTAGTGGTTCTTTGCCAACTTTTGGTTTTCTTTGAATTTTTTGGTTTAATGTTATAAGATATGAGCATGGATAGCACCAATGGAAAGCCTGTTGTGATTTAAATTTGCATGTTTCATGAACAAAGTTCTAAACATGAAAAACACAGCCTGTTGTGTCTTTAGTTTGCTTGATCTGTGCATAAGTCTCTGAACAAGAATAAAACCAATGAACAACCTGTTACATTTTAAGATTGTACATTCCATGAATGAGGCTGCTAAACACCTTGCTTGATTTTGCTGTTTCACTGTGAAAGAGTTATTCAAGTCGTTTTCCCATGTTCGTGATGTTTCCCTTCTTCTTTTTCATGATTTGATTTTTTACATCATTTGGCCCTGTTTGACCAGCCCACATTCTATTAGAGATTTCATTTCTCTTTGCAATGGTGGTCTTTCTTATTGAGGTTATTATTATTCTCTGTAACTCATCTGATTTTATTTTTTAATAGCACATTATTTTCAAAACTATCTCACTCTTCTGAGTTACTTCTTGGTGCGATCATCATCACCACCACCACCACCCCCAGCTCATGTGCCCTTTCAGCTTACACTTTTCTTTCCCTGAATGGTCTAAGTTCTTGTGTCTCATCAAGCATCACCAATATCTGTGAGATCTTTACACAGTGGTAGACCCTCCAACTCAGACCCAACATATTAAATCCACACTTTCGTAAGATCTGCCGAAGATTCATATAGAGAAACGGGAAGTTTAAGAAGTATCATTGTAATTTATGTTCCGTCCTCCGTAGCATTCTCTTGTTGTTCAGAGTTACACTTTACTGTGTGTAGACCTACATACAGGTGATTTTTAAGTATATAAAACAGTACTTTCAGGCTGCATGTGGTAAGGCATACTTATCATTCTAAGTACAAGACAGGCCTATTCTATGTAGCAAGTTTTGGGTCAGTTACTGATACATGTCTATAAAGAAATCAGTAAATGACTCAAACAGTGTGTTCAAAGTAAACATCTTATCTTTTCCTTATGGAATTCCACACCCAGTAAATGGACAAAATAAAACATTTTACTTTTCTAAAGTGAATGACAGTCTTTTATATAAAACATTTATATAAATTGATAATATACTACTTAATTCTTAATTGTCTAAGGTTTAGAGTTTCTAGAAAGAATTAATATAAAAAGCAAAGGAAAATGAAAACAAAATATGTTTTTTCATCCTGTTTGGTTGTTATCTCTTAGAAGTCTGGTTTTTTCTAAGAGAAAAAAATGGAGTAGATTCAGAGAGGAGGGGAGATGGAGAGGAACTGGGATGAACAGAGGAAGGGAAAACTATAATCAGGACATACTTTATAAGAAAAGAATTTATTTTTGAAAAAAGAATAAAACATAAAAATCAGAAAAATAAAATGTGACTAAATAAAAATAGTGTTCAATAATCTTCTAAAAGAAATCTTGTTATTTAAAATCTTTCTTCCTAAACCAGTGGTTCTCAACCTTCCTAATACTGCAACCCTTTAATACAGTTTTTCATGCTATGGTGATCTCCCTCACCATGAATTTCTTTTCACTGCTACTTCATAGCTGTAATTCTGCTACTTTTATGAATTGTAATGTAAATAGTTTTGGAGATAGAGGTTTGCCAAAGGAGACACAACCCACAGGTTGAGAACGTCTGGCCCCGAACAATATCAAAGTTCAAAACTCAGCAAACTTTTTTTAAAAAATAAAATCAGTAAATGGGAAAGAATTATAAAATCTGTAGATAACATGGACATAACTTAGGTAATGTCAGAATGCCATCGTATTCATTCATATACTATCCACAAATATACATGAACCAGAACTGAAAGCAAGTACACATGTAATGTTAATATTCAGTTATTCCCAGCAAGAAAAGAAGCAATCCATTCCACTGGCAAGATAAAATGCAAAAGATTTCATTTATATTTTAGAAGGACTAACAATTACAGTTGAATTGCAAGGACTGAATTACACATGTCCCACAGGTACAGAGTCCAATGACAGTTTAATTTTTAGTGAAAAATATTTCATTCTCATTCTAAATGTCAGAGCATCTTCAGTCATGTCATGGAAAGGACTTCCGCTCACCACATCTCTAAGGTGAAGTTCCAAATGCATTCATTCCCACTAGGTGGAGAAATTTCAGCTGAACTTTCATGCTATGCCTGGCTTCTTTCTAAAATAAAAATGCTTTTTAATTGACATACTTCAGTCTGATACGCTACTAAGTGCACAGAATGAAACAGAAACAGCTATGCATAAAGCTGGAAGGGGGTTATGATGTTCCCATTGCATTCATGGAAATAATAGTTCCTTTGGTTAATATTTATAGAGAGCTTTCAGTGTGTCATTTTATATTATTGCTATCATTAAATCTATGTGATGTTAGGAGGGTTGCAAAGATTTAAGTCCTCTTAGCTAGGATGATGCTGGTTTTGGTTCTCTGACTCCGCTAGGATGATGCTTGTCCCTGTTCTCTGATTCAACCAGGATGATGCTAGTTCTTGTTCTGTGATTTCGCTAGAAGGATGCTATTGCCTGTTCTCTGATTGAGCTAGGATGATGCTAGTCCCTGTTCTATGATTCTGCTAGGATGATGCTAATCCCTCTTCTCTGATTCTGTTGTGATGACTCTAGTCCCTGTTCTCTGATTTTGCTATGACGATGCTAGCCCCTGTTCTCTGATTGCAAAGTTAGGGCTTTTCATCACTCTCACCAGGTAGCGTTGAAATTTCTGTTTTTCCTTCAAGTTTCCGATTTGGAGAAGAGTTTAAAAAGAAGGATTTCATCCTCCCTGTACTCTGAGAGAGTAAATTTTCTTCTCAGGAATGTCAAAAGGAGAGATGCAGTCAGAGAAATAATGAAAACGATGACAGCTGTGTGAGCTGTGTGGAGGAGAGGAAAATTGATTACTGTGGCATCAGGGTGCTTTTGGAGAGGGCTCCCAGAATCTAGGTAGAGGTTTGATTTCTGGGCATTGTGTGAATCCTCCCTCCTGCCCTGGGATAAGGCCAAGACAAACCCCATTCTCCTCCTCTAATAGGGACCGGCTTTTACATTCCTGTTTCCCTAAGCCTCAATGTGATGATGGACCCCCAACTTTCCCCTTCTGCAACAAGACACATGAGTGTTTCCAGCTGCGAAAAGGAATTTTTCACACATTACTGGAGTCCTCACTCTGAGCAGACACAGCATCCTCGCAGTGTATAGGCTTACTGAGTGAAATCTCTTCCGCTGACAGGATCCACATTTCCAATCTATATTCATCCACACAGCGTCGTATCTTCTCGGGGAGGGCATTGTCATACAGTTGAAGCTAGTGTTCTGGCAGGCTTTTATCTTGCTAGTCTATCATTACAATCCCAACTGAACCAGAAGGCCTCAGGGATTTTCTGTTGCTCTCAGTCAATCAGGATGGCAGTTACTGGCTTTTCCTAAGACGCTGATCCAAAGGAGGCAGTCACTGTACAGACTTTCTGCATTTGGCATCTCTACCTCTTCGTACGCACGAGAAATCTAGAATAATTAATGGGAGAAAATGGTGAAGTGTGAGGTTTGCAGTATTTGATCAGGCTATAAGTTGCTATTAATGTTTGTAAATTTCCTGACTTCTTCCTAGCTGATAAACTGCTGTGAAAATCTTGAAGTTTAAGAACTTCACCCAATGCACAGCTACAGAACTGCACCTTTTCAAGAAGTCGATGCTTAGACCTTGAGGGAGCAAATGTGATTCTCGTGCTGTATGATACGTGACAGGCCCAAATAGAAATATGAGGTGGTTTCAATATCTACATTTACAATGATATATATATATATATATATATATATATATATATATATATATATGGAAATACATGTTAATAAATGAGACCTTTCTTTAAGCACTTTAAAAATAGTTTTTAATGTGAATTATTTCTAATATTTTCTTTTCTTGAAAAATTATTTTAATTTTAATGGTGTGTGTCTGTGTGTGTGTGTCTGTGTGTGTGTGTGTTTGAGTGCCAGTACTGAGAGGCAGGAAGTAGGTGTCAAGATTCCGCTGCAGTTAGAGTTATAGGAAGTTGTTAGTCACCTGATGTGGATGCTGTGATCCAGATTGGGGTCTTCTGCAAGGCAATAAGATCCATACACACTATTAACTTCTGAGATGTCTTTACAACTTCAAATAGATGAAATTACTATGTCAGATGCTTATAATGTAGCTCTGACTGGCCTAGAATTGCTATGTAAGACAGGATGTCCTCAAGTTCACACAGATCGACTTGCCCAGTACTGAGTTTAAGATACAAACCTCCATGCTCAGTCTGATATTTTTCACGTGCGTGTGCTAATGTAATAGAATATTGTAGAGGGTCTGGAAGATTTCATCCACTGTGTTTTTGTGGTTGTCATGATGTTTTGCCTGGTGTTTTATTGTATATATAGTAAGTCAAGTCTTCTTGTAGGCAAATTCTTATATTTGTTGAATCATTTCATCACATGCTGTATATTTACTGAGTTCCAGGCATGGGAAAACCACTTCTTTTTTCATCAACAGTGAACCCAAACCGACAGCCCTTTCCTTGAGTCCGAGATATAGTCTGCTGTGAGAGACAGCAAAAGCAGAATAAAATTCACACAAAAATACACAATACAAATATGAGAACTGAGAACATAAAGAATAAGATGGCATCTGCGGTAAAAGTAGACCATTGTAGACGACACATCCTGAGGATTGCCAACTTGTAGTTAGATGTTAGATTAGAAGAATGGCGTAGCATGTGCCCAAGATGTTGCAATGGAAAACACTAGCATTGCTCAAAGACAAGATGGATGTCTGAGACAATAGAGAAAGGGAAATATACAAGGAAATTTATACCCTCTGAAAGTGTTCAGCAGAGAAAATAACTATGTTAACATGCTTAATGAGCAAATTTAAAATTTGAGAAAAGTAATTCTCCAAACATGATATAACTGACGGTCCAAGGATTAATCAAGGTGAGGTGTAGTACAGGTATAATTCAGTGGTTTCCTTTATATTTGCTGTTCTTCAAAGAAATGTAACTTACTTAATTCTCATGAAAATTAAAATGGGTTGGACAAAAGAGAAACAAAGGAATTTCTGTCAATTGAATTTCAAAACTCATTGCTTCCAAATTTCCTATCAATAACTTAATACAAGTGATTATTAAAAATGAAATATTACTGTATTACTTTAATATCTTGCTTGTATAAGAATATTTTACATGTAAAGAAAATTAAATTACATATGATAATTAGCATGAAAAGTGATCCAACTCAGATTAGAAATATGCTGATCCTATTACTAAAATTAAGAATAAGAAGACTCTTTCCTAAATGAACCTCCCTGCTCCTATCTATCTATCTATCTATCTATCTATCTATCTATCTATCTATCTATCTATCCATCCATCTATCATCTATCTATCTATCTATCTATCTATCTATCTATCTATCTAATCTATCTATCTATCTATCTTCATTGGAAATAGATTCTTTTGTCAAATAATAAACTCCAACCTCAGTTTCCTTTGCGTCCAGTCCTCCCATTCAGCCCACCCCAGTTTTTCTTCTCCACCAGATCCACTCTCCCTCCCTTTCCCTTTAGAAAAGAGCAGCCCTTCAAGAGACAATAACCAGTCAAGACAAAACAAGATACAGTAAGACAAGGCAAACTCCTTATATGGAAGCAACCCAACAGGAGGAGAAGAGAGTCCCAAGAGCAGGAGCAGATGTGTCCCGAGCTCTCTTGCCCACTCTTGTTTGAGCTCCAGATTCAGTGAGGAAGCCTTGTCTCAATTAGAAAAAAAAAAAGAGAGAGAGTGATCAAAAAAGACATACTTTGTCGACCTCTGGGTCAACACACCATCTCACAGAAGTACACACCTTCAAACACATGTACCCGCACACACGAACATGTTAACATATATTCACTATATACACAAACACATGCAGAAAGTTCAAGAAAGATGGATATAATATCCATGAAATCAGATAAATCCAAAAGGCTGGTGATACAGAATTAATGTCATTTAGTCCTTAAATAAAGACACATGAATGAGGCTAAGACTTGATATCCAGACACAGGGAAGTAAAAAAATTCAAAATAGAACTGTGTTGACAATAAAATATTATATTTGAATTATTACCCACAATATCTCCAGTTATTATGTCTGCGTTAGAATATTGCCTGCTAACTTTGTCCCTGAGAACTTCTTCAACCATTTTCTGAAATATCAGTGACTATTTTACTAAATAATAGTCTGAAAGCAAAATGAACAAATCACCAAGGACAACCCATGTCCTCTGGTAGATTCTGCATAAATGATCTCAGTTAGCTTCCTTTCATCAAGATTTTCACCAATTAATTCATAAATATTAGCATTTCATTAACTTCACCAATATTAACATTTCATGTCAGTGGGGATTTTAAAGCAAATTTCTAATTACATTCAAAAAGTAAAACAAGGAAAAGGTTTTCTAATAAAACTGGTATTAGCAGGCGCTAGAATTAGTTTTTTCTTGAGTACACACACGTTCTAGTATGAAAATCTTCTGTTCTGAGTATAAATGACCAAATTCAGGAGCCCATTATGAATAACACATATGAAGTATCATTAATTAGCTAGTGAATTTCAGTGCCTAGTATGGATTGAAGCAGCAATCCATGTACATTACGTAGCTTTGTTTTTAATCATAGAAAATCAATTCCAGGTAAGCAAAATGTTTTCTATACAGCAATTTAAGTAATCGATAATGCAAATGAATATTTGAGAGTGTGTTTCAGGATATTTAAAATTTTAACATTCTTGTAAGAAAAGCATATTTCCATGGTATAATAATAAATGAAGAGCAGGCAAAAGAGTGAAAGACACATCCGCTCCTATTCTTGGAACTCTCTTCTCCTCCTGTTGGGTTGCCTTGTCCAGCCTCAATATGAAGGTTTTTGCCTTGGCTTACTGTATCTTATTTCATCATAATTGGTTGTTGTCTCTTGGAGGCCTGCTGGTCAGTTAATACTGGGAATCTGTCTGTCTCCACTACCCCATTACTGTAGCCATAGCTAGGCCTGAGTTTCTTTTCTTTACCCAGGGTGTTGGATATCCCAATTCATGCTTGCATAACCAGCGCTTTGCCTAGAGTGATTCTCCAACTTCTGCTTCAGTTTTTTTGAACCCACTCTCTATTTTTGTCTAGCATGTTTGCATCATATCTGACATCCCCTTTCTGTCTGGGAGCTCTTGGTGTCAAAACTTCACCATCTTTAGTTGTGTAAGAAGCCAATGAATGGCTTCCTGGCCCAGGCTCCATGAGGTGTAGCTAACTTGTTGAAGTATACCATGATGTCCCAAAAGAGCTCCTTTGTAGAATTGTTTGCAGTGTTTTGAACTTAGAAGAGCATCATGTGTCCTTTCAGCTATCTTACCTTTTTAAAGGTGTCTTAGATAAAACAGATATCATAGGAAGTAGTCTTGACAGGTTTTTTTTCCTTGGTTCTATAAATTTTTTATTGTTGTTACATCTGTATGCCATGAATTTAACACCTTTTTGTTTCTCTGTCCTACTATGACAACTTCTCTTTGGGGGTATAACTGGCCTCCTAAGGTTTTAGCAACAAATCAAGAACTTGCAGTTGCAAAATAAATAAATAAATAAATAGCGTTACAGCATCATAGTCAGGGCTTTGTTATCATGTATTTACTTTATTCTAAAGCTTGAATATTTCTTAGAAGTTAAATTTAAAATCATAAGGCTAGTGGGATGGATCCACATGTAAAGAGGCTTGCCATGCAGGCATGATGGCCTGAGTTCAAATCCTGGAATCCATGTAACAGTGGATAGAGGAGATTACTCCGGAAAATGTGTTCTTGGCCCTCTGTACATACATACCATAACATGAAAACACCTCCACACATATCATACACAAAATAGTAGTAATAATAATAAAGACAGTTGGAAAGGAAATTAGGCACATTTAAGTAAGAAACTATGCCGATTCAAATCCTTTTTGGCTTGCGTGTGCATGTGTGTGTGCTATACATGATGGTGAGTGGACATGTTCACCATGGGGTGGGTGAGTATGTGGCAGAAGGGCATCTGTAAGCATGTACAGGTGTGTGTAGGCACAAAGTTGAAGTCTGATGTTCCCCCTTGATGGCTTTCTACTTTATTTATTGAGGCAGATTCTTTCACTGAATAAGGAGCTCACCAATTCTCTCTAGTCAATTCTGACTAGTCTAGCCCATTTTGTTCTAGAAATCCATTGTCTCTGCCTGTTATGTGTAGGATTACAGGATGCTATTACCACTGCTTGTACTTTAGGTGGAGTTGGGGGATCCGATCTCTGGTTCTCATGCTTGGGGAGGCAAACACTTTATCCACTGATCTGTCTTCTCAGCCCCCACAAATCCTTTAACAGTTAAAAACAGTGATGCACTTCTCTATGGCTGAGACAAAATGTTCTCTTTGAGAAGGATGGTTTTAGCTCTTTCTGCCTTTTGAGATTCTACTCCTTCCTTTTTTTAATAATCCTCCACTGTATCCCAGCCTGGTTCCAAGGAATTTCCAATGAAGTGTTAACATTTAATTATTTAATACTTCTTGCTCTATTCACAAATGAATACATATCAAGATGTACATACAAGTGGTACAGAAAATTACTGTAGGTTATATGGCATCACATGAAGATGAAGGAAATCCTGATGTGCACAATAAGATGGATGGAACCAGAGGGTATAAAGTGTGGTAGGTAAGATATAGAAACTCAGAGGAACTCAGGGCAGAATGGTGATTTCCAGGGCCAGAGGATCTGGAGAATGTTGGTCAAAGGTTACAGACTTTCAGCTGTTAGGTAAACAAATTTGGGGTTGTAATAGGCAACATGGATTACAGTTAACAGAACTGGTATATACTTGAAATTTTGCTGGGCATGTAGACAATCAATGTTTGCAACACACATGTATACACAAAACATATGTATGATTATTGACACAGATGGCTCTTCCAATTGAGTTATATTAGGTGCAATTGTCAGGCACATCTTACACAATGAATTTTAGCATCCACATCTCAGTAATGTAGAAATCAGATTTAAAAACATAACCATTTCCTTTAGAATACTTCCCCATGAAGCCAATCAATAAGACAAGGAGTCAAATGTGTTTTTTTAAAAAAATTACTTCTGTGGTGTGTGTGTGTGTGTGTGTGTGTGTGATATGTAATTGTATCTGATCACACATATGAAGGTCAGAAAAGAGCCATGGTGTTGTTGGTCCTCACCTTTGGTCTTGTTTGAGATAGGGCTTCTCTGTTGTTTTCCTGCTGTGTGGAGGCAGGCTAGCAGGCCCTTCAAGCTTCCAGAATTCTTCTGTTTGTGCTCTTCATCTTGCTATAGGATTGATGGAATTATAGATATGTGTTCCTGTGCATAGTTTTATGTGAGCTCTAAGGGAGTCAAACGTGGGTTGTCCTACCTGCATGGCCAGGGCTTTACATGGCATTCTTCTGAAAAGTGAGAATTCCCTGTGCTTATCTATAGACCCCTTTCTCACCACAATCAAAAACCATATCCCTTAGACTGGATAAATATGAGGTAAGGGCCATTAAGACACTATGCAAAGAGAACAAGATAAAGGAGGAATGGGAGCAAAGTCAGTATCTGGAGCCTTCTTTTGTCTATGCCCTATACAATCTGTGTGGTTACACCTTGACAGTCAATGGCAGGTTAGAACCTCATAATCAAATGCAAAACTTTTTGAAGGCCTGAAGATGATGGAGGTGACAAAATATATTTAATTCTTACAAAACTATGTTATGAAGATGCAATCGTAGTAAAGCAAGAGTAAATATATGATGTTCTTTACAGATTTAATGTCAGGATTCAGTATAATTTTATGTACTCATTCATTCATTCATTGTTTTACAAGGAAGTATTTGATAACTGATATAGGTAATTTTCCAGGAGGAAAGTTAGATTATTAATATTCTGTACTTGTTCTGCATGTATGAGGAATGACTGATAATTAACAAATATATTTTCATTTCTCCTGCTCTCTATGAAAGAAGCCGTGACTTAGTTTGGAGTGGGAGGAGAACACCCCTTGAGATTAATGCTTAACATAAATCTGAAGCATCAGCCCAGACAGTATCTGAAGAAGTTTAAACCTAGAGACAAGCATTCCCATTTTCTAATTTTAGTGTCTAGCCAGCACTGTATTTAATTGGCCAGAGATGAGGTAAAGTAGAAATGCCCCTCTCGGCCGCCGTAATGAATTAAACAGTTTTCCATAGCATTATCTGGAAATGACACGACTGAACTGACAATTTCTTTCTTGTTTGGGCTTCATTTAAACTTCTGGATGGTATTAAGAGGTTATTAGAGATTAATCTCCAATTAGGTATTCGGATAGCTCAAGAAATTGTCAAAGGGTCCCTATGGCCATACTTTTTAGCATTAAAGAGATATTGAATTAATAATATTTTGCCGTCTCTTTAGACCTTTAAACTCCTGTGAGTGATGTCCAATCATTTAGCCCACTTAAACAGAATGTCACACTGTGAGTCTTCTATTCTGAATAGGTCACCATAGGCGACCGCTCATTAGCGTTGAGTGCCCATTGCAGAAGCTGCAGCAGCTACTCAGCCCCCATGTTTTAAGAAAATAGGCAGGGATTTTTTTTTTCCTCCCAAATGGAAGGGCTCCGAAGACAGTGCCATATGTCATTATTGTGACTAAAAGTGTCATCTAGGCTTGCTAGTGTTCAACAGTGCTCCAACATAAGGCCGTAAAATCATGTTGGGATAGTAAGTGAAGCTCGTGGCATTATTCCCAGACCCATCTGGAGTGCGGTGCACTGTCCAGGACAGACTCCAAAGCCCAGCATTGAAAGCAGGAGGGGCAGAGCCAGGCAGTTGTGATTTACGTGAAATTCTCACCCGTGAAAGTGAGACATGAATGTGTTAACCACGCACTGCGGTGAAGACAAGTGTGGAAGGACACTACCTGAAATGAGTATATCTTACATTGGTATGTTGAGAAGTTGAACATGTCTTTTCCTTTTTTTTAAAAAAAAAATAAGTGTATGATTTTACTATAACATTTTATTATCACATCGGCATTATTTTAAATTACCCTTTGTTGTAAGAAGACTGCTTGTTCATTTCCTGGGTGCCCAGA
Organism: Microtus pennsylvanicus; assembly: GCF_037038515.1. Lineage (NCBI taxonomy): Eukaryota > Metazoa > Chordata > Mammalia > Rodentia > Cricetidae > Microtus > Microtus pennsylvanicus. The sequence continues at coordinate 82,112,587 of NC_134589.1, forward strand.
CTCCCAAAATAACTACAAAGAAACTGTATTAATTAAATCTCTGCTTGGCCAATTACTTAAGCATATTGCTAGCTAGCTCTTACATCTATAATTAACCCATCTCTATTATTTTGTATTTTACCACAAGGCTCGTGGCCTACTGGCAAGGTTTCACCATTTCTGTCTCTGGCAGTGGCTCCATGGCTTTTCTCTGACTCTACCTCCTTTCTTCCAGCATTCAGTTTAGTTTCCCCCACCTATCTAAGTTCTGCCTTATCTACAGACCAAGGCAGTTTCTTTATTCACCGAAGGTATTCACAGCATACCGAGGGGAATCCCACATCAACCCTTTGCCTTTCTTCATTGGCATTTTTAACTATATTGTATGTGTAAGTTGTGTCTATTCCAGTAGCAACTGGGCTTCTAGCATGCAATCCCTGGCCCTTTGCTGACTGTTAAACATAAATCAAGCATTTTAGGGAAGAGAGCTTTGATTTTCCTCATTCATTGGTTTGAATTAGATGACTTTATGAACATTTGTTGCTTTTATCTCCCAAGATTCCATCACCATTTTAGAAGGAAGTTATTAATTTTAATGACCTTCAGTGAACTTGCTTACTGTCCACATTTCTGGAGTTTGGTGGGGGTTTTCTCTGGAGATACCCCACTTCCTTAGCCCAGGTAGATGGAAGTTATGTTAGACTTCCTATATTCATACGTAAATTTTAGGCAGACAAGCAAAGATGGGCAGTGTTTGATATCTATCCCGCCCTATAGAAAACTAAAGAAGATACCTCACCTCATCTTCGGTTTTAGCTGCCAGAGTTCTGCTATAACAGCTTCTAATTGTCATAGAGCACTTCTATCTGGGGACCTGTTCTATAATCTTCCAAGATAACCCATTTTGATAAGTGAGTTACTTGGACTTTATTCTGTAAACATTAATTGATACCATGATATCAAGACCTTTTAGCCAAGCCTGCTATTGTGTGCATTGTCCCAGCTAGTTGGGAGCCAGGGACTGAAGGATTACTCAAGCCTAGGCATTCCAGACCAGCATGGCAGCATGGTAATACCTTGTTTCCAAAACAAACAACACATCATCCTTCCATTCAGATAGTGAAGCCAGAGGCAATCATAATACTAAAATGTTTTGGGGACTGGGGCCATTGTCTTCAATTTGTCAGCCCAAATTCAGTAGGGAGACTGAATCAGGAAGTGTTTTGAATATGCCCTTTAGAATTTGTCGTCTGAAATGGAACCCAACACTGGTCTACCCCTCCAACATCTGGTTCTTATCTTTGTATCTCCTTGCCTTGTGTATAAGGTAGCACAAGGGGCCAGGATATGACAGCCCTGCTGGTCCTTTTTGTCCCCTTTTCTGTTTTGAGTCAGACTCTCTTCTTTAGCCCAGCTTGTCTTTAAATTCAGCCTTCTCTTGCCTATGCTCCTGAGTGCTGAGATCATAGGCATGTGAGACCATATTCTACTGAAAGTCTTATTCAGTTGATCAGCTCAAATAGTTTTTATTCTTAAAACCATGGTTAGAAATGTTAAACATTATATAGTTTAGGAATGACAGAATAAGACTTGAGTTGTCTCTGAGGATAAGTTGGATAAATAGATACTTTATTAGTTAAAACTGAGTTCAGTATTCACTTTCTTTACTTAGTCTTTACTTTTAAGAGAGGTTTAAGTATACATGGCTTTCACCGAGGCCACCCACGCAGGGTTTACAGAGGAAGACAAGTGTAAGTTACTAGAGGAAATGAACCCATCATTCGTATAAAACCGGCCATTTCTATGGGTGTCTCATGACCTGTGACCTATGCCTGCAACACCTTTTTCTCCCCCTTTACTGTTAGTACTTTGTTTCCAAATGAGCCTGCAAGCAGTCATCTATTGCAATTATATGTTCGGCTTTATTACGGCTTTCCTACGTTGTCATGACTTTTGCCGAGTCACTTGATTTAATATGTATGGAAACACAATTTGTGAACTTTAGTAAATTTACCTACCTTAGTTTGAATGTGTGATTCAGCCATTATTTGGGGCAAGCTATGGCTCAGACGGTTTTGGTACTGTATAGTTCTATAGATCAAAAGAACACAATGATGTATCTACAATAATACATCCACACATCCACGTAGGGAATAGTATAAGACACACAAAATAAGTGTTAGTGCAACTATCCTTTACAAAGAGACTTATGGTCATGTCATTGTCTATTAAAATTTCATCTTAATTCATTTATACCTTTCACTTCATTCTATTCCTTTTGAAATGGCATCTAAACTTTTTATTTATTTATTTTTAAAATAATCTTATTTTACATACCAATATCCATTCCATCTCCCTCCCTTAATCCCACTCAGAGAGAGTGATGTCTCCAAATGAGAAGTCAATAAAGTCTGTTATAGCACATAAGGCAGGACCAAGGCTCTTCCCACTGTATCTAAGCTGAGGGGCATCCATTCATAGGGAATGGGCTCCAAAGAGCCAGTTCATGCACTAGGGATAAATACTGGTTGTGCTGCTAGTGATCCCACCAACTGCCCACGACATATAACTGTCACCCTCATTCAGAGGGCCTAGCGTGGTCTTATGCTGGTTCCTCAGCTGTCAGTCTGGGATCAGTGCACTCCCACTAGCTCAAATCAGCTGTTTATGTGAGTGTCCTCATCATGATCTTGACCCTTTTCCTTGTAATGTCACTTCTCCCTCTCTCTGACTGGACACCAGAAATTTGGCCCAGAACCACAAGGATGATGCCAGCTAACAATCTAAGCTATAGCGGAGAGGGTACCTTAACTACCTTTCCTCCATAATCAGATTGATGACTATCTTAATTGTCATCATAGTACTTTCATCCCGCAGCTGATGGAAGCAAATGCAGAGAGATCAAGGTCTAAAACTCTTACCTCAGAATTGATAACTGTTTTTACTCTAACCTTTATCTAAACTTTTCAATGTATATAATGTTACTCCCAGCCACACTTATTGTATATTCCAAGGCCACAAAACAACACTGTTACAGTGATTGGGGGCACAGTATAACTATATTCTTGTTCATTTGGATCTTGATCCTAATGTCAGAGTATTACTTCATCATTTGATGACAAATGCTATTTATCTTACTAAATAGCTTCAATGTCCTTAACCCATCTCAAGCCTACACAAACGAACAGCCTGTACCAGATAGACCATCATCCATCCTCAGCTTCTATTGTGAATCCCCATGCGCTGGGAAAGGTACCCCGGCTAACCTATTTTCTAAGACCATCCTCCCTGCACAAGGTTGCACTGCAACTAAGACTGATCTTTTGGTCTGTGGAAGGTCAGCTCACACAACACAGCCTTGACTGAAACTTTCCCTTCATTTCCTTAAAAGCCGAGCCAATGTGATACTCCATTGTCCTCCCACATGGCTTTGTCAAACTTGAATTTCAGGGGACTCTTGTTGCGTTAGCCACAATCCTGTTTTGTCCTAGATGACGAGGTTTTGTGTTACTTATCCTTTCACTCTCGCATTTAAAATAATGATTGCTGCACCCATCATGTGGCAATTAATAGGTGACTGATATAAGAATAAACGCATATATGAATGCATGAATACACGTGACATGCCTCCATCTTGCCAGTTATGAGATAGCTTTGCAAAAATGTATTCAGGAATTTAGTTTATATAATGAAGCCAAAGTTCAGCTCATCACATTTTTATATTTCACAGTCGTAGGGGGAAAAATGACAGAAATTAATAAAAGCCAGGCACAATTCCAAAAGCTCATTTAGCCAGTATTTTTCTCTGGCTTCCACCAAAGTGTGACTAACAAATAGAATGACACTTTATTCTCCCCATTTAGGATTTGCTCGTTAACCTACAGCGGAGGTTTTATTGAGCTCTGAAATTATTGAAAGCACTCGTCTCCAAACATTAGTGGACATAAGAATCAACTGAGAAAATGGTTAATATTGTGTATTTATGACCCTAGATATCAAATTTGCTCAGGGAGTGCTGAGTCCCACAAAGAAGCATTTGTGAAAATCCCTTCAAAAGATTCTCTTGGCTCCATTTAAAAAAATACTCCAGTTTTCATGAAGTTATTCAAGTGAAACCTAAAATAACCAGATGTGGAATACTGGAAGCTTGAAAAGAAACACACACACATGCATGCATACACACACACACTGCTCACATATACCACATGAACCACAGATACCCACTACATACCTCATATACACACATACATACAACACACATGCACACACATGACATGCGTGTGTCAAACATACCACAAGTAAATTATGCATACCACACCCTACATACAATACCATGTATACAACATGCACATTCACTATAAATATATACACTGCACAGAGCATACACCACACAAAATACTACATACCACATACATACGCACACAGAGATAAAACAAACATGCACACATATCATACCCATATGCAAAACATAGCACAAGCAAAGCATGCATAGCATACACCAAACACTATACACCATATCACACCACACACACACGTCTACCACGCCCATGACACATACACTTCTCCCACAAACAGAATATTCAGTACAACCCCTTCCCACACCATCCTACACAGAATATGGAGAGATGGTTAAAGGAGAAAAATCCATACTTCAATATCTGATAGCAAATAAAAGACATAAATTCCAGGCAGCAATGGCCATGGAATAGAATCTGTCATTTGCTTTGGATAAAAATTAAATAATGTTTAAGGCCAGGCGGTGGTGGCGCACGCCTTTAATCCCAGCACTCGGGAGGCAGAGGCAGGCAGATCGCTGAGAGTTCGAGGCCAGCCTGGTCTACAAGAGCTAGTTCCAGGACAGGCTACAAAAGCTACAGAGAAACCCTGTCTCGAAAAAACCAAAAAAAAAAGAAAAAAAAAAAAAGAAAAAGAAAAATCAAAAAAAGAAAAAAAAAACACCACTGCATCATAGCATACTGAGGTAAAGAAAAAAATTAAATAATGTTTAAATCAGAGGAAGAGACAAATTAAGTGCATATAGTATCCTGAAAGGTGTTTCTACAGGCTAAAATATACTTCAATCCCAGTGATTATTCCTAATACTCTCCACCTCTCCCTGTTATCTGCTTGCCTTTGTTTAAAGAGATTGTGCCTAAGAGTATAATTGGGCAGCAGGGACCTGGCATATGGTGAAATTCAACTGGTTGTTGGATATTTGGATGAAGGAGACATTTTACTCAACTCATATGGAATTTGTTATTTCAGAAGAAATCTTGTCCAACCAAATAAATAAACGACTTAATCCGTGCCTAGAAATATCTTTGCATTCACTGGCACTGGACTGTGTTGGCACTTTTAAATAAATTGTCCCTCAGGTTCATGACCTTCCTGGACTCATTGGGTCATAACAAAAGCCACACATCTACAACCCTCACACCCGAGGTTCCCACCTCCAGAAGCACATCATTGTGCACTAGCGTTGAGTATGTGTGTTTGTTATTTGCAGGGTTACTGTGGAGCTGCACCTTGTATTTGGTATTAGAATGCTAGCATGATAAAGTGCAGAGCCAGCTCCCCTGCTGTGCGTGTGAGGTGGTTAGAGTATTCTGGCTTCCTGAACCTACCCAGTGAGTCGGCCAAGATAGAAACATTAATTGGAATATATGGGTGCACTCTGAATTTTATGGCATATCCTTAGAGATGACATGATTGGCCAAGAAAGCATATTTAGGATTCATGTGTTTTAATTAAGAAATAAGACTCTCCATGGGTCTCATTTCTGGCTTGGTGTATTATTCTAATTCCTTTAAAAAAATCCAATAATTAGCATATGTACATGTTAAGTATTTTAATCTCGGCATGTTTTATTGATTTAGTGGTTCATCACAAATTAAGTGCAAAAGAAGACCAGAAATTGCAAATGGTGTTCTGGTTATTACAGACAGACAGATAGAAAGATGATAGATGAGAGAGAGAAGAGGTTTATATTTGTGTTTGTTTGTTTGTTTTTCAGATCAAGTTTTATCTGTGTTTCTCTGCCTGGCCTGGCACTTGCTCTGTAGGCCAGTCTGACGTGAAAGTCAGAGATGCACCTTGCTCTGACCCAAGAATGCTGGAATTAAGTCATGAGACACCACCAGGCAGCTAGCTTCTATTTTTAAGGGAAAGGGTCTTCATTTATTTCTGTATTCCTATCATTAGTTATTTAATCAGGAAACAGCTTAGATTGGATTTTGTGTTGTAATTTCCCTTCCTTCAAAATTCTGCTAAAGAGATTGCTAAGAAATAAAAGGTAGACATGCTTTTTATGTGTTTGTTTTATTTAAAGTTTTATTTTATAACTATTTCTTCCAACAATGACAGCAGACATGGAGTGATTAACAGCATGCGAGAGAGTTAGGCTAGATGGGAAACTGATGATGTCATGGAAAGCCACATCCCACAATTTAGAAAGGCTTATACATCCATGGAAACATTATACAATTATTTTGGCTTAGATAGTACTTTCATGGGTACACTTTTCAGAAACCCTGGTTGCAGCCATATTTGCAATGGTCTTAGTATAGCCGTCATGTCCATTCTTATTTTCTACACCAAGTATCCTGAGAAACTATACAAAGTCATGAAAGGAAACACAGCCATTGTTCTATACATGGAATCCCAGGGTTCTCGTGTCCCTTACAAAGGTGCAATACTCAGTTTTTTTCTTATTTTAAATGAGGGAAATTCTTTGAATGGATTCCTTTGTGTATAGTGATGGTCAACACGTATTTTTTGTTGTTGTTGTTGTTGTTTTTTCCCATGAAGATGCTCTCTCCTTCTTTACGGCCATGACCCTCTACATGAAAGGATGAAGATGATAAAATTGACTTAATTCTGGTTGTAAAGCTGCTACTGCCTATACCTTGCTAAGGAGTTTGATCTCTAATGAGTTAATGAATGCTTACACTGTTACTCAAACAGGGCAAGGATAGAGCCACAAAACTGTTTCCCTCTTAATGTGTAAATTAAAATAAAAAAATGTATCTGCATCCTGTCAGTATAAATGCATCTAGAATTCTTTCTCATGAATAAAAAAAAGAATCTCTTTTCAAAGACACAGAACCATGGTAAAGAACAGTATATCTGAAGGACTGCTACCCCCTTCCTATTTCATAGAAAGGTTTATTCAGTTAGTTTACTCCCAACACGTACAAGAATTTGTTATTACACAGTCAATTTAAGAATGATAAGAAGTGCTTTAATTGATGTTCCTGGATGTGTGGCACAAATCACTTCCTAAGCAGAAGGAAGGTTCCCCTCCTAAGTGTTTTGACATTTCCTCCCTTGTTATTAGATGAAATATTAGTGGACTCACTGGAATGTGGGCAAGGCTGGATCCTGAATGAGGATCAAAATTAATCATGCTGTCTGGAATTTAGTGACAAACATTGGAATGCCACATGGAAAATGGCAGCATCTGCCGAAGTGTGTGTGCCCACTCAAAGTCAACCTGTGAGAGCACAGAGAGAGGAAATCTTACATTCTCAAAATGGAGTTAGTGTCTATATGGATCTCAATGCTGTGGCGGAAGGGAAGAGAAGCAGTTTCAAAGCTAAAATAGCTTAAAAATTATTAAATTATATTATTAAATTTAAGTATGAAATTGTTACCTGTTTTGAGGACTGCGTGATTGTGAATTATATGTTTTCTTAACATATTTAACTAAGCTTATTAAGTCTTTAAGACTACTAAGCAGCACACTAATACTTATGTTAGGCAAGATATAGCTGATTATTAAGAATGAAATATGACTGTTAAGACAAAAATAATATTGGCATCTTATGTCGTGTAATCTTAGATAAATGTCCAAATTATAGGCTGGCCAGTGACTTAAGTGTTTCTGCCACAGACAAATGTCAAGCCCAGACATACAAACAATTTGTAAAAAGTCAGCTCACAGTTGAGATGTGTGTCTTTCCTATTTAGAGAACTCTGCCACAGTGCAAGAAAGTATTTCCTGAATTCACTTTGCTAAATGACACAGCAAAATCCAGGGGCTTAGGTGAGAAACACAGAAGGAAATCAGTTGTGAGAAATGGTGTTGATTTTATTGCTATTATTAACATTTATTACTAACATTAGAAATATTGAATCTAATTTTTCCACACACATTAAATGGTTAAGAAATGCATTTATATTTAACTAAGAATAACACTTGGCAAACTGCAGTGATGGCTGTGTGGCCAGGTTATGCTTCTGTAGTACAGGGAGAACCCTGCTTTTGCAGGAGATCTCTTCATTACCAGGACCCATAGCCAGGTGCGCACAACTGCCTCTGACCTTCATTCTCTTTATGACTGTGTGGATGCCTGCACTTAGGTGTACAAACACCGGCCTACATGCCACGTGTTTAAAACTATTAAAAATACTGGAAAAAAACCTTGTATGCATATGGGACTGGGGGTTTGAAAAGTTGTCTTTGGCCACCCTGCATCCAGTCAGAAGGGATGCTGCCAGGCAAAAGAAAAGCTGTGTGACACACACCGAGACAGTGAGCTTTGCTGTCTAACAAATATTTGCCAGCAGGTGTGCTTTGTGGACTAGTTGACTAAGGGAAGTTTCTGTGCTCACCTAGTTGGCACACAGATGAAATCCTGTGTAACTGCAACAAATCAATCCCCGCCATTTTCATTGGACCAAACATGTATCTTTATAAAAGAGCCTCGTAGCAAAGGTGACTCAACGGGAACCATGAAAACTTTTCTTATGAAGCATAAATTTCATATGTCATCAAGCTGTCACACCAGAATGCTAATATTCACGGGCCATATTCTACCTTTCCCTTCCTTGAGCTGTACAGACTTCCTTAGGCAAAGGCTTTGTGGAATGTTGCCCTTAGGGTTTAATTTATTCAAGTCTATCTATGTAATGCTGCCTTGTTTGTATGAGGAAAGTGTTTGGTCAAAATGTTTACAGAATTATTATCTAAAGATAAATTTGAAAATCTGAATGGACTAAGAACTATCAAGTCCTAATTAGTAATAGTTCACGTTAACTAAGCAGATGCTTTCACCAAGACCTTCGCTGCATATATTCTAAGAACTTATTTCATCTGCTGTTTATTGTGAGCCTGTGTGCTCTACAGAAACATGTGTGGGGGCTACAATCCTGCCAGGAGCACATCATTTTATCTCAGGATCCTGTACATCTGAAGATTTTTAGTGTCTGTGATGGGCCTTGGTAAGTGTTCTCCACGGTCATTTACACATTGGTGACACTGTGGTCTGAAAGCAGATTTTTGTTTGGTAAATCCATGTAAGAAGCAGATGGACCCTGACTTTAAGCTCTACTATAGAGTTAGAGTAATAAAAAACAGCTTGGCACTGGCATAAGAACAGACATATGGAATTGGATTGAAGGCTGCAACATAAATCCACACCTACCAACAATGGATTTTTGACAGAGAAGCCAAAACTTTACAACAGACAAAAGAAAGCACCTTTAACAAAGGGTGTTGACATAACTGGATGTTAACATGTAGAAGATCCATATTCATCTTCATGCACAAAACTCAAGTCCAAGTGGATCAAAGACCACAATGTAAATCCGGTTATACTGAAGTGGATAAAAGAAAAAGTGGAAAGTAGACTTGAATGCATTGGCACAAGAGATCTATTCCTAAATATAACACCAGTAGCACAGACACTGAGAGCAACAATCAATAAATGGGACCTTATGATATTGAGAACTTCTGTAAGTAAAAGGACCCAGTAAAATAAGACAAAATGATAGCCTACAGAATGGAAAAAGATCTTCATAAAACCCATATCTAACAGAGGGATGATCTCCAAAATATATAAATAATTCAAGAAACTAGACCTTAAAATTCCAAATAATCCAATTTAAAAAATGGGATACAGAAGAATCTCAAATAGACAAAAAAAAGTAAGGAATTTGCTTAATATCCTTATTCATCATAAAAATGCAACTCAAAATGACTCTGAGATGCCATCTTACAACTGTCAAAATGGCTAAGATCTAAAACACTGACAACAGCTTATGTTGGAGAGAATATGGAGTAAGGAGAACACTCCTCACTTCTGGTGGGAATGCAAACTTGTGCAGCCACTTTGGAAATCAGTATGGTGACTTTTCAGAAAATCAGGAATCAATCTACCTCAAAACTCATCATTACCATTATACTTGGGCATATACCCAAGGGATGCTCAATCATATGCCAAGAATACTCTTTCCACTATGTTAATAGCAGCATTATTCATAATAGCCCGAATATGAAAACAACCTAGATAACTCTCAACCAAAGAATGGATAAAGACAATGTGGTACATTTCCACAATGAAGTATTATATTACATGTAAAAAACAATGACATTATGAAATTTGCAAGCAAATGGAAGGAACTAGAAAAAAAAATCACCCTGGGTGATGTAACCCAGATCCAGAAAGACAAACACAGCATGTACTCACTCATAAGTGGATACCAGATGTAAATCAAAGGATAACCAAACTGCAATCCATAGCTCCAGAGAAGTTAGGTAACAAAGATGACCCTAAGAGGGACATATGGATCAGTCTGGGAAGGAGAGATAGATGAGATCTCTTGGGTAAACTGGGGACAGGGTGGTAGAGGGAAAGGGATATGGATTGGGAGCATGAGATAATGAGATGGTCAAGTTGGGACAGGGATTGGGGAGAACAATGAAAGAGGTAACTTGATAGGGGAGCCATTATGTGGTAAGGGAAAAACCTGGTGCTAGGGAAATTCCCAGGAATCTACAAGGAAGACCCTAGCTAAGACTCCTAGCAGTAGTGGAGAGGGTGTCTTAACTGGTCTTCTACTGTATTTAGATTGGTGACTACCCTAACTGTCATCATAGAACCCACATCCAGCAATTGATGGAAGCAGATGCAGAGATGCAGCCAAGCTTCAGGCCGAGCTCTGGGAGTCCATTCGAAGAGAGGTATTATATGATCAAGTGGCATCATGATCATTATGGGGGAAACCCACAGAGACAGCTGATCCAGGGTCATAGGAACTCTGAACTCTAGACCAACAGTTGAGGAGCCTACATGGGACCTAACTAGGCCCTCAGCATGTGGATGAAAATTGTGTAGCTTGGTCTGTTTAAGGGGCCCCTGGCACTGGGACTGAGATCTATCCCTGGTGCTAGAGCTGGTTTTTTGGAACCCTCTCCATGGTGGGATACCTTACTCGGAGTTTGGTCTTGCCTCAACTTAATGAGCCAGGCTTTGTTGTCTTCCATGGGAGGCCTTACCTTTATGAGGAGTGGATGGGTGGTGGGTTGGGGGAAAGGGAGTAGGAGCTAGAGAGGAAAGAGAGGGGTAACTGTAGTTGGTCACTAAAATGAATTTTAAAAAAGTTAAATAAAAATAAATAATAAATAAAAGCACCATACATTTAGAAGAAGAAGAAGAAGAAGAAGAAGAAGAAGAAGAAGAAGAAGAAGAAGAAGAAGAAGAAGAAGAAGAAGAAGAAGAAGAAGAAGGGATCCACAAGTCCTTCTTTAAATGAAGTCTAGATTAGAGTCTCTGAGATTAGTGGATTAATGTTCCACCATCTTTCCTCCACCCTAAAGGGTGTCACCCTGGAGTCCATTTCAGAATTGTGCACAAGTAAGTAAGAGGGGCCATAGGTACAGACTGCAAGTGAGAAAAGGTAGATTCTCTGTCAGGCAATTACCCGACCGTCCACTATGCTGCCACCAGAACCCCTGCCCTTGATTGCTACCCTTCTCAGGCTTTGCTGTCATTCATGCATTCTCTTCCCCAGAGAGCATCACATAGGAAAACAGGCTATCATAAATCTATGGATCCAGACTACCTAAATCTTTCTTATACTGGAGGAAGAAAATTCAGGGTGTGCAGAAGCTCAATTACAGAAACTTGGCAGATTAAGCAAATATCAATACAAGGCATACAATAATTGTGCATGAATTTCAGGCAAGAGGTCTTTTCTATCTAAAAATTCAAATTCAATTAGGTTAACTGTACTTTAATGGCATCTCAGGTTCTACAAAACCATTTAGTTAGAGGTAGGTGTGATTGGCTTGGCTGATTGATGGTTTTGCTTTCTGGATAACTTTGTGACAAGACTTTGTCATCTTTTCAAAGTAACTGACAAAAATAATTAAAAAACTGTTTTGCTTCTGTTTCAGTCCCAGAAGGACTGAGGTTTTAGTAGTGAGATTTCTTGCCTCTTCAAATGCCCTGCTTCCCAGAGTGTAACGACCAAGTGTCATAGAATTTTACTCCTTTTTTCTAGTTAAACAGATTTAAATATTGTATGTATGTAGGTGTATGAATGACTATTTGCATGTAAAATATAAGATCTCAATTGCTTCTCTACCCCCCTGTCTTCTGAAAAACACATCCCTGCTGTCATTTTCCTGAATAAGGAATGAAAGTCTCAACATTTTGCAACTAGTACCAAGGAGAATTTGAAAATGAACTCAGATTTAGCTAATCCTGCCACACCTAAATGTCTCTTTTTCATACTGTTCAAACATGGCCTTCCAAAAATCCACATTGCATAATGAACTTTAGAGATCCAATTCTTCTTCCATGGCATTTATTCATGTGATAAAGCTCGCGAAGCTATCTTTAATTATTACTGTATAGGATATCCTGTTATCTTTAATTATCACTACCGAATGGTTGCAAAATCAAATACTTCTGGCAATCAAGAGTCATTATACAGTACCATGATTGCATCTGTCCATATTAACAGATAAGCACAGAAAATCAAAACAGTGTCTGATTTACCCACTAAAACTGTCTGAACAAAATATTGTATCTAGCGCTCTTAATATCTTGCTGTGACTTTGATCTGATTAAAGTCCAGAGAAACATAACCACAGATGCAAATGTTCTGGCGTTTCTGAAATTAATATTGCTGAATTCTGTTGGACTGGATTGCTGGAATCCTAGTGAAGCAGAGGTGATTATAGGCACGGTAGAAACTTGTGATAGAAGGGATATCTAAATCTCTGAGGCCGCAGGTGCAGGATTATAGCAAAACCCCACTGAAACATTCAGTGTTCTGTCTAAATACCCCGGTACAAAATTAATTAGGCAGTTGATCACATAATAAAGCTATGATGGATGATCTAATGGAAACTAACATCTCAGAGTCAATAACAAACTTGATTCTCTTATTAGATGCAGCTGATTTTTTTGCTCTGCCATTTACGAGATTGTGTGCATAATAGAAGATGAAAAAAGAGAGGGGGTTCTATTTTGAAAATGAGAACTCAGTTACAGTATTTATCTCTGTTGGAAACTATAATATGTAAGCAATGTAGAATTTGTGGATAGACATATCTGCAAGTAATTCTCTAAGATACTGGGCTGAAAGGCACATCAAAGGATGGGGAAATAATGAGACAGACTCCAGCTGTTGGATTCCTACAGCTTTTGATTTGTGCACAACTAGGAACTCCAGGTTTTGATCCTGTGTTGATTATTTCTATGGCAGTGAAGTTGATTTGTGCATTATTTAAAAACAGACAGCTTCAGCAAACAAGGAGGAGTTTGCAAACTCTGTCTTGCAGGACATTTTGTTTCTGTCTTGTCCTTTCCAGCATTCTGTATTAGGGGCTCAGCGGATATGCATGGATACCTATGGGGGGACAGAGATTAAGCATGGAAGAAGTGTAGACTAGAGCTAATCAAGAGTTTTACAAAGAAATAGGGGTGAAATTGTGACTGAAATATCTGTGGAATCCTGGGAGCAGAGGATATGAGAATGCTACACATTCCGTGTTGACTTTCAATTTTGTGAAGCTGAAGTAAGAGGGGGAAGACATATCCCCACTTTGAAACAGGTAATATTTGCTCAGCCTCGAAACCTCGTAGTTAAGATTTAATAAAATCTTTCAACACTGAAGGCATTTCCCCTCACCTATAACTTCATGAATTTCCCTTTTAAAAGGCAGTCCATTGTCACTTCAAGTTTTCTTAAAGACTGCCTAATTCCATTATGAATCAATAGTAACATTTGCAGATGTTTGTCAACATCCTATTTTTTTTTTCTAAACAGCTTTTATATGTGTATATGTTCTGGTGGTCACAGCCATATATAGGTAAATCAAGAGTCTATGGTTTCTGAAACAGCTCAAGTTTTAAATGAAATATAATGTGGAACAATTCTGTATTCTGTCAATTATGTTTTAAATAAACACTGATTGGCCAGTAGCCAGGCAGGAAGTATAGACAGTACAATCAGACAGGAAGTAGAGGCAGGTCAATGAGAACAGAATTTGGGGAAGGTAGAAGTCCATTCTTCCCTGGTTCTGCCCAGACACGGAAGAAGGAAGATGTGATCTGCTTTGCTCAAAAAGGTACCAAACCATGTGGCTAACATAGATAAGAAGAATAATGGGTTAATATAAGTTATAAGAGTTAACAAGAAGCCTTAGCTTTTAACTTTCTAAAATATTGCATCTTGGTTAATAAGATGCCAAAGGTGTATACACATTTTTAAATTTTTAGCCACAAAAGAAACAGGGATTTTAGTGTGGAAAATATAAATGCAGAAAAGATACTATATTAATATTTTAAAAGAAAATGTTATTTTAGTATATTGTATGTTTCTGTGATTGACCTGGCTTTCTCTCTCCTCCCCATTTCTCACCTTTTCCCTCCCTCTCTTCTCCCCTCTGTCCCTTTCTCCTCCCTTCTTTATACGTTTCTTTCCCACCTCTTTCTTCCCCTTCTTTACCCGTGCGTGTGTGTGTGCGCGCACGCATGTGTGTTTGTGTGTATACACATATCTTTATGAATTTGCAAATACATGAAGAAAGCACGGAATCAGCTAGGATGGGGGATTAGACTACAGTATCAAATTCTCACAATTCAGGGTCTTAACAGAATAGAGATTTATTTCCATTCCTTACAGATGCTTAAGGCAGGTTGATAGGGACTGTTTCCTGTAGTCATTCAAAATTCTCATTCATTGGGAGACCCATAGACCTCAACAGAAAGTCTGAAATTTGTCTTAAAGAGACATGAATGGATGCTTTTAAAAAGTTGAAAAGAACAAAATGAATGTATAGCTACAGTCTTACCATTGCCCATAAAGGAAAAAAAAAACATTTGAAGCAATATATGTTTGCCTCAGCCCTTCCTGTATTTTCATCTGTAAGCAAAATTTGGATCTATGCATTACAGTTGAGTCTTATTTGTACTAATGAGTTACTAATACGTGCTTCAACTGTTTGCCTAATGTTTCATTGTGTAAATATTCAGTTCCTTGCATAATCTACTCATTATTTTTTTATATAAAAATTCTAGAGGATAATGTAAGTTAAATGCAGCAATGCAGAAGAGTCTTGAAGCATCATGGTCTTTCTATCAGAAAAAGAAGTATTTGAATCTTCAGTTCCATTTCCTATTAACTACATTACCATGGAAATTATTTAAATACCTCTCCTTTAAATCCTATTGCCTTTGAAAAGAGACACAATCATAATTGCTTGGCAAGAAACAAAATAACAGAAGGTGCTAAGCAACTTGTTGTTGAGAGTACACATCCGGAATAAGCAACAACACCGGGAGTGCCAGTTGTGCGTGCAGAGGCTGGTTCTGGCGCTGCTTTCTGACATCATTCTCTGTCCAAAACTACCTGATAATGCAACAGGATCCTGAGCAATAATTCTCCTGGCAGACCATCATAAAGCTTCCATGAAATTTACCACAGTGTAGTCTTGAAAAGGAGGAACACCTGCATTGCAAATAGAGCCCAAGAAGGACTTAGCATCTTTTTCTGAAATCTGTGTTTTCTCTGAGTATGGAAAAGTACTGTAATCATGCACCGTGTGCACATTGTGCTGTTTGACCACAGCTAGTCACTGTGAAAGAGTAGATGAGCCCAGTTTGTGTTTTAAAACCAATGAACAAACCGAAATCTAAAAGCCACATTTATAAAGATGTCCATTTTGGTATGTTCATTATGGCAAAGATGCAGATACAGCATGAATAATCACTAATGAAAGTAGATGGACAAAATCATGGAATAGAGTCAATGAGAGTATGGCAAGCCTACTTACAAAGGAAAAGGATGCCTTGAACCTGATTCTAGGATGCTATCTATGGGCATGTTATTGCCTACATTTCATATCTTGAATTCCTCAGATTTTCTTTATGCTTTCTTTTGTAGTAAGTGAATATGGTCTAGCTTGGTCCCTGCCTATCTTCACCAATTTGATCAGGACATCCTTGCTTGTTCAGCCTTCCTAATGTGTGTGTATTAACTTCAGAATAAAATTAAAATTTGTATTTCCCTAGTAGTTTTCTTAGATGTATTTACATGTGAATACTAGTCTTTCATTAATCTTCTTGCATATTATGCTTATTAAGACCTATTTTTCCTGTTTTAAACTTTCTTTTTGTTTATTCTTTGTGTCTTTCACATCATGTGTCTCGATCTCATCCATTTCCCCATCCCTTTCTGTTCTCTGCCCTTGTAAACCATCCCCCTATAAAAGAATATAAATTTAAGAGAAAAAAAGGCAAATATCAATCTTGTCATGGAAGCTGTGTGACACGGTGAGTCACAGAGTAAACCCTTTTATCCATACATCTTTACTTGCCAATGTTCATTGCAAAGAGTCATTGGTCTTGTTCAAGACCTCTGTTTTCTGTTACACTGTCAATGCTGTACCCTCACTGGGGCTTGTCTTGGATATCCTGTTGTTGCCCTGTGTCGTGGAGATCCTGCAGCTTTTTGCTTCAGCAGATCATAGATGGGGTAGATGTTGGGGTGGGGCAACTCTCAACCTTGGTTCTGTACTTGGGTAGTTGCAGGGATGGTCAGTCTACCAGCTATTCCCTGTCACCACCAGGGGGAGCTCTCCAGCGTTGTCCTGGCTAGTTTACCCCAATTGCAGCAATGAGCAAGGGATAAGGCCTGATCTCCTTTCATTTATGCAAGGTTGGCTCTCCCACACTAGCCCTATTGTGATGCATTATTCCTAGCCATGCAGTGCGGAGGGTCATCTCTACTGTGCTTCACAGGGGAGGAACAGGGCTTGCTTTCCTGAGGGCTACAACTGGGAAGGGTGAGGGTCAGCTTCCTTATCTGTTGCAGGAGGCTAAGAGCAAGGAATAAGGAGGGGGTTAAGATCTATTTTTTTTTTTATCAGTTATGTGTTAGGCTATTTGTTTTTTCTTACTGAGTTTTGAAAGTTCTTCATGTATTGGGGGCATAATTCCCTTATCAAACACAGTTAACAAACATTTTTTCTCAGTATTAAATAAGTCTTTTCATTCGTCTAACAGTTTCTTTGATGAGATCTTTGTATGGTTGCTTTTTTAATTATAATTTATATATTTGTGTAGGTATTAAACATTTGATATCATATTCAAATGGTAAATGCCTTGAGGACCCAATTTTTTGTACGTGTTTTGGCATGATTTCCTACTTTAAATCTTATATTTATGCCTATAATACTTTTGCATTATGTTTTTATTTACAGTCTGCAGCTTCACTCAGAAGCTGATATTTGGCCTGTAGGTCGAATACAGGAGTGTGATTTATTGAATATTTTCATTACTAAATTATCTTGGACTTTTATATCAAATGACTATCCATACATATGGATCTACTTCTGAAGGCTATTTTATGCCAACTGCATCTTGTTTTAGATCTGTGCCTTTGGAATAAGTCTTGCAATTGTAAATGCAAAAATCTTAAAACTGTTACCTCTTCATTCCCCCCCCCCCCCATTTACACAGTTGGCTTTGGTTATAATGGAGTCTTTTCCTTTTGACAAAAAGTGTGGAACGAGTCTGGGTATGTTTTTAACAGTAGCCTGGTGATTTGTTGCCTGCTACAATGCTGAGTCTGTAGACCAGTTTGGGAAGAACTACTGAGGAACAGTGTTGACGGCTACCATTCTTTTCTGCTCCCCACCTTAAAAAAAAAAAAAAAAAAAACACTGCTGTCATATTTTCTGAGGGTTTTCTTAGACATTCCTTTAAATTGAGACCACCTATTTCTCACTTGCTTTGCATTGTTATGAGGAAAGTTTATTTTGTCAACTACTTTGACATCTTTTAAGATGTTTGTGGGTTCACTCTCTTTAGACTGTTAATAATTGGAGTAACATTAATGTAAAATAGTAAAGCAAACTTATATTCCTGCATAAATCTCATGTGATCATGATATAATAATGTAAATTACAACCTTTTGATTTGATGGTCTAAAGTTTTATTTAGAAATTCCTAACTTGTGACCAGTACTGCATCAACAATCTCTCTGTAGCCTTGACATAAACATAAAAATAATGATTGCTGTGAAACTTAGTTGGGGTAGTATGCTTTCATTTCATAATTTTCCAAGTAAACTTATAAAATTTATTATTACCTTTTCCTTATGTATTTTGGATACCTAGTCAGTGGTGTTACCTAAGGCTATAGAAAACTATATTAAAACCTTGTACTGTAAATTTGAGTTGGCGAATTTGTCATTGACATTCTGTTAGTTTTATTTCACATGTTTTCCATTTTTAGCTATATAAAGCTTTGTAAAGAAGTCTGGACAAATTGACACTTTCCTTTCATTAAAATTTTTTATCACCACAATCATCATCATCATTTGCTCTGTAGTGAAATTTGCTGTTTAACTGCCATTTCAGGGTGTATGTGTTAACTTTTTAACATTGTGTAGTTTTATGGTAATTTACTCCTATGTTTTTATCTTTTGTACATGAACCATAAGCATTGAGCATCTTTGCTCTCTGTAGCACATGGGTAGTCTGCTTGCTGGACTTATTTCTACCCTGAATTACCATCCTTCCCCATAGGACATACTAGATACTTGTTAGTGTGATCACTGGGATGCTAACATCTAAAGATATCATCAATCTATTCACTTTCTGTATGTTCTATGTCTGTGTGTTCTATGCACTCTTTCCTTTTGGCACTTTGTCCTATCCCTGTAACTAGACTTTTTTTTTTCTTTTTTCTTTCTTTTTTTTTTTTTGAGTCTTCATTGGAAAAACAAATGCACTTTCTTTGTTTCTCTATTAGCTAAGACTGTATGGAAATCTTAGCTGCTGCTTTAAGATAAATATGCATAGTTTATATGCACTTATCATATTATACTAGTTCTGAAGGTGTCTTCAGTTTTCCTTTGTTTCTGACAGATATTTTCAGTGACTGCAAAGTCTTGGGTTTATTTATTTACTTATTTATTTTTGAGAAGCACCTTAGACCCTCACCTCCTACCCCTGTGATGTAGGATACATTATGTTTTAACAAAAAACCTGATAATATTATTTTTGTTGTTCCTTTGTATAAAAAAGTATCTTTTAAGTTTATTTTTGGTACTGATTTTGAGCAACTTGATTATAAGATGTGTAATTATGATTTTTTATATGTCTCTTTTATAGCCTAAGGGCTTATTTTGCTTCTGAACATAAACAGTTTTCAACAAATTTGGAAACTTTGGAGTCATTTTGTTTCAAATATGTTTTTCTTTCTCATCTCTTTTCACACACATTGGACCATTTGCCCCTGATTGACAGCTCGTACATATTTCCAATCTTTTTAAAAGATATCTTCTTAACTCTGTTTTCATGATTTCTTGCTGAGACTTCAAGCTCTGAATTTCTTTTCAATGCTTACTATCATTAAACCCCATCATGCCGTTGCTCTTACATGTTACGTTCTCACCTCCAAGATTTTAAGTTGTTCATTTTTAGTACCTTCCATGTCTCCACTTAACTTTTGAACATAATGTTGACCAAAATGCAATAACAGATCTAATACCTTTCTATGCCAAATCTAATATTTATCAGTTAAAGTAATTCAATTCCTACTTGAGGAGTATATTTAAAAGCTTCTTGCTATTTTGTGATTGCTGTTTTGTCTTTCCTAAATGATTTTTGTTTGGGTGAAAGATATTGTGTCCTCAACCTTGCTAAGATTGCCTGTTTGTTCTGATGGACTTTACTGGATGTGTTATAGTATACACACACACACACACACACACACACACACACACACACACACACACATTTCCTGGTATTTTAATCCTTAACCAGTTTAGGTGTTAGTATTCATTTGGATCCACAAACAATACTCTATCTATCTCTTGCTTATTATTATAGACTAGCCCAGTGAGCCCCTGCTGTTCTCTGTAGTGTATGCCTGTGCATCTTGGAAGGAGTGCTCCTCATAGTCCCCTTGCAGGTGGTTCTTTGTTCAGCCCCAGCAGTTGGCTCATATTCATTCATGGATCAGTAACCACTAGTACTAGAACTCTCAGCAGGCCACGGGAGTTGTGTGCACAGCTCTTTCTCCTCTGATACATTGTCCCTACAGATCCTGTTGGCCACCTTGACTCTCTCAGGACTTGGACTGTCTCTTTACCGCAGGAAGGGCTCTCAGCTGTGCCTGAGTTTCTCCCACCTCTCATGCTGTGGTATGGAATTCATTTGTTTTTCTTTTTGTTGTTATGAGGGTCTCGCTTGTAGCATGGTATTTATGAAACAGATTCTGTTTCTTCCCTTTGTCTTTTAAAAAATGTCTTGCTGTGTACCAAGATTGAGCTTGAATTCAAAATCCTTTTGTCTTATGCTTATGGATGTTTGAATTACAGACTTATCCCAAACCACATAAGAAATCATTCTCGTGTTGACGAGGTGGGGCTGGGTCAATGTTTTCACAGTAAAGGCAGGGAGGAAAAAGAGCATAGCCTTGTACTTCATTCTGTGTCTTTGTAAAATTTCTCTCTGATATAGACAGACATAAGAAGAAAGCACAGGGTGAGCATTATGAAAATTTAAAATTTTTGATTGGTGATGCCAAGGTCCTTTGAATATCCTTTTAAACAGTAAAGTATAGAAATCAGAAACTTTGTTTTCAGTTCTTGTCTATAAAAATTTGACTAATCACACAAGAGAAACATTTTTAAATACTAGTCTAATTTCATTTTAATTTTTATAGTTAGGATAATAAAGCTAAGCATTTTCAAAGGACAGCAAATTACATTCCTTTTTCTGCCAATCACTGCTGATATCCATTTATCCATTTTCATAAAGATGTCTGTCTTACTGATTTGCATATATGTGCAGGTAGTTTTAAGTATGAATTTTATAATCAGCCAAATGCCCAGTTTGAAGGTCAAAATAGCTTCAATTTTATGTATATATAAAGCAGCCCCTTTCCAACTCTTCACCTTTTCCAAACCACCAAGATGTCCCTATTGTGCTGGACAGTTTTTGTCAAGCTGACCGAAACTAGAGTCACCTGGGAAAAGGGAATTGCAGTTGGGAAACTGTCTCCATCAGTTCCGCCTGTGGGAAAATCTATATGGCATTTTCTTAATTGATTATTAATATGGGAGTGCCCAACCCAATGTTGCCAGTGCCACCCCTACACTGGTTTCCTAACTTATATAAGAAAACAGGTTAAACAAGCCATGGGCACATTACACATGGCCACTGCTTTAGTTCCTGCCCTGACTTTGCTGAGTGACGGAGTGTGATCTCATAGTTGTTAGTTGAAACAAACCCTATCCCTCCCCAGGTTGTTTTTACTCATGGTATTTCATTCCAGGATTAGAAGCCCTAACTAAGACACCTATTAACTGGAAAGAAGTGCCCTCCCCAGTTCCAGGAAGAAGTGCAATTTTCTAGTGCTTGCATTTGTCCTGTGGGTTAGACCTTAACATGAATCCGCTTCTAGGCCTCCCTGGAGGTGCATTCGGATGGAAATTAGATACATGTGATACTATGGCTAGCTTGATGGTACTCAAGTTCTCTTTTATGGATACTTAGTGATGATTTGAAACGTGATGAGGATGGGAAGATGTAAACAATCTAATTATAAATGGCAGCACATACAAGTTCAATAGAATTACTTCAATTTGTTGTTCAAATAGGAGATATGACTGTTCCTCAAGGAGGAAGTGCAAAGTTTTGTTGTTTTTTCGTTAAAATCGCCATGTGTACAACTGTAACCTCAGCAGGTGAAATCTTTACAGGTGACATTTACAGGAGAAAACTGTCACTTATTCACGTATTTCCTTTATTTTGTCTTGTGCATGTGTTAGAGCTTGGGACAACTGTCATGGTGTGGGTATGGAGATCAGATGGCAACGTGGAGAGGCCAGTTCTCTCCTCCTATCACAGGAGTTCCAGAATCCAACCAAGTTTGTCGGTGCTTGTGACAAGCATCTTTACCCACCGAACTGTCTTACTGCCCCCTCGGTGTGTTTCTGGCCAGGCATCCTAACAACAGCAACACCTTTGGGTTCAAATACCCAGTGGACATATAACTCAACTATAAGCAACAGATAAGGTTTTGTGCATATGGTTTTGTGAGTGATGCTTTATTCTCTGGTCTGCTTGCTTCTCTTTCACCGTTTGTTGAAGTCAGGCCTACTCCAGGCTTATCTTTGTTCTACACTCTAACCCAGGATGACTCACAGGATGAGATCTCAATACATGTGACGAAAGTCACAAATTCGGTCAGTCTCATACCCCTCTATCCAGATTTTCCAAAGCAAGGGCCAAATATTTTCTGTCTTGCACAACTTTGAAAATACATTTTTTTGTACACATAACCAAAATTTCATAATGCTTTTACTTGCTAATTGATGGTGTAACTGAAGTTAATAATTTTTCCATCGAGACAGGAATAGAAACTTGCCATTTCATACAATATAGTCTCTCTACTTGGTTATGGGAGGGCAAGGAATTGGTTAAAGTGTCTGTGTAATGCTGAAGTGCACATGTCCTCTATCGCTCATCTTCCTTGTGCCAGCATCTTAGGAAAAGCTATTTCTAAAAAAGACAGAAACATTCGTTTTTATTTTATATCTATCTGTGAGTGTTTTGGGTACGTGCCAAAGACAAATGAAGGCACGAGATCCTTTGGAACTGGAGTACAGATGGTTGTAAGCCACACTGTGGGAGTGAGAACCAAACCCTGGTCCTAGAAGGACTCTTAACAACAGAGCCAGCTCTCCAGCATCGACATAAGCTCTTTTTAAGAATACAGCAAAGACATAGCAGGGAATGGTCAAACATGCAAGACTCATGTGAGTATGTTGGTTAGGGCAAGTTACATGTCTCTACCCAAGGAGAATGTGAACATTGACTCTGTAGCGGAAGAAGTGTCTATTTGTGGGAAAGTTGTGAATCTGGGCAGTTTCAAGGGAGTTAATCTGGCTTACTATATTTGTACTGACCAAGCAAGTAAGAAAGATGCAAACTTTAAGAACAACAGCAGCAAAATTTTGATTAAATCCTTACAGTGATGGAGTAGATGTTTGAAGCAAAATCCAAGCCAATTTCTCCTTAATCACAGGCTTCTTTCTACTCTTCCAACAAATGGTGTAATGAGTATTACAGTCATTTCTGCAGTAATCAGCCGTGGTATCCCAAACAGAGGATTATAACTTCAGCTGGAAATTGAGCAGCAGGACACTGGATGGCTTAAAAGCAACAACAAAAAGATCTCATTTAGTCTCAAGTGATACTTTGCAATAAAGAAAGAGGGTAGGGGCAAGGAAATTAAGAAATTAGCAACATGAGTGTAATTGTGTCCCAACAGAAGACTGGACTTGTCATTAGAGGAAGCAGCAGAGGGAATTTGAATATCAGAAAATGACACACGAGGTAAATGTGACTGTGCCTGACCAGTAAACAGTGAGCGACACACAGAACAAAATGAGAAGGTGCTAAATCCAGGCAATTAAAACAGACAAAATGAAGACTTCCTGTATTTTTTCCACAGTGGGAGAGCTATCTGTGCTTTGCGTGGACTTCTTTAAGCTTTGTGTGCCTGTGGCATGAGTGATGTAAGAACAAGAGGGGGATAATTACTCTACCATTTTCGTGGTAGAGAAACATAATAGGCCTTTCCTCGCCAGCTTCAGCACCCCCTGGAGTCACACAGTTGGTGATACACGGTCCAGCTCCACTTTGCCTAGGATCTCCCGATGACAGGGTTGATTGCTCAACTTAAATTTGGACCAAACAGCCAAGCTAAGATGTCAGTTCATACACAAACACAACACCGCATATTCTACTTAACGGTAAAAATAATGAGGAAAATGCCCCCACGAAGTAGTAATCCTCCTGCAATTGCTGACCATTTTCTCCGTACCGTTTCTGGTTTCCAGGCAATTTTCTTTATTTTCCTTCACATGAAATGGCAGAGGTTTGCAGCTTCTCACCCCTTTTGTTCAAATTGTATGTCATTTTTCTAGAGGCCCAGGAATTTACCGTGTGTGTGTGTGTGTGTGTGTCAAGACAAATGAAGTAAAATATGAATATTGCCTGGACAAAATATGTTTATACTTTCTTTAATGGAAGAACCAATAGGTATGATTTTTTTTAAAAAATATGCTTAAAAGAGTACAATAATCATCCACAGGCAAAGTTATAGAAAGCAATTCATATGTCTGGAATCACAATTGGAGATTTTCTTATTTTCTAGGTTAAGGATATGTAGTTTCAGCGTTGATTCTACAGTGAAAAGCCAGATGCATATGTAACTACTATAAGCCTCAGGACACTAGAGAAAAGATAAACTCTGAGTTTTTTTCTGGAAAAATTCTTTGATTATACAAAGCCAGAGAGCTGTGATTGGGAAGGTTACACACATTCTCTGAGTTGATGCTTTAAAAATCATCATGTAGTCATATTTTACAAATTTCCTTTCCTAGTTTCTCTATGCATGCACAGACTATGAAGCTTTCAATGAATGTGTTTATTAACTAGATATTACAGGCTGACCTATGGATGACTAAACTCAGAGATTATGAAACCCTGACAAAGTTATTCGCATACTAATAAAGTGACCACTTTGGGCATGGAGTAGTGATGTATAACTGGTCCTCCCCCATCATACTTTGCCCATCATTTATATTTGTTGCTCATGCAAATATCTTCTTATTTAGGAAACTTTTTTCTGGCAGTCCAAGAATTCTGATAAGCTGGAGATGCAAACTTGAGATAGATGAACCCAGATAGTAGAAGGTAATCCTGAGAAAAACTCTAAAATGAGGAGCAGAATAATAAAGCTGAGATGGGGACCAAGTTCTGTGGAAATGGAGAATGGTTAGTTTGCCCTACAATATGGAAGACAGCCTAAAGTAAAAGGTTGTGTGGAGTAGGTTTCACTTCGATGGGTTGAGAGAATTCTGCAGAATGCATATAGGCCTTGAGTTATAATGTGATAGTGACCCAAGAAGATCATTATTAATTGAAAATGTAAGTTGGTAATAGAATGATTATGTTGCATTACTGGCTGTCATAGCTCAACAGATTATGTCTTGTAGAATATGGTGTTTACTGTGGTCTTTACATGCCTGGGTTTTTTGCCACAGCCCAGTGCTACAAGAATGTTACATATTCTGTTATATCTACAGAATTTAAAATCCAAATTTGAAATATAAAGTACAGTTTCTACTGAATCTGTATCCTCTTCAAATCACCTCAAACCAGATGTTTGTACACCATGCTAAAGCAAGCCTAGGATGCTTTGTACAGATAAACAGGAAGGTGTTGGAACCTGAAACCCTGACTCCACTTAAAACATAGCTTCAGGAAGTTATTGGAAATGGTCTCCCCTTTGCCCTAAATCATGTTACCAAAAAAGTAAATAGCATAATATGACACAGACGCTAAACTAGAGTTGCCTTTTAATCGTTTCTCATGTTGGTAAAGAAGAGTATTTTTAATATATAGTCACATTTGTTTTGTTTCATATTTGCTTTGTAAAGATAGAATATTCTTATAATTGAATATGAAAATTAATTTAATATGACAGTCTGAAGAACTGGACAGTTTAAATTGGACAGCTCTGCTTTGGGCTGGATCTCATCTTATTGAGTACCTTCAGAAGATGGGGAAAGACCCACTTTCTTTTTGCTATAAATAGAACTTTCACATTAATTTTGTATTATGTAAATATGATATACAAAGCCAATGAGTATTGATCAAATCAAGCTAGTCAATATTTCTGTCTCCATATAGTTATATAACACTTGGTGCTCAGATACCTACCTTAGACAATTGTAGTTTTAAGGATATATGTCAAAGTCACTTCCCAAGAACTCCTTCAGGGCAGCAAGACTTCTTTCTAGACTTGGTTTTCCAAAGTTTGTGTATATTTCCTTTAAAGCACACATACACACACACACACACACACACACACACACTCACACAAATGCACATGCATACCCGCATCATGACATAAATATATATGTCATCTTGATTGATGCCCAGTGAGAAATCACAGTCATTTGTGTATTTACACTGACTCTCTGGCATTCGTCACCTTCTCCAGACCATGGAAAAGTGATTGTGAAGTCTATTTTCCATGAGAAAGAAAGGAGTCACTGTAGAGTATGTTCAGGCTGTTTGTGTCAATTACCACCGTATTACAAATGAAGCAAATGCTAGTTCTTTGCCGATCCTTGGAGTAGATACCCCTTCCTCTTTTTAGTACACCTTCCTATAACTCAGAGTTCTTGTTTGTCCAGTTCACTGGGCATTTTTTCTCAATCTGATATGAAAAGTTTTGTCTGTCCTTATCCTGAGATATTTCTCTTTTCAACCAAATACTCATTGCTGACCTTATGTGGTCACCTGTGCTTCTTTGACCCTTGGGACCAAACAGGAATATAGAATAGCTCTGCAAATTAAAATTTATTCCGTTTTCAGGAAACTTAATTGGGTTTCTTAATTGGCATCAGATTATGTTATTCTACTAAATACCACCTGTATGACCTTGACGAAGGTCATCATGGCAGGAGTCAATCAGAAGTTTTCCACTTTCCCCACTGCCACCTAATCAAGCCCTTGTGACCACAACCTACCACAGCAGTTAGGTTTACCTATAATACATTCTTTCACTTATGCGTGTCTCAAAACCATGGCAAATAATTACCCTCTGACCATTTTCCCACGAAAAATATCCCACAAGCCTGCCACTCCTTATAAGTTTTTCTAATTTTTTCACACCCACACTTTTCATAAGCAGCAATGCTTGTTCGTCTTCAACAATTAAACTCTAACAGGTGTTTGCTGCTTGCAATAAAGTACCTGACTAAAAAGGACTTGTTTTGTGTCGCGGTTTGAGGGTACTGTCCGTCCTGATGGGGAAGTGATGCCAACAGGTTCTTGCAGTGGCTGCTTACATTGTATCTGCTGTCAAGAAACAGGGAGATGGATGACAATACCATGCCTACTTTGCTCTTTATTGAGTCCAGGATCCCAGCTCAGAGAGTCTAACTGTACACATAGGTGTACATATTCACAGCAGTAATATTCAATGGAGAAATGGCAATTTATACTAGAAAAATATGTCACTGAGCACTGAGTATTATTGAAGTTTTAAAAAGACTAAATACAGCAAGAGTTAACAACAATATGGAGTGAACGAGGCATTTGAGCAAAGCTGGTAGAAGTGTAAATTCACAAAGCCATCATAGAAAGCAATATGAAAATTTTTCACATAATTGAAAGCACACCTTGCAACAGGATCCCACAGTTACTACAATGAGATGAGCTTCCATGTTTGCTACAGCAGTATGTCCAATTTCCAAGAAACTGAAACACCCAAGTATCTATCAAAGTATGAAGAGGTAAAGAAAATACAGTACGCACATAAAGAGGAATCCGATTCATCCATAAACCAGAATAAAATCCTGCTGTTTGCAACACTGTGCGGGGAAGGGGAGATGATGATGTTGAATGGAATGTGCCAGGCACTGAAAAATAGACATCACCCTTTATCACTAATATGCAGAATCTAGAAAATATCTCAGAGAAGCTGAGAGTAGAGCTTTGACTGAGAGGCTGAGGAGTATGGGAGATGGAATGGAAAGTTATGGATAGGATTAATTACATCTTCCATACTAGTACATAGTATTTTGATTGTAGGGATTAATATATATTCTCTAGTCCAAAAGGTTGATAAAAAGTTTCTGAAGCTAATCCACAAAGGACTAGTAAGTGATCAAGGAGATAAAGAGTTGTGATTTCTTTAAATATTCAACACTGTGCAAATATATCAAACGTTACTCCATTAATTAATATATATAACTCTTATTATATATTAATCAATAATTAATATATATATATATATATATATATATATATATAACTCTTGCTGTTTTTGTTTTGTTCCAGTTAAAATAAAATTGAAGAAGAGGGAAAAATGAGATAGTGTGTCATTCATTGATCATCTTCATAGTAAGAGTTTATTCTTCGAATGGGAAGAATTTCCTTGTAAACAGTCAAAAGAGTATAATCCCTATCCAGGGAGTAAATTGCCTGTCCCGACAGTTGGAAAATGGCTCTGTCTTGACTGCGCCGTAGAATAAAGATTTCGGTAGCTCTTCAACTGCTGAAGATTTTTGCTAAGCTTTACTGACATCACCCAAAAGTAGAGGGAGGAAGTGAAAGCATGTAGTCCATAGTATTCTTATGTTTGCTTGTGAGGTCAAATTCAAGCCTCCCAAGGACTCTCTGTAATAGAAGCCATTGGTTCTCAGGACTTCTAATTTTATCGTCTTTAATAAGAATCTAATTGACTCTCACTGTCCTGGTTTTTCCTGTTTTCTTCACTTCTATGCTGTTGTCTTCATGCACACTTCCTTTTCATTTGGCTTTCCTTCACAGATTTACACGGGGCTTTTGCTCTTTTGCTTCATGTCTTTTAATATGTGTTTTATTGTTAATTGATACAACATAGGGTGTAACAGAGTTGGTGAAATATCTATATCTATTTGGGGCTGGAGAGATGGTTCAGTCGTTTTAAAAGCACTGATTGCTTTTTCCAGAGAATCCAGATTTGGTTCCCAGCACCAACCTGGCAACTGACAACTCCTTCTTCTGGCGTCTACAGGTACTGCACCCACATGCTTCACAGACATTCATAAAGGCAAGCATTTATACACATAAAATATAGATAAATCTTCTTTAAAAATATTAGAAGCTATTCTTTCTATTCCCCAGCAATACCCATGTGGTCAATGGCTGTGTGGGCAAGGCCAGGCCTGTCCTCTGTTCCCCACCCTTCTTACTATATTCCCCAATCAGCACTCAGATATTAACAACCATTCTTCTTGCCTTGCCTTCCTTTTCTTTACTCAATTATATCTTCTACATCAGCCTGAAGGTTTCAGAAGCATATGGCAAGCACAATATTTTTTCATTAATTGAAGGCGAAGGCGTAAGTCAAAAACAATCCCACACCAGTTTAGAATTATTAGAATTAATAGAATGGTTATTTATTTAAAGGGGAAAAAACTTACAGATCACCTTCCCAGACAACAGCCCTCTGTACAATCAGAAAGTGAGTCTAGTCACCAGAAGCGGAGCAGGAAGTAAGAGAGAGAGAGAAGGGAAGTGGCTGCTTTTTTAAAGGGAGAGAGACCACGCCCCAATGGGCTGGTATCTCAGTGGCTATTGGCTGGAGGAGCAGAAGGACCTCCCACAACAATTACTATTCTGTTATCTTGCACTCGGGTCTTACATTCACACCCTTAACTGAAAAGGAGCTTTGGTTAAGAACTTCAGTAGTTTATATAATCGAAATCCAAATAATCTGCCGACTTCTTCATATTGTCTGAATTCTCACATTGTTCTGCACTAGTGTCATGCTTTCTTGAAGACATTTCTCTCCTGACTCTGAGCACATTGTCATGTCTTTGTTCCTCTTTAAGTATTGCTTCAGAAGTTGCTGCCTCTGCCATACTTCAGCAGTAAAATTCTCTCTTCCTCTCTAGTCCTTCCGTGAGTGGTCTTCTACAGCCACGACTTACTGATAAGTAAAATCCAATGTTTATGATCTCTTATCTCTTATCCAGTCCCCTGTTTAAAGATGTGGGTTTACTAGATCCATGGTTTGACTATCTTTAAATTGCCTGGAATTTCAAGCATCCAAACTTGATTTTTGAATTCTTATCTTCCCACTCAACTACTTAGCATTGTCTCTCTTTTATTTGCTGTCTCTAACACCCATATTTTATGCTATCACCTATTTCCAAATCACCCTTAATCTGCAGCCTCACTGTTCATTCTTCAGTCACACCCACAGCCAATTCTCTTCTACTATTTTAAAATAATTTACCCGACCTCCTACTCCCTCCCTCTTAGATGCTTGTCAACTTCTGTCTCAAACATGCCCAGCTTTCTTTTATGTTTATAATGCAATCAATGTATTTCTTTCCATCATTTTTAATAGCTTTCCATTAAACCCACAAAAAAAATCTGAGAAATAAAAGCCCTCTAACCCCCATACTGTGATTAACAAACCTCTTTGACCATTATGAATCTATACTATTCTTTAACTAGAATTGCTTTTTTGTGCTTCAATTCTTTCCTACCCCTGGACTTGCCCATCCCTGCAGTTATTTATATCTTAGTATCTCCTTCCTCTTCCTCCAGAGAAAGCCTACTCCCCTGCAGCCCTCATTTTGAATATCCATTCCTTAAGGAGACCTTTCCAACATCCTGATCTAAATTAAATTCTGCTGGTATGCTCTCCGAGCATCTTTTTATTTCCTGGTGGCACCTGCCATGATTGGTAATCCTACATTTACATGATGTTTATTTTATGTTGTCTCCTTAATATACTATAAGCCTTATGATTGATGCAGCTCTGATTATTGTTTCTTTTTCTAATCAATGTATCTCTAGGATAGAACTAAGTGCCTCCAAGATGCTAAGCCCTTGGTAAACAGCCACTGAATGTCTTGTATTTTTCATTTCATCAGAGTCTCTCTTTCCCCCACTCTGTTTTCTACTACTCTTATCTTCTTTGCTTCCTTTATTTCCTTTATTATTCTCTCTTTCATTAAGAAAAAGTTCTCACCTAACATCTAACACATGATCCTTTTAAAACATAACAACCAGCTTAATGAATGCTCAATATTAAAAATATGTGCTCAGTGAAGATTAATATTTTCATTTACTTGTTTATCTTATTAAAAATTACTTCAAGCTATAAAATCAATTCAGAAGAGTGATGATTTCTTTTTTTCTTTTTTTAGGAGTGATAATTTCTGAATAACCTATAGATATAATTCTGTTTGAAATATGCTCAGGACAAACTTTTGATTGGCTCATTTAATTTTTGACTTATCCGTTCATTTAATTATCCAACGATCTGAAATCCCACTCAGCATTCCACACTTAGGTAACTTAAACCTTGAATTTTCTCATGCTCAAATGATAGTTATCTTAACAAATTAATAATTGCTCAATACCTTTAACTCCTGAAATAAATAACATAGTAACTAACTTACAAAGACATTGTGAAAATACATGAGATTTTTCCATACAGATGTGATCAACATGTATTAACGCTCATATAAGTAGTAGCTAGCAATATTTACAACATCACCATTAATTATGAATTACATTTTCAAGCAGCGGGTCATAGAGTGTTGTGTAAGTACAGTTTATGCCTTACATAGCTTATATTCAGCACAGAAAATCAAATCCTGTCTCTTCGACCAAGTCTGGCCTTCTGCCCAGGTTTCTAAATAAAGTTCTAAATTTCTAAATAAAGTTCCTAAATAAACACTGTTAGCCTGTTGCTTTTCATTCCCTCCCCAGCTGTTTGGTGATGCCGAGGTAAAATTGAGAAGCTGCTACAAAAAACTGTATGCCCTGAGGAAAGCACTTAATGTCCATCTCCTGTTCTTTATATAAATATCTGTTGGCCCCTGTTTAGTGAAGCTGGTCTCACCTTCTTTGGGAGAAAACTGTCTAGATTTGTGAATCCTTTTTGAAGTAGAGGCAATCTCGGCTAACATGCTAACTTTTCTCTCCGAGTGTCATCCAATATGGATTTTATCGTTCAACTTTTCTCCCCTAAATAGCTTCCCTTCATTTACAACTGAGTCAACATCTCTCCCAAAGTGTTGTTACAGGGTTATATAACAAAGCACACATAAAACATCTGGAAATCTTGATTCCCCCCTCTTTTCTCCCCTCATTGCTTTTGGTGAATAAAAGATGTAATTTATATAGATTTCGTGAGTATAAATATCTATTATAACTATACAGCTACACAAAGCCACTTTGGATCAGAAGTCAGGGTAATTATAGTCTGTAATAATACATGATTCACTAGAAGGAAATCTGATGGTGGTTGTAAGAAACACAAAGAAAAGATGTCTGTTAAACTTCCCCACTCTAGGTTCTGTTGTTTATATTTTATGGCTTTTTTCTTGTTTTAAACTTGTCATTGCTCAACCATAGGTTTAAACCTTTTGTATGCTAATGATTTTCCACTTCTAATTAGGTTTCCAAGGTGCTTCTCATGCAAAAATCAACTGAAAATATTGTGCAAATTAAATTACACAAAAAGGGAGAGCAATCTTGCTCTATGAGGAAAATAATTTGTTCTGCTGTTTTTTTTAAAGGTGCCTCCTTAATAATAGCTCAAAACAATAAATCTATGAAGATTTGTTTTTCCCAGTAGTTAACCAGTCAGTAATGTTGCCTACAAAATTCCAATTTAAAAAATGACCTTTAAAAGATGCCTTCTAAAATTAAAATTTAATGAGTGGTAATAAATGGTGATACTTTACACAGGAGGAAACACAAAGCCGGCCTGGAGCCCTTGCTCCATCACATCCACTCTCCTGACCTGAGAAAGGATTCTCCCTTTCATTATCTCAAAGGGAAGATGACGTGACTACAATAAGTTTGAGGAACTCTAAACAGATTGAGCGTTGTGGTTCCTAAAAGTGGTGCTCGTGCCTTTGTAATTGGGCAGGTGGAGCTTCGTAGCCTTTGTGAGGGTTCTTTTGTAGATTGCAGCTCCGTTACTCCACAATGACAGCTTAAGGTATTGAACCTGCTTTCGATTAGGCGGCTGCTGCAAAAATAAATAAATTGTCATGAGGGAGCTCAAAGAGAGTGTTTGCATCTGACGGGAATGCTACCCGCAGTTCTGCAACAGTAGGACAGTCTTCCTATCGCTCTGCTCTCAGCTGGAAAACAGCAACTGGATGGACAGTTTGGGAGGGTGGGTTGTAAGACTGGATAAAATAATTGTACTCTACCATTGCACCTGGCTTCCTAGGCAAAATCAGAATGCCTGTCAGAGATACTCAGAACATTATTATTTGTCTTTCATTAACCTCGGGGGCTTTTGAATGTGCTGTCTCATTTACTAAATGTGAACAATTTATCATAAATGGGATGCTTATTGGTTTTGTCTTAAATTTTAAATACTTGTAAAACGTTCAGTTTTTCCTTTTGTTTGTTTTGTTTTGTTCTTCATGATGCTTCTTACTTTACCCATTTTGCCCTTAGCATCCTATTAGCCGAAAGCTGAACAGTTGTTTCTTTTGAAATAAATTATGCCTGTATTTTAAAAACACGTTTATTGAAGAATGGCAAAGAATAAAAATAATTCAGGCAAGCTTAGCACTTGATGGGTCTGTCCTTGGTATACAGAGATTACATTAAAACAAAACAAAACATTAACAACAAAATAAAAATCACATCTTTTATGAAATTCAGATACAGGTCACCTTAAAGAAACACTAAGTAGATTGTAAGGGCAGGCAGACTGAACAAGCATTCACCAGAAGACAGGGAGTGCTCAGTCTAAAGGAGCTGTCTTCCAGGCAGGCTGCAGGTGTCATACAAGGCAGGCAGGGGACTCAGTCCATTTCAAAATAATCAGAAAACTGAAATACCCAAGAAATGGGAGGTGAATCCCCACTTTCCTTACCAACTACCGGGGGAGAAAACGACATCTTTAATTACAAAGGATTGTTGGTCCACTGTATTAAGAAGTTGTTATAAATGAAAACCCCAATTGCCCAATCAAATCGTTCATAACAAGGCATATTCATCTGTAGCTTAGTTGTCCCTTCCACTATTTGTTTCTTGTCCTCAAATGAGGGAAGAAAGTGACTGTGTCAGATTCTTTTTTAGCTCCTGCGTTTGGCTTATTTTTATTCAATGGTTGAAGAGTGAGGAATCTTTCCCAACATGATCCCATGAGTGTAATGGCAGTGTTACCCCAGATATGCGCTCAACCTGGACTTAAAATCCAGCGAGAAAAGTTGCGTCTCTCTACTGGTTCACAAAATAACTGATTTCTCAAATTTCTGTGAACTTGTACTAATCAATATTTTTTCTCAGATTTATAACTGTTTAAAAATATAGCATACAGAATTCATTTCTCAAAAAGCACACACTGAATTTTTTCTTTATATAAATTAAATTTTATGTGCATATGTGCATTTTTTTTTTACCTGAAAGTAGGTCCCTCTACCATCTGTGGGTATGATACTCTCAGAGGCCAGAAGAGGGAGTCAGACTCCCTGAAACTGGAATTAGAAAAAGTTGTGCACCATCATGTGAGAACTGGAAATAGAACCTTGGTCCACTCAAGAATAGCTAGTGCTTTTAACTATTGAACCATCTCCCTAGCCCCAAATGCTAAGCTTCTTAGGACTAACTTTGTGATTTGAGAATTAACTCAGTTGTTTGTCCCTTATACCTATCCTCTCCTTCCCATCATTTTGCACCATGAAAATAAATATTCGAGGGTAAATCCTGGCATCTACTCTGTTATACACAGAGTTTGGCTGCTTGATGCTTCCCTTTAAAGGAAGGTACACCAATTGAGAAGTGAGAGAACTAAATGCATGAGAAAAGAATAGAGAGAGAGAATAGGTCTGGATAAATAACAGAAACAGTCAAAACTGGTTTATGTATTCTCTCCTGCAGTGTATTTAAAGAATTTTATTTTAAATTCCAAAATAAAATATAGTTTCAAACGCTGCATTTAACTCAGAATCTGAGGACAGATGGGTTCTGAAGAGAAAGAGAGCAGTCTAGGTTTCCTGAACAGATGCGTCTCAATCTACTTTGGTTGACAACTGGTAAAGTAGGTGGTTAGCGATGGCAAACATTAGAGCAATTTGAACAACTTGTCAAGATTTTTTTTTTTAAAGCGTAGCTGCCACTCAGTAGTTAATTTGAATCATATTCTGAACCAAATGCTATAACTCACAGGTACACTAACAGTAATTACTATCGCCATTTCTTTCTTTAGAAACGAGTGAATGAAGAGAAGAGCTGCTGGGACGGACAGAGGTCAGGGTGAGTCATATCATCTTTGTTTCTTACGCTTGAAGTATGCAGAAAACATTGTGTGAATCTTGTTTTCAGGAACTCTCCAGGGCCTTTGTCTCCAATAAATTACACAAATTGAGCCTTCAGGAGGAAATGAAATGCTTGCCTTAGCTGCATGGCAGAGGAACACATCACTTCTCCTTGATTTCTCTGTGCCAGCCACTATACAGTTGGATATTGTTTAAGTGGATCAGGGCTGAAGTGACAAGGCTTTCTCTGGGTGAATTCCCATTTGATCATTGTGAGTTTCTGTCTGTTGTTATTTTTTTACTTAACAATGTACTGGTATGTGCATAGGTATCTGCAATCCTAGTAATTCTATTTTCTGTGATTTTGAAATCTTCATCCTTCCTTCCTTCCTCAATCTTTCTTCTTTCTTTCTTTCTTTCTTTCTTTCTTTCTTTCTTTCTTTCTTTCTTTCTTTCTTCTTTCTCTCTCTCTTTCTTTCCTTTCTTTCTTCATTCCTTCTTCCTTATTTTCTTCCTCCATTTATTTACTTACTTATTTATTTCTCGCCTCCTCTTTTTAGGTGTGTGTGTCTTATGCTTGATTGTGCATGAAGGGTGGAGAGAAGTCATTTTCAAGTATCTTCCACTTTTCTTTGGTTTTTTTTTTGGAATAGGATCTGCCACTTAATCTGAATTTGCTACTTCTGGGTTACAAGTTAGTGAACATCACAAAAGCATGCTCAGCTTTTTGACATGGGCTATGGAGATCCAAACTCAGGACCCCACTTTGGTTCAAATGACAGTTTTCCCACTGAACAATCCCTCAAACTGAAAATGTTTGTTAATTAAAAATTGTTTCAAAACATAAAAACATTTCTTGGAATATCTTTATGTATTTACAACATGGCTGTCTTAGAATTTCTATTGCTGTGAAGAGGCACCCTGAACATGACTGCTGCTGCTGCTGCTGCTGCTGCTGCTGCTGCTGCTGCTGCTGCTGCTTCTTCTTCTTCTTCTTCTTCTTCTTCTTCTTCTTCTTCTTCTTCTTCTTCTTCTTCTTCTTCTTCTTCTTCCTCTTCCTCCTCCTCCTCCTCCTCCTCCTCCTCCTCCTCCTCCTCCTCCTCTCCTCCTACTTCTTGTATTTTTGGGACAGAGTTTCTCTGTGTATCTTTGACTCTCCTAGAACTCATTCTGTAGACTAGGCTGGCATGGAACTCATAGACATCCATCTATCTCTGCCTTCCTGAGTGCTAGGATTAAAGGCATGCACCACCACATCTTTTTCATGGCAACTCTTAATAAGAAAATGTTTAATTAGGGCTGGCTTACAGTCTCAGAGGTTTAGCCCATTGTTGTCATGGCAGGAAGCATGGTGGCACAGACAGACATTATGCTTGAGGAGGAACCCAGAGTTCTACATTTGGGTTGGCAGGAAACAAGAAGAAAGAGTGAGCCACTGTGCCTACCTTGAGATTCTGTAACCTTAAAATCCAACCTCAGTGACACAGTTCCTCCAATATAGCACAACACTACTCCAACAAGGCTCTGCATCCTAATCTTTTTAAATAAGGGTACTCTCTATCTGCCTCTGAGGGTCATTTTCAGTCAAACAGCCACAGTGGGTGTGAGCTTAAATGATCTTATGTGTTACCAAAAAAAAAAATGAAGAATAAGTTAAACTCATGGTGTTTTGTCCACTGAATTTTTGTTTCTTTGTAATGATGAGTTTTAGTGGGTTCAAAAGACTTATGAGGGTTACCAGTGCCTGGAGAAGTTTGCTTTGTGTTTCATCCCCTCCAATTTAGTCTCTGTGCTTCTAGAAAGTTTAGATGGGTGAGTGATCAGAGTCTCCCTAGTATACTTTAACTATTTATAACCACATGCTTGAGGGCAGTCCATGGATATACATCAGAAATGCCAGGAGACAACTTCTAGGAACCCAAGCAAGTTATGTTCACAATGGAGAGAAGACAACACCGTCTCTGACATTGTTGTGTGCCCCCATTCACTTCTGAAACATGGGTAGGGTATGCAAAACTCATCTTGGGTGGTTAAATGAGAGACATGCTATAACATATAAGAACTGAGTGATCCAAATATATGTCATACTACTCTGTCTTAATTCAGGACTAAAAGAAAGTGTTACGGTCTAGCTGGATGGTAGAATATGCACTTATTATGACCGATTTTCTCTCTTTCTCTTGCTTTTGGTTGTGGTATATGCTTGAATATAAATACTAGGCTTAATCCCCAACTTAAAAGAAAGAATAAATTTTCAGCTAATACGTGAGCCAAAATACTCTTGTTTGTTTTCCCATGGCTATAAAATCCATACCCTGACAAAAACCATTTATGAATGAACATGTTTATTTTGTCATACAGTAGAGATGTAAGTCTATCATGACAGTAAAATCAAGGCAGCACATGCCTGAAGCAGTTAGTGACATCTACCCAGAATACACCACCTGGGATGAATTCATGCTACTGAACAGTTCTGTTATTCATTTATTCAGTCTTGGATCCCTTGCCCAAACTACGCTACCATCCATCATTAAGATGGTGCTTTCCACGTCAATTAATATAACAATGCATTCCCCCACAAACAGCTCCAGAGGACTATCTTGGAAGATTCGAAACTCTATCAAGTAGACAAGTAACTCAGTTTTCAAACTGGCAGTCTCCTAATCAATTTGACCCATAAACATATTTATGGGAAGATATTGATATAAATATTTGAGTTTTAAGACTTCTCTAAAAAGATTTGTGGTTCTAGCAAAACTGAGCACACATTCTCAGATGATTCAGAAAAGAAACACAACCCTGGAGGAGCATCACACCATCCAGGTATTGCAAATGCATTCAGGTTTCCACCATCTTCATGACCGTTTGTCTCCTGTCACTTACTTGTGTTAAGAAAACCACTGCGATAAAATTCTGCACACTGTGTCTCCTTCTAACCTCTTTCAGATGCAAGCTACGCCTTGCATTCCAGTAAGCATTGAAATCATATTATCCAACTCTGTGACAATAAAGTGTTCAATGAGAATGTTGCAAATCCATCAGGAGAATCTAGGTTCCGTGGGGGTATTTTGAGAATCTAGGTTCCGTGGGGGTATTTTTGTGCAGTTTCTCCTTTTGGTCAAGTTAGCAAAGATATATGCCTCATTTTTAAATGAATTTGCAGAAAGACATTTGATACAAGCATATTTATTACAAGTGTAATAATCCTTGCAGTGCTGCCGGTGATAACTGAAGCAACAGCGTATCAGATGGTTCAGTTAAGTTTGAATTCTTTGTTTTTTTATAAGCTTTATTGTAATAGTAAAAAGTGCATGTCTAAGTACCTCTGCATAGAAATTTCATATTCTCTTCTGGGTTTTCTCTCCGAAAAATTCTTTCCCCAAACTTTTTGTTCTTATTTATCTTCTTTCCCTTCAAAACAAACACATACCCACACACCGATACCTGTTTCTCTTTTGAGCCCTTTAACACATAGAACTGGTCTTTCCTCCACTTGTTGCTCTAGGTATCTCGGATTCCTCTCTTTCCAAGAAGTGTTAGTATGAGATTTGCGTATTTGCTTTTCTCAAGATTATGGGGGAAATGTCTAGTGGAAAGAGTTCTTAAATATGTTAATCTATATTTCTACGTATGTTTATATAGAAATCTAATTTTTTTCCATATGTTATAAAACGTATCGCCCAGAGCTTGCCTTTTCTGATCTGCTAGTTGCACTGAACACTTGTGTGTGTGTGTGTGTGTGTGTGTGTGTGTGTGTGTGTGTGTGTGCATGTAGCCACTATTAGTTCTCAGGAAATTTAAAGAGAAATTTGAATCTCTGATAACATGATTCATTAAGAGAGAGCAGGAGAAGTTTCTGAGCTCAGGCAATCAGTCAAAGAGAGCACAGTTAGGCTATGGCCACATTCAGGAAACTGCTAGTATTTTTTTTCTTCCTGTGGCTTTTGTAAAATGGAAAATCCCAGAGCATGTAACATACATCCTCATAGAAGGTTATGCAAGAGATAGAAGTCTTAGGAATTACAGAGTAGAAAGCAGGATCCAAATATATCAGCCTGGCTAGTTATTAAGGAGAATTTTGCAACATGTCTTTATAGTAATGATTGAATTTTTCAACTTCTTACCTTTAGAAACTGTCCAGTTTTGTAATCTGCACATGCAGGCCCTATATTTGACGAAATCCATGTGCAGTCAAGTAATTTTATATTGGCGAATGTTGGCGAGATCATTTGTCTGTATTAGTTGAAAGCACCTGGCGTCTGTCTTGTGACGCCTAGCTTGATGCGAGGCATGACGGCTTAAACCCATTTCAAACTCCGCAGTGTTCTTCTAGGACCTGAGATAATGAAATATGTTCCATCCGAGGCTCCCAACACAACAAAACAATTTAGCCAGATTGTAAATTAAGTAGTAGATTATAAATTATGCAGCATGGACTGCCAACATGAAGCATGGCCACCACCAGTAATTAACCTGAAGCAAATGCTGAGAGTGCCTCCTGTCTCAATCCCCAAACCTGATGGGGCTAGGAGAAGAGCTCAATTTCTTAAAGTAGCTTTATATTTGAAATCAATATGATAAACTAGAAATATAATCCTATTTTTAAAGATATTTAGACAGGATTTAGCTAAAAGTGTACATTTTCAGAAATTTTTATTCAAATGCCAAAGGAAGGAATCTCAGAAGTACATATAATCTCAGAATTTTAGGGGCCCTCGCATACCCTCAAGTGAACACTTAAATGCTCTAATTCTATAAAGATAGAACACCAATGGCCGATAACCAGACCTTTGGTTCTGGTAATGTTCACAACTCGGGTTATTTTCTTTACATTGTATTATATATTTTTTCACATTCCCTTCTTCTGTCTCTTCAAAATTCCATGATTCATGCTCATGCTGGCTTAGGCCAAATGAAACTAACAAACACACCTAATCTAGGCAAGATCAAACCAAGCTTTTATTGGAAAAATGACACAAGTGGAATTCTATTGTTTGGCATGTGGTTGAACTAGATGTATTTCTGTCTTCTTAATACATAGTAAGTTGTATTAAATATAATTTTGGGTAATGTGTCTACTGTAAAATTCCTTCAACAATACTCTACCCTGTATATGTTGGCTTCAACAATGGTGTTTGCAAATCTAGAGTCAAAGGTTTTCCAGGAATTCGTACTGTGTCATAGCTATTTTATTCATTTATTAATTTCCCTGCCTTTTGTAGCTTGTAACAAAAGTTAAAGATAAGAAAATCTTTACATTGACCTCAAATTCTAGTAAGCCTGTTCTTCTATGTGGTTTGATCCTTCTATATTAATTAGCACTATTCTAGAAGCAATTGATTAAAATCCCCCCACAGTTGAAGTTCATGTTCTTAAATCCACTCCGTATGCACTGAATAATTTTATTAATTACAATAAAATTTTCCAACTCACAGGAAAACTCGCTTTCAAATTGTACATCTGGTACTGATTTTAAAAAGTAAAATAAATATTTAATTTTAAATTAATGTTTCACTTTGCAAAATGCATTGCTTTGTACTAGACTATATTTTTTTAAAATTTTGGTTTCATAAAAATAATGTAAGTAGATTCACTATAAAGCAACAAAAAGGAAAAGCCATAGGGAAATATATTATGTTACTTTTGAGGAATCATAGGGAAAGGTATTGAAATTCTATTTTACAATTATTGTGCTAATACACTATCAAGAGGCATATATAATTCATATGCTGGAGCTTACTAACTCACCCTGCTCAAGATTCTTCTTACTAGAACAAAGTATATTCATGGTGAGTTCCTTCCAGAATCTTGGAGAGTGGGCCGTGTGGATGTAACTCTACAGAGACTCTGATTCTGATTGTTTTATTCAAATGACTTTGCAGTATTTGTGGTCCAGTGTAGTCTGAACATGTTTTTCCTCTTAGTGCAGTAGTTCTGCTTGGTTTTTTTTGAAAGCTATTGTTAATTTCAGCAATTGCCATTGTTACATAAAACACATTTTGTACCCTATCGAACTATGACTTCTTAACCAGCAGATAGTCTTAATCCAAATTAAAGAACCTTACCTGCTTACCAATATTGCTCCAGCACACTTGAGACATGTCTGTCTAGTCCATGACATACAAAATAGTTCATAGTAACAGATGTAACGCAGTGGCCTTCCTGTCATTCCTCCTAAGACTTTTGTAGCATTATTGTGAGTTAGATATTTTGATAAAGGAGGGGACTTAAAGTTTTCAAGAATAAATTGGATCTATTGAAAAACAGGCTCGACTCTTTTTTCAGAAAACAAAAGCTCTCCTATTAAATAGATTCATGAAACAGCCCTTCCAAGGAGTTAAGGATTTCACTAATAACAATGAACATGTTCTGAAAAAGATTACAGAGAACCTTCAATGCAATTATAAATCACAATAATAGCTGCATTAAAAAATTAAGAGAACATTGTCTGGAAATGGCACACTCGACAGGAATGCTTTCCCCATTCAACTTCCGAGAAGTGAATCTCCATCAGTTACGGTAGAGTTACAAGGTATTAAAGACCAGCAAATGCAGTGCTACCTGCGCTCAACGACAGTAATACCAGAGACTGATTTTGGTAAATATTGTGTAACATCATTGAATTATAAACAAAATGAGCCAAGGTACTCATTTGATGGGATATCTCTCATCTTAGCTAAGCGTTCCCTGTCATTTAGCATGTGTCAGCCTCGAAAGAACAAAACAAAGTAGATTAGTAAATAAATATATAGCCAGACATATTACAGAAACTAGGATGTCACTGAAAC
The DNA here is from genome assembly GCF_037038515.1 of Microtus pennsylvanicus. Classification (NCBI taxonomy): domain Eukaryota; kingdom Metazoa; phylum Chordata; class Mammalia; order Rodentia; family Cricetidae; genus Microtus; species Microtus pennsylvanicus. Next base: position 82,154,481 of record NC_134589.1, read on the forward strand.
ATTTTAGAGTGTAAATTCACTTGATCTTGACTAGGTTTAATTAACTGTGGAAAATAATAAAAAACTGATCACTAAAGTTGTGGTGTTTGTGGGATTTCTTTTCTTCCCATGAAAGTCTTCCTTGTCCCCCAGTCTTCACCGTATTGTTTGTGGCAAGGGCTATCATTGAACCTGCAGCTTCCATCATTTTGGCTAGACTGGCCAGCTAGAAAACTCCTGAGATCTTCCTTTTCCTACTTCACTGGAGTTTCCTAGACTAGAATGTACTTTTTTATATTTTTTTCAAAAATAAATATTTTGAGATTGCAATACAATTACAGCTCTTCTGCCTTTTGCTCCATCCTTCTCATGTACCCCAGTCCTTGTTCTCTTTCAAATTTATGGCTTCATTTTTATATTTTTATTACATTCCTAAATATATAATTCAACCTGCTCAGTCCATATAATGTTACTTATATGTATATTTTCAGAGATGATCATTCCATATTAAATAACCAATAAAAACAATTAAAAACAAAACAAAAAAGAAATGTGCTTTATTCCATAAAGGACTATTTCTACTTTTCTCAGATTCCTTAATTGCCTGCAGTTCTTTGCCTAGATTCAAGACATCATGAGCTTCCCCTTCTACATTGGTATTGGTGTCATCTTGGTTTAGGTAATGTTTAGGCAGCCATTCATTTAAACAACATATGTATACCAGACATATATGTATTATGTATATTTTGTGAAGATATTTAATAGTATGATTCTTGAGCTTTCTGAGATATGCTTTCTGATATATTTTGTTTTTCTTCTTTCTTTTGCAGTTTTCTTCCCCATCCCTAATAGACTAGTGTGTATATTAAAGCATTAGTAAAAATGAAGTTCAAAGTTAAAATCTTCTTTCAATTTCCATTTAAGAGTAATTCGAAATCATGGATGTGTCTTGGGGATACAATCCTTGCCTAGAATTCATTAGATCCAGAGTTATATCCACAACATTGCAAAAATAATAGTAGTAAATAGTAGGAATAAAGAAGATTAAGTCCTTGTGTTGAAGCTTATAATCATAGTGCATGTCTGCTAAACAAGAACAAATAAATGACTTTCAGAAATGCAGCTGTATGAAAACAAAACAATATTCTTAGGGAGGTAGAACCCAGGGGCATTCTTTATTGATTACAACAGAATTTAAGATATAGAGGTATATATACCAACAGCTTGGTGATAGGTTATTAACTTTTATCACTTAACAGATACATATTACTTACCTGGAGCTATGCTGTCTTAGGTGAGCAAGGTCCTTGCTTTCGGAGATGTAGACAAGGAAAATAGTCATTGTTCCAAATGGAAGGCAACTCTAGATGTATCCTTCTCATCTCCCACTCATCAGGATCCTTTTTAAGAAGGAGAGGAAAAAGGCTAAGCATTGATGGATTAGGATATGAATGCCCGTGGGGAGTCAAGTGGCAGAAAGTAGAATGCTCATAAATTAACCAGAAGTCAAGATGAATAGAGAACGGCGAGGTAGCTGTAAGGGGAGAGAGAGAGAGTTAGTAGCTGGTGGGCTATCCAGCCATCTAGTGACTATATTAGCCCTACTTTCCCATCTGGGAACTCGTTTAATCTGACATAATATTTAACTTAAGACTCCGTTGGTATTTCAGTACTTTGCTCACTTGTTATGCATAAACAGATGGACCATATTGGACTTTAAAACTATGCTATATTGGTGCTGATAAATTTTAAATTTTAAAGGACATTTTTTTGGTGATAAGGAAAAGGTTTCAGTTAGCTGTCCAAAGTCAAGCTACCAGGTTTAAATTAGATGTGGCAAGCCTAATATATGGAACATGTACTTCCCCTTGAACCTGAATATATATTCAAGCCATCTGTGCAGACAATGGGAACAGTATTTATTCTAAAAAGGAAAACGATAGAGCTGAAATATGTTGAAATAATCAATGGTTGTACAATAATATAAAGGAATTGAATAGATTTGTCAGTATGTCAGTCAGAAATGAATTGCAACTGTGGCAAGAAATAAAGGTAAAAGCAATTTCTCTGGGGAAAAGCACCATGCAAAATAAAAAGCATTAGTGTGACACACAGTTTACAGAATCTCTCTTTGCAAAGATTAAAGTTTATGTTTGTTGACAGTACTCCAGGAACATGTCACACAGTACAGAAATGATCATGCCATAACCACTTCTTTTCTGATGGCTTGATTTTCCATGCAGTGATCTCCATTAGATGGAATTCAATATGCATCTCTCTCTATTGATATCAGCCAGGGTAGGTGTCTGCATGCATGGATGCAATTATTTGAAGTGCAAGCATTTTCTGCCATGAGATATTTTATGCCATAATATGACAAGGACTAGTCATGTCGCCTATGTACTAGAATGATTTTGGTGGAATATGAAGAGCAGCGGTATTACTTAGATTTGTTTTATGGGAGTCATTTATTTCTAGCTATGGAGACAAACACTGACTTCCTGAATCCTCAGAATGTGGTGGTCTAGTAGAAATAGTTGCAACAGAATTGATGGGAATACAGAATGAATCTACCACACAGTCACTAGGCAGGGAGAACCTCCTCCTATGTTTCCTTCCTTTAGTTCCTAGTATTTGTATATTTATGTTTTTATTTTACAGAAGATAGATAGGACGTTTAGACTGAGCAGACATACAAATCAATAACCAATAGGGAAATAAAGAACTAGAACCTATCTTCACATGCTTACTCTACTGAGAGTAGAAAGAGAGGTACAGAGAGAGATACAACATATGTCAGAAATTCAGGTGTGACTCGGGTGGTCCTTGCAACTTTAACCCACTTCTATTGGACAGCAGTTTTGAATTCATCTATAGAAATAGAACATGTGGTCCAGTCTGCTCTAAAATTTAAGCCATTGATCTCATCCAGGATTATTTATGCTACTTTCTCTGAAAATGATTTGTTTCTTAACTCTTTTACCTTAGTTCTGGTAGAATGCCTTTGAGGTATACAGTACTGGCTGTAGGAAGTAGTGGAATTTTTTGCTACTTCACTCTCTTCTTTATATTTTTGACTTCCATCCATCATCCCATCAGAGCTTATATTTCCAATATGTGCAGTGCTATTTACTGGGATATTTACAGGTTTTGGGTGCTGGAGCGGCAATATTGTAGCAAAGATTTACTGCCCAGCCCTCCTGTGAAACTGAGGTGTGTGTGTGTTAACTTTCCATCACTGTGACAAAACAAATACTGGAGAAAAACAACTTAAATAGGAAATTTTTGATTTGTTCTCTGTCTTAGAGCTTTCGACTCACGGTCCCATTTCTGTGGACTCATGTTGAGGCAAACCAAAGTGATGGTGGGCTTATGGTGAAGCACAGCTGCTTAACTCATAATGGCCAGCAGCAGATGAAAAGTCGGGGACAAGACCTAACCCTCAGAGACACAGACGCAGTAGACCTATTTCCTGCAACTTGTCCCTAGATACTATAGTATTTGTATCCCTTCGACAGTCTATTCAGTTAAAACCCTTTAATGGATTGATTTAGTGTACAAGTTAGAGACCTCATGGTCTAGTCATCTCTGACCACTGCTGCCCTGGGGACAAAGGCCTCAGCAAATGAGCCTGGAGAAAACATAGCGATCTATACTACAACATGCATATAAACGTAATGATATACAGGATGAACTTACAAATAATAACAAAATTTGCAATATATCTTCTCGAAATTTCATGTGATCAATTCTTGGAAACTATTCCCTTGATACTGGTCAAGTTATTATCTGCAGTCGGCCTGCTGATTGCAACTATCAATTATTATAGTTGTTTTAATGTGAATATCGAGGGTGTTTAAGATATAGTAATGAGTAAAAACAGAATGCATGTAACTAGAATTTTAATAATTTACTATTTTGAATTACTGAATTTATCTTTGACAAGATATATTCATTTTTAAAAGTCTAATAATTTGACATGGGGTGTATGTCCATTCAAAAGGATCTTTCCACAAATGTTTTGGTAAAACTGGATATTAATTTTCAACAAAATGATGTTGCATTGCTACTTAATAGCATGCTCAAAAACTAAGCAGAATGGGATCCATAGACAAAATATATGACTTAAATCTAAAAGTCTTTTAAAAAATAAAATCTTCATATAATTAAAACCTCGTTTTAATTGTAAATATATGACATTCATTAGAAGTGTGAAAATAACAAAATTATAATTCTTATTAAATACTTAAAAAGTGCTCATCAAAAGACAGTTAGAGGCAATGCCATTCTACAGAATTAGGGAAATACTTACAAAGCATCCTGTTAAGGGACCAGTGTTGAGAAAGAAGGCATGTGAGGTTAGCTGTAAGGACAGCAGCAAATCAACTGAGTTTAGAAGTGATCAGAGGAATCACATAGCCATTGATCTAGGAAAGAATCCAAATGGCTACAAAACACATGAAAAAAAGACTACACCTTCATCCCTAGTGAGCTTCTGGAGGCAAGTGCAATGTAGTACCACTTCATCCCCGTGAAGATTCCTGCTATTTAAAAAAGACAGAAAATGACAACTTTTGTAGAGGATGTGAGAAGTTTGTCACCTTTACACCCTGTTAACAAAGTGGTGCAGTCTGTAGAAACTCTGTCAGTTCTTTAAAAATATCAAAGCGAGAATTTCCCTGCCTTCCAGGACATTATAATTCTGTGTATATGTCAACAAGAAACAAAAGCAGAGCTTGACATATTTGTAGACCCAGGTTTGCAGTGTTCCTCACCGTAAATGAGGCATGGAAGCAACACATTGTCTACCAACAAATGAATAAAGATGTATCCATACAGCTGGGTATCATTCACTCTTATAAAGGAAAGTTCTGACATCTGTGAGCATTGAAGACAACATGCTATGTTTACTTCTATGAAGTCCTCTGAAGAGTCAAAATTCTACAGATTTCAGGAGGGTACCTCTCTGTCTATGTGCCACAAGGACCCATTGTTGTCAATAGGTATGAAGTTTCTGTTTTCAATATCTAGAAAATTTATTCATGGGGTGGAGGAGATGCCTATCAGTGTGAATGCCATTAACCTGCACACTTAAGTTACAATAACACATTTTTATCTCATATCCCCACAATATAAATAGCAATATAGATGAGATGTATGTATATTAAACTTTTTTATATATATAAAAAGTAAGTCTTTGAGAAAACAAAGGCCTTGCTTACTTCATGCTGCTGGGCTGAGCTCAAATGATCATTGATAGATTTTGGACTTTTCCATTAATCTAGACTGAATCTGTTAACATGAATAGACTCAGTTGTAAGCGAAAGATAAGAACTTACACTGCTTCTTCCGTTTGCCTCAAATCATCCCTTTTCCTGGTTAAAACCTTCAGAACAGATGAAGCAGTGTCAAAAAGGTTAATTTATATTCTGCTCGAAGTGTGTATATTAATTTAATGACTGAAAAGGTTTTGTTAAATAAAAGTATGCAAAAATCCCTGAGCTAAGCCACTGTATGATTCCAGCAACAAAGTTCAGTGGATTAGTGGTGACTGCCAATTTACTTTTTGCCTTTTGGATAGAATATCATTGTTTTTGATTACTTGAATCAAAATCCCAAATATATGCGTTTTTATCTGCTCATTTGCTTTGAGTTATAATTTTCTGCTTAAATTCTAAATGGAGTTTTTTTTCCCGTGTAAGTTTAAATGTAACCCTTTGGAATACATATGTAGGATCCATCCATGAAATCTATCCTCAAGTAAAACTCTTAAATATGCATTCTGATACATAATAGAAACTGATCATAAATATATTCTTGCAGCATAAAAAATTATAAAACACTTGCACAATGAGGAAAATATATCAATGTAGTTTTGTATGAAAAATTTACTTTTGTGATGCCTATTAATATAGTAAGTTTAAAAATCATAATAAATAATAATACATCCTAGATTAAATATGTTTTTGTTCTGTATACTATTATTTAAAGTATGCCTTAAAGTTCTAGATTATAGTTAAGGCATTCTGATTTCAAATTCTTCAAACTTGTTTTGGTTTAATGTGTTATTTTCTGTAGTTTTCAGACAAATATCTGAATAGTCTTTGTATGGTAGGGTTTTGCTAAACTATTTAGCTCATTTTCTCGTCATTATTTAATAAGTATGGATACCATCATTTTCTTAGTTTCTGATGTAGGATGTTAAGGTTAGTTTAACAGTGATGACCTGAAATATCAAGATCTATACTTAAGTAATCAGACTGCAGAAACTTTATCCTGAAGTATTTTATACTCTACCCTGGCCTGAACCCTCATTCATGTATAGCGAAGTCTGAGCATTTCCTCGGAGAGGCTCCTCTGTCACCACCGTTTTAAATGAAGTGCAAGTCACCAGGGACTATATTTCACCACGACTCTTAAAAAGCACAAAAAAACTGCTATTTTTCTGGTCATGAGATGTTTCAGCATACATGTATAAAAAGAGACAGGGACTCAAGGGCTGAGTGGACTAGCAGTCACTGCGCATGTGTGAAGAGACAGCGCTAGACAGAGCTACAGGATGTGGAGGGACTGCCCGTCTTGTGAACTCAAGGACTGTCAACCACAATTGATTAAGAGGTTAGCAGATGAAGTGAAGAAATGGATGGAATGGTTCAGAGGCAGTGTGTGGATTTGAACTTTTTTGTTCCACTAAACTCTCTGTCTCTCTGAAATTCCGTGGTTTTCTGTCTACTTTCTACAGGGTTCTGTCTTCAAGCTTGAAGCAGCCATACCTGTTAGAGTCTTGAAATCATGACTAATCCTACCTAGAAAAAAGGGACAGCTTAGGGAAAATCTCAGAAAACTGAGGGCTTTTCTCCAGACACCGCAGAACACCTCCCTAACATCTCCTTACCCTAAATTCAGTCAAATATCTTTGGAAACACATATTTATGGTGAAAGTGTAAGTTCAGAGCTGATGGATCCCCTTATCCTGAATTTATAATGGGGGTGTTATAGCCATAAAAAGTGTGGGCACAGTTCCCTTAAGAACAGCTGAGGAAGGAAAAGATGTAAGTAATGATGATGTTGTGTACACTGCTCAGTTTCAACTATTTTTGTTCTTGGAGAATCTGGGTCAGACCTTTTAACATTGTCCAAAAATCACTATGCTTCCTAGGGTAAAGACTTCTGTGCTCACATATAATAACAAAACTATTGGAAATACATTATTAGGTCAAATGTAACCCCAAGATCAAAACAACCTCTGCTTAAGTTGAGTCTAGAATTAAACAGAATAGACCTAGAAATATTGGGGATTAGGAAGCTATGAATAGACTTCACAAATTACATACTTGATCAATGGAATCACCACAGCATGAATTTAATATAAGACCAGAAGGTAGTTGAGATCAGTACTTCAGAGAATAGCCAGAAAGGAAAGAGGGGATGATGAAAATGGGGGTGAACTAACTCTATCACTCAACCACCAAGTATGACTTTTATTAAAGAATCTGTTCTGGAATTTTATTTTACTTCACGTGCGTGAGTGTTTTGCCTGAATTCATATATGTGCGCTAAATAAATATCTGGTACCCACTGAGGCCAAAGAAGACACAGCCGTCTCTGAAACAGGAGTTACAGATGGTTATAAGTTGCTGTGACTTCTGGGGACTGACCCCTAGGTGCTGTTACCCACTGAGACATCACTCCAGCCCTAATAGAGACCTGAGCCTTTTTAAAAAATATCACTAAAGCACTCAAATTGAAATTAATATGCAAACTGTAAAAGATCTACAGAAGTTGAAATAAAGCCCCATGCTTAAGTCACTACCTTGTGAGTTTTACACCCCATTGTCCCAGTGGGCCTCATGATGCCCTCTGGTCTCAACACCTCCCTTCTACCATTTACTGAGCTCTCAGTATCTGCCAAAATCTTCTCAAAGATTAGCATATAAATCTCATGAGATGATTGTCTCGCTTTATAGATGACAATATACAAATCTGAAAAAGTCAGTGAGCTGCTTAAGGTCAGAGATAGGGCCCAAGCTGCTGGATTTCCAAACGTGGGTATCTCATCTTATTACAGAGCCAATTTCCTTTCATTGTCCTAGCTTTTCAATCCAGCATGCAAGAAATGAGCAACCCTTCATTTGAAATGATCAAATGTTAGTACAACCATGGCATTAACCTTCTTAAAAGCAAAATTTTATTAGGTAGATAGATAGATGATAGATAGATAGATAGATAGATAGATAGATAGACAGACAGATAGATGATAGATAGATAGATAGATAGATAGATGATAGATAGATAGATAGATAGATAGATAGAGAGGTGTGTGAACTACATATTTCATTTCAACATAGAAATATGTTTTATGTGTCTATTCCCCTTCAACTATATCCTGATTTATCCTTCTGCATTTCTTTGTTCTGCTCCTCTTCTTCAGGATTACTTTAGGAATGCTAAGTGTTTGAACAGGTATTTACTGAGGACTCAGTGATCCCTACATCTTAGTTATGATTTCCCAGGGTTTCCAACCTTTTGTGGCCCAGATATCTCAGGCATTTTCTAACATGTTACTTTATATCAAGCTGTGACTTAGAAAATAAGTATCATAAGGTTAGAACGTGGATTTTGTTTCAGGGGATTTACAGCTAATGATGTAAAGTAAGGAAGACAGCTGTGCCCTGTGTCTTCTGTGTTGATTCCCAGGTAGTGTCTGCGTGCTATTTCAGTTGTAATGTGAGTCTGCCTTCCTTGTTATTGCCATGTGGTTTGATATTTGTGAGAGGAGATGAACTGTGGAGAGAGTGTGAAGCTCACCACACACAACCAAAACCTTTCCAATACTCAGTGCTGTATTGTGCACTTCAGATTCTATTCTGATTAGCTGTATTTCTAAATGTGTGATCTGGTTATTTAAACAGTCAATGGAGTAATAACACTCTTCACCTTGCATTGTTTCCTAAAATGTAGCCTAAGAATGAGTATGTTTTTTATTGTCTTCAGAGGTTTGTGTAGTGGAATAGTACAATAGAAGCTGAGTTGGTTTTGAGGTGAAAAGGGAGACTTACTCTGTAAGAAGCCACCGAAGGTCTGGAATGAATGAGGGATGGAGGTCCTGAGCCTGAACTGTCTACATCATGACTTTTGATGCCTTAGGGTTCCTTTACAATCAACTATAGAGTTTGAGTCTTTCAAAAACAAAAGCTGTCTCTTATGGGACACAGTTTATAGTTCATCAAAAAGTTGCATTACAATGTTTAATCAATCATGCTGCAAATACACAGAGGCAAGAATATACAACTGGCTAAAATTAAAAAGCCAGAAATGCAAAAAAATCATGATTTCTTAGCACGATTTAAAGAATATCTGTGAATTAATTTATTTTTGTCTATCAAGTTTAAAGTAGTAAAGAAATAGAAATAGAAAAACAAAAATGCAGTCTTTGTCCCGAGTGAATGCACAAAGCCTGCCTTCTAGAAGATTTAGTCTGATTTTCAGTACTTGGACAATTGTGGTAGTTCCTATAGTTTAGTAGAAAATAAATCGTTCTCTAAAATAGCAGCTAATTCATATTTCTTATGATAAAGGATATGTCCAGTTGTGTAAATATTATGAAGTCTCCAGAGAGAACACCCAGATTGCCTCCTCTTTGGCAGATGACCAATGACCCACCACACACAACTTTGCTTGTGCCACTTCTGGCATCATCTTGGAGTGAACTTCCAGAAGGCAGCTCTCAGAGTGCCCCAGACTCTCGATCTTGACTCTAAAGTGATGAGGGGATCCGTGTTCATGACCTAATGGTTGTAAATGATTTATCGATCTGCTCATATGTAGAATTTGTACAGAGCTGAAAAACTGTCAATCATATGACCCTTTGCCCCTTTCTTGGTCTAGATGAATCCAAGCATGTTTAACAATTGCTCCTCCAGTCACCAGCAAAAAGAAGATGAAGAAGTCAGCAGTGAGGTGGACTTAACTCAGCAGGGAAAGAAAGGTCTGGCAGTGGCTGCTTCATTTAGAACAATATTGGATTCACAAAGAGGGCAGGAAGGGCAAAGACATAAGAGTACTGGGGAATAGGGGAAGGCAACAGAACCATATATTCCTGTTCTTATCTTTTGTAGAGATTATGGCTTTAGTTTCTCTTGACATTGAAAAACAGAGCCATTTCTTTGATTGAGAAGATACTTGGAATGCCATTGTCAAGAGTATCTGTGTGTATGTGTGTGTGTGTGTGTGTGTGTTAAAGGGGAGAGAGAGAGAGAGAGAGAGAGAGAGAGAGAGAAGGAAAGAGAGAGGGAAAAAGAGGGGGGAGGAGGAGGGAGAGGATGAGCAGCTCGCTATACTGCTCCAGCAATAAGCACCGGATGTCTATGCTTTGTAATGGAACAAGATAGACTCAGTTTATCTACTGCTTCGCTCTGAGATTTAAAGTGAATTGCCAAAAGGAATATTAGTTTCCCAGCTGGGTAAAATGAGAATAATAATATCCGAATTTCAGTATTGTCACCAGTTGTCACAGTTGCCGGCACAGAAATAAATGTTCAATAAATCGCAGTTCCTTTTCCTCTTGAGAAATTTCTTCTCCCACAGTGTTCTGTGATGTTTATCAGTCGCACGTCAGGGTTAGCTCTCTGCAGATTTGGGGACCTGTTTCTGGGCACCTAAAAGAAGCCATCTGCAAAACGACACTAGCTTGTTACGAAATCATCAGACCAGCCTGATTCTACTGAGACTTGTAAAGTAACAGCTAGGGATTATCTTCTTCTTTGTGATCACATGTCTTCGTTCTCATTTCTGTCTTTGTGTTTATTCTGTAGGCAGGGCTTATATTTTAACTAAACAATTGCAGTCTTTTCAGAATTCAGTACCCAGAAATAAGTTCCCTAGTTCCTTACATATATTTTTGTCTTGTTTCTCATTCTTGATACATAGCATCTGACACATCGTCCGTTGTTAGTTGTTTCCTATTGGGCACTGAGGACATAGTCTTATCTCTGTGTCAATTGCCTTTGGGTCCTTCCCATCTACAGTTTGTCCCACCCTGAATTACACAGGAACCTTTCTGAGTTCAAATTATTTGAGGAACGTGTTCATCTACACATTATGCACTGTGTATAACAAGACAATCATGACAAGAATACAGGCAATTTTAAAACAGTCTAACTCTGCTCCAGCCCCTGTGTGTCCCTCTCTATATGGAATGTGAGTCATGCTGTTTCTGCAATGAGTTCTTTTCAATCCTCTGTCCTCTTTTCTTTTTCCTTACTGCTTCATTTCTAGCTCTTCTCCCCCTGCCTCCCCCCGCCCCCGCCACATCTGCACTACCACAAAATCTACTCCCTAGGCTGTCTGCTGACAATCATTCCTCTTGATTTCTGCTAGATTTATCCTTTAAAAAAGTCCAAATGAGGACATGATATTCCCCCGTTCATCTCTTAAAGAACCAACAGGTCTTGTGCATGGAATTGAAGACCATTTAAATTTTCCCCAATGGATGTTTCTGTTTTGCTTTAATCATGACTTCCTTACATTATGTCGTCATATTTTCTGCTTCAGCACGTCATAAGTTACAGTGTCCTGGTTCAGTCTGGAATGCCGTCTTCTGCTATGGTGTTTAGTAAAATCGTGATCATTCTGTGCAGCACTACAGCGTTTTCGAATCAGACCTCTATTTTATCCCAATGTATAGTGTCTCAGTGGCGTCACACTCCACATGGGCTAAAAGGTTATTGTTGTTTCAAGGCTATTTGGATCTTGCTTGATCTTTCCGACTGCACCCATGAAACATTCCCTACTTCCATCAAAACCTTAACACCAGCATCCATATATATATGCAATTATGCTTCAGAATCTTTGTGTCTGTTCGCATGCTGAACCACAGAGGAACTTCACTCTGGCCATCTGTCAGTCCAAACCTACTCCTCAGGCCTTAGTAGGACTTGCCTCTTCCTTGTGATGTCAACCCTATCTAGGAACCCACCCAAGGTTCACATTCCATATGCTCCTAGTCATATCCCTAAATCCATGTTAAACATGACTTTTAAAAAAAAATAGGTCCTCTTTACTACTCTATGATTCTTTCAGAGAAATATCATGTCTTACTTATATGTTTGTTTATATCATCTAGCATACCATCTGGCCCATAATAGGTAGTTAGTAGATAGCACAAAATAAATATAATGTTCTATGAAGGCCTTGGATATGGATCAGTTATGTAAAGTGCTTGCTGCATAAATAGGAGGACCTGGGTTTGTTTCCCCAGCTTAGATACGAAAATCAGTTCAGTGGCATATTTCTGTGATCCCCGTATCAGATTAAAATGCAGAGACCAGGAGATTCCTGAGGGTTCTTGTCTTAGAAATAAGGCAGAAAGCAGTGAATGATGGGATCAACATTAACTTCTGGACTCTATATAAACATATATGGGAACATGCACACATACGCATACACACACACACATACACAGAGACCTACTTTGATACTTGTAATCAAATAATGTAGAATAGTACTTGCCATGTATAGAATGTATATGCTTTATGCATATATAATCTATACATTTATTTATGTATACATATATACATATTGTTTTATTTATGTGTTTGTTTTATATATGGGCTGGTGACCTTGTGTTCATGAGTGTTTCTGTTACATGTATGTGCATGCATGTGCACCTCTTGTCAAATTGCCACATAATCATTTCCTTTTAGGTCACACTTAATTTCCAAATGAAAACCATAACCAGGTCCTAATTATACCTAACATGCTATAACTTTCCCTCATACAACTGTAACTGCATTATAAATTTAGAATAGGTGCAATGTCTCTTGAAGGACATTATTTTTGTATCTCAAACTTAAATGTAATAGCCATTAATATTCTCCTAATTGATGTTATATTACATGATAAAGAAAGCAAAATATCAGTATAATCACATTCTTAACAAGATATGACAGAAATACTTGATCAATTAGAATTCTCATGTCAGCGGCTGGGATACATATCCTTAGCTCGTATTTATAACTGTTTTCCTTTGTATTCCCATTCTGTATTTCTTCCACCTTCAGCTAGCACCTCAGCAGACATTGGTTCCTTTTTGGAGGAGTGACCCATGCCTTCATTCCTGAAGGGTGTGTGTACTTTGCCATTCTACTTGGATTATATTGTGATAGTTTCACATCGACTTTAATCTTTTTTTTTTAAATTTTTTTTTATTGATAAAAGAATAAAGAAAAAAAAACAACAAATTTCCACCTCCTCCCAGCCTCCCCTTTCCCTCCCCCTCCTCCCACTCTTCTCCCCCTCCTCCCACTCTTCTCCCCCTCCTCCCACCCCTCTCCCCTTCCCCCCACTCCTCTCCCCCTCTCTCTCCAGTCCAAAGAGCAGTCAGGGTTCCCTGCCCTGTGGTATGTCCTAGGTCCTCCCCCCTCCGTCCATATCTAGGAAGGTGAACATCCAAACTGGCTAGGCTCCCACCAAGCCAGCAGATTGCGTAGGATCAAAACTGCATGCCATTGTCCTTGGCGTCTCATCAGCCCTCATTGTTCGTCATGATCAGAGAGTTCAGGTTTATCCCATGCTTTTTTTGGTAATAGTCCAGCTGGCCTCAGGAAATTCGGGATCAACCTACCCCTGGACCCAGCAATACCACTCTTGGGAATTTACCCAAGAGATGCTCTATCACATGTCAAAAGCATTTGTTCAACTATGTTCATAGCAGTATTATTTGTAATAGCCAGAACCTGGAAACAACCTAGATGCCCTTCAATGGAAGAATGGATGAAGAAAGTATGGACTATATACACACTAGAGTACTACGCTGCGGTAAAAAACAATGACTTCTCGAATTTTGCATGCAAATGGATGGAAATAGAAAACACTATCCTGAGTGAGGTTTCCCAGACCCAAAAAGAAGAACATGGGATGTACTCACTCATAATTGGTTTCTAGCCATAAATAGGGGTCACAGAATCTACAATTGACTTTAATCTTAAGACATGGTAGCTTCAAGAGATGACCTAAACGATCTCTCACACTCCAAACGCAATCTTTTTTACCTTCATTGTGGAGAAGCCATCCAGTTTATTTTTGGTAATCTGGGTCAGTCAGCCCTTCTAATTCTTTTCTTAGCCTGTTGGCTTAAGGGCATCAGAAGCCCAAAATGACCAGAGGGAAGTCTGAGCTTCCAATTTGAATGGATGTTTGTTTTGTCTTCTGTTAGGAACACTCTACCCACACCTTGGAACCAATGCTTCTCGGGCAGCAGAACTTAAGCCTGCAGAAAGAGGAAGCAACACTTTTCCTAATTGTTACTAGAGTAACAGTGAGAGACATTCCATTTTATACCCCTTGATGCCTGGATCCATGGATTCTGGATTTAGAAGAAAGCACGCCATATGTTGGATACTGATTCAAAACATATACTCCTTCTGGAGAACCCTGCCCCAGCTCTCTAGGCTACCTGCAACCCACTTGGCTCTGTAACTGTGTCTTTAAAATGTCATTCCATCTTTCTAACTGGCCAGCTGATTAAGGATGGTTAGGAACATGTTAAGACCAGTGGATTCCATGATCATGGGGCCACTGTCACACTCCTCTGGCTGTGAAGTAAGTTCATGGTTAGAAGCAATACTGTGTGAGTTATCATGGTGGTAGATAAGGACTTCTGCAAGTTCACAGATGATTTTGGCAAACACATGGCATGCAGGAAAGGCAAGTCCAGAGCCAGAATAAGTACCTATTCCAGTCAAGACAAAGTGGTGTCCTTTCCACACAGGAATTGGTCCAGAGCAGTCAACCGCCCACCTGCTTACTGCCTGTTCATTCCAGGAAGTGATGCTGCATCTGGAATGCAGTGTTGGTCTCAGCTGTGGGCACATCTGGCACTCAGCAGCTGTAGCCAGGTCAGCCTTGGGAATCAGGAAGTCCATGTTGCTGAGTCCATGCGAAATGTTCATCTTTGCTACCATGGCCACTTTGTCCATGGCCTTGTGATACCATGTGAGACTACTTTCACTCTTCCCATCCTGTGGGTTCCTGATGTGGAACTCAGGTTGTTAGACTTAGTTACTGGTGCCATCTAACCCACCCCCTGAAACGATGTTGTGAATATGAAAATAAAATTAATTTGAAACACATTTGAATCAGAAAAGGCACTGCCAACATACTGAAAACCATTTGAAGATGTATCCTGATCTAACAAACAAAGCAATTTGAAGCTTACAAAAATAATAACATTATAATAATACATAGGATAGATGCTTTGTAAGGCTCTATGAGAAATATAAAAAGAAGCATCAAGCCCTTTAATCTTTAGGTCTTTTAGTTTATGAAGGCCACACAAAAGATTTTGCCATGCCAATCATGATCAAGTGGACAATCATGAAAATATGTAACTGGTTATAAATTTTGAGAACTGTCCTTAAACTGAGCTGTTGGATTAAGATGCAAGATATTTGGTGTGCTGTTCTATTTAACCGTGAATCAGAAAGTGTCTGCCTTGCTCCCCTACTTAACTCAGAGGTAGTCTTCCTAGTCCTTGGGGATGAATTTTTTTTCATTAGTCAGGAGACTTACATGGTTGGCCAAAAGATTTCCTAGTTTTGTTTCTAAATATAACTTTAGTTTGGGTAATTTGCTATAATCAATTTTGAAGAACATTTAAACTCAATTTAATGTTTATTTTCTTGCCAGTTCTTGGAGCCTGCATATATGATGACTCTCATTCAAAGTAGAAGATTATACACCTATTAAATATGTACACGCAAGTAAAATCACTGTACAGCATATAAGCACAATTTTAACTCTGGAAGATGTATTGCTTTCGCTGATGCATTTACTCATTTGCGAAGTATGTTTTTGCAAAGAGTACGCATGTATTAAATATAACATTTAGAGAGCTTCACTTTGAAAATTCCTTAATTTCCTAACAAAATAGTGCAATTATGAAAATTTCAGTAATCTTATATTTACCATTGCTGGGACATTTTATACCCGGCTTTGAGATTTATCGTGTCTTTACAAGGACCATATTTATTTATGAAATTGTGCATCAGTTGTGTGTTTACTGATAGAAGACTGTAATTATTTAATGTTTGCCAATAGTCTTATATTTAGTACATTTACAAAGGCAGCTTTCTATCAAAAGGTAGAAATGCCAGTTGGGAAAGGCTTCTTTCCAGGTGCTTGTCGCTGGCAGTGAGAAGTTAGGAGGAGGATTGCGAAGGGGAGATCGAAGGGGCTTCATTTATGATGGGCAAGGGTCATACTTGCTGTAAGCAAGGCACTGGAAGTCCATGTTCATTGTTGAGCTGGTAGCTGAGGTAGGCCCGTTTCCAATGATGATTATTAAGGGCTTGAATGGAAAACAATTATTCGTATGAGTCTCATTCTGTACATAAGTACAGAAAATAAGGACAAAAAAGAAGAAGTGTATAGAAGTACATTCAGGGAGAAATAAGATGTAACATTAGGAGCTAATTTTTCAAACAATAGAAAAGTCTGCTGACATATGGGTTTGTGTATGTTTTTAGTTATTAATATGAATTTAAATTAATTAATTAACAAGCATTTTAAAGTTAGAGTGATACTATAAAATGAGTATTTCTGGCATCATTTTAAAAATCAGAAGTTCTTGAAGATCTCATGTAAGTAGTATATAAATCTGAGCATTCCTTCCTGCTAGAAGTGGTCAAACCCCAAGGTTCACCTAGGACAGACACTTTGTACACCAATTGATTGGATAAGGTTGCAAACACATCTCTTCCTTCTTTCCTTCCTTCCTTCCTTCTTTCTTTCTTTCTTTCTTTCTTTCTTTCTTTCTTTCTTTCTTTCTTTCTTTCTTTTTTTTTCTTTCTTTCTTTCTGTATTTTCAAAGTGCTCTGCCTTGAATCATAAATCTGCCATTGTCCTCTATGGAGAGGTACCAACAGTTGCAGGCCCCACATTTTCTACCTGTCTCCAGCCTTTTATAACCAGCCAACTTGAAATAGTAGTACCCAGTACTTTGCTTCTAAATGTCCCAGAACTTTTTGGTGCTATTCCTAATCATGACAGAAGAGTCATAATTTGGAAAGTTACTGAAAATGCAGGTATTCTGAGGAAGAAAACTTCAGGTCATAAGGAATGGGTGGAGCTTTAAGATCAAATATCCAGAACACAACACAGCATGACACACAGAGGAAGTAGACAAACAGATCTATATTTTACTATTGTCTTGATTCCAAAAGACAAATGGGAGAATGTGACTTCCCATGAAATGAGCAGATAAACAAACAAAACATTGCCTCTCACATCCTACTTCTTGGCTGAGATGGTCTATTCCCTTTTTCATGGGGCCATTCCACATTTAGAAAAGAATATCAAGCTTTTCTTCAAATATTGGATGATCTGACAGTTGTGGACCAGTGTAGTCAGAATGGCAACTGAAGACAGGCTTGTGTGAGCCTGTGATCTTTTAAATGGCTACACACCCTCCTATTACCACAGTCTAACAGGAAAGATTCATATATTTCTTGTACCTGATTGAAGGTGAAAATCTGATTTCTCACCTTCTGAGGGACAACTGGTATAATTCCCATGTAACATACCTAGGTTAAATGGAAAAATTTTCAATCTAATTGAGAAGAAAGGGTGTGGGTGGATGTAGACAAAGGGTCTTAGAAGCACTCCCCTCCTCTTTTATCATCATGCTCTTTACACTATGTAAAATTGTCTCTTAATCAACACAGAGAAGCTGTGACTATTTCTGGAGCATAATACGAATTTTTCATCTGTATACACACGATAAATTTAGTCACTTCACTATCAAGTGCCTAACCTCATCATCTTCAGTATCATAGATGATGCATCAGACGTCAAGTCAGACAGGTCATAAAATTATTTTAAAAGGACTATTGCTAGTCGGGCAATGGTAGCACATGCAATCCCTGTGCTCGGGAGGCAGAGGTATGCGGATCTCTGTGAGTCTGAGGCCAGCCTTTTCTACAAGAAGTAGTACCAGGACAGGCTCCAAAGCTACAGAGAAAGCCTGTCTTGAACAACCAAGCCCCTCTGAAGGGGGTTGACAACTGGGGCAAGCTGAGGGACCACTGATAGTGCGACTGGGATATGTCTCTACTTGCATGTACCAGCTTCATGGGATCCTATTCTCTTTGGATGTAAACCTTGCTCAACCTAGACATAGTAGGGAGGGCCGTGGACTTTCCACAGGGAGTCCATGTTTCTCCCTAAGGGTTGGAGGGGTGTGGGGAGGGTCTGTGGAAGGAGAGTGAGGGGACTGGAAGAATGGGAGGGAGTGGGAATTTAGATTGGTAGTTTTTTAAGTAATAAAAAAGGAAAAAAAAGAAACATATAAAAATACAAATAGATAATAAAAAGACTATTGCTTTTCCAAATTTGATCTGATGACATGGCATAACTATTATTTCTTTGTATATCACAGCAATGCTTATGAGTAAATTCTATTGTTATTCCCAGTATATTCTAATTAGGAATTTAGATTTCCTGTTAGGGCTCACTCTAAACATCTTAAACTTAAAATGATTCACTTTTGTGTACTTTGCCACTAAACCAGCCCCAACTAGTCTCATTATCAACAATCTTTGTTAAATGGGTGTTGCATTCTCCATTGCAATGGATTCCATTTTGAGCTGTGTGCTTTTCTATGCAGCTCATTATCACTTTTAAAACAATCAATAACTTTGTTACCTGCCCTCTGGGTTAAAAGAAAAGGAGACTATGGAAGTGTATGTGCCCTCTGAGTACATGTAATATCATTCACTACCCACTGCCCAGCCACTTTATGAACTTGAAAGCCCTACAGTTCTATTATGCAGAAGAACTGGAACAATGTGTTTTGTTACTTTTAAGTTAATGGCAATTTTTCTCTTGATGCACACAACTTGAGGAAAATCCTGCCTGTGGAAGAATGGAAACACCCTCTAAGAATTAGAGTTAATTGTATCCCTAGGTCAAGAAAGATTTCAAACTATTTTGTTCCTTATCAGACACTGTGCTATGTGCCCAAATAGACTGTTGACTGTGCTATCCGGCATGAGTTGCACGCATGCCTGGCCATTCTCTCAGTGTCAGACATTGGTGGGAATAAGGTGGTGAGACCCTTCGCTCAGTTTGACTCTGCCCTGAGCAAAGCATGTAGGTGTCCTTACTTTAGTGGAGTGGAAAGTTATACTTTAATAGATGAAAGCGGTCTCCATTTTTCATTTTTTCTGCAGGGTGTGGTTAAAGATCATAACAAATAGAACAGACATGCTGACAATACTGAGGATATCCATTATAAATATAACATTGATGCATGGAGGTATGTAGTGTTTGAACAGATGTGAAGGTTTTTATTTAACCATGTATAAAACTTGAGTCTACCACCAGACTACTTTTGGGGTATATCAGCTAATCATATATTTAAAATAACTTCCCTGATAGCCTTTCTAAAAGCTGAAATCCTGATCGTTACAGTTAAGAAAAGTATGAAGTGGAGCTGGAGAGATGACTCAGCAGTTAAGAGTTCCCATTGCTCTTGTGGAGGACCTGGGTTCCATTCCCAGCACCTACATCTTAGCTCACAACCACCTGTAACTCCTGGGTGATCTGATGCTTTCTTCTGACTTGTGTGGGTTCCAGCATGCTTACGGTATACATACATACACCCAGTTACACATGTATATGCATAAAAATAATTGAATAATTTTCTAAAACAGAAACATAAAATGTCAGTGAGAATTTTTAATAAGCACGAAATCAAGGTACAATACCCACAATGTGTATGCTGTCAGATATTTAACCAAGATATTTATCAATCTATTAGCTCATATATTAAACCTAGCATTCTCAGAACATACTGGCGCTGGTCACATTTACGAGCTTCCAAAAGGAAAGATATAAAAACCAATAGATTTAGGATTACATCTTGGGCCACCAGTTTTAGAACTCTTGTTTGAATAGGAAGACTTACAGAGCTTGCTAAAAATTTAAAGAATCTGAACATCTTGAGGGAGGCTGTGACATCTGTCTTTCTCAGCGTGATTCTGAGTTCTAAACAAGTTTAGCCATTCTCTTCTGAGCCAAGTGTAACATAGTCAGGGTTGACACTGTGTTCAACTCTATTTTATTAGAATGGGATTCTTACTGCTGTCCTTACAGCTTCTTCACTGGGAAGTAACATAATTTTCTCTATAGTATTCACTTGAAGAGTTGGCAATACAGATATTAACAAAATAGATGATAATTAAATTAGTGTTTAATCCAAGTAGGGATGTTTTAGCTTTCATTCAGTTGCCCAGATCAATAACTGGCCACAAAATATTGGTAATACTGCAACATATCTAGTTTTAATATTTGATTTTCATTTTTTTTCAGTGCAAACTCTTGTACAAGTTATGGCCTCTTGGCAAAGAAGCCCATGGGAAACTTGAGAGTGAAAATCTTGCAGACAGATGATTAATATTTACCTCTTATCTAAAGTGACTTACATCATTTGTTCAAGTCTTTGCTACATTTGAATGAAGCCTTAAAAAGTTAACCGATGAATGGTTTCTTTAACAAAAGGGATTAATGAGTAAATGGAAGGGTACAACTGCTTTCCTATCCTGGCTAGATAAAACATGATTTTCACTTTCCAGTTGGAAGTAGGTTTATTGTTGCACATATTTGACATTAGTTTTTCCTCTTTGGTAATTTACATAGACTGTCAACCGTTCTGGACACACAGTTATTCATAAAGTGTATTATTTTAGCATCATATACTGTAGAAAGCAGATGAAATTCTGAGTGAATGTGTGTTGTTGACAAGAACAGGGTCATGACAAGGATGCCTAGGTCTCAGATGCATGTGATGGCAAGAATTTTCCTAGGTCAGGCTCAGGGAAAGGTCTTTCTCCTGGCCCCAGTATGAATGTTGACAGTGTGTCAGAAATTACTGACCAACTTCAGCTTTCTTTTCCTAGATGTCTGTAGTTTGAGACCGATGCATTACTCAGATGAGCTCTTCCACTCTCCTGTATGCTGTATAGGATAAACACAGCAAGTTTCTTTGGCTTCTCCTGGTGCATCTCCATCTTCATTCCCCATTATTCCAGTCAGATCAAGTTCCAAGTGGAGCAGGCTGCAATGGTACATACATTTTTACTAATCCACAAGTAAAACCTCCATTCCATAGCAAGAAGCAAATGAAGATTATTATCTTAGAGATGACTCCTTCTTTATAAACTAGAAACAGAGTTCACTGTGGTACCTCTTACCTTTAACCCCAGTAGTCAGAAGACTAAGGCAGTATGATTGCCATGAGTTTGAGACCAACTCAATGAATGATTTAATGGTTTCCAAGCCAGCCTAGCTCAAACTATGAAATTCCATTTAAAATAACGTGCCAGAAATATAGCAGTTTTTATACAAAAAGATTTGAAAAAATATTTTCAGCAAGTATTGTATTAGAATCTATTAAAATAGGCTATCATAGCATATCAATTTTAAATCTTTTATAGTCATAAATCTCATATAGTATATGTGAAGATTATACATGCATGTGATATTTGTGTGTGAGACTACATATGCTCATTTACATGTATCTATTTTAACATGTACAAAAAGACTTAATAAATCAGATACATTGATACTGCTTCAGTATCTACAGTAGGACTCAAAGCTGTCTTAGGCATAGGCACACATCTATAACTCTGTCATTTGCTAGAGAAATTTTACCAGCATTCCTAAAGGATCCCTTTAGAAAACCCTCAAAGATAAATTAGTAACAACAAATAATATTAGAATGCTCTTACCTGTGACAAAGGAAGGTGAAATTTGTCCTCCTTTACAGCACAGAGCTAAAGATGACCTTACATCTAGCCACTCATGCATTTGAAGAGGAGACAATTTAGTTTCTCAAGGAAATAAGTTATTTTACTGTCTTGTGCCACCGTACAGAGGAAAACAAATTTCTATTTCTATTTCCACACTGAGGTATTGCAAAAGTAAAATTCCTCCCCAAACATAAAAAGGACACCCATGATATTTCTATTGCGTTTTCTACACACGTTCACTTTCCAACCGTATTTTGAAAGCAAATGGACCCAGACAATTGTGGGGAGCTTACATCTGACTCATAGCTATGCTTCAAGTTTGAGGGACCCAAGACTCAAAGATATTTGCCTGTATTTATGGTGATCTTGAATTACCAGAGAGTTGAAATTGTGTTTTTCTAGGTATCTTGTAATATATATTCCAAGGGGGAAAGACGGAATAGGTCATTATTCAGAACAATTTACTCCAAGATGATGGATCAAAGGAATTGCAGCTGAGCAATCACTCATTCTCAGCCAAGATGGGCAGCATTTGGAATACAGGTTGACAAGAAAGTCTGAAGTGACATTTGTGCCCCGCCAATGCCACCATCATCATGCAGCGTTCTTTCTCATTTTCTTAGAGCAGTCATGGAGAGTGAGCTCAAAGAATAAATAACTTTAAAGGAATGAAAAAAATGTTGTCACAGTATCAAAGCTGGTTCAAGACATGTAAGACAAATATGGATGCAGTCTTTTTGGTGCGAGGAAGGAGGGAGGATTCCAAAGGCTAGGAAGACCATTACACTGCGAGGAGCTTCAAACAAGATGAAGTCAAAATCGCTGAGAAATAGTCTTTTAGAAACTAGATAATTTTAAGAGAACAGAGTGCATCAAAGCTGACTTCCAGGCCCCATTCTACATGAAGAACAATGTTTGTATGCACAGTCAGGCAGGAACATGTGCTGCACTTCCAGCTGGGTAGATATGGCTCCCACTTTCTGCCAATGTAGATAAAGTGAGCTTGGCAGGGTAGGTGAGCCTTTTGGGAAAGACCTTACAGTCCCATCTGTTCTATTGGTTTCAAAGATCCCATTGCAGTTTTGTTTAAAAGAGTAGACATTTATTCTGAGGCAAATCTCGGCCACCATGAGAGAGTTGCAGATGAAAGTCATGACCTAAAAGATGTTCATAATACAACAATTGATATTATTTATCAGCATCCTTTCTACTTCCACTTCAACCTGACCACCACCTCCACCCCAACATACCCACCTACCACCAGCACTTCCACATCTACCTCCCCATTTACCACCACCACCTCCACCTTCACCACCTCCACCTCCACCACGACCTCCTCATCTACCACCAACAACACCTTCCCATCATCCTCCACCACTACCACCTTCCCATCTACCACCACCACATCAACAAACTCAACTTCTACTTCACCTTCTACTACTATAGCCACCAGGAGAAACGTCACCTCCACCAAATTGCCAACCACTGCCTTTATACTCTCTTGACTAACTCTGCTCCCCTTCCCCCTTTCCCTTTCCCACCAACACCAACACCGCCATGTTCACCTACACCACCACCTTCATAACACCTCCACATATAACCCACTTTCCTTCTGTCTATGGTTCTACCATGTCTATTACCAATACCACGTCTGTCTTCACTGCTGCCTAGACTACCACCTACTTACCATCTCTACCACAACTTCCCCTTTCCTTCCTCTCCACCACCACCACCACCATCATTAACATCAACACTATATATGCCTAAACCACCACCTAGACTACTTAATACCTGCAAACCACCTCCGACATCATCTCCCTTTCCACCTCAGCCATGGTCACTCCCATATTCTGCTTCGTCACTACTTTTACTTCTTCCTCCTGAATCAATACCACATTATCTAAGAATACCACAAAATCATCTCCTCTCAGAACTCAACTTCCACATTTGCATACTTGTTTACTAATAGTAGGCTAGTGAGATATCCAAGCAGGTTAAAGCATTCATTACAGTGAATCTGACCATCTGAATTTGATCTCCAGAAAACACTATAGAAAGAAAGGACCCCCTTGTGAAGGTTTTCTTCTGATCCTCCAGTGAATGCCACACTCACATATATACATCACACACACACACACACACACACACACACACACACACCAATATCAATGGTAAATTTAGAATGTCAAAACATTGAAGACTAGAACATCTTCAGTTAGGAACAGCATTTTACATCTGTAAACCCAGTTACTTAGGAGAACAGAGGAGGAAGATCACAAGTTCGATGCCAACTTATATAGTGATATTATATGTGTTCTCCATCCCCCCCCCCAAAAAAAAAGAAAAGAAGAAGAGAGAAAAGAAATAATACATCAAAAATAAGATGAGAAAAAAGAACCTCTGGAATGTCTCATATATTATAATATCTAACAAGAAATCAAATCAAATTTAAAACTAATGATATCGTACTTATTATACATATAAAACGCAACCTATTAACCAAGATCCCCATAAGTAGTGAAAGTGACTCTGAATGGCTAACTCTATTGCTTGTCTGCTTCCCATCATCCTTCAGCTCTCGGGGCTGAAGTAGCCAGTGGTGAAGGAATGTTTTAACCCAAATGAAACTGGAGGTGGGACGGCACTTTAGAGGACACGGCTAATAATGGCTATGGCTTTTCATGACATCTCTTTGGTACGCTTCAGCATGACCTTGTCAAAGTTAAAAGCTCATAAAATTCCTATTTACTTTTTAGGGCCTTCCAATTCTGCATAACAGTGCTTAAAACAAAAACACAGTATAATTATATTGTCAATCAAGCAGCGAAGAAAGGCATTTTCCACCAGCCGCATACCTAGCAAACTGTAAATAATTTATAAAACCAGAAGTCATGACTAAGTGGCAGTGTTTGGGGGCTAGTTAAGCACTTGTCACAGCACCGAGGTTTAAGAGAGCCGGGCAAGAAGGAAAAAAAAAAAAAAACCTGCTTGTTTACTTTTATCATTTGAGTGTAAAAAAATTGTCATTTGTGCTGTGGTGTTTCCATTTGGGCCCTAATAAAAATATCAAATTGTCAATAGAAATTTGAACAGGTGTGAGTGAGAGGAATAATGATGTTTTATTCATATGCCTTTCCAGCCCATTTAACTTCATCCAACAAACAACAAAAAATATTTTCTTCATTACCTCCAATTAATGTAAATGTCAAATGTGTTGAATATGTTATCACACTGATAATTTGTTGTGTTGATTGATTTGTAGGATGCCGGGGATTAAAGTAACAATTTTTCTTACTTGACTCACAACTGCCTGTTGTTATCTGTCACCTCTGGATTATGTAAATAGCAAATTTGTTTCCATTAGATCTAACACTAATTCTGGTAAATAAGATTTTCAAAGTGTCAGGGATTTCTGAGATTCCCAGCTTTTCCCTATTGTCAGTTATTTTATTAATTGTTAATGAGAGCTTATCAGTTCAGGAAAAATATACATTTTATTCATGCTAATGACTAAAGTGTTAGTAGGAACAAATCCAGATCATTTAATTCTATGTTCTGCGTTTGTTTTGTGATTTAGAGTGTAGTTAATCACTGTATTCCCCAGCATTTTTCTCCCTTATATGACATAAAAACCAATATATACATTGTGTAACTTTTCCGTAATTGGCCTTTTAATTCTTCTGCCAAGTATTTAATCCTCCCATTAAGCAAACTTGGAATAAAAAAAAAAAACCTGTGTGGTCAGTTTTTTAAAAAAAGATTTAATGATATGTTTAATAGATTTCTTATTCTGATGATGGAGAATTTTTTAATTTAGATATCAATAATTTTTATATCCACATTTAAAGGTAAGTGGGAAAAGTAGGCAATTTTCTTCACGATTCAAGAGAATAGTCTAGTGCATAATTTAAAATAATATATTTCCATTATCTAGCTATTTCAATTAGCCTGCCTACGTTGCATGGGAAATGTGTAAAGATCAGAGGCTCTATGGGTACATGTATCTATCTACAGGAATAAATCCTGACTTGATCACTTTCAATCATGCTGAGGAACAACCCGCTCTCCTTGTGTCTAGACTCCTTGTTCTGTGAGATAGAGAGAGCATGTGTGAGAACGCTGCTCATTTGTAAACCTACCCAAGTACCACCTATTCCTTAGGGCCAGCAACTCTCTTCTAGGTGTTTCCTTTCCTGTTTTATTTCCCATATCTAAATGCCATATAAATATGGACAACCAATAATTTCACAGCAATGTGATCTTTTTAAATGCATGTTTCCATGTGTGACTGTTAAGAATTGAAAGTTAAGTCCATATGTAAGCAGATGATAAGAATTCCTTTATTTCTTATTAGCTGTGTTTAATTTCTGGTGTGCACTCACCTTCCTCCATCGTCAGGTCTACATTTCCAGGAGCCCATGAGGACCTATGGGTGTCATGAGGACAAGTAGGCGGGTCACGGGTACTGTGAGGAGTATTCACTGGTACTGTGAGGAGTATTCACTGGTACTGTGAGGAGTATTTAATTCTAGTCTTGACCACACTGGACGAGGATAGCATAGCAGTAGGGCTTGCTCTGTAACCCCACATGTATCTCTCAGCCTTGCTGTATTGCCTTATTGTTCTTGGTACCCCATCATCTTCCTTAGGCCTCTCTACCTAGGAGAGAAAGCACATTGTACCTATAATTTGAGACCTCACAGATATTTCAGAGATTGTTCTCTCATCTCTCAACTAGAAGTTAAGCCAAGATATAAGACTCAGGCTAGTGATATTGCTCAGATGATAAAGACACCTGTACCAGGCTCGAGTTCTATCCCCAGGTGTGACATGATAGAAAAAGAGAGCTGATTCTCAGAAGATGTCTGCTGACTTGCACATGTGAGAAGTGGTATGCTCGACCCTCTCTCTAACACATATTGAATAAATGAAATACTTTTGCTAATTTAAGTTTTTGCCTCCTTATTTTTTTATTCTCAGCTACGGATTTTTACTCAGCTTTGTTCTGCTTCCTGAGGTATTACTTTGTCTCTTTCCCACAAAGCTGGGGAAAATAGATCCATGCTTTTTAGGCTATAAAAACAAAGGCGGGGAGAACTTGTGCACACCAAATGGTAACTTGCTACAAATAGTTTCAAAAAATACCCCTTCACTGATGAGATATAAGGGAGAATAGAAATAGTGAAGAAGAGAATACTGATATTCACTCTGCTAACAAATAATCCATACACTTGTACCCTGGATTGCTCTTTATTTTCACCTGAGGGCCACAGTTTAGTAACAGACTGAAATGAAGAAAAGTCCAAGAAGAGGAAGGAACTATAGTCAAGTGAGGGCTATATTGAAAGAGGAATGTCTTAGGCACAGTATTCAGAAGGCTCACCAAAGACACAGGTACTAATTCTCTTAGTCTGAAGACCGGATATTACACACTATGGAGACACAGGGACAGGCATGATAATATCTGTCATTTATTTTCATAAGTGCCCTCCAAGTTATAAAAAGGATTCTACAATGATAAGAAAGCATTCTAGGCTCTGTTAATTAAGATAAAACAGGTGCTGAGATGGCTCAGTGGGAAAAACACAATCCACATAATCTTGACCAAGCAAGGACCAATGAGAAAAGTAAAAAAAGGATACCCTGAATCTACAGTCCCAGAAGTCTTACTTGGAGATGGGTGGGCAAGCTAGAGAAGCTGCAGAAAGCTCATGGGTCAGCTAGGCTGAAGTTCCCAGCATGGCAGCAGAAATGACTAGAAAATCATTTCATCGGCAAAATCCCAAAAGCCTGACCACCCCACTAATCTATCTATCTATCAATCAATCTATCTATCTATCTATCTATCTATCTATCTATCTATCTATCTATCTATCTATCTATCATCTATCTATCTATCTATCTGTCTGTCTGTCTGTCTCTCTATCCATCATCTATCTCCTTTTCCCTCCCTCCATCCTTCTCACACATATATACACTAAATTAAAAGTTCTATTTTTAAAAAGTTATTTAGAATCATTCATTGTCCACTTGTCTTCACATTTCCCATTGGTACACATATCCTAAGGTGCATAGATTGTGTTCCCATTCCTTGAAGACAGAGTCCATGCAGGCTAAATTTAAGAGAAGGGCTACAATCACAGCAGTGCTCACAGTTGGGCTGCTCAGAGAATCCCACAGTGTGGGATGTGACTGAGTAGCTAACAGGAGTGGTCACTCCTGTGACCCAGCAACAGCATCAGGATGGCTTTCTTAATGCCTTTTGTCATCAGTGTAACTGTAGAAGTCTGGTCAGATTTCATGTGTCACTGACTTAGTCAATCAGGAAAGCATCTGGCACACTTGGAACTCTGACAACAGCATTCTCCAGGCACTGTCCCTCTCATTCAAGAATCGCAGGCCAAAGTCATAACCCCTCGTAAGTAGCATAAAACAAGAGTATCCGATAATGAGGATCATCTCCGGCACATCTTCTGAGAGTCGTGGAATGAATGACGAAATTCAATACCATGCTTTAAAAAAAAGAAAAAAAGAACTACAGACATATATGTGTTCATATAGACAAACAGATATATTCTATTTTAAAAACAAACAAGCCAAAACCAAAACAAAAAAAAATCAAACCAAAAAGCACTGCTAAAGGATAGCTACTATTTTGTGCTTCTTAAATTAGAACGTAGTAGCTTTGTTTTCTCTACAATGTGTACCTTTATTTTGTTGATGATTAATTTTGCCTGGCCTAAGGATGCCGCCAAAAAAATGGATGGGTGGCCATATATCATGTCTGCCTTTTCTAATCAGAAAATCTTTTCGTATATATTTATATACATGCTCATCCTAAGAACATAACTCAAAATAGTCTCAGGTTCTTGAAAACCAAAAAATACTTTAAAACTCTGAAGTCTAAACAATGTAGGTAATTTATATATGACAATCTGATATGGCAAATAAAAAGAGCAAAATGTGTCTCATAAATGAATGAACATCAAATACCTCTGAATTATTGTCCTGGCCCAGGGAGAAACCAGCTGCTCACCTGAAAGGTGATTGTTAAGAGTGAACTCTTCTTAACGTCAATCTGATGGAAAAATGTAAATTCTGAAGCTCTGATAGCTAGGAGCCAACGTACAGTTGAGACTTTGTATTGTATAGTATTAGGTTTGAAGTGCAGTTAGAAGACACTTTGTGGTGATAAATATTATGTTCAATGCTTAAAGTCGGCACTTCAATAGGCTCTTGAGACCAACTATAAGATTGGCAGGCCTTGGTGGCTCCTAACTGGAGGGTCATACTGCCAACTCCAGAAATACTTGAGGGTGCAGAGGAAACTTACCTTTGTTTTATAGTCTGTCTCCAAATTAAAAATAGCATTAGAGGTTTGGAATAAAACAAAATGGCCTTTAGGAGCCAGTACTATTTCACAACTTATTCATTAAACCTGAACTTAAATATTCTCAGAGTAGTATTTATTATGGATTTTCTAGCAGTTGGAATTTCCACTGGAGAAAATCACATTAATTAGGAAAATTTCCAACAAGGTGACTAAGAAAAAAAAATATTACTTTGAATGACGAGAAAGTGAATATAAGAAGAAATATGATGGTAATAGCCAAAGCTAGCCCTCTGCAAATTATATTTACTCATGGAAAGATCTGAGAATGATTTCTCTTGACTAGCATACTGTGGTAAATATTTCAAGAAAAGCAATTGCATGCAAGTCTGGGAAGTGAATCATGCACTGAAGAGATCCCATAGTTTTTAATAGCTCAGTACTTTGCTTAATAAAAATGATGATGCCTAATTGCGTATTGATCCTAGATATTTTTTAATGTTCCTCAGACTGTACATCAGAGAAAGACATCAGCCGCACATTCTGTGCTTAGCACTCTTACAGCCTGCGGTGGTCTTTGTAAAATGAATAAAATGGGACACTTCTCTTTGGTTACTTTCAATGAAGCTTAAGAACAAGTGAATTTATGGAAGAAAAATCAGTAATATGCAACATACATTATACTGTTTCTTTAAAAAGTATGTCAAGTGAGAAAACAATTTTGAAATTAAAGGTTATATTACCTAACTGCGATTGTGTTAATATTTAATAAGTATTTTTTCTGACAGAGATTTTAATTATCAAAATTCTAAAGAAGTAGGTGGGAATAGTTTAATGATAAAACAACATAGACCAAAACACTGGATAAAAAATCATACTTTATGGTAGATATGAGAAGATCATAAAGACAAGGCAGTATGTCATTATACTTTTCAGTAATGCATTGTCAATCAAAGTGAGGAGACTAATACAAAGTGGTGAATATCTGTAATTCCACATATTAGAGAAGAAAAAAGTAAAATAAAAATTAAGTGTATTCTGCTAAAGCCATAAAAAATAATTGGCATTGCTTTATCCTAAAAAGATAAAGAAAAAAACAGAAGATTATAGGCTCCCAAATTTGGAGAACCAGGTTAAATACTGTTTCGAGGGCAGAATATGGATAAAGGGTACTGAATGTTAGGCACCGCATAGTGTGGGAAACACTGTCAAGACAGTGATACGTGCAGAATGCAGACTAGTAGAAACTTTTCTAAGTAACAAAAGTGTTATTGAAAATAATATCATTACTTCTAATACATCCTGGAAAAATGTAGGGTTCTCAACCAGATGCTGATTAGTCTGTTTAACTCTGAACCCCACACTTTTTCACAGTAACTCACAAGGATTTATGCAGAAGAAGCAACAGCCACAGTATTCTAGCTAAACCTCACAGCGAGGGTTAGTATTAACTAACTAGTATTGACAGGATCTGGAGTCTCCAAAGTGATGGTATCCTGTGCATGAATGTAATTATTTTAATTACATTAATAGAGGGGAAAGACGTTCCCAATGTTGCGATACCATTTCCTGATTGGGACCCTGTATAGAAAGAAATCTTGGAAGCATGCATTCATTCACTGCTTTTTCCTTTACTCTGTGAATGTCATGAGTCCATGTAATTCAAGCTCCCATTTTGACTTCCCTGTCATGACTGATTGTACGTCACACTGTAACCTAGAATAAACCTGTCTTTCCTAAAGTTGTTTTTGTAAGAGTACTTTGTTACAGAGCTGAGAAAAGAAGCTAACATGAACTTGATATTAGTTTTAGAAGAGTTCATTCTCCACTGCACTTAAATGTGTACAATGTACTTGCATTCAGTGAGATCAAAGGGCAGGGCAGGTGTTTATGAGTATAAGATTTATTTCTGTCTCTAGATGTGTCAGTTTGATAAAAGAATTGGAAACAAATGCCATAAAGTATGTCCCTCAGGCTAAAGACAAAGCTCATTTTAAGAGAGGTTTTAGACAGAAACACAAGGAGCGGTTTATACAATACAAAGACAGGAGGCAAAGGGGACGCCACTTAGCTCTTGTTACAATATATACCAGTGTTTTAGGGTGTGAGAAATTCTGTTGGATGCACGAGCTCTTTAACTCCAGTTTAGAAATGGAGCTTTCCCACTGTGCTGGCAGGCAGGAGCCACACAGTTCTAGGAAGGGAAAGCCAGTCTGGGATGAGATGCTTGGCCCTTTTTTGAGCCTTGTGGGAACAGATTTTTTTTGTATACACATTATGAGCCCATCCTTAGTGCTCCCAGACATGACCATATAGAGGCGAAGGGAAGAAAATTGAACGCATATACAAGTTAGGTTACTCAGGTGAGGGCACTGAGCAAGGGAAATTTCCAGCTGATTATGTATTGAGCCATTAATTATTGAATATATGCAGTGTTTCTGACAATGGTCTGGGGACCAATCCTAACTCAGTAAAAAGAAATAACTGTTAATTAAAAATCAATTAATAGACAGTGAGCCTGATATGTTGGCTCATGAGCATGATTTCAAAATTTAGGAAAGGAGGAGGACCATACATTAAGGTTAACCTGACTTGACTCAGTTAATTTGTGAAATGATGTCAAAACAGAACAGAAAGATAGGTGGGGAAGGGAGAGGGGGTGGGAGAAAGAGAGAGGTACAAAAGAGAGAGGGAAGAAAGAAAGTTTGTGTGTGTGTGTATGGGGGGCGTGATCATTGCTGAAAGACACAGCCAAAAATCACGCACATGGTGAGTCAGTGTCGTGGATTGCTGAATGAAATCTCATCTAAACAGACACCTGGTATATGAGTTTGCAGGAAGAGGATCGTCACACACAAGAAGAACATCTTATGTGAAGTCTTGAACCTATGTATGTCCAAAGCCCTAAACAATCAAGAGTGAACTGGTTTGTGCAGCTGGAATATATGAGATTAGACTAGTGAGGAGTGCAAGGTACAGACTGGAGGACCTCGAGCTCTGATTCAGCTTGAAATCACGAGACAATTGTGATAGCCCTTTCCTTTTGTCAGAGCTGCCTTGCATGGAAGATAGATGTCGGGGATTAGACATTTTCAGGGTATCGACACTGGTGAGACCATGAGACTTGATTATCCTGGGACTAGCTGTACAATGAGAGAACAAGAAGAAAACAGTCAACACTTGTAAGAAAAACGTACAATTGCATAACAAGCAAGGTGATGCATGGATAAGGATAATTAAAAGTGCTCAAGAACAGAGCCCATTTGGTATATTTTTGTTACAAATGGATAAGTGGCCCTGTTCTGTGGCTCAAAGTCATCAGGTGGCAGGGAAATTTGGAGAAACAAATGTAAATGGTAGGCCCGAAGCTGTTGTTGGGTGGTAGAAATGATTTATACTTTTATTTTAATTTAAAATGGAGTCTTGGGCCACAGCTCTCTACTTTTCCCAATCCATTCCACCACCTCCACTCACCCAAGATTTGCTCACTCTCTGTTTCCTCTACAGAAATGAGCAGGCCTCCAAAAAAAGGACAACCAAACAGGACAAAACCAGATACAATAAGACAAAGCAAGAACCTCTCACTGAGGTTGGACAAAGCAACCCAGTAGGAGGAAAAGAGTCTCAAGAACAAGCAAAGAATCAGATATACTGGCTCCCACTATTAAGATTCCAACAGAACACCAGTTTAACAGCCATAATATATACACAGATGGCATCATGCAGACCCATGTAGGTCCCGTACTTGTTTCAGTCTCTGTGAGTACACGTGAGCCTTGAGAGACGGCTCCCAACCAAAAAGATGATTAAATTTTTAAACACATTTCTGCTTCAAAAACGTCACAAGAACTTTTGATCTAATGACTTACCTTTTGATCTTAGTAGAGGTAACTTGTTCACCCTTTCAATATAGTCTAATTATGCTTCTTTTTTCTTTTTTTTAAGAGGAGAAAAGACTTTTGACATGGAGTCTCATGTAATTCAGGATTGCCTAAAACTAACTCCAAATGATTTGAGTAAAAGCATTTAGTGGTGAAATGATGTACACAAAGTTACTGGGACGGAATCATTTCCTAGGTATTGAAGGACAATTTGGAGAAACTAAAAAGACATTTTCATACCAAGAAATTCTAGAGTTTTTCAATGAAAACTACAATTTTTTTCTCCTTTGATTAGAGAGAGTTCTCAGCGGTTAAGAGCAATTGTTTCTCTTGAAAAAACAAACTCTGGTTTGATTTCCACGTCTTATACAACAACTTCCTGATGTTTCAATTCCAGGGTATCTGATACTCTCGTATACAACAACTTCCTGATTCAATTCCAGGGTATCTGATACTCTCTTTTGGTGTCCACTGGCACCAGACATACACATGTTGTTTATGCAGTTTTGCAGGGACAATACTCAGACATACAACATAAAAATGGCTCTTAAAAAAGAAACTTATAATATCATAGGTCATACATGAAAGAAAGTCTCTGGAATCAGAATAGAGTCCAAATTAAGATGTTTTTTTTTTCCTAAAATATAAAATTACTTTCCTAAAAATCACACAGTTTATATATCTTTAGAAATATGAACTCTTTAGAAATCAAAACTCTTGATTCACAAGCAAAGCGCTATAAAGAGAATAAAGTACTTTCAAACACCCATGAAATGATGCTATTATCTCGCATCCTTGAGACTCTATTTCTCTCTCCAGCCATTCATTAGAGAATGTTATGACAAAACTCCTGGCCCTGACCTACAGTATAGAGATTTGTTGCATTCTGAAGACTTTGTTTAATGAAGCAAAGGTTTTACTGCTTACAAATGTTAAGAACTTAGGCATAGTTCAGAGAAAATAAAACTATCGAAGTGAAACTTCATTGGAAATCATTTCAAAGAAATACTAAGAATTTGTTGAAGACTTTCCCCCAAGGCTTCCTTTTTAGGAGAGGGAAAAAGAGTGAGAGCGAGAAAGGAGAGAGAGACAGAGAGAGAGACAGACAGAGAGAGAGAGAGAGAGAGAGAGAGAGAGAGAGAGATAGATGCAGGGGAAAAATAACTTATAGAAAATATTTTCTATTCATTTAAAATTCATAAGATATAAGATCGATATTAAAAGCTAATTACAAATTAGGTACATTGTATATACAATGGAAATACATTGGAGGGGTGTTTAAAATATTCCTATTTTCCATATACTTCATGGTTAATGAGGCTCAGTTATTTTCTTACATTCTATCATTTCCCTCTGGTTCATAAATTATACAATACTCTGCTTAATCCTCTACCTCTTCTCTTGCTTTTCTCCTCTTTGTTTATGAAATCTGAATTTATGTCAACCAATATCAGCATTTTGATTATAAACAGAATAAAAGATCTCCCAAAGCCTGTTAGCATAGACAGCAGCATATTTTGTAATATTGTCTTGTGGCTTTTTTTTTTCTCCTCACAAATCCCTCAGCAGTATAACATTTCTTTTGGCCATCAGATGAACTTGTCATTTTTAACTAGCTTGGGATTAACTTTCTGTGTGTTGACAAGGCACTAAAGGTTTGTTAAGCAAAATGGCTCCTACTGACCTCTGCTAGAATAATGCAATATATCGTTAAACATATTCTTTTTGTTAGGATTTTCCATTTGAAATTTCCCCCCAAATCTTTTCTCTACAGTCAAGTATTTTTCCTGCATGTGAGAGCATTTAGAAAAATCAGTATTTGTGCACTGAAAATGTTTAATAAAAGTAAGTCACATTTACATTATAGCATGTTCAATTAGTAACTAGCTAGTTTGGATAAAGGATAAGGACATACAATACAAAGTTATTATCATCAAGATTTGTCTAACTTAGAGATAACACGCAACCTTTCTATTGCTGCCCCATAGCAGAGAGGTATTACAGTTGTGACTTCGGACATCTATAGCATTTAAAGTGAAACCAACAAAATAGTTACTTGAAAGATGTGAGGTGAATAAGACTAAGGTAGAAGCTTAGACTCGTTAATGGGTCAACTGCCTCTGGTATATTCATGACACACACACACACACACAAAAAAAAACAAGTTACAGATTCGTGCTAAATTCTAGGTGAATCTCAAAAACACTGTGTGGAAAAGCCAGATACCTAAACCACAAATGTCATTTGCCAGTTCATGTGAAATGGCCAGGAAATGATAATCCTAAGAGTGAATTAATGTTTGGTAGGGATAGTACTGGGGGAAAGATTAAGTATAAACAAATTCAAGTCTCTCGTTCAGGTCTCCAAAAGGATTTTAAGTATGGATTGTGGTGATTATGATATGCACTATGCTTAACAAAATTCTTATACAGTTCTATGGATAAAGTCATGTTTTGTAAATTGTAACTTAACAGCATTGTAAAATATAGATATTGTGGGACATACGTATATACTAAATATTAATAATTATTAAATATTACTTTTAGTTTTATACCAACTTAAGCAAGAATCATTTAAGATGAGAGATTATCATTTGTGAAAATGCCTCTGTTAAAAATGTCCTGTAAGTAACTCTATGGGGCATTTTCTTAATTAGCAATTTATCTTGGGAGACAGCACTGTGTGGGTAGTGTCACTGCTGGGTTGGTAGTTCTGGATGCTGTAAGACAGCAGACTAGCATGCCATGGGGAACAACCAGTAAGCAGCACTCCTCCATCACCTCTGCACCAGTTTCTGCCACCAGGTCCCAGCCTTGAGTTCCTTCTTGACTTAGTTTGACAATGGACTCTTGTAACCTGAGAACTGTAGGGTGGAACAAACCCTTTCCTCCTTGAGTTGCTTTGGTCATTGTATTACAGCAATGGGAACCCTAACTAAGCCAATGGCATACCTTGCTTCTTAACATTCTCAGTCTTTTTTCTGTAGTAATAACAACATAAACTATGTACAACAGTTATCACCAAGAATAAAGGGCAAGTCAAGTGCAGAAGCTTATCCCTACACAGTCCTCAGAAGCACTGAGATTTCAAGCCTAGCCCGAGATACATAGAAATTCTTATCCTGGACTGCACAGCCAGACTGAAAAGGAAATGTATGGGAGGTAAGAAAAGACAGGACAGAGAAAATGTAAAGGACCTTTAAGATAAATGTAACTAATAGAATGTAGGAAACAGTTGGTCAACCACAGCGAAAGCAAAAGACAAACAAATAAAAAAATAGAGAAAATACCTACAATTCTCCATGACCACTTAGTTCCAGAACACATTACACCATTTCCCAAAAGCATCAGCATTATCTTTGTTTATTCTATACCAGCAACTACAGGAACAAATACCATTAAAATACTCTATAATTTTCCTACTCCAGCATATAAATCAATAATTTCATCTCTTCAACAACATCAAGTTAAATAAAAGTGTATTTTGTATATTCAATAAATGGCAGCAGTACCCCTCTTCTGATTTCCACTCTCAGTAAACTGTGATACTCTAAGTGAAGGGACATATGGAGGTCACTATTGAAGTTTTTGAAAGCCCTTTGTGTCTATTCTGCAAAGTGCTTCGACATTTAGTATATGGAACCATCTTCATGTGGACCTTTGTTGGACCCATGCACATTTTGAGTTTGCCTACGTTCATTTGATCCACAAGATTTACTCAGAGGTTTATTTTCTGTTAGCTTTGTTTATACTTATGTAGAGATTTGAATATTCGTATGGATAAACAACTGGCTCACTCTGAATATTTTCTTTTGAAATTTGTGATTTTACAGCAAAAAAGTATAATAAAATTCATCATTTCTACTTGGATAGGGGAAGCTAAATCGTGTCCAAGTAAATTGAACTATTGACTTTGTCTTCATGGGCATTAATCAATAACTGGCAAAGATCCTCAAGTTCAAGATGCAAACCTTGGTGATTGTGATGGACTTTCCTGATAGAGGCAGTGTTTAGAAAATTGGTTCTTTTGGCATATCATTCACTCAACAAGAAACTTGGATTCTCTGAGCTGGTTTGGTGATGGCAGTCAGGGTTAGAGGGTGCTAAAAAGGAGAAAAACTACCTTGAGTTTGAGGCCAGTCTGGGCTAAATAGAAAGACAATGAAGAAAGAGTGAAATAAGGAAAGGACGAAGGAAGGACAGAAAAAAATGAGAAGAGATAGGAGTAGGAAAGAGAGTAGTGGAAAGTCAAAAGAGAAAGTAAGGGAAAAGAATAGGAAAAAATGGTAGAGACAAGGGACAGGG
The DNA here is from genome assembly GCF_037038515.1 of Microtus pennsylvanicus. Taxonomy (NCBI): domain Eukaryota; kingdom Metazoa; phylum Chordata; class Mammalia; order Rodentia; family Cricetidae; genus Microtus; species Microtus pennsylvanicus. The sequence continues at coordinate 82,191,784 of NC_134589.1, forward strand.
AAGAAACTTGACATTTAACGACTCACTACAGTTGAATGTTAAAAATAATCTTTTAGTACTCGAATTTCCTTAATTGCAAATCTCAAAGATCTGGGCATGCCAGGTGTACATCATGAGGAAGCCAAGTCTAAATAGCAGATAAACAATCTTTTTTTTTTTTTGGTTTTTCGAGACAGGGTTTCTCTGTGGCTTTGGAGTCTGTCCTGGAACTAGCTCTGTAGACCAGGCTGGTCTCGAACTCACAGAGATCCGCCTGCCTCTGCCTCCCGAGTGCTGGGATTATTGCAAGGCCATCCTCATCTATTTCCAGCTGAGCTCTGCTGTGTGGACAGCATTCCCAGAGTGCCGTGACCTACTCAGTTTTCAAGGGAAGTTAAAAAGTTTATCATTCCTGGGTAATGTTCCAATTGCTAAATGTTGGAAACTAACTGAATAAATTAAAACACTGTACATGGCCAACACCACTTACCAGAGTCTCTGGTCCCATGTGACCGGCTTGTTTCTCTGGCTTACCAGTCAGTCTTATTCATGTGGCTACTCACTAGCCTTTCATGTTAGATAGATATCTGCTCATGTGTTTGTTTCTACCATGGTCTCATCCCACCGTTTGCTTTTACACACACCTAGTATTTTTCCTTGAAATATCTTTCTTTTATTCATTTCCCCAGCAAATTCTTAATTTTGTATTTTTCTACGACATCTTCCATTTGTATTCATGGTACTTCCTCATTATGGCAGTTTTTCCATTATTAAGGCAATTTTGAGTATAATTACGTTAATGATTCTGTTGTAGAAAACAATTCCTAGATGAAGCTTGAAGACAGAGTCTTCTGTTCTTATTTGCTATTCATGCCATAGCAACTGGTAGAGAGTTGACACTCACATGTTTGATGAATGCATGCATGAATGAATTACTCATGCTTAAAAGATCAGATTTAGATCTCAGTTCTGTGACTGCTTTGTTTTGTGAGCACAGACATGTCACTTCCACTTATGAAGTCTCAATTTTATCACCTTTCTAATGAACACAATGAGTTAGATTCCTCTTGCTGTCTTTAATATTCTATTTTGATGATGATGAGATGGTGATGATTAAAAATATTACCAGTAATATTAGTAAACGAAAAACGTACTAGTAAATGCATTCAACTCTTCCTATGTGCAAGTATCTTCCATACAATATCTTTTCTCATTTTCATGAGCTCTTTTATGATTACTGTTTTGTCCATCTGTATGAATGATAGCTTTCAAGTCACCAAACATCAAGACATTTGTTGCCCAGTTATCTGTCACTTCTTTCTTCTTGGAACTGTGTGAACCACCGCAAGCTTTTTTTTTGTTTTAAACTTTAATTACATATGTGATAAGGTCAGTGAATTTCTCTTTGGCTATATGAGACACAAAGTATTTCTTCTGCACTGAGGCTCAGAGGAAAGAGCTTCACAAACTGTGACCCAGCATCATCAGGGAGCTTGTTAGAAATGCAGAAACATTATCCTCAGCCAGACTTGGGAACCAGAATCTGCATTGTAACAAGATCCCTAGGTGACTCCCATGCACAGTGAAGTTTGAAGAAGCAATGACATAAAAGACACAATATTCTTCACTTATCATAATTATATCAACTCCAACATGAGATAAGGGTGTCTTCAAAAAGGAGAAGTGAAAACCAGATGTAGGGGTATACCCTGTAATTAGAGCACCTGAGAGATGAGGAAGGAGGATAAGAAGTCCAAAGTCATCCTTGATTACATAAAATAAAAGGAATTCCCATATTAACCAGTCATACCATGACATGAATGTATGTATGTGTGTGTGTGTGTGTGTGTGTGTGTGTGTGTGTGTGTGTGTGTGTGTGCAAATTTGCTTTCCCTGATACTTTTGGGGAACTGGTTAATGATACAGGTACAGTCTTCATGAATTGGATTAGTTTCCTTAAACAATTGGCTCAGGAAAGATGGCCCTTCCTTTTCTCAAGGTGAAGACTGAGAGAGATGAAAGCAGTGTCAACCTGGAAAGTTCTTTCACCAGTGTGGTGAAATGACTCAGTAGATAAAAGAACTTGCAGCCTAATCTTTATGAACCGAGTTCAATCCCTGAAACCCAAGGTAAAAGGTGAGGACCATATCCTGAACAATGTCCTCTGACGTTTTTAGGCTCCTTGTGATGCACAGGCAGAAAGAAATAAATTAATACATAAACAAGAGAAGTCACTTTCTATTGACTGGTCCTGGTAGAACCATATGTTTAGACTTGCGAGCCCACATGATAAATATCTCTTTTATTCAAAGTCATCCCACTTTGTGGTATTTCTGGACAGTGGCCTGAATGAACTGAGGCATATATACAGGAACAAGGTAGCTTTGCTAAGCATGTCTATCCAGCACTCTCTGCTTTTCCTGAAAACTTTGCCTTGCCCTTCAATATGGTACTTACTTTAGAAACCAATAATTTCAACTTGGAGACTCTTCTTCTCAAGTTTCCTTTGTTTTAAAATAGGATGCTTGATTCTGCAATCTTTCTATGTCCATGGCATTTTAGTATTTCACATTCTATGCATTGAGTTTTTTTCCATCTAAATGTAAAGTGAGAAATGATTCGAAATCTCAAGACACTTTACAAAAAGCCAATGGCTGTTTAAACGTAGTTGCAGTGAATCAAGTGAGATAACTTGTCCATACGATTTTGCCAATGAAAACCTATATTCAGAAATTGACACTCATAACTGTGCTTGAGTTGATGATATGTCTCATTTGAAATGGGAAATATTGCAAAAATCAGGAGGAATGGAATGATTCTATTCTTGGAGCTTTTCCTGTGATGACTGTATAATTATTTCTTCTCAGGGAGCACATAACATCCATGCATACGTATGCATAGATGGGGGGATGTAAGCAAAGTTTTTTTTTTCTTTTCCCCTTTACGTGCAACCATCACTACTTTGGTTCTGACCATGAATCAGCTACACCAATACCACCATAAACAAATATTTGCATATAAAAATAAAATGGGTTTGGTTCATTTTCTCTACTCCTAGATATAGTATTTTGTCACAAAACTGTGCACTAGCCCTGAATGAATATACGAATGAATTATAGGATTTTGTCACAAGGATTCAAGGCTCCCATAGAAGATAATATAGAAAGCAGATGCCAACAATTGACTCTAGTGCTAGCAATGTAAATTAAATGAACAAAAACAGAGTCATTCATTCTCAGTAGTTGTGGAAGCTGAGTTAAGAACAGATTGGGGAGGGATTTCATTGAGATGATGAGGTTTCGGCTGGAACTTAAAGTTGGATTGTAAAAGCAGTTTAGGGTGATGCCGTTCCAAATGGGGCAGTTTGCATAAAAGCATCTAGTTATAAGACACAGTCATGGCTCAGGCAATAGTTGCACTAGTTCACAAAATCTGAATACTGGGTAGGAGAGGAGAGACAGGGGTTCAAAGCATTTGAAAGGAAAAATAACGACAGTGAGTGAAGACTGATTCAGAATTTATTAGGTCTACATTAGAAATCAGGAAACGGTTAAGCTTGTTTGGGATCTAAGATTGAATCACAACTGTAACAGACCATGCGCTGTTCTACCTATATAGCTCTAGAAATAACCTGAAAGAAATTCATAAGTGTGTTTAGCGTAAAAGAGACTGCAGCTAAGTGTTCGGCATTTATTCCAATTTGTAGATGGGAATATAGAAATAACTAATAGAAATGTGTATTCACAGATCTATAATCAAATCTGTGATCCTATTACGAATGACACTGGAAATTTAATATTACATTGGTAATTCATGCATTTAACATCTATAGAGGAAAAAATTGGGATACTGTATTGATTGGAGTCACATTTTTTCCCTAAGGCACTGAGAAACTAGGGACGGAGAAATGGCTCAATAGTTAGCAGCATTGGCTGCTCTTTCAGAGGACCTGGGTTTGATTCCCAGCACCCACATGACAGCTCACAAACATGCATATCTCCAGCTCCAGGGGATCTTATGGTGCACTAACATAATGCAGACAGAGTACCCATACTAATAAAATAAAAATAAATATATCTAAAATCCCCGAGAAACTAGGCACAAGTATAAAGAAACCTACATTGATTGTTTAATTTTATTTTTAGTATTTCTCTGAACTGTCATTGCAAGCAACCAAATAATGCTGCATGTGTTCATTTTTCTATGAGTGATAAAGTTGTGGAGGGAAGGATTTATTTGGCTTACCTCTCCATATTGCTGTTGATCATCAAAGGAAGTCAGGGCAGGACCTCAAACAAGGCAGGAACCTGGAGACAGGAGCTAATGCAGAGGCCTCAGAGGGGTGTTTATTACTGGCTTGTTCCCCATAGCTTACTCATTCTTTTTTCTCCCTTTTTTATTGAGAAATTTTTAAATACAATATTTTCTCATTTTATATAGCTATCCCCATTCCCACTCCCTGTCCTCCTCCTGTCTCACCCTTTCCCCACCCCCACCCCCATCTGTTGTAGGAGGCTGCTTGTTCATTTTCTGGCCACCCAAACTTCCAAAATAACCACACAGAAAATGTATTAATTAAATCACTGCTTGGCCTATTAGCTCTAACTTCTTATTGGCTAACTTTTACATCTTAATTTAAATCATTTCCACTATTTTATATTTTGTCATGAAGCTCGTGACCTACTGACAAGGTTCCAGCATGTCTATCTCTGGCAGCAGCTCCATGGCTTCTCTAAACTCAGCCTCCATTCTCCCAGCATTCAGTTTAGTGTTCCCTGCCTACCTCTATTTTGCTCTGCTCAAGCCCAAGACAGTTTTTTTATTAACCAATGGTATTCACAGCATATAGTGGGGAATCCCACATCACCTCCCCTTTTCTGTTTGAATTAAAAGGAAGGTTTTAACTTTAATATAGTAAAGTTACTTATAAAAAGACAGGTGTCAAGAAAGAATGATAGCTAAATATTTATACCTACTTTATTTTTTATCATAACTAAGGAAAACTATAATAATAACTATGTATTCTTCAACTCAATTAAAGACTCCAGAAGGATTAGTATTATCTAAATAAACAGGTAATGCATTGTAAGCAACTGCCAAAACTCTAGAATTGACAGAGACATCTTGCTGCCTGGACAGTCACCCAAATTCTTCTGTACAGTTGGGGCATCCATCTTCAACCTACAGGCCCATAGTATCCAACAGACTTTTACGCAAAGCAGGAAATTTCAAGGAGAGTTCCACCTATATTGGCAGTTTGTCATTCACTATCTTCTGTACCCTGTAGGGTGTATGGCAGACACTTTGATGAAGCAGGAACCTCGAAGAATGGTTTCACCTTTAGGCAAGTTCAGCAGTCATTTCTCTGTCGGTCTTGCATGTCCAGTTCACCCAACATACCAATGAAGCAGTCCAGCTAGAGCAGTTTCTTGCTCAAATGGCTAACCAGCTCTATAAGATGCCTCTTCAATGCCCATTTTCCTCTTGAAGCAATTGGTGCTGCCAGGAACAGATGTGTCTCATTGTCATAAAGAGTTCTAAGTTCTTAAAACATTTTAAATGCCATATTCTGTAGTCTTTGAAAGGTTTGAATAATGCCTACCCATCTGAAATACAACTCTGTACATCTAGAAAACCCAATTAGCATGACTACAAGCTTGACTATTGTATATGTCTCTCCATTTACCTATACTTCTTAATTATATATTACATTTTTAAATGAGCAGCACAATCACAATACCTTAATCAAGAGCAGAAATATATATACATAGTATAACAAAATTGACCTGAAATTTGTATCTATAAACCAAGATCCACGTCAATGCAAATCTTTATATCATCCATCCACTCATCAGAAAGGGTAAGGTTTCCCAAGTGAAGTCTGACATTTTACTTGGAGACAAGACTAAGATCCTCCCCCTTGTATCTAGGTTAAGCAAGGTATCTGTCCAAAGAGAATTTAGCCAGTTTTGGTGGCTTACTCATTCTTACAAAATCTAGTACCACAAGCCCAGATATGGCACCACCCACAAATGGCTGGACCCTCTTCCAACAATCACTAATTAAGAAGAAGTCTTACACCAAGATCTTATGGAAGTATTTTGTCAATTGAGGCTCACTTCTTTCAGATGTCTCAGTTTGTGTGTCAAGTTTACATAATACTAGTAAGCACAGTGACTGAAGATTGGGTGTTCATTCTTTGCTTATTTGTTTATTTGTTGAGACTGGGCTTCTCTGTAGTTTTGGAGTCTGGCTCAGAAATAGCTCTTGTAGACCAGGCTGACCTTGAACTCACAGAGATCTGTCTGCCTCTGTCTTTCAAGTGCTGGTATTAAAGGCATGGACCACCACTGCCCTGCTAGGATGTTCAAGGTGGAGGTGATCTGTGCAGAAACTCATGTGTCAAAGCATTTAAGGAATTCCTGGCGAAAACAAACCAAAGACTAATAAACTGAGGCTACCAGGCATCTTGTTTGCCCATTAAAGCTGGAAATAGCAGGAATGTCTAGATGTATTGGTTCAGAAAGGAGCTGGGAGTGTTCTGGGACCTGTCAAGAGATACTTCAGTTGAAAGCAGAAAGGGAAGAAAGAAAATATAGTCATGTTAGAGGGATATGTACAAGCCAATTTCTGGTTTTGTAGGTACTAGTAGTAAGTTAAAAATTCTAACTTAAAAACATCTTCCAGGAGAAAACAAAAAGAATCATTTTAATGAAAATGCAAGGAATTTTTTAAGCACTAGTAAAAAAAATGTTGACTATATCCAAATCATACTTTCAATGAAGTAGGCTAGCAGTGTAACCCTGAATCCTCAAACACACATACATCCAGTGATGAGGGAATTATGAATTATGCATGTAACGTTTCTCAGCTTCTCACAGTTTTTACTGAAGCCTGCATTTCAACACTGATTGCAAACGGTCCAGGAACCCGTCTAAAGCCAGAAATGCTGAACAAAAGCTGCTGTTGCCTGGGACAACCCTAGCCCTTAAGCGTGTTAGGACATAAATTGTGTTTCTAGGAAATTTTACAGGGGATTAAAAAAGAAAGAAACTTGTCCTTGCAAACCAAACGTTTCACATAATTTGAAGTATCTTGTGATTTTTTTTCCAGGAATGTTGTTTTTGTAGCACCCTTCCAGAGATGAATTTTAATGTGCCATGGGAGCATGTATTCACCAAGATACTTGATCCTATAATTCATGGTATTGTTCTTTGTTAAGACCTTCTGCCATGGACACTACTTCTGAAATGATCGCCCCACTTCCATAAAGGTGATATTAAGATAAAAATATTTGCCATATCAACAAAGAATCAAGCCTAAAACTTAGTGAATCTAGTGGTATACGAGGGAACATACCACAAAAATGGGAAAAATAGCTATTGAAGAAGAAACAAAGTAAAAAGAATAAGATTCTCCTATGAAGAATATTTTAGAAACATATTACTTAATTTGTTGTTTTAGAATAATATTTCATATAACTATAAAATTTTATTTTATTACTAACATCAGTTGATAATAAGACTTTCCCTACCTATCTGTCTAGCCATCTATGACCAAGGATAGAGTAAGAGTATCACCATGCCTACAAAAGTTCAGTAATAGGACTATAACCTGGGATAATGTTTCATTTCACATCATGGATCCTTATTTTGTTCAACATCAGTGTTTCAAAAATTAATTGGTTATTTTTATTCATCTCATATACTCATTAGCAAAAAGCTATTTGAAAAATAAGAAATATCTATCATTGTTCCCCAAACCCCCCCTTTGTCAGTAATTGTTTCTCCTTTAAAGAGAGCATTATCATTCTCACAGATGGCTGAGGTGATGTATTATGGGAAATTAAATATACTTGGCATTTTTCCTGACTTTTCTCTTTAGCAGCTAAGGCCTCTCACCCCAGAAGTATTTTTTAATTCTCCCCCAAACACTCTCTTAATCAACACCGGTCAGACTCACAGTTGGAAAATTCTGCCTTTGTGGTCCCCAAACACCATTTCCTTCCTTTTTATTACTGTTTTACATATTTGTAAATTAAGAAAAACAGACCATAAAGAATATTCATTCATAAATCAAGTGTGTAATTCTAGCCAAGCTCACTCACGATCATCTAAAGATTTAAGGTGTTGAAGTGTGTGAAATTCTTCTTAGATATGGTTGCATGGACTGAAGCAACCTTTCCTACACACTGTCGAGCAACATGTTTTGATACTTTACAGGAAGGTTCTTTTTATCTGTTCATTCTAGCTTTATGACAGCTAGAAACTAGTCATAAAGAAAGAGGGAATGATGTAACTGCAAATTTATACATAGGTATATCTGCTGCAGCATTTCTTGCATTGATGGAAATTAAACCATCTGCCTGTGAGAAAGTAATGTAATTAATAACAGTATAAGCACTACTACTGGTATTGTTCCCACCCCAGCTGAGTTTTAACTGTATGTTAACTCCATATCAAATACTATCTATACCTATGTTACTTCATTTTCTTCACATCTTAATAGCACAGGTGTGTCAGTTCCCTCTTTTCAGATGAAGAAACTAGCTGAGCTATTGTTGATAAATATTATCCTCTGGTTGTGCACCCAGTTAGTAGCAAGTTTGAACATGTGATTTTAAAATAAGAAGTCATTAGAAAAAGATCGCTTTTGCATTTTTGTGTTAGCATGGAAGACAATTGTGGCAATAAAGCAGATATTAGAATAGCTTATGTTTTTCCTCACATTTGCAAGGTCTATGTTTGTGTTGGGATCATAATCAAGAGGCTATTCAACCAGGTTGGTGTAAGTTGTAGAGAATATTTTAAAGTATTAATCTATGTGTATACTTTAGTGATAGTAGCCAATCACAAGCTTGAGAGCAATCATATTTACCTGCTAAGTCATCTTCCCTGATCCTTAAACAATAGTGAAATCAGAATTATTGCACAGTATTGATGTGTACTTGCAGATTCTAGCTATATTACATATGGGAAAAAGCACACATAAATTCTTTTGTCTCTTCACCTCCTGTCTAAGTAAGTTTCCTCCTACCAAAAGCACAGCAGGGTTTCCTACTGGAAAGATAATGGTTTCACCATCACTAGATCTTACATGAATATAGCAAAATTGAGTTGCTTCCTAAGTAAATAAAGAAATACAACACACTAGTAACCTTCCCCGGGAACATTTGGGAATTTAAAGTCTATTATCCCATGAGATAACTGTTTGTCGGGAGATACCTAAATGGTAAAATATTGACTTGTTTACTAAAGTCAACAGGAGAGAGGCAGCAATGGTTAGGAAAAAAACCTGCTGCACACATTCCCAAATCAATAAGAATAAAGCCTCTATGGACAGACACAGGAGAACTATGTGCTAGTCTTCTGGGATGCTTTTCTCTACCAATTTCAGCATCAATTGCCTTGTTAACAAGAAAGGGGAAAGGCAACAAGGTATAGGAGAGAAAGAAAGGCTTATCCTCATAATCAATTATTAACAAGGAAGATAAATTAACTTTTTTTTCAGCCTCACTATAACTTTTATAAACTGTTCTCAACTTTGAAGAATCGGATGGCAACCCACTTCATAGTTTGTGAAAGTTACATGCACATTCTTGTCGAGATTTCAAGACTCTTGTTTTGTGTGTCTTTCCGTGTGAAATAATTCATACCCACATACCATTTGCTTTGATGATTCCCTTGAAACAAATTGTCAGAATATAAACTTGCCTTCTAAAGTCCAGTGCTCTAATTTGCAGTTATCTTTCTTACAAGTTTGTCATTACAAGAGAAGTTAACATTCATAGTTTCCAATTTGACATAAGAGTAGAGAGGCAGCTCCATAGCTCCTGCATTCATTTGTAAAATCATTTATTTTCTAAGCCTGTGTCAGATCTCATCTTCGTCAGCGTAGCACTGTGCCCTACTAAGGGGGTCTGAGAAGTTCATGTGAGACAAAAGTTTCACATCAAGTAGAACTTATGTCAATTGAACACCAATTTGAAATAGCATTACCTTGGAAATATTTCAAATATATAGTGTATGAGTACACTATACATACACACACAAACACATACACACAGCATAGCACATGCACACACACACTCTGAAAGTAAATAAAGATAATAATAATAAACAAATAAGAACTTGTTCTGGTCTGGGCTGTTTTGAGAAGAGGAAATCAGATAGATTTGTGTGACAGTTTGGGGAACTAAAGGAAAACAGATAAGATCCAGCCTGGATCTGGATGGATGAATAGCTACTTTGTAAGCAGAGTTGTGTTGCTCTCAATTCCACCCCAGGATCTTTGCACATGTCCCTCTGCTCCTCCCTGTGCATTATTATATATAGCTATGCCCCTCTGCTCCTTCCTTTACATTATTATATGTAGCTGGCCTTGTATGGAGAAGCAGGAAAGCCCCACTTTCTCAAGAAGGCCTCCTCTGGCTATCCAAATTGGTTTGACCTACATTAGGAAAACACACAGAAAGGTCCATTCTTTTTAAGGCTTTCAGTCTCTTAACTTTGTAATCTTATGGACAAGTGGTGATTATTTCATTACCATCCTTTTGTCAATGCCACAGAAGTTTCACGAAAACAGAGGCTCAATCATTGTATCTCCCGCTTCTGGCAGAGACCCTGGCCAATAGAAAATGCTTGGTAAATATTAGGCAAATGAATGACCAGATGACATTTGCTAAAGTTCAACCCTCCTCCTTCACTTTAATACCTACCCCACTTCTGATGAGTTATGAGGTGTAAGATCTTCTTTAAAAATGTGATTACATTTTTAATATAATACAGCACCGTTGTCATTACTGCCTAACGAATATTGGCTCAACAGTCAATCCCGTCTGGCCTTTCTTTTTAAGATTCACCAGTGAGAAGGATTGGTTTATTTTGTTTTCTTTTCTCTCAAGGATTGGTAAATGAAGACCACTTGCCCTCTTAGTGTGGGTTAGATCCTTAGGATTTCTTTATGATATTCTTAATAATCTTCCTTCTTTATTACCATCAGAGTGCACAAAGGCAAATTACAGCTCAGGGAAATGGTAGTAGGCTTTTCTGTAAGTACAAAAATCCACAGAATTATCAGTACTCTTCCAATTTTTCTCTCATATCTAAAAATGAATCTGTGCCCATACACGCTCAGAAAATATGTTCAGAACATCGTGTATGGTTCCTTGTTGTATTCAGGTTTATTTGAGCAGCTGTATCCTCATTACGTGATTACTTCTCTATCCCATGTAGTACAATGTTTAAGGCAGATAGTAGATTGCATGCTTTATAAATCACAGGCTCAAATAATCTTATGTTCCCCGAAGGAAGAGTCTCTATTCCTTTGTGTAACATAGGTAGAGAACTATTTTTCTTGGTAATATATAATTTAGCTGGTTTATGCCCTTGCTTACATTTGATCTCCTATCCACTACCACCATCAGTTCAGATCCTTGCTTGTATACCCACATTGCCTCTCTTTTTAACTGCCTTCTCCTTTTTCTTGAAATAACAAAGCCAGTTTCAATGAGATATGTCTAACAACCCTAAATTATTTCTCGAATCAAGAATGTTCTGCTGCCTTCGCCTAGTCAGGATTTTATTTTTCAACTAGTATGACAGTATTTAATTTGATCTGGTTCTGCAGGTCACACTTTCAATTTTTAGCTCTTTATCATTTTTTTTTGTTTCTTCAAATAGAATAGTGTTCCACCCATCAATTGTTATCCCCTTATCTTCAGATTTGTTTTTTTTCTCCCAGTCTCCTTGAACCAAGGTCAATGTTTCTAAAATCTCCCTTTTACTAATTAAATCTGACATCATTTGATAATATCAGTGGTACTAAAATACCATAGAAATTCACCCCCTCCCCCCTACAAGGGAACTGCTGTCGAAATCGGATGAAAACGGCCTTAGTGAATGTGTCTGATTGGAAAGTTACCATGTTCATCTAAAGGAAACCATTGTACAGTCTTTTCCTTTTAGTTCATAGAGATCCCTGGGCTTTTTCTAAGCAGAACCATGGTGGAATAAAGATTATGATAAAAATGCTCCAAATAATTGGATTGTAATGCTACCACAGTTTCAGGGATAAGGGGTGCGGTGGGGATTCTAATCATACCTCTGAATACTTTTCTAGCTGTAACTTAAAAAAAAAAACAATGATTTTCCTATAAATGGAAGCTAAATAATTCCTAATTTTGAAGGATAGTGGACAGTTAAATGACAAAATTGTGTGAACCAGTTACAAAGCCATGGGGCACATGGTGAGTGGTCAGAAGGGACTTTCAGCAGGGCTTGGAGATTTGGTTATCAAATGTCTCACAGGAAGTCATTTTTCTCACTCATGGCATGTTTTCTTATTTGCTGGGTGCCTGACACAAGACACTGCCCATTTACAATGGCAGAAGTAGGGAAGAAGTGCTGGAGCAACTGGGGCTCCAACAAGACGAGAGCTGGACAGGATGCAGGTTAAGATCTTCCCTGGTAAGCCACCTCGTGGGCTACACAGATTATTAGAAATGGGTTAGATCAATATGTAAGGGCTAGCCAATAAGAGGCTGGAACTAATGGGCCATGCAGTGTTTAAAAGAATACAGTTTCTGTGTAATTATTTCGGGGCATACGCTATCAGGCAGCCATGTGCCGGGGTGGCAGAAATGCAGCCCGCTGCTCCGCTCCTTACTATAGAGAGCGGGTGGGGAACAGCTGAATGGAAAGGAGTCTCCCAAAGAAGAGAGGATGCTGTAGGTTAGTGGTGGTCTCGTAGCCACAAACATCACGATAACACTAGGAAAATGAACCCATAACTAAATATGTGAAAGACTAACCACAGAGTCCTCATTTACAAGGCCAGATCTGTGCTCTGAAAACTAAAGGAAGTTTTACAATGCTTAATAGAGTTCACCCTTCATGAGTCTCAGGACTACATAAATTCATAAGTAATCTTATGAATTCTTAATACGTAGACTTTTGGCTTTCTTCTGTTCTTTCCTCACACCTGAAACATTGATTTGCTAAAGATCAGGCCATTAAATGGATTTGACAGTTTTCTCTCAATCGTACCCCATTTATGAAGTCTATCATTTTTAAATCACTATTATTATTCTTATCTTCTGTGGGGCTGTGGAGCTCTACCACACACCTCAGTTTGTTTCACTTTAAAAGGCCAAATGCATTCAAAGGCTTACACCATCTTCTTACCCAAACATTAATTTTGATAATATTGGAACTGGACCAGTGGCTAACCTCTGTGAGGATGTTGAAAAAGTTCCTTGCAGGAGCACTAACAGGGAGCAAGAAATGTGTATTTCTCTTTTAATTAAAACACATTTTCAACATCCAATGAACAACACTGTGAGGATTCTGGTGGTTTTAAGGCATTAGAAAGAATAGTGAATGCCAACTTACAAGAATAAGGGTCACCAAGTTCATATCTGGTTGTAGCTAGAGAAGTAAGAGGAGATGTTGGGGATTTGTCTATGAAGTCAGCTAATCTGATATTTTAATCTAAGACATCGAAACACTGAAAACCTCAGGATTAGATTTCTCTTTGCCTTTCTCTATTGTGGGAATTACACATTTTACTGGTCTAATTTCCATTTTTAGCACCATGCTTAATATTTTCAACTCCAATAACACAATTTAAGACCTTTTGATGTTGAAGCTCCTGACTTCTGTGACAATGGGCAGGGCCAATTGTACATGGTTTTGTATTTTCTTTTTCAAGCAATTTTATTTGCACTCATCAAATCCTCAACTCTGATGTGTGTTAGCAAGACCTGTCAGAAGATAAGGGTGAGATCCATAGAATCTGCTCACTAGATTGATGGCTTATGTCAGGGACTGTCACAAATGCTGCTTTCTAGATTTCTGTTTGTGTTTGTTAAAATCCCAAGAAGGGTTGTGTAAGCAAGAAGGGGCATGACAAGAAAAAGCTTCTTCCTCCCATTATGGCTGGATAATATGCCATAGTCAGAGAGCAGAGGAATGGCAAGAACCAGACCAGTAGGAGCAATTACAGAGTGACTCTTTTCCTACCTCCAGAATCAACAGGCTCTTTGGGATGTCCTCTCAACAGTAATCTGGGCCGAGTCCAAGATGATCATCTCTCAGCCACTCACAGCTGCAGCATCTTTTAAAAAGTGCTGCCAGTTTACTTTTGTTTTAAGAAAATAAAACAAGTATAATTATATCCACTCAAAGTTATGCTTATTTTTTAAACCAGTTTTGTAAATACTAGTTGTAAATGCCTGAGGCAAGCTTACTCTAATAAGATACAGGGCAGATCAAGTCCCATGTGATACACAAAACCAAGCTCTGTTAATGTCCATTAGAGCCCTGTCACCAGGAGCCATCAGCCAGCCTAAGACTGTTGGCGAAAGGCTGTCTTCGGATGGGCTACATGGCTTCTTACTGACTTCCTCTTCTTTCTCCTTGCATTTGGTTTAGCCTTATTTTGCCCTACCACAGGCCAAAAGGACTTTTTTATTCATTAACCAATAAAAGCAACACATATGCAGAAGAACTTCCCACATCATTTCCTCTTTTCTGTCTAAATGAAAAGGAAGTTTTTAACTTTAACATAGTAAAATTACATATAACAAAACAGATATCAAGCAAGAATTACAGTTACAATATTTACATCTACTTTATCTTTTATAATAACTAAGGAAAACTATAACTATCTTTTCTTCAACTCTATCAAAGACTCCAGAAAGACATGCTATTACCTAAGTTAACAGGAAGTGCATTGTAAGCAACTTCCAAAACTGCCTGGACAGTCACCCAAAGTTCTTCTGTAACATGGGCACCCATCTTCAGCCTACAGGCCCATAGTATCAGGCAGACTTTTCCACCAAGCAGGAAATTTCAAAGAGAGTTCCACCTATATTGACAGTCTGTCAGTCACTTTCTTCTGTGTCCTGCAGAATGTCCGTCAGACTCTTTCATGAAGCAGGAACCCCAAAGGATCATCTCACCTTTAGGCAAGTTAAGAAGTCATTTCCTTGTGGGTTCTGTATGGTCAATTCATACAGCATAACATCATGCAGTCCAGGCAAAAGCAGTTTCTTGCCCACATGGCTAACAAGCTCGATAAGGATGGGACTACCTGGAAGAGAGGAGGGAGGCTACTGAAGAGTGGAGTTTAAGGAATTCTCATGAGCAAAAGTAAGGAAAAGCAGACAGACACATAGACAGAGGTTGCATTAACTCTGACCTCCATTTAGACCCAATTCAGGAGGCACAATTGTTCTATTTGATAAGTTGAAAAAAAATAACTCAAGAACAGAAAGGCCAAGAAGTCTTCCCCATGTAAAAGAGGCAGAAAGAAACAAAGCCATATCTCAAGGCTCCTTTGTCTATCTTTCAGGAAACAGTGCCTCTCCCTGAAGCCACAGTATTGCCATGGTGGTAGAGTAGGCAGAAGAGGGTACTCCTATTACAGCTGCTCAGACAGATCTCAGAGACTCGCTCTGCTTCAACTTTCTCATCTTTAAAAGTGGGCGAAAGGATAAATTGCAGAACTGCTTAGGATTACACTGGCTGATGTGTGTAACTAGCCTGTAGTATATTATTCATTTCACCCTGTCTCCTACATAATCCCAAGCCCCTTTTCTGAAGCAAGACAAATGCAAAGAAGGAAAAGTGTAAGTTTCAGAATCACGAATGTGTCAAGAATTCACTCAGATCGTGGAGATCAGAATACACGGAGAGACATTTATAAATATGAGTGCTTGTATCTATTTTTAAAAAGTCAAGAATTAATTTTAGAAATAGTAATTCTAATTAGAATTTGCTCCATTTTCTTTCCCCCAAATTAATGCAAAATCTACATTAGAATGACTTTTTAGTGTTTGAAGAAATGAAACTATTCAGAAGTTTACACAGGGAAGCAATTTGCTTGGATTGAATAAGGTAATACATAAGTATGTAAAAGCCTTTCTCTGTAAATGCTGCTTTTAATTAGGAATGGCGCCCTGAAAGAAATCCTAGTTATTATATCCACAAAGTGAATTTAGGCATCGACTTTAATTGGAACAGAAAGAACCAACATGCAGAAGATTTATCAAGAAAGGTCTTAAAACAGAAACAAAACAAAACAAAAACACTAGTTCATAGAAAACAGTGCTTTGTGTTCTTTTTTTCTCAGTGCAGACTGGGATAATCCCCCCTGTCAGAGGTGATGGATGCTGTACTTTTGGTATTCTTTGGGGCATTAAGGAGTTGTTGGCATGTTAAACAACTTCTGTTATTAGTACTGAATTAAATCAGCACAGTCCTCCTTATTTCCTTGCATAAAAATGCTAATGTCCACCATCTCTGTCCACCTCCCATTGTGCAGTTCTGCTCTCTGTATTTCCTTAGATAGAAATGCAAATGCCAACCATCTGTGTCCACTTCCTGATGTGTAGTTTTGGAGAGTCATGGTACTTGTGGTGATTCTTGCTCTGTTGGACACTTGGCTCTTTGCTCATTCACATTTCTTAGTCTTCATACAATAACTAACGAAACCTTGGGGTTGGTGAGATGGCCCAGTGAGTAAAGTGTGGTCACCTGAATTTGGTTCCTGGGAACTGCATGGTAGGAGGAGAGAAATGACTCCAGCAAGGGATCCTCTGGCTTCTGTACATATGTTGTGGTATGTGCACCACCATCCCCATACAAAATAAATAGATTCATAAAGTAATAAATACATGTAAAATTTTTTAAAAAGTGGAAATTTGGGTTTTTCCTTCTTTCGTTCAGATATTTTCTTGACAGTAAGGAAACATTTGTTTCTCTAAGCCCATCATTTTCCATTCCTATTACAAAAATACTTGAGGTTGGGTACTATATTGAGCAAATTGAACAAATAAGGGTCTCTAAATAATAGCCCTAAAGATTGAAGAGCATGGTGCCAGCTTGTCTTCAACTGTGGTGGGTACCTCGCGGTGGTGGTATCCTATGAGAATAACCAACTCATTCTGTGAGACTAGCATCAATCTTCTCCAAGAGTTCTAATTATGTTGGAGCCATCCATTTTCCCTAAGGGACTTTATAGCATCATGACACTGAGGACCAAACTTCCAGGAGATCAAACCATAGACCACCCATTCTATAAGAGAATCAGTCCAGACAAGGCACTGTGCAGTTTAGTGATAATCAACATCTAAATGAATGGAGCAGTGTGAGCAAATGCTATCTGAAGAAGGCTTGGCCAAGAATGACACCTCAGTCAGATTTGAGTCCTGAAAGACTTTGACCCGTAAGAGAGCAGAGCTACTCTCAACTGTCTAACTTCCTAGCCACTTTTGGTGCCTGGTCCAAGTTAGCATGTGGTAAGCACTATAAAATAATCTGTCTACACGTAGATGAATATGTTTGAATGGCTATTGCAAAAACTCCACAGGCTTATGACACTTGGCAATACCACATCAAGACATTAGAGCTACATCTTCCTCAAAGAATACATTGGGAATTGAATATTTTCTTTAAATACTTGAGTTTTGAGCTGCTTGGAGTATTGAATGGCAGCAATGGGGATGATGGGAATAGTCTGCTGCTGCTCATTGAATACAGAGCTGTGAATTGTCATCAAGTACTTACATGTGTAGTACTTTTGCAAGCTTTATAGGCACTCTGTTATAGAACTCTTGTAACTGTGTCATGCAAAGGAACTGCCATACCTTTACTTTGTAGAAAAGAAGCTAAGGCCATGGCCATAGCAATGGAAATAATTTGCATATAGTCACATAACAGTAGATCTCAGGGCAGGGAGTTACATATTGGTCTTTTTTTACTCCACAAATAAGACTTTTCCCAGATTCATACTTTCTTGCATACTGTTTATAAGATTTTCTCAAAGAATTATGAACATACTGAGGATCTGAGATTCTTATTACTATATCTACATGACTCCAATGTTCATATTTTTAACTGGGACATAATTCAATAATCCTCAAAACTGGAATTTGGGTGCACTGTACAAGAGTGTATTGTAAAGAGAAGTGGCAGAATCGGTGTCTATACAATGCATTTGGAGGCACATGCTTTCAGTATTGCTTGGGAGAATCTCTTGTTTGACTGAATCTCTTGTTAGCCTGCCTGGCCTAGCATTGTCACAGCTCTTAACATTTTCTCTCTTTGCATATTCACCAAGCCAATTGCTGATCTTTATTTAAGTGGGGAGTTTTCTCCTGGGAAAGAATGTGCTGACCAGATACTTTGAATACTGGTCCCCATGGTTGTTCTATTTTCCATTATCCATTAATTAAGTGACTTGCTGATGCCAATTAAATATAAGTTGATCATAGCTTGAGGCAGGCCCTGCCCCCTGCCACTCCTTCAGGAATTAAAGTTCTCTGAACATATTGATGATTAATAAGATGTATCTGTTATAGAAACAGAAACATTGAGAGTTTTTGTGATACCACATTTATGGGCCTGATGTTGTTACCTTACACTGTGCTAATTGGAAAAGAATGTATCTTATTCATTTAGGCAATTTCTTTATTAATATCTGTGTCAATCTGAGTTACTAACAAAAAAAATATAAACTTTCTTCTATTCACCAGAGAACTCATCTTAGTTCTAGACATGGTACATGGTACCATGGTACATATTTGTAGTAAGAGGCCACTTGTTTGTTCCTGGTTGCTCAGCCCCAAAATAACCACATAGAAACTGTATTAATTAAATCACTGCTTGGCTCATTAGCTCTAGCTTCTTATTGGCTAACTCTTACATCTTAATTTATATCATTTCTATTCATTTGTGTATCGCCACATGGCTGTGACTTACCAGCAAAGTTTGGGTGTGTCTGTCTCTGGTGGCTGTTCCATGGCTTCTCCCTGACTCTGTCTCCTCTCTCCCAGCATTCAGGTCAGCTTTCCCCACCTAGCTCTACTCCTCTACCCAATCACAGGCCTAAAACAGTTTCTTTATTAACCAATGGTATTCACAGCATACAGAGGGGAATCCCGCACCATATATTTGTTGTGTAACTGAAAACCCAAAGACAATTCTCACCAGCTACATCAGAGAGAAACAGAGAAAGTGGCAACATTCTTTGACAAACAGAAACAGTAGCTCAGAGAAAAATTAAATAGTTTGATCATGATATAGATTAACTATTCATTTACTAACTATGCAACATCTAAATTCTGAATAGTTTGTTTTCTTGTAGAGCAACTCGTCATGCTAACCTCCCTTTCTTGCAATTCTTACTTACTCCTTCCAGACTCTCAATGAAATTCTAAAGTTCTTTTCTCAGGGAATTTTTGGGTGAGCTTTATTTTTGGAATATTGATATCATCTAACTTCTCTTGCACTAACTCATTTTGTTAAGTCAGGCCATTAGACACAGAATAATAATGCATCAGAATAAAAATCATGAGAAGGCTGGGAACTTTCATTGGGCAGCCACTAGTCTAACAGAGACATGTGTGAGTTGGGAGCTAAGGTAGGAAGAAGGAAGCTGGATGGAGAAAATCATGTCAAGGAAAGCCCACAGACTATGGAGTAAAAGGTATGCAGAGAGGGAATTTGAGTAAAGGCAAAGATTAACGTTGTGAGCCCCAAGGTAGATGAAAAGAAAATTGGAAAATAAGATTGAAATTTAGGTTTGGAGTTTAATTGTGCATTAGTCTTAAAGTCTGGTACAGTTATCTGGATTTTGGGTAAAGGGTTCTAAAATGTAATCAATTCTGAATCAAGTGGGGATGTGTTTAAGAACTATATGAAGAAGGACAAAACCAAATCACTATTAAGGTAGAATTTACTATATACTCATCACCAATGTGTGTTGTATTCAATAGTGAAAGAAAGAAAAGGGAAGATGTTGAAAAAACCAAAGTCATTTGTGACTAAGCAGATAATATTCACAGTAAGATCACATATCACTTGGAGGACAAGACTATCAGCCATAAAACTTGTTACATTTTAGCATAGCATATTGTTGTCAGCTTTCCTTCTGCCTTGCCTGTAGTTCAACTTCCCGAGCTTTTCTCAGTGAGTTCCTTAAAGCTTTAATCTCTGGTGCCACCGTTTTTGTGTTTGTACTTTCCACTGTTCTCATTTATTTGAATAACATCATTGTGTTCACAGCTCCCCAAATCCATACGTACAGACTTCAATTGTTGCAATCGAATTTGGAGTCATTTAGTCAAGAATCTGTCCATATTACTGAAAGTGTTTTTAACCTTGTCTAAGAACACTAAATGTGTCTCCATATGTCTCCATTCCCATAATCCATTTGGACTTCTCAAAACACCAAACATTTCTCTACCTACAAAACACATACACTTAAAAACTCTGAGGAGTCAGAGGCATCATATTGATTAATTCTGAATCTTATGAACCATCACAGAAAAACAACTACAGTAACTAGAGAGCAAAAAAATCTAAATTTATGAACAGTGTTTTCATTGATATTGGGTGATGAGGTAATGCTGAACTTCAAACGTCAGCACACATGTCTGTATCTTGAAACATCATTTCTTAGTGGAGTCCAGCATCCTCATGGGATTCATTTGAGATTTGGGGTCATAAATATACTAGTTGTGATATGAATGTCTTAGAGTGACAGACAACAGAAAAGTTCCAAAGCCTTCTTCAAAATAATGACAAAGAACATAGCTCATCAGAAGAATCATGAGCAAAAGAAGTCCATCTTAACTGTGCTGAATAATAATTAAAATAGCTCAAAACACAGCAAATGCCATATAAAGCATTAAGTCACACACACACACACACACACACACACACACACACACACACACACACATATATATATATAATTTTTTATTTCCTGCCAAAATAATCAGAAGAAATAATGAAAAATATACCTTTATATATACACTATCCTTGCAAAAACTAACTATTGATTGGCCAAACATTTTTTAACCTCTATAACCACTTATTTAAGACTTATATGAGGCATATAATTCTGTGATTTTTTTACAGTAGTACAGTAGTGCCCTAGTGAAGATATGCAATCATTCCATCAACCCAAAATACTTCATCGGAGTGACTCCCTTCTTTACCTTACCTTGGCAAACACTACGTGCTCTCAAACTTTGTAAGTTTGGTTTTAGAGAATGTCATGAAACTATGTATTTGGACTGTTGCTTTCTGAGTTTGCATTCCTTCTCATACATAATTCATTTCAGATCGATCCCTGTGTCAAGCATTCGCTTGCTATAACAAAATACCTGAGACGATAAACTTAAAAGACGGGCAGATTTTTTTGTTCATTTGTTTTTGGGTCTTGTTTGGTTTTCTTTGTTTTGTTTTTTGAGACAGGGTTTCTCTGTAGCTTTGGAGCCTGTCCTGGAACTAGTTCTTGTAAACAAGGTTGGCCTCATACTCACAGAGATCTGCCTCTGCCTCCCAAGTGCTGGGATTAAAAACATGTGCCACCACCACCCAGCTTCAGAAGGGCAGATTTACCTGGTCTTTTTGTTTCAAAGCTTGCATCCCATAGTTTGTTAATTTTAATGTGTGAGGCCTGAGGTAAACCATTATGGCAGAGATCACACATGAGTACAAAGCTGCTTACCCCATCGTGGTCATAAACAAAAAGAAAAGAGAAGACCTCAATATTTCCTTCAACAATACCTCTTGAATGATGTTTTATCATTAGGCCCCATCTCATAAGTTCTATCTCTTATCACTTATGTCACAGGCTGGTGACCAGTACTTTGGCACACAGGTCTTTTGAGAATATTTATGATGCAAACCATGATAGCCACAGTTGTATTTATCAATAATCTCTTCATTCATACTGTTTGGCAGAATGAATTTGCTGGGTTATTCATCAGGTCTAGGAAATTTGAAATAATTTTAATTGGAAAAATACAACCGTAACACAAACTCCCTTTGGTGCAAGCCTCTGACTCATCTTGGAACTGGTTTCCCTGTTTCCTCCCTCTTCCCTAGTGGTCCACTTTCTTCTTGCAGTTGGAACCTTCTTTTAGTCTGTAGAGAAGATGATGGAGTTCTGTTTTGTAACCCTTGCACTGACTTTCACATAGAAGTCCTATAAGAAAGCCTAAGTCAATAACAAATCCCTTTATTTAAACATAGCTCCATTTTCTTTGAGAACATCTACTCCCATTCAGTTTGGTCTTCTTGGTTCCATCCTCATTGCCTTTTTCTCTCCTTCTTCTTCCAGACCCCTGGATATCACAGTCTTCTCCATCATTTCTTCTCACTGAGTAACTTTACTAAGGACCATGTACTCTTCTTTTCTCCCACACTAAGCTTCTCTTCTACCATGCTATCTTTTTTAGTAGCTTAGTCTTGGCATTTATTTCTATTTTGAATTATTTTACTATTTACATAATGTTTTATGTACAATTTCCTGTTTCTTCATACAAGACACATAAACCACCTACAGACAGAAGCAATATTTGTTTATTTTGAGAAAGTCTTACTATGTATCCATGGTCTTCTGACCTCTGTCCCTAAATGTTACAGATATGTGACACTAACCCTGACAGAGACGATGTTATTGATTATGTTATTCATTACTTATCCTCATAAATAACTATAAAGCCCAACATTTAATGGTGTACTTAACTTTTTTAAATGATACAACGTGTTAAGTCAACAAATGAAAGTTGTTGTCTTCATTGCACCTGTACTAACCTTATGCTGAAGGAACAGACCTGTCTCCAAACAGGCTTCTATGAGTCACTTAAACATCACCTCTCCCTTCACTCATGCATGAAGACAACAGAGATAACATATACAAGACAACACATACACTTCCGCAACCTTTCTCCCGTGACTGAAAACATACTGTTGTCATCTAGTTTTATTGAACCAAATCTAAATACCTGTGCTCAATGGTTTTATGTTGACTTAACACAAGCTAAAGTGATCTGAGAGAAGGGACCCTCAACTGAGAAAATGCCCCCTTAAGATGGACCTATAGGCAACCCTGTAAGACATTTCCATAATTAGTGATTGATGGAGAGGACCCAGCCCATTGTGTGTGGTGTCATCACTGGGTCCATAGTGCCAGGTTCTACAAGAAAGCACACTGAGCAAGCCATGAGGATTCAAGCAGTTACCCGTACCTGTCTTCTGCATCAGCTTCTACCTCCAGGATCTTGCCCAGTTCAGTTTCTATCCTGACTTCTATTGAAGATGAACAATGAAATGGAAGTATAAGACAAGTAAATCCTTTTTTTCCTCAACCAGATTTTTTGTCATGGTGTTTCATCACAGCAACAGAAACCCTAACTAAGACATACACATACATGTATATGCGAATTGATAATAAAAATTCTCACTTAAAAGAAAGTTCCACTTCATTTTAGGCTTACAGAGCCCCACAGAGAAATTAATCCTGAAAAGGAGTTTTAGGAAAAGGAAAATACAAGTGACTGGCATTTATTCTCAGGATGCCAGAAAGTGATAAAGCAAAAATGAGAATAAAATGCAGCGGTATCTTACATAGTTCTTATGTTAAGATTTCTTTCAATATGCTGTTAAAGTTCATATGTATTAGACACTATATCATATATACTAGGTTTTTCCTTATTGAATAAATAAATGAGTGGGTGAATGAATGAATGAAACATATCACAGACATATAGGAAGTAATTGAGGAAAAGGCCTCAGGACTGATAACATAAAACTTCTCCTGCCTGTGTTGTCAACAGATTATTGTTGGCAGGATTTATTTGTTTGTTTGTTTGTTTATTGAGAGCTATGTGGGTATATTCCTAACAGTCAAAAACAAACATAAAGAAATGCTCAATACAGATTTGGGGAAAGATAGTAGCATCAGCCGATACCATATTAAAATGGTACTTTCTCATTTTTTTTTCAGAATACACTCTATGGATTCTAGTACTAACAATTAGTTGTTTTATTTGCAAATAAAGCATTTTCCACAAAGCCCATTCCCGTCTACATTATTCCCTGTTGGCCACTATTGCAGTTTTATTTTTTAATCCACAGATGTTCACTTATTTCTAACTAGGTATAAACATGACACTAAATGATATCATGGTTCGTAGATGTGTGATTGATTATCTGAAGTTTACCACCCTTCTCTTTGCCCTTCTGAGATGTAAACAACAAGCAAAGCACTGAAGTGCAGAACATTTGGTTTAAAGTGGATACATTATTTTGAATAATGGATTAAAACCCAGGCAGGAAAATTCAGAGCTCATAGTCTGACCATAAGAAATCTGTTCTTAGTTCTTGAGATAGCTACAAGGGATGTACCATTCCTATAATTCTTTCTCTCTCGGAAAAGAATTACGGGAAAGGAAAATTTTCTATAATGCTTATAGGAAAATCAAATACAAAAATGTAGGATAAAAACATCAAAGAAAATAGATGTCTGCTTTTATCTCTTGCCATGAGAAAACTCTTCAAAGAAAATCTAACTACTCTCTTTTCATTTCATTGCACCAGGCTTTCCTCAAAGGAGTCACGCATCTTTGCAGCCATGTTTGGTCGTGGTGCAGATGGTCATGTCATTCAGCAAACCCATCCTCTTAAACCGTCTCTGGAGCTAACATCTTTGGATATTGGAGTAGTTTTTTTTTTTTAAATCCTCTTCTTTCTTCACATACTCACAAATACCCACACTACATATATTTCTTTGAAATATCTCTTCTATATCGATGTATTCTCAAATCACTTTTGAGATGGGACACTCAGGCATATGGAATGCAATACTTTTTATAGGTGATGCACTGATCAAATGAGTGTCACTTGTTTGCCGTATGGGAAAACAAGGTGATTTTGCTTGATTTCTTCCTATTTCACTGTGCTCAAAACAGATTTTTAAAATCAAATATATAAAAGTTTTTTTTCCCATGCACCCATCAGTTTTCCATGCCACCTCATCTGGGTGTTGCATAATTTAATTTCATTCTGATGCTATCCACCAAGAGGTAGTATTAGATCACACAGATTGAGAACTCAGCCCCCCAGCTACCCCACATTTAACCCTATTCCCAAGTAGTAGGTAATCATCTATAATTAAACTGACTGGCTGAAAAACTGTTTCCACGACCTTTTCTTTCCCCTTACATTAAATTGGATCAGTTTTCTTGAGTGAATATAGCACACAGAAAGTGCATTCATTTATTATGTAGGATTTTGCAAAAGATACAGGTGAACAACTAAGTGAAAAAATACATAAGTCAGGGTTTCAAGGATGGATATGAAGGATGTGAGGGGCCTCTGGCCTTCTCTGGGAACCACCTAGCATTTCCTAGGACCTGCATGTGTTCTGAAGCCCAGAGGTTCAACAAGGTTGTTTATCATTGCTTATGACACTATTTAATTGAATTTAAACATAATTACATCATAAGTTTTAATCTTACCACCCATTTCCCGTACATAGTAAGTGGGGCTGAAAATTATAAGACAAAACTCTTTCTGGTGGTTGCCTGGTCCCAAAACTACCTAAGAATCCTACCCTACAAGTTTATTAAGGTGTTAGTAAAGGTAGCCGGGTGGTGGTTACATTCAGGAGGCAGAGGCAGGCAGATCTCATGAGTTCGAAGCCACCCTGGTCTACAAGTGCTAGTCCCAGGACAGGCTCTAAAAATACAGAGAAACCCTGTGTCAAAAAAGAAAAAGAAAAAAAAAGTGTTAGGAAAGGTGTTCATTGTGAATTATTTCCTATCATGAAAGAAATATTGAAAGGCTTATTGCTTTAAGTTTGCCATAGTATCACGATACAGTCACCAAATATATATATATTTCCCATTATATTTCACCAGCAATCATCTTTTATAATGATTATACGAACTCAGCCCAATTACCATTCAGTCATTTTTAGTTACTTAGCAGGCATCTTTAAAGGGTTAAATAATCTTCTATGTACTTGACAATTATTCATCAATTTAATTTTTCTAACAAAATAGGAAGTAAGTCCTATGAAGAGCCCCCACTTCAGAAGAGGAAAATTGAACTTCTCCAAGTTATTTTCCCATAATACTTGGTGGAAATGAATACAGAGAGCCAGATAGACTGACCTTATACCCACTGTTAGTCACACAATTTTAGGGAGTGCTTTTCTAAATGTACCAGCAGTGAATCTCTTCTTGTCCTTATCAACCCAGGAATTTAAGTTCCTGTATTTGCTTATTTAACATGCTACTTCAGCATTTGTTAACTCCTACAACTACCTCATGTATTGTGGTTTTAAGGGGGAAACACAGCTTAGGTGAGACTTCCGGTCCTGTTGCCTTAGGCTCTCAATTTCTTTGACTGCACGAATTTATTTTACTCACAGGAAAAGAAAGGGACCTCTTACACTGCAATGGTCTTATAGATGTCAAGACAGTCTCAGGTGGTGCCCTAGTACTTTGGATTAAAGGGAAATTCCAGCATAAATCTTCACCTTACACTGGTCTCTTCTGATACATGAAGTCCCCTCTTAAAGAGATAGTAGCACACTGATAATCTATCAATGATGAACTTGCTGTAAATGAAGGATTGAAACAAACTTATCACAGCGTTTGGACCAAGGAGAACATGTGTAAGTAGGATGCACCTAAAAAGTGGGTAGAAGTAGGACTAGTAAATGCTGCCACACAGTAGAGGGCTGCCAGCCAAGAAGAGAGCAGGAGCTGACTTCCTTCCTGTTGCCTGGGCCACCTGCTTTGCTGATGAGACAGGCCCAGGATTCGAAACCCTTGTGAGTCAGCTTCAGGTATCACTTCTTAGAATCAGCATCTCTGGCTGACATTTCCTTCTTGTCAGGGTCTCATTTATAGATTGCGCTGCTCAGGATCTCATCCTATAAACTCTTTAGGCAAATGAGATGTAGAGTAGGCCCAATTGGATGCATTTCAGCACTGAAAATGCTGGGGCTATGTATAGCAGGGAAGTTCAAAACCTTCCCATCAGACCAAATGCTATTGAATCAGCCTGGAAAGGGGACCGAACACAATGACTCTGACTGCCTACATTCTTGCATTTAGCACCTCGATGAAATGGCAAGTGAAAGAAATGCTTCCTGACTACTCAAGCATTTCTGCTGGAGCTAGTTCAAAGCCAGAGTTGATTGTGAAGTTTGACAGCTATAGTGTTCCTCACCTAAAGTAATTAGCAGTAACAGTACCTAAAAGCTCGAGCTCTTGAAAAAGGCAGCCGTCATGCTGCTCCTGTATAGCTACCTTCAGCCAGCTATAAACTAGTTCCGTTTCAGCCTCCGTTCAATTTTCAGTTCACTACCATGGAAGCAGGAGTCTAATTGTTCCAGGCACTATAATTTCAAATAATTGACTCCAGCGTTACATCATAGTTCTAGCGATACCAGTCAAGAATAAGGACATCTGTAGTATTACAGTAAATAAAGCCTTCCCACACCAAACCGAAAGCATCCCCACCCTGCTCCTGGGAGTATTAATGTCTGGCTAGGGCTTTCAAAGGAAATGCTACCTCTGTCCCTGCATGATTTCAAGTCCTTTTCGCTGTTGTGAATAAAGGGAAGAAATTAAATAGCATTTAGTCATCGCAGAGGTCAAAAGGAATATTGTAATTCCAGAAAACTTCACTTTGCAGCTAAAACCCTTTATTGTTTCAGCTTGGCAGCTTTACCAGGGAGGACAATTGTTGAGCCAGAATTATAGCACTGTACATACATTAAACACAACAGGCTCGCTATTGTCAAGTTATTTATGCCATTTATGAATTTTAGCAGTTTGACCATGCAGAGCAAATATCCAAGATTTTTTCTAAAAAAAAAAAAGATTCAGCAATACTGAAAATGTTCAGTAGTTTCTAATGACTCAAGTATATTTTTTATTAAATAGAATGAGTACTGATAAAATACATCAGACCTTGGAATTTTTGTGGGGCTAAGCCCTACGATGTAGTATAGAACAGCATGACCTAGCAGAAAGACCAGTACCTTTTCGAATGTCATAGACTGGGGCTTGAGATCAGCATGTCTCAAACATAAGACCATGATCTCATTCTTGATCTCTGTGGCTCATCTTTGAAATGGGGATACTAATACCATCACTTTCCTCTTGTATTCTACGAATTGCAGTAGGAAAGACACATAAGAGTTCAGCATAGTATCAGATACTGACTTAGAACATAATAATGTCATTATAGTTACTATTATCATCTTCATAATTATTGTCACCGATTTTATGGCAGTTTGAAGAATTTAGTTTCGCTGGATGAATCTGATAAATTGAGAAATACAGCAGAGAATGGAATAGAGGTGACATTTCTCTTTCAAAGTCATAGCAGGTGTGTGTTTTCAATCTGATAGAATATTACCTAATTTACTGTAATGCTACAATGATGTAACCCCGCGGCCAATTATGTCGAATTACAATGACTGGAACAATTAGACTTTTCTTCAATAGCATTATGCCAGCTATAGAACTTTCCATGCATGCCTAGGCAACTAGTTTGTAATTGTTAGCCAGTGTTCACTGGGGTTGGGGCCATTTGTTTGAGTTCTGGCAAATGAAATGGGGTTGGAAGTGACATAATACTATTTAGGCTTGACATTGAACGATTCTCTTTTTCATGTAAGTTCTATTTCTTTTGTCTTCTACTTGTTGGAAATTAGTACCTGTTCATGTGTTAGAGATGACTCTTCAATTTTATATATACTGGCATAAGCAAGTATATTTCCATATATACTAGACACACCCCTACACCGCCACACATGCAGGAGAGAGAGAGAGAGAGAGAGAGAGAGAGAGAGAGAGAGAGAGAGAGACAGAGACAGAGAGAGAGACAGAGACAGAGAGACAGAGAGATTAGCAGTTGGGGGCTGGGTTCCATTAATAATCCTCAGAGTTTGTCTTGCAGATATTGTGGTATGCTCTTACAATGCCCATTGACTGAGAAGATAGATGCAAGAGGATCAGAAGTTGGAAGTTAGGGACTGAAAAGTTAGTCCTTTTGGTCTAGTGCTTACCATAAAGCATGAAGACTTGAGTTCATGCCTCCAGCACTCTGGTAAAAATGTGTCTACAACACCAGAGTTAAGAAAGACTGGCAAATTCCTACAACTTCTCATCCAGTTAGTCTAGCTGAATCAGGGAGCTCCAGGCTTATGGAGAGACTGTGTCTCATAAAATAAGGTGGAGAATAACTGAGGAATAAGGTTGGTTAGACATCTGGCCTCCACACACATGCGCAAAAACACATCTGCCCTCACATGCACACACTGAAACTTGTACACCAACTTAACAATCATATACCACACACCCACACACAAAATAAATAAATAACACAGAATTTTTTTTTTTAAATCAGGACAAGTCCAAGTCATTTCAGCCATAGAGCAAGTTCAAAACTAGCCTGGACTACGTCAGACCTTATCTCAATAATAAATAAAATAAAATTGAAAAAGCAAGAATGTACTGTAGGGCATGTCAGTGAATGCCTGAATTCCTAGCACTTGGATGTTTTAAGCAAGAAAATTCCTTGTTTGAATCTAGCCTATGCTATATGGAAAGTTCTAGTTCAGCCAGGGCTACATAGTAAGACTTTATCTCAAACAAAAGTAAAATAATATAAAAGTTAAAACTCAAAGTTTTATTTTCCAATATAGAAAATGATTGATATCTGAAATTTCAAAATTAGTTCTAAAATCCATGATATTAACTTGTTACATACAAATGAAAAAGTCAAATAGACCATGATAGCTCATAGCTACCACCTCAAAAAGTTAGCGGCAGGAGGATGACTGAAAAGTTCAAGAAGCTCTGGGCTGCAAAGTGAGTCATTTTATGAGAATGAGGGTCTGCTGGGATATTGAAGGGGAGATAGGGCAAGAGAGAAGAGAAGAATTGGAGATGTAGGGAGGGAAAGTTAGGAGAATAGAAGAGGGGAAGAAAAGGAAGGAAAGAAGTGGATAGAGGAGAAGAGAAGAGAGGTGAGGTGAGGAAAGGAGAGGAGAGGAGAGGAGAGGAGAGGAGAGGAGAGGAGAGGAGAGGAGAGGAGAGGAGAGGAGAGGAGAGGGGAGGGGAGGGGAGGGGAGGGGAGGGGAGGGGAGGGGAGGGGAGGAGAGCGGAGAGGAGAGGACAGGAGGAGAGAGGAGAGGACAGAAGAGGACAGGAGAGGAGGAGGCCATTCCATCCTTAAGATAACATGATAAAGTATGGCAGTGATTATCATCTTTTGGATGTGAGAATAAAGGGCATGATGGAATGGGAGCCAGGAGGCCTTTATAACTGGTGAATTTTTTTAAAAAAAATGTATTTTGTACATATAAGTGTTTCATACAAATTTCAAAATCCTAAAACAATGTAATCTGAGCTATACCATTTAAACTCCCCACTTCACCCTGAGGACTTAATGTAGATTAAGTCAGAAAATAACAGTGCTTAAAACGCATAGTCCCCATTTGTTTATCCAGTATCCTCCAGACTATTACCTATTGGTGTGCAGCCTCTGGCAAAGTCTCCCCCTAGAGCATCATCAGCTGTTTTCTATTTCACTTATGCTATATTTGTGCCAACATGAATTGTTGCTCCCATCTACTCACAACCTTCCTTGCTCATCTATCATCTCTTCAAATGTCTTGTCCTCCTATCAATAAGTGGTATTCTCAAAATCCAATCACAGGTCAAGTTTATCACATCATTAAAATGTTGGCTTACTTCTTCATCCGCCCCGCAACAACCCAGTGCAAGCTCCTTTGGTTTCATTGCAGTCACTATCATTTCCTTTAAACCCACTTTCTTTATACCTATTCTCATTTGGGTATGAGCCCTCTGTTTCAGAACCTGTGTAAGTGCTCTCTCACCCTTCAAGCCATCAGAGTTTCAACAAGAAGCTACAGACTTTTACATCATTGTATTGTGACTATTCTTCATTGTTAGCCTAATTGGATTTAGAGATGCCTGAGAAAGAAGAAAAGCACAGCTCTGTTTGTGTCTATGGGGGCTTGAGATAAAGGTGGAAATCCTACCCTGAATGTAGCCAGCACCATCCAGTAGTATGGAGGTGGAGGTGGAACAAAAGGAACCAGCCTGTTGGCACAGAAACTCTCTTTTGCTGCTTCCTGTTCACCATGGAGTGAACAACTTTGCTCCCCCATGCCTTTCTGGCATGGAGTTCTGTCTTATTATAAGACAGAAAAAAGGGAACTGGCCCATTTAAAACCAACAGTTAAAAATCAGTTGCTCTTCCTCCAAGTTTTTTACATAAAATATTGTGTCAGAGTAGGGAAAAGCTAACAAGCTCCATCCATAGCATGCAAATTTCGCATCTTCTATGAGAATCTTACGTATCAGAGCCTACTACTGAGACAGTGAAAAGTAGCTTCTATTACCCAAGAAAGTTTATCTAATGGCATCGTTTCAGTCCTGCAGGCTCTGTGCTACTCATCACTAGCACTCACCAGGAATCCCTCAACCATTAGATCATGACTGCTGAACTTCCTGAATTTTAAACAATGACCAAATTCAGTCTTTGACATTAATGCATGCAGATAGATATAATGCAACTATTTAGCTCTTATCATGTAAGCCAATCTAATTATTCTCCTTTAATGATGACCACATATAATATTATAGCACCCATGATACATACGTTACATCTATTAGGTCATTTCCTTTGCCTAGGACTGAGGAAGTAACCCATCATGTAGAAGCATTTGCTATTCAAGCATTTGGTCTTGATTTCAAATCCCTAACACCAGTTAAACACCTGGGTATAATCACTTGTTACTATTTTATACCAGTACTGTAGAGAGTAGAGACGGAGATCTCCAGGGCTTTCTGGCTACTGACTGAGGTCCAGTTTTACTGAGAGACCTGTCTCAAGAGAATAAAGCAAAGAGTGATATCATCGAAGAACTGAGAATATCCTCTGGCCTCTGCATACTCACATATGGTTGTATGCACCAGTACACATATGTGAACATATACAACTCAGAGAGAGGGGGGGAGGCTATTATAAAGAAATTATCTTTCTTAACACAGATTTTGCCAACCTAAGTGTTTTTTAAGAAACAGAACTACAAGGGTAATTTTTTTCTAATGGTATGGTGGTTTCTGGAGCTTGGTGTCTTCATTGCCTGTACCTAAAGTTTCCAAATATTCTCCTTTTATTGTGGGTATCCCTAGTCATGTATTGTGATGAAGTGTTTTTAAAAACTCTCTGTGATAAATACATTTGACACCTTGATTCACCACTTGTAAGAATAAAGTGTTTGTGAGTCTGTGTATAACACTTGAACATTTGTGGAAAACTGGCAAATATGATGCAAGGTGCTTGCTTCTAACATCACTTGACAAAGCTACAAGAGAAAAGCAGGAGCTCTGGGATGGGATTTTCAAGATGTACTTAAGTCTTTAAATTTTTCTAAGTATGCCCCGAGAAAAGATTTATGTTCATAGAGCAATGGAGCTTAAGTTACTGAAGACCAAACACGAGCCTGCATCATGTGATTGGCTAACTTATAACCCACATTTAAGCCTCAGCATTAAAGGCTATCTGCAGGTTGATTAGAAAAGGGTGGGATCCTCTAAGCAGAGATGGAGATGTGTGGGAAAGCTCTGAGGAGATTGTGAACACCAACAATGAAATCATACGGGATTCTTTTGCCAGAGGAACCACCCTTCTTGCCCTTGCTTTCCCGACACTATTATAATATTGCCCTATCCATTTTGCCTGAAGGAATTTTACTCTTCAATCATCTGTGGAAATAGTAGTAACAATGACATTCGCTGAAAGAAACACAAAGTAAGACAACACTAATATCCCCCCGTGTTCGCTCCTAACACTCATCCTCACACTAAACTTATAAACAGCTTCCACTTTCTGCAGGCTCCCAGAAGTGAGATACCCAGACCTTTCTTCAAAGTTCTTGAACTTCATAATTCATAGAAGCAGAGATTCGATGAGTCAGAGATTAATTTTAAACATACAATATAAAGGTAGTGGGAAGATTAAACAAGGGCAGACTTAATTTATAGATATGATTCTGGATTTAATGTTGAATCTTACATAATTACAAAAGAGGTGCTAAGAGTCTGTGTCTTGTTCACTGTTCTATTGCTGAGAAGAAACACCATGAACAACACAATTCATATCGAAGAAAATTTTAATTATATGCTTGCTTACAATTTCAGAGGTAGGTCCATTATCATCATGGTAGGGAGCATAATGGCACATAAACAGACATGGTGCTGGAGAAATACCCGAGAGTTCTGCTGATCCATAGGCAGAGAGAGAGAGAGAGAGACAGAGAGAGACAGACAGACCCTGGTCCTGGTACAGGGGTTTAAAACTTCAAACCCTACCACTGTGACACAATTCCTCCCACAAAGCCATACCAGCTAATCCTTTTTAAATAATGCCACTCTGTGACAACTATGTATTCGTATTTATGAGTCTATGAGGGGCAATATTACTCAAACCACAACAGTTGGGTTGATTGGTTGGCTGAAATATTGATCAAAAGATGATAGTCTGTTTTGAATGAGCTAGAGATGTCTGATATTACTTGGCTTCAAGCTGATGAAGAGTATGATGACTCTACTTGTCAACTCCATTGAACCTGTAATCAACTGAAGGCGCAAGCTCTTGGCATGTGAACTGTGAGGGCATGCTTAAATTAAATTAGTTGAAGTACAAAGATCTGTCATAAATGTAGGTCTAGATGCACTTAATAAGAAAAAGCAAGTTGAGTGGAAACATTTATAACTATGCTTCCTGGGTGGAGACACAGGCACCCCCCTGTTCTTACTGCACTATTTTTGTTATTATAGATTGTATATCATGGAAATAAAAATCATGATAAATTTTTCCTTCCTTAAGTCGCTGTGGCTGGATTCACAGAGACTCAGTTGGCTATCTTAAATGCAGTGGATGTAGTGGAATCCTGGGGTGATGTGACGTCACTCAGGCATCAAAGGAAGATAAGTGAACTGACTGTAACGGACAGCGGTTGCATAGCAAATGATCATAATGCTATGACTCATGTGGACTGTGGCATTAACTAATTAGTCATGGTGTTCCCAGAAATAAAGATATAGGAAGCCGACTGAATTCTTTCTTGTTCTTTATGAGTAGAGAAGTTCCAGAACAAATAAATGAAGGCTACCTTGAATCAAAATAACTGAGAATCAGGTACTCCGGCTAACTTTCAGACTTAAGGCAATGTAGTGGCCCAGATCCTTGAAAAAGCCCCTGCTACACTAGCAAACATGTTTATTGTTAATCTGTCACCCATCCTTCCTCAAATGGGCCTGTGTTTTTGTTGTTGTTTTGCTGTTATTTGTCTTTATGGGATAATTGTGCCTTGGGGACTGAAAAATAACCAGACCTTCTAAGGCCTACTAAACACTGGGCCTGAGCTGACATGGATTCACAAAGAACTCAAATTGTATTGTGCCCACAGATCAAGATAAGAGCCTATGGAAGTCAAATGATCAATGTCAAAAGCAACTCATGGTGGGTCTAAATAGATTGCTGAACTCATCCCATGAGTATTTCAACATTCTCAAATTTCACCATGGAACATGTATACTTAGAATTTGGCAAATCCCCCACGTTGATTACCTAATTTATGATGGGTGGGGAGGGCTGTTTAGCCTTAGGAAAGCCAAGTGGAAAATGGTAGAACTGCCTCTACCTGGGAAAACAAAGAAACAAAAGAATATTCTGTCTCTGGAGGAATGATCCAGATTAGTGGTTCTATGAAAACTTCAGGGTTCATTGGTGGTGGTTTCGACCATATCTTATTTAACTCTCCTCTTTAGCCTGGGTGCAGGACAAATGGATCATAAAAAAAGTGACCGCTGGGTATCCCAAGCTTACTCAAATGGGAATTGCAGATGAAACTGCTGTGTAAGATACGGCTCCTTTCTTGGGAAGATGAACATATCCACTGGTATTTGGTATGCAGCTTGGCTTCTTTGTTCCGCATCATTCCATAAGACCCAGCATAAGCAATATACTTTCGGCTGGCTTGCATGTCTGTTCTATATGATCCCACAGTTGTCTGTTACACTTGAGGCAGGATACTGACTTTAAGGAGTGAACAACCATTCTGCACTGGTTGATAAAACTGTTTTACATCAAACAAAATTTAGGGGTCTTCTACTTCAATAAAATAGGAGTCTGTGTATGTGTGCACATATAGACACAGTCCTTCAAAGTGAAGACAGAGCTGTTATGTTCCACCAAGAAAGGAACACCGTTTTTTGTGGGTCTATTTGGATTTTTGAAAGCAGCACATTCCTTGCTTGGATGTGTTTGTTACTCTGGTCCAGAAACCACGTGACTCAGAAAGTGTTTGCATTTGAATGGGAATCGGAAGAGGTGTTCACGTGACTTCAATGTCACTGTTATAGAACACCATGAGCAACACAACTTATAAAAGGAAGACTGTTACAGCTCACTGATCCAGAAGGATGACAGTCCATCATGGCAGGGAGTTAAAGCCATAAGCAGCGAGATAGGGAGCGGTGACAAGATAGGGAGTTGAGAGATGGCATCTTCAACTGTAAGCTTGAATCAACGAGAAAGTACTAAACATAATCCTCTACTATAAATCTCCTAAAGTTGTCTCCAGTGATGTACTTCCTCCAACAACACTGCATTTCCTAAACCTCGCCACACAACTCCACCAACTAATGGCCAAGTACTTAAATACCAGAGCCTATATAGGGGAACATTCTCATTTAAATAATTACATTCCACTCCCTGGCTTGCAGATCTCATGGTCATTAATGCAAAAATGCATTTAGTCCAAATTCAAGATTGGTTACAATCTTTCACAACCTCAATACTGTTCAAAAGTCTATGGTTTCCCATGAGATTCGAAGTACTCTTCACTGTAACTTTCTGTAAAATAAAAGAGCGAACTATGCTTCAAAGGAACAATGACAGAACAAACATTATCATTCACAAAAGGAGGCATGACGTCATAGTGAGGAAATAAGGCTGGTATTCCTCAGGACAACCATCAAATCCTACAGCTCCGTGTCTGTATGCAGCTCTCCTTGCCAGATGTCTCATGACTCTGGAATTTGTAAAGTCTTGAAGTCTCTACTGAAACTCTGGTATCCCCTTTCCAGCTTCACACAGTGACCTCTCGTTCTCATGGGCTCTCATTAGCCCTCGCAGGGCTAACCTCTTTAGTAATTCCAGCTTCTCTGTTAGCATCCCTTAGCTCTAACATTAAACTTCCCAGTACTGGGTTTCCTTTCCACATTGTACGTCTGATATTTCCTTCTTCCCTCCTTGCTCTTTTTCGTTGTAGAGCTACAGAAGTGCTATCGGCCACAACAACAACAACAAAAAAAACTTTTATTTTTTTACTGAAATTCCGCCTCCCCCTGCCCAACTAATAGTTCACTACTTTTAAATTTTAGCCACAGGCAAGTTCTTAAGACAACAGCAGTAGCCACACATGTCCTTTGACAAAAACTTATAAAGATGGCTGCTAGACCGTTTACTGTTCAAGTTCTTCCCTATGAAATGGTTTCATCTGGTCCCCATAGTTTTCATAACTATCAGCACTCCTGTCTTCCAGGTTGAAATTACATGGCATTAGTGAGAAAGAAACACAAACATGGAACAAAACCATCTGGGTAGGGGAGCGTACAGATTTGGTAAGTCGGCATGAAGAGAAGGAGGGAGAGAGGGCTGAAGATGGCGCCACCAGCTTTTAAGGGCTGCCTAGTACATATACACAGGGGGATGGCATTTTATGTCATACACAGAGGACAGAGCTCATGCATGCGCGTAAGGGCTTACACAGTTGTGTCAGACATAGGTGATGCAACCATGCAGCACGTGGGTCACACGGGGTCCTTTAAGATACCCCGGGGCCATTAGGGACTTCTGCCTGAGGGCTTGTCTCTCTCTCTCTCTCTGTATGTGTGTGTGTGTGTGTGTGTGTGTGTGTGTGTGTATGTGTGTGTGTTTCTCGGGGGGCGGCGGAGGGGGGGGTGGAACCCGGAAGTGTCAGCCATATTGTGGCTGAATCATTATACAGGTTACCATTAGAATGGTCCATTATGCTCTGCCTACAGCATCAAACCACTTTCCCAGTCTAATGTTACAAAGTCTTACATGTTCTTTCCCAAAACTACAAGGTCAGGGTCTACACAGCTGTTGCTGTGTAAGCCAACTCTCTGGCACTATGTTCTTCTGCTGTGATAAAGAAAAGCAACCAAGGCAATTTATAGAAGGAAGAGTTTATTTGGGCTCATGGCTTCAGAAAGATAACAAGCCCACTGTGATGAAACACAGCAGCTGAAGCAGTAAGTTCTGAGATCAGAGATCACATCTTCAACCACAAACATGGGGAGAGAGAGAGATACAGAGAGAAAAAGAGACAAAGAGAGAGAACGGGAAGTAGGGTGAAACTATGAAGTTCTTAAAGACAACCTCCATAAACATACTTCCTCCAACAATGCCATTTCTTGTAAACGTCCCCAAATGACACTAGGAAACAATCGTTGAAAGGACTGAGTATATTTATGGAATAATTGTTGACATCATTCAAACTCCACAACAGGAAACAGTTCTTCAACAGTTTCTAGCCCCTATACATGTTTTTCTGCCCCTTGGGCCTCATGACCTATCAGACTAATGAAAGTTGAGGTGTCAGTGGAACTTAAAGATGTTCTAGAGAACCTTGGTTCAACCCCCATGCGTGACTTAAAATGAAGGCCTTTTGAAATGTTGAACAGACCCTGGCATCATTCATGAACAACTATTCTCCCTTTGAGAAACAAATTTTGACCTGCAAGTTGAGCCTTAGTGGAAAGTGAACGCTTGACAATAACCCATGAAGTTGCCATATGACCTGGGATGCACATCATGAACATAGTTATCTGATCACTGATCTATAAATCTGGTCATGGAAAGCAGCAATCCATCATGAAACAGAAGTAGTATATACATGATCAGGTCTGACTAGGCCTACCTGAAGTCACAAATAATTTACAGGAAGAAATGCTTTAAATGTATTGAGTTTAATTGCTATAATATCTCCTTCCTAATCTGTACCTATGAACTCATGGAACATACCCTACCTATTATTGACTGACCCAGGATGAAAAAAACTAGGACCTATTATCCAAGTGGTTCTACATACCATGCAGCTATCATGCCAAAAATAGATAGCTGAAGCATTATAGCCTCGTGGGAGGCACATGAAGGATAGTGGTTATAGGAAATATCTACAGTTGGGAGAATTTTCAGCAGTGAGCATGATCACGCATTTTGCTTAGAAGGAGAAATAGCCAGATGTGCAATATACTGATTTATAGATGGCTGTCAATAATTTGGCTGGATGGTCAGGGAGTTATAAGAATTATGACTATAAAGTTAATGAGAAAGATATTTGGGGAAAGGATATATAGACATATATCACCAAGTGCACAAAGAACAAGAAGATATATTTATTTTGTCACAGTGGCAAGAATTGAAATTATACATAAGCTCAGAAGCTTGGACTTTCACTAACAAAGACTGATTGGGTTACAATTATATCTGGGTAGCAAATCTTCCAGTACATGAGAGTCTCCAGTATAACACTACTCCCTAGAGTGGACAGCAGTTTGATGGCACAATGATTACATTGAACCATTTACATTTCATCCATGGGAATGAGTCTATGGCACCATCTACCTCCAACATAAGAAGGCTCATAAATAATGGTACAGACACTCCAAGAATGAAAATGTGAATTACCCCTATTGTATAGTGAACGAGGGTCAGTTGATGTGTTTGCTAAGGGTAGAAAGGTATGAAATAAATAGTAAAATTGGCTATTTATAAGTATGAAGTATAGACATATGATTAAAGAGGATCTTGATAACTATGAGTATTTCTTTCCTATTTTATTAATAATAATTTGTGCATATACACATATCAATTAGGCAGATAACTATGTTCATTCCTTTGAATGCTCCTTTACTATGCAAAATAACATTGATATTTTTAGTACTCAAGTTCCATTAAATCCATATTGTTATCTTTATAAGATATTAAATCTGTAACATTCCCTGAGGAAATTTTATGAGAAGGATTTGTATGGCTTTGGTGGTAGATGTCATATATCATGGGCATGTCAGATAAAAGGAAGGATGAAGAGGAGGAGAAAGATCAGGAGGAAAAAGAAGAAAAAGAAGAAGAGAGAGAAAGAAGGCAGTGGCAGCAGCTATGATGACCATCAGGTGTCCTTTGTTTATGATTTGAAAGTCATCATTACTGTCAGAGATTTTTAAATCAATATGATTGGAATTATCACAAAGTTGTGTGTGTGTGTGTGTGTGAGAGAGAGAGAGAGAGAGACAGAGACAGAGAGAGAGACAGAGACAGAGACAGAGAGAGACAGAGAAAAGGAGACACACACCTATTTTTTCTTTCATTTTGTAAACTGTAATTTTAGAGTTCATTGCCATTTATTCTAATGATTGGCCAGATTGAGCATAGTCGCACCTGTGTGCAGAACGAGAACATTCCCTTTGTCATGTTTCTGATTAATAACAAGTACACCATCCACATTCCTAGAACAAGAATTTCTAATTAAAAACCACTAATATTCACCACCAAAAGGGCTTAATACTAAACATGGAGTTAACTAAAGCAGAAAAGGACTTTTTCCTGCTTTGAAAGGAACAAACATTATTAAGGAAAAATTATAGAAAGCAGGCCTTTTTTTTTAGAAGGATTTCTCATCACTTTTAATCCTATCTGAGAAATTAAGTTTTGGCAAACGTTTAAAAAAGAGAGGGAAGCAAAACTTATTTTTCTCTCTTTTTGCCTCTTCACATAGTGGCGACTGACTTAGGGGCTACAATCTGGAAATTTAGAATGTCATTCTGCCTTGTTTTGTTCTTTTTAAGTCTGACCTTTGCTTTATCCAAATATCATTTTGTCTGTAAATACAAAAAATGAGTGGCTGCCCACTCAGGGTTGCAAAATGTGTGGAACACTTTAAAAGATTTTCCGGCTGCCACAGGAACTCTTACTGGGCAAAGTTAATCTCTTGAAAATGTTTTACTGTTGACAGCCTTGCTTGCCTGCAATTAGGCAAGTAAGAGAGTCACTCAGGAAGTCGTAACAATTGGGTATTATGCTTTCATCTCAAATAATTTCAAATATTAAATGTTCTTGGAGTAGGGCTTAAGAAAGGTCTCTGCAACTCCAAGTCCATTTGGGCTCTAGTGGAATTGCCGAAGCCCAGCATGTGCTAAAATGTTTTCGCATCTTTCAGTAATAAAATCGTGAACTCCTGTGGCTGCAGGGGAATTTGAGACATTATCCTGTCCCAAACTCCACAGTCTGGGTTTTGGTAAGCAGGTCATTTACCCCATCTTAGACATTTAGGTATTATTACCTGCCTACTGTGGTGTTTAATAACCTCTCCATCAGGAACTGCTTTTACATATCTGAAATATATTCTCCCTCCTCCCCCTAATTCTAGTGGGGGAAAGTTTGCTTTAGGCTTCAGGTCTTGTACTTCATAGTAAGTCTTCAGACACATTCTCCCCTTTGGAATGTACTGAGACTTATTTTGACATTTACCATGTATCTCAAACTAGCATACATCACCCATAAAATGAGCAAGTGAAACGGTGGCTGGTGACTGGAGGATTACATTCAAATATATTCCTGTCTCTAAAATTTCATATCTTTTCGAATGTGCGTATCTATACTTGAGTTACATCTTTTCTCACATTTTATACCAAGAAGAAAAAACAGGAAGGGATTTTTTTTTTCCCTCTCTGATATGCTTGAATTGATCTAACAGTACCTGTAAAAACAGTGGGTAAATTGGTCCATACAAGACACATACTCACTTTGCATTCTTTGGTCAAAAACAGGTATTCTGACCCAGAGCTCTGTATCTCAGGACACCATGGACCTGCTAGCTGTTTTTTTTTTTTTTTTTTTTTAGTTTGGTTTTCTGATACAACCTGGAATTCACAATCCTTCTGTCCCAGTCTTTTTGGGTGTTCAGATTACAGATATAACATTCCAGACTACACTGATGCATAGAATACAGGAGCTACTGTGAGAAAAACAAATGTTGTAATGGGGATTAGAGTATGTGAGGTCAGAGGATTTAAAATGTGATGTTCATTGGATTAGATATTTTATCATTATTTGGCCTTGGGTTGTTATATTACAATGCTGCTGATAGATTATGTGAATTGACCATTTTATTTCATGAATACCATATATAATTATGAATTTTGGAGTTTTAGAATGAGAATTTTATCAGCTATAAATGTGAAACCTACATTTAAATAAAAATCCCTTACAGAATGTAAATTCTTGAGCTCCTCCAGTTTTCAATTTAGATGTTTATTCCAATATTGATTTTGTATTGCAACTTTAGAAATAAATCTTGATTTAGGGTTGACAGCATAATGCTTTAAAATATTAGATTATTTTAGCTCTGACAGTTTATTTTTTCAGTTCTGGCATATTACAATATCGCCTAGTGTGTAATCTCTTTAGAACACCAGTTTTTAAATGGAGAAAGAAAACAGACTGGTTGTTGGCCCTAAGGCACCAAAATAGGATGTTTATTAGATTTCTAATATGTAACCATCAGAGGACACTTGTATCTCTTATCCACATTATCATTCTCTTAGTTCTCTTGAGATAACATGAATGAATGAACAGTCCTTTTAAAACTGTGAACAGAACGTCAAGACCCTTTCTTTCTTGGTAGTTTGGGAGATAGTGTCTTTTGTGGAGATGCCAGCAGATGTACGGCAAAGGTCACATTTCACCGAGAGGCAAGTGTATCTACAGCCCAGTTCCCACGTTCAGCTGAGGACGTGGCTGAGATTTGGGTGGTATCAGCCCTTTGACCTCATTCCAGTTGTCCCAAACCATTG
Organism: Microtus pennsylvanicus; assembly: GCF_037038515.1. NCBI lineage: Eukaryota > Metazoa > Chordata > Mammalia > Rodentia > Cricetidae > Microtus > Microtus pennsylvanicus. The sequence goes on from NC_134589.1 coordinate 82,233,566, forward strand.
CTGCTCCGTTGTGAGATGTTTTACTTTCGTCCTTTCATTTCATGAAGGCTAGGCAAGCCCTTTACAACTGAGCTGTATTTCCTGCTCTGGGTAGATTTATATATATATATAAAAATATTTATGCCTTGACACAGGTTCAACATTTCTATACTTTTCTGAGAATTGTTAAAGGGAATATACCCGGATAAGACCATGCGTTAGAGCCTACTGCTTTAGACCACTTGGAAATCCAGAGAAAATACATTTGCACTCATTTGAAAGAAGAACATCAACCTGGTACTGTGATATAAATAGAGATCAATCTAGGCAAGAGACATAAGGAGAGCTCTGGAAATCTCTATCAAGATGCGATCACTTATCCATGTGTGAATATCATTGCACGTAAAAAGCTTTGCCGGATGGAAGAGTTGATGTTGTTTGCCGAAGGTTAGAAGCTATGGATTTAAATTAGATGAAGTTCTCAATACAGCTATACAGCAATCCCAAATAAAAATGTCATTTGTAAGGCTTTATTTGTATTTTTAACCTTTGATTACCAGAGGATGTGATATGTTTATCTAGTTTAAGACTTCCAAATTATTTTTAATCAAATTAATTTTGCATGCATGCCTACTTGTATGTGTGTGTGTGTGTGCATGTGTGTGTGCACATGCATTGCACGTGTGTGAACACACCAGGGCTCTCGCTCATAGAAAACACATTGGCAGGAGTCACATTGTTCATTCTACCATATAGGTTCCAGGGATGGAACTCAAGGTGGGGAGCACATTTACCTGCTGAGCCATCTTACCTGCCTGCAGGATGGCAGAATTCTTAGGGGGAGATTAAGCCCAGCCTGCAGTGAGTTGTTCTGAAAACTGCTCTGCCTCTTTAAGAAGATTGACAGGAATTGTGAGGCTCGGCTTTGTTTTCAAAAAACAAATGAACACATTTTCCATTTAAATAGTGGTCTTCACTGTCTGGCCTTGGAATAAATGCTGGGAATGTGTCTGATGTGCATGTATTTATCTTACAGCTTGACAAATGGAATTAATGCCAAAGTGTTAAGCCATTACTGTGTAGGGGAATAGAGGTCTTACAAATACATTTGCTATTTCACTTTCTCTGCCTGTTGTGTGCATTGAAGGCTGGGTTAATGATATCCTCAGAAATTGTATGGTCTGTTGAGTAGAAACGGCGGTGAACTATGCTTGGCCAAAGCATCTGCAGTAGTTTCCTGTCGTAATAATTTGAAAACGTGGGTGAGGTAAGGGTGGGAGTTAGGAACAGACTCTAAGGAAAAAATTGCACAAAGAGCCCCGAGTATTTACACCCCCCCCCACCCCCTGAATGTATCCCAGCAGTTTCTTTTTGACTTTTTTGTTTTAGACTCAGAACCACTCTTAAGTAGAACTTTCTATAACTGCATTCTGCAAGGACTTCTCTTCCTGACTATACAACTGCTTGGTTAGCTCATAGCAACATCTACATCTCTGACTAAGTCCATCTCCACTGCTGTCCTTAGAAACACTCCAGACTGCAGAGGCGTAATGTGCCCTAGTAGAAGCACAGCCATACTCAACAGTCTTAGAGAAATAAGGGTCCTTATCTCCTTGGTAAATCCCTCTTGAGTCTTAATTTTCCTACCCCCTTTCATCTGCTTTTCATCTCACTCTTCCTTTTCTTCCATTTCAAAGTAAACTTCTGCCTTTGTCTTTTCTACGCCCAGGGAAAATAAAGGCTTTGGGATGTAACCTAAGCACTGTTGAATTTAAGAGCAGAATTTATGTTCCCTATATGTAAAGACATTTTGGACTTGCTTTTGGTAATCAGTGGTATTTGCCTTACATTGTCTCACTGGATTGAGAATCTGCACATTTATTCAATAGCACATCTGAAGTTTGCTTCTATGATTGTTGTGTTTTCCAACAGAGGCCAAAAGAGGGCATCAGATCCTCTTTGACTTGAGTGACAGATGGTGTGAACTCTCCTGTGCATGCTAGGAATCCAAGCTTGGTACTCTGTAAGAGCTACCTGTGCTGTTAACTACATCCCATCTGCAACTTGACAGTTCCTTAAGGGAGGAGACACTATTATACCCTCCCCACAAGATCTAGATCAATGGCTGGGGAGAGGGTGTACCTTCCATGTTGCATTTGAGCTGTATCAGGAAGACTCTCCTGCTTTCTTTGAAATGAATTTTAGTCAAGTAATCATCCTGTGCACTGCCTTGCCAATCTGACTAGAGATGAAAGGTTTTCTATAGGCTTTGTATTTAAAATGACTGTTTTTCTTTGGTGAAAAAAAATGGAATTATCCTTGAACTTATCTGCAAATTGAAACACTAGAATGATTAAAGTTTGGGCATTATTTACCTATCAAAAGTTATTTTCTATTGGATAGCCTTAAAATATTAAAATTTCCTAAAGCTACACAGCCTGGTAATCTAAATCTGTAGGACATAAAGTAGCAATTTCAGTTGATGCAAGCATCATCTCTTTAGGTTTTATATGAAGGGAATCTATGAAAATCCACCAAGCATAAACAAGAACTACTATTTCTAGGATCTACGGATGCATTTTGAGCTTCTGTTGGTTGAGAACTTATCATTCACAAAAGAATTGGGGGATGCTGGTGCATGCTGTGTTCTAATCTAGTAGTCACCTGTGATATCAGTTATAATTACTATCTATTTAAATTTCAGCTTGGTATTTTGTAGAAATAGTACTGGGAAGGTCTTTATTATCAGTCATAAGCCACTGGAAAGCTTGGGGTGTTAAAGCAGCAGCACTTGAAAGAGACATTTGAGACCTGAAAAGAGATAATATAAAATTGATCAAAACCAGTATTTCAAAAGTGTCTTTTTCTATGTGCTCCCCCTTCCAATGCTTTGGATCAAAGCGGGTTAGGGTTATTCTATACAGGATAATTTAAAATCAGGCAGGAACTTCTGTGCTTCACCACACAACCTAGATAGGTAGATAAATTTATATGCATCATGCATGGAAAAATGGACACAGTAGATTAGGAGAAGACTACAGAAGTAAACCGACTTACTGACTGTGAACCTCAGCTCAGTGGGAGGAAAACCATACAGGCTCATTGACTACACAGGTTAATCAACGTTCTGGGGTAGCATTTCTCGCAGAGGAACCGACAGGCATTGCATGAGGTACAGGGAGATTCTGGAGAAGAGAAGCAACAGGCATCAGATGGCAGGAAGGTGGAGTTATCACAGGCACAGAGTGAATGGACTTGAATATTGACTGAGGTCTGCCTCCCCTCCTGCGGTGATTCTAGCTTCACTTCCCACAGAATGCAGCATACCCAGAAATACACAGCACTTAGCAGCATTGCCTATCCTTATAACTGTGGATTCCAGCATCTGAGAGCTTACTAGACCATTAGAGTTTTTTTTTTGTTGTTGTTTTTGTGTTTTTCAAGACAGGGTTTCTCTGTAGCTTTGGAGCCTGTCCTGGAACTAGCTCTCATAGCCCATGCTGGTCTCGAACTCATAGAGATCTGCCTGCCTCTGCCTCCTGAGTTCTGGGATTAAAGGTCTGCAACACCACCGCCTAGCTAGAGTTCATTTTAAATTCTGTTTTGCTTCTGTACACATGTTGTGTTCATACCCAAATTATGAATGGCGAACCCAAGCTTCTTTTTCTTTTTCAAATTCAAACATCATTTACTCTGAAAATAGTTTATTGTTCTAGGTTTCCATTCATTTCACTTGCCTGAAAGGCAATAGCAATAAAATGCCATAACAGTTAAGGTGACAGAGTGCTTGATTAGCAGATATAATTCTCTGGGTTCCATCTTAGCAATGAGTTAAAACAGGTTTGGTGGTATATACCTGTAATCCCAGAACCTAGAGGCAGGCAGATTTAGAGTTCAAGGCCTGCTTTGGTAAATAGCTGGAAGCCTATCTTAAAAACAAATACAAAGAAACAATAATACAGAACAAGCTTCATATAACATATTTGCTTTAGATCTGTGTTTAGTGCTGTCTTTTTATATTTTGGTGTACTAGACCTGTGTGGAGATGGGTGGGTCTTCTTGATACTATTGGAAAGTGGGAATGAAGCTGATTTATTTCAGAGTGCATTTACCATGCCTGGGTGATGTGGAATTCCCCTCTGTATCCTGTAAATACCATTGGTTAATAAAGAAACGTCTTTGAGCCTATGGCAGAGCAGAGCTGAACAGAGGTAGGCAGGGAACATTAAACTGAATGCTGGGAGAGAGAAGACAGAGTCAGGGAGAAGCCACGAAGTCGCCACGAGAGACAGACAGGCTGAAACTGCCACTAAGCCACAGCCACTTGGTAATTCATAGATTACTGGAGATAGGTTAGTTTAGGATATAGGAGCTAGCCAGAAATATGCTTAAGCTATTGGTCAAACAGTATTGGAAATAATATGGTTTCTGTGTGATTATTTCAGGAGTCTGGGTGGCCAGGAAATGAATAAATGACCTCTATACAACAAATTGGTGCTCCAACCTGTGCCAGTTAAATCCACATAAAACCTGAGAAGGTTTGGAAAGGAATTCTAAACACTAAAAACCAAAGTTTAGCTGCATTTTTTGGGGGGTGGGCTCTGCTTGCTGGTGGCATGCTGCAGCTCCTATAGGAGAGTTCTTCCTGATTCAGTGGTTTGGAAACAGCAGCTACCTGGGCTGTGCTGCCAGCATAAACTCTGGCTCTTCCACGAGAGCATTTAAATGGGGTTTGTGAGCAGAGTGCTACAACTTGCTTAATGTCAACTTAGGTCTGCTGTGTGCCTGAAAATGGGGCTAGGAGCATGGCTCACACTAAACAAACTTCTGCCCCACCATGTTGGACTGGGTGGATCTAAAAGACAAAGCAGCCTTAGAAGTGTTTAGCATTTTAAGAAGCATTCCTGGACAGAAAAGAATGACAGATATACAATAGGACAGATTCAGACATAAAAGAACTGTAAACAAGTCACAATGTATTTAAATAATGTTTATAGGCTTGGGAGAGAGAAGAAAAAGATTAAAGAGACAGTAAATATAATATAAAAGAGTACAGACATTCATAGATTAAAGGAGTAAAGATAAATAAATCTTAAACTTGTAGAAAAAATAATAGAGTAAGAAAAAAGCCACATAAAGATGAAATATACACAGAGTCTGAATTATGTATATTATTGTGTATATTATTATGATTATGTATATTCTTGGAATTTATTGAATGTGAAGGAGCTAAGTCATCAACATATATACTTTAAAGGTATGTTTTCTTCATAATTTGGGTCTAAAAATATGTTGCTTTGGAAAAGAAGTTCTTTTGTTTCCACAGAAGATGAGAACCTGTGGAATCCTTCAAGACTAATGTGACTTGATGGACCAAGACCCCATGAAAGATCGCCATGAGCACCCCCAAAAATACTTCACCCAACTAAAAGCAAGAAGCAGTTTGAAGGAAACTATACCCAAATTCCCAAATATTGTTATAAATGTTTGTTTACATTTAAAGGGGGAGGATATAGAGAATATTGGTTTATTGATACAAATTTAAGGTCAATTTTGTTATATGTATATATATATATGTATAAGGTATTGCATTTGTGCAGCTCATTTAAAATGTAGTGTATAATTACATTTATTAATTATTAGAAATATTAATAGATAATCATCTATAATAGTCAAGCTTATAGTCATGTTAGTTAGGTCTTCTAGATATATAGAGATATATTTATATTAGACTGTTATTCTTTAAATCTTTTAAAGACTAACAGAATATGGCATTTAAAATGTTTTAAAAAGTTAGGGCTTTTCATGACAATGAGATACATCTGCTCCTGGCAGCATCAATAACCAAGAGGTTATTTTGGGTAATAACTGCTCTTGTCTGGACTGCTTGATAGTATGCTATATGAACTGGACATAAAGGACCCACAGAGAAATGACTGCTGAGCTTGCCTAATGGTGAGATGATCCTTTGAGGCTCTTGCTTCATGAAAAAGTCTGCGAGACATTCTGCAGGACACAGAAAAAAATTACTAATAAACTTCCAATATAGACAGAACTGTCTTTGAAATTTCCTACTTCATGGGAAAGTCTGCCAGATACTATGGGCCTGCAGGCTGAAGATGGATGCTCCAATGATGCAGAAGAACTTTTGGTGACTGTCTAGGCAGTAAGATGTCTCTGTCAAATCTAGAGTTTTGGAAATTGCTTACAATGCATTTCCTGTTTAGTTAGATAATATAATATCCTTCTGGAGTCTTTGATGGAGTTGAAGAATAGATAGTCATAATTATAGTTTTCCTTAGCTATGATAAAAGATAAAGTAGATATAAATATTGTAACTGTAATTCTTGCTTGATACCTTTTTTGTTATAAGTAATTTCACTATGTTAAAATTAAAACCTTCCTTTTTATTTAAGCAGAAAACGGGAGATGATATGGGATTCCCTCTGTATGCTGTGAATACCTTTGGTTAATAAAGAAACTGCTTTGGGCCCATAGCAGGGCAGGGAAGAACAGAGCTGGGTAGGGAAAAGTAAACTGAATGCTGAGAGAAAGAAGATGGAATCAGAGAGAAACCATGTAGCTCCACCAGAGACAGACACTGAAACTTTACCTAGTAAGCCACTGCCACATGGGGATACACAGATTAATGGAAATGGGTTAAATTAATATGTAAGAGTTAGCCAATAAGAAGCTAGAGCTAATGGGCCAAGTAGTGATTTAATTAATACAGTTTCTGTGTGATTACTTTGGGGCTGAGCAGCTAGGAACTAACTAGCATCCTCCTTACAACACCCGAGGAGTATAAAAACAGGGGCAACATCTCAACACAGCAGAATTATATCAAAATTTACTAACATATTCAGTTGCAAGAATGGCTGTTAGTAGTGGGCACACCCAAGTTATTAATTGGAAAATGAATTGGAAACCAAGAGGGGGATTTTCAAGGTAAATGTTAAAAAAAATTATATGTATATTCATTGTGTATTTATTACACACACACATAGATTACGAATTCTGAGTTTCTCTTGACCCCATCATCTGTAGAGTGTGAAGATCTCAAAGTCTTGTCTGAGTCCTGAGTTGTCAGGGAAATGCTACCAATGGTTTGCACTGTCTCTGCTGTTAAGTTAGTTTTTTTCCCCCTGGACTGTGAAGATAAATGCCTTAACACATCACACAGTCTCATAAAGGATAGCTTATTACCTGCAAAGCCAGACTCCAAAGTAAACAAAACACCACCCAAATCCACCTTGTCACAGGCTTATCAAACTGTAGTTTTTGTTGTTGGGGGTAGGGGTGGTATTATTTTCCTGTGCTTAGAAATACGGAAGGTTTTATACCAGAAACAGTAAAAGAACACTTGGATGACAATTGAATCCCTGTGTCATGTCCCTGCTGGATATGCATCCCCTCACTCTCCAAGAGGGCAGCGAGGGCTCTAAAGTTCCTGTCTTAGCTCAGATCCCCTAGGATTGAGTATGGCCTCGCTGGCAACCCTCTATTGCCCAGAGCTCGAGCCATCAAAAGCAGCACTGTAGAGTCTGCTGTTCTAGCACTTTCTTGATCCTCCAAATAAATTGATTGCTTTGATCCCTAAAGCGGCAAATTGGACATTTCTCAGCCATCCTAAATTCACTCCCTCTCCTTTTTGATCAGAGGGATGTTTTTAACAGCTGTCTGCTTTTCAAAATGTCACGTTGAGAATGGGCAGTGGGACTGTCACCCCCCGGCCGCCCTTCAGGTATCAGTGTCTCTTGAAGAGACATGTCCATGTATAATGGGAGTCCTGTTAGTGTGAAAACTGCACACATCAGAGCAGAATGCATTTATTATAACATTAAATGACGAAAACTGTTTATTCTGTGGACATAATGGTTCTCTGTGTCTTCGGTTCATCTTAATCTGTTTTAGTGCCCGGCTTTTCTCAAAAACCTCTTTTGAATGCAGAGTTATTCATTTCAGAGAATAGCTGAGAGAGGAAGAAGAATAAAACAAAATTAGCAGTTGATCAAGAGTACTTTAGGCTGCCACCCTTTCCATTAAGGATTTGATTTGATGTGAGCGCAATGCTTTTCCTGATACATTATGATAGAATAACCCTGACAGAAAGTAAAACCAAAGAAAACTAAAACTTGATCTAAGATACAGCAGCCCGCCACCTTCCGATTAGCATTTTAATTTGATGGGAACGGTGTGGTGTCTTAGTCTCAGTTCCCAGGAAAGGCTTTCTCATTCAAGAGTGCCTTATCCTTATCAAGTCATCCTGAGCTCTTTTAGAATTTATTTATTTATTTTTCAAAGATTACTTCTGCTGCTTCCCTGGTGGCAATGGAAGGTGTTTATCAGGCACCTCTTTGCAGCAGCAATCTATGGCAGCCTTTTGATGACAATTGTAAGACCTCATCAAGACTGAAGTATGCAGCTGCAGAAAAAACAAAACATGTGTATATATTCCTCTGACAATACGTTTGTTAAAGTGGCTTCCCGCAAAGAGAAATGAGCCAACAGTCAAAACTTTTATTCTTTTGCCTTACACACACACACACACACACACACACACACACACACACACACAGAGAGAGAGAGAGAGAGAGAGAGAGAGAGAGAGAGAGAGAGAGAGAGAATAGAATAGAATAGAATAGAATAGAATAGAATAGAATAGAATAGAATAGAATAGAATAGAATAGAACAGAACAGAGTAGAGTAGAATAGAATAGAGTAGAATAGGGGGGAAAGGACTTCTTAATGAGGCCAATTCATCACTAATCCATGATACCACATTAGCCTTGTGATTCTGGACTAAAACAGAAGAAGCAAAAGAAACCAAACCAGTGTTAACTCTCCACATGAATGCTCCTTTCACATGCATGGGAGTGCATAAGAATGTCAGTGCATCCAAAGGTGCCAGTTCACCTTCCTTCTCTTGTGCCTTATTGGGACTAAGCTTTGCAATGAAGCTTTATGTGTAGGGCTTAGGATTCAAAACCAGTCCCTTTCATGTAATCATGTTTTCTTCTGTTTCTCTTTCTTTTCAAGTGCTTTGAATTTATTGCACAGACATTTCATGCCTGTGTTAATATCTTAACATTAATGAATGTTTTTTGTTTGTTTTTTGATCTACGATTTAAGTCTTTAGCCAATGAGATCAATCAGAATGTAACAGTTTTATTCTGAAAGAGAAGCAGAATGAAGGAGAAATGGGAAGAGAAAGGGGCTATTTACCTAGATTTTGATTGACTGACATCTCTTATCAGCTGTGGGTAAGGATTTCCAGCATTATTAGCCACGCTTGGAGTGAAGGTTGCCTGCATCTAGATGATATTCCTTTCATAGAGAGATATTTCAAACAAGAATATTAAAATAATAAAACAGTACATCATGATTAAGGCTTAATTGTATATGGTCACAGTCCTCTCCCAGAGTGAAATTTGAAGTTTTGGGGGAAATCTCACAAATGGTTACTTTGGTTTATAGAATGAGCATCTTAACTTCCCATGCAATCCTTGGGAATTAGGGCTTCACCTCCTAAGTTATCTTTTACTAGTAGCCATCAGGATCCACCTTATGATCACATTTAGGTTCTTTATGCTCCTTTGAGATATAACTTCAGAAACTACAAACACGTATGGCTATTGTGAAAACACAATACAGACTCCCTGGGAAGCCAACGTGCATGTTCTGGGGTACACACTGTCTTTCTCTTCAGCATGCATTTTGTTTGTTTGTTTCTGTTAAACCTTTTGCTTAGATCAATGTGAAATCCTCCCCTAGGCTGGGGAGTGAGCACAGTTCATAAAGTCCACCGTGCAAGTCTTTGGTACCTAGAACTTGTTGCTCAAGGTTTAATTATGCAAAGATGTGTTGCATATGTTTAGCTATGTAAATATGTGTTGCGTTTGCTTATGTTGCAGAATATTTGTTTAACTATGTAAAGATGTGTTACGTATGTTTGATTATGTAAAAATGCGTCCCTGTTTTACCTTGCCTGCCTAAGGCACCTACCTGGTTGGTCTAATAAAAAACTGAATGGCCAATAATGAGGGAGGAGGTATAGTTGACACTCCCAGTTAGGGAGAATAAGAAGTAGGAAGATTTTTAGGCTAAGGAGAGAAATAAAAGGACAACAGGGAGACACCAGAGGCTAGTCAGCCAGACACAGAAAGCTGGAAAGTAAGATACATAAAATGAAAAAAAAAAGGTAAAAAGTTCTGAGGCAAAATGTAAATGAATAGAAACAGGTTAATTTAAGTTAATAAAAGCTAGTGGGACAAGCCTAAGCTAAGGTCAAACATTCATAATGAATAAGTCTCCATGTCTTTATTTGGGAGCTGGTTGGAGGCCCAAAGACCCAACTGCAAGACCCAATGTGGAAATCCTGGCATGGTGATGCTTGTAATTCTAAATCCAGGGAGCTGGAGACAGGAGGATCCCTGGAGTTTCTGGGAAAGTAAGCATAGCTGAATCAGAGAGTGCCACTCAGGCCAAACAAACAAAGATGGAACCTCCCTCAAACGTGACTTCTGTTCTCTAATACACCACACACACACACACACACACACACACACACACACACACACACACACACTTTTTCTCTTCATAAAGTCCAACTTCAAACTGACTCATCCTAAGATTCCTTTCTACAATAAAGTGTGAGGAACCCTGCCTTTGCCTGAGAGGGGGGGACCCTTGAATTAATGCCCCAGTCTGCTGTAAGATTCAGCACAGTTCTGTGTCCCAAGCGAGGCGCCACTGCCACCCGCAAAACCATTTCCTTGTGTTCAGTCATTATATTATCAACCAGCATCTCCCTATCCACCCCCCCCCCCAATGTTTCAGATGCTTTTTGAGATCTCCGGATCTCCCACAAGAATCAGCTCGGGAATTTCCTTTTGTCTTTCTGAGCATGTGTGGCTAGTCAGAGTATTTTCCGTTTAGCTTGATGTTTTGGAACAATAGGCATCTGAAATTTTGAGACTCAAATAAAGATAGATTTTTATGGCTTTTAATTTTATCCAAATGTCTAAATCCTCTTTGATTTTTTTCCCTGTCATCTAATAAAGGTGGGGCCCCGGCTCATTGTACTTTTCTCCTTCTCGAAGACGGGGCATTAAAGTTTTCTTTTCAAGATCATTTCTCATATGCATATTCCCTAAGACTCTTTCCACATCAAAGTTCCACTTTGAAGCCTTCTAGCAAAGTAGCAGCTAGGCAATCTCTGACAACAGGCATAATTTAGCAGCACTGCTTTATCAGAGGGGCAGAAAAAGTTTCATCCTTATTTAAATAGCCGTTTTAAAGCCTAATTAATGAAATTGATAGCTTCATGTATGTAAATTGCCATAACAGAAGAAGGGAGTGTGCAAAATGAGGTTGGAGGGGTTGCATGCGGGCTGATTCCTCTCTAATAATGACTCTTTACTAAGCAGACGTGCACGCTGCCAGTGTGCTATCCTGTCGTTCTTTGAGGTTAAATTCTTAACATAGCGTCTCCCCGAGCAGTTCTTTATTTTGTTTGTTCGTTTATTTATTTTTCTCTTCCTCTCTCATATATTCCATTCTGACCACAGTGGTTTTGCCTCCCTCCTCTCCTCCCATCCTCTCTCCTTCTATGTCCTCCTCTCTTCTGGATAGACTTTGTGGACATCTTTATCTGTTTAGAATCTAAGCAGTCACTGCCTTAGGAAGTGAAACTTGTCTCACATTTGAAGATTTCTCTATAGATGCCTTATGTGTGAGATACACAAATACCTTTAAAACCTGATCCTGGCAATAAAAAAATGAAAGTTCTCACTTCGTCCAGGGATCATTGACTAGACCCATAATGCCACCACAAGCAGTTAAGATTTACCAGTCTCTCTCAGTCACGATATTAAATACTGTTTGTGTGTTACCTTGAAATATTCTCATTTATGTAGAATGTAATGAATAAATGTGATTCATTTAGTTGCAAGTTTATACTCGATATTTATTTGTTAGATTGATCGGCCTGAAATTTCTGACACCTGATGATGTTTTCTCTATAAAAATGGACATCCTGTGTGATTCAATTCCTTGGATGTAAGAACCAAGGCAGTTTCATTTTATATATAGGCATTGACACTCTATCTAACTTGGAATCGTTTTTCTAGTGATTTTATTTATAAAGAAAAGGCCCCTCATAGTTTACACTGACTGACCTCAAATTTGCTCTGTAGACAAAGATGACCTTGAACTTCTGACTCTCGTGTCAGTGAGCCCTGAGATTAGAGACATGCTCCACCACTTCCATTTTATATGGTGCTACGGAGCAGGCCCTGGCCTTTGTGCTTGAGAGGTCAGGGACCTAAAACTGAGTTACACACCCAAGTTTATAAAGTAATCCTAAAATTACATTTGGTGAAGTTTATGGAGCGCTCGTTAGAAAAATCCCCAGCAATCCCATCATTTAAGAGTCTCTGCTTCTTCATGAAATTGTAGCGAGTCAGGCACCAAGGACCACAGGACATGTGCAGGATGCATGGCGCTTGGAAAGTGGAGGCAAGGACAAGCTGCAGGTCTTGTGTCCGCCAGGATTTCTAAATGACCACCTTTGGGAGAAAAACGGCCATCTAAGGACATTAGGAGTTTATCCTCGAGATAATTAATGGTCCCCCTTTGGCCTCTCTTGGCTTCTCTATCTGAGTCCCTGCTTTTCCGCGCTCGGGAAGAAGGCAAGACCAATTGCTCTTTCAAACCCCTTAACTGGAGACTTTCGCCTGGATTTCATCTCTGTCCTAATCCTCCAATTTTTCCAACTGTGTTATTTGGTCTGTGAGATCATTTCCTTGGCAATCAGAGGGAACCTTGGGCTTGAACCTAAATAAGGGACCATTGGAGAGAGAGCTGAGATGAAACCTCTTTGTTTTGAGGGCTTACCTTGGGAGAATAAATAATGTAATGGGCCTTTCAAATTAGCAGCTCCCTCTGCCTGGCTTCCTTTGCCTCTTTGAAATGCATGGTGACAATACATTGATATTACTGGGGTTAATGACTGACTGATTAACAACGGAGAGCACATTTGCAGGCAAATGAGCTGTAATAATTGTTGCAGGAACTCCTTTGAAGAAATGTTTTAAATAGGCCTGTAAGAGCTCTTGAAATGGCCTCTCACTCTGTCCAGACAAGCCCTCCCTATTTGTTTTTTAATCTTTTTTTTTTTTTTTTGTTCTGTGTTCTGAGAATGGAGGAAAGGAACATTCCACCCTCATTCTCCCAGGTTATCTGAAAAGTGCAGTGTGAGGTGTAGGGCATAAGGAATTTCAGGAGCTTGCTTCTGCCGTGTTTACTTTCATCTGTGGTATAGAGTTGCTCATTTTGAAAAAAAAAATGAGTGGAATTAAAAATCCAGAATTTTTTAAAATATTTACTAATTTGGGGTTTTTCAAGACAGGGTCTCTGTGTAGCGAAGTCTGTCCTGGTACTCACTCTGTAGATCAGGCTGGCTTTAAACTCACAGAGATCCCCCTTCCTCTGCCTTCTGAGTGCTGGGATTAAAGACATGTACTACCACCGCACAGCTAGAAAAAAATTTATAGTTTGGATTTGAAGTATACGGATCCCCCCCGCCCCAGCTTTAAAGTACTAACCATCAGCCCAGGTAACATTAGTAGATGATGAAACCCCTAAGATGTGGTGGCAGCTAAGACGAGGAAATGATGTCTCTGGGCATGGCCCTTAACTAATGGCTAAGATGGGACTTTCAATCCTGCCCCATTCCACTCTATTTCTCTTTTCTAACCAATCACCATGAGTTAATAGGTCCCCTTTACCCCAGACCTCCTTATAATGTATAGAGAGCAATGGAGTCAAGAGACCATGGCCAATAACAATTTTAGTTGACATCACAGGCTAAATTTAAATTTCCTCTTTTTAGGTTGATTCTCTCTGGTATTTTGCCATAGCAATGGAAACATGACTAACACAGAGTTTCAATGTGCCTGTTTTCCAGGCTTGTTGAAAGTGTTCAGCATTTATTTTGAAAGTGGAAGTGATGATATTAAGTAATTTCTTTGCAGATATTAAATATGGAGAGTTACAAAAAAAGGAGAATTTCTCACATTTTAAAAACCAGGCTGATAACTAGTAGTGCTTAGGCCCTGAGGTGACCAAACCTCATCAAATTGAGATTGAGCCTGCCTGCTCTTCCCCTTAGGAATCGGAGCTTTGATTATGTATAATTGTCAGTGTGACTGTGGACAAAATTTTGTATGCATCAAATATCACCCGGGGACTCTAGAAATGAAAGGGCTGCAGGGCTGCAGATCAAGAACTTCCAACTTAGGAGCTCTGGGTGTCATGTTTCTAGGGGGCAGAAGGAAGTACAGGTGCCTCATCTTCTGGGACCATTCTTTGAGCGCTCTTGTCCTGATAGAGGTCCAAAATGGTGCTTCCCAAAGCTAAAGGATGCCTGCTGCTAACCCAACCCCCATCCCATATATACACACTTCCTAACTATTGTCAATCTTTTGAATTTACTGCTGTGTTCATAGAGAAAACACTAGTCATCTGCCTGAAGTTTCGTAGTTCTTGATACAATCTGTAAGTTTTTTCTTATTCCTTTTGCCAACTCTTTGGTTTATTTTTGTCTTGACTAGATAGTTCAAAGAGGGTAAGGCTTCCCATGAGAAGTCAACAGAGTCTAGCATATCACTTTGAGGCAAGGCCAAGGCCATCCCCACTATATCTAGGCTGAGCAAAATACCCCTCCAACGAGAATGGGATCCAAAAAGAGAGTTTAAGCAGTAGGGATAAATCTGGCCATATTGCCAGTGGCCCCATAGACTGTGCTAGCCATTCAACTATCACTTACATTCACAGGGCTTTGTTTGGTCCTATGCTGGTTCCCTTGCTGTCAGTCCTGAGTCAGTGAGCTCCCATTAGCTCAGGTAAACTGTTTCACTGGATATCCCCATCACGTTCTAATGTGGGATGTCCTTGTGTATATGTGTTGCTTTTATTGGTTAATGAATAAAACTGTTTCAGCCAATGGCTTAGCAGAGTAAAAAGAGCTGGGAAATCTGAACAGAGATATATAGAGAGGGTAGGCAGAGTAAAAAACACACCATGTAGCTGCTGAAGGAGGTAGGTGCAGGAACTCTTACCTGTAGGCCTCATAGTGATATACAGATTAAAAGAAATGAGTTAATTTAAGATGTAAGAGTTAGCTAGAAATATGCCTAAGCTATCAACCAAGCAGTGTTGTAATTAATAAAGTTTCTGTGTGATTACTTGGGTCTGGGCAGCCAGGAACGAAAGAGCAGTTTCTGGCTACAATGGTCTTAAGCCTTTTGCTCATATTATTGCTCCTCCCTCTCTATGACTGGACCTTGGGAGCCCAGCCCAGTGCTTCACTGTGGATCTCTACATCTGCTTCCATCAGTTGCTGGATGAAGGTTCTATTATGACAATTAAGGTAGCCATCAAGCTGATTGCAGGGGAAGGCCAGTTCAGGAACCTTCTCCACTATTTCTTAGGGTCTTAGCTGGGGTCATCCTTGTGGATTTCTGGGAATTTCCCTAGTACCAGGTTTCTTGCTAGTCCCATAATGGGTCGCTTGATTTATTTTTATACTTTTATATATTTTGTTTCATCTTGTTCTTCAACTCATTTAGGCAATAATGAAAGTTTCTGCCACAGTCACTTAAATTACAGAGTCAACACTTTCAAGTGATGGTATTAGAGGCTGATCCCAATTTCCCACACTGGTTACTTGTAATAGCACCCTTTCTAAATAATGGATATTACTTATTAAAAGATTACAAACCACTGCTGTACATACATTATCTTATAAAATCCTTGCAGCAATGGAGTCTTATTATTAGAATTGTTTTTCTATGAGTGAGAAAATTGAAGATCAGCAAATTTAAAATGCTTGCCCTGGTTAAATAACTAACAAATAGCAGGGCTGGGATAAGATAACATCTTTATGACTCTGATTTCAGGTGTCTGATATGTCTGTATTTGAAGTGTTTCCATAGAGTTTAAAAGGATCAATAACCCCATGGAACAGACCCTGTATCTGCTGTTACGCTCATCTGGACCCCAAGAATCACAGCTCTGTGAATATTGCTGATGTTTCACTTGGGACATTTCCCTTCTTGTCCCCACCAACCACTCATCATTGGGCATTAACTCCTCTCATGAAGCGAATTCTGGCAAAGAGATAATAGTCACTCTTGCAGTAGGTGTCCTTCTTTTCAGGCAAGTTTTTTGTAGAAGACTTTTTCTTCTCCTCTCTTAAGAGACACAGTGCTGGAGAATTCTAGGCTAGAACGGGGAAAGGGGATTCTCCTGCATGTTTGTTTCTAGTAATTTAATTAGAAAATTGGTACTCTCAACTTCTCATCTACCACATAAATGCTTAATTCATTCAGCGACCTTCCAAAATATGGGCATTTTGGAATGTTTTTTTTTTCATTTTTATATTAATTAAGATAAAAGAGCAAGTACTAAATGATTACAAAGTTTTAGGAGAAAAAGCAAAAATAGAAATATGGATAAGGTAGAGGTCTCCGTCACTGTTATAGAAATAGCCGCTGTGCTCCTCTGTGGGTTTAGGTGTGTCTGTTTGTTTATCACTGTGTGTATCCCTGTGCGTTAACCTCCAGGTCTGCTCTACTCTCTAACTTACTTCTCTGCATCCACAAAAGCCAGATTGGATGGTGTGTCATCTTCATCTTCATTGTATCATCAGGTCTGTGTCCCCCTTTGTGTTTGCCTGTTGCAGCCGATTTAAGGAGTTGTGCAAGTGTGTCAGGAACATTCAGGCAAGTTGGAAGGTTTGCTCTTCCACACATTGTTTCTGTGAGCCTCCCTCTCCCCATTGACTATCACATTCTTATCCACACAAGCAAAGTGGTTTGGTTTTGTTTTCCTTAGGAACACTGCAGAAACGATGAGTTATGTACTACAGGACAGGCAGGTTGAAAACATCTGTGGCATGGGTCTGGTTACTTCTTCAATTGCTTTTTCTAAAGAACTCTTGTCTTAAATACATAAAGAATGGCTCATATCCATTCACACAGAAAGCATGTGAATATGTAATATTTCTATGTAATAATCAGGAAAGAGAGAGAAACAGAGTGGAGAGAGAGAGAGAGAGAAGAAAGACTAATGAAGAAGCTTGCAATAGACTGTTGGGATACTCCTTGGCTATATTTTTGTATGTTTGAGCAAGGATGAGGTTTGGCTGGCCTGAAATATTACTTTTTTAACCTTGTCATTTGGCATATTCTGGGCTCTGACCTCAGTGGTCACTTCTGGGATCCATTTAATTTGCCTTTGCCCTCTTTGTCTTATTACCAAGGCAGGGATTCTCCCTGAGATGGGAGACTTGAGAAGACAATGTCCTAGGAAGTCCAGAGACAGCATCCTGAATTGCCACCGAAGATGGACTGAGCCTTTGTGTATGTTCAAGTTTACTTTTCTCTTTTTCCAAAATACAATCAAATGGAGTGCTCGTCCTCAGGACCCCCCAACCCCAGGCAGTGCCTGAGGAATTAATGACCAGCTGAGGTTAATGAGTCCCCACTCAGCTCCGGGCCATCAACTCTCCCAGCTGGCCATTAATCCCCTGGAAATGCCCCACGCCTTGGTAGTTACTCCTTAATTATGGAAGACATTAAGGATCAGGAGAGAATCCTAAGTGAAATGAAAAGGCCATTTTTCACTGGTGTTCAGCGCGGGACATTTAAGTCCAGGTGGCACCAGGAAACACAACCATAGCCGATTAAACCACCTGCTCCCATGGAGGGCTCATCCATCTCTATTTTCGCCTCTGATCACCCAGATTCAAGAAGGCTATTTAAGCTACTGCAGACTCAAGACCTTGCAAATAACTTGTGTCCCAGGAATTCTTGATTAAACAGAGGGCCAATACCCTGGACTCATTCAAGCCAGGTATATCTTTATCTTTACATCTGGGTGAAGTGTTTGTCTGTGTGGTTTGGACTTCTTGGGATGCTGGGATTTCTCATGTCCACACACCTAGTCATCTCTATTCACCAGTGTCAATAGCTCACCTGTTCTCCATTGCCTTGCTACAAGTTTTACATACATTACTGAAATGGCCAGAACTGCTTGTTCCACCTGGTTCTAGCCACTACTATCAGTGAAGGAAATTCTGGATATTTTCATGTTATTAACATGTAAGTTTTGTGACTGTAAGCACTGAAACTTGGTAAATGAAATCATTTCTAAATAATCGTTGAATTATTCAATGTTACAGGAAAGTTGATGTTAGCATACAGAGTTTTTTTTTTTTTTTTTTGAGTAGGCAGGGCAAGAAGTACTAGAACTTTAATACACATTAAGCCATCTCTTAATCTAGGATTCAAGGGAAGAGTTTTAAATGAATACATAGTCTGATGCTAGAGTTAAAATAGGATTTGCACAGCCTGTGAATGATACTAGTGCCTAGGATGAGAAGAGGGACGTACATAGATGGAGAGCTGAAAGGCAGTACAGGGTGAGGAAGAGTTGAGGGAATTGCCTACATAAAGCCTTAAGCAAACTATATTTACTTGAAGTCTTTCTCTAATATGCTCCATTGTCATTTGCTTTATATATTTAATATATATAGTTAACTGCATATATAATTAACATGTCAAATTATTTATAAAACAATATATTAACCAATATATTATAATTAGGATTAAATATCAACAGCAAAGTATTAAGATGCCATGCTAATAATATATTGTGTTTATAAAATAATGATAATTAGTATATTGCATAAGTATATGCAACATGCAATAATTAATCATATTAGATTAAAATTAAGTTAATACTATATTAAATGATAGATAACCTCTACATGACAGACAGCAGTTTTCTGAGCCATACATAGTGTTTTGAAGACAGGGTGATCTGAATCCCAATCAGCCCCTAGGTGCTAGGACTGTGGAAAATTATGGTGAGACTAAAGCAAAATAGGACTTGTACATAATTGTTTACAGCTCCTTATGGTTACTAATCAGTATATATCTAATTGTTCGTGTATACTCCCTTTTACTCCATGAAAATCATATTCATAGCAAAGTGGGGTCTTGGCATGGTTTTCTCCTTCTAAAACACATGTCCCCTGATACTACTCTATATGGAGCATGTGGCAACTGTCCCTAATTCTGCCATGAAACTCTCAAATTAATCCCCCACTTATCTTCTCTGCTTGCACTACTCAGCAACCTGGCCCAGACTCAGCACTCAGTTCCACCTTCCGTCATCCTCTACAACAGTCTTCTGTATTCTTCTGTCTAGCTACACTGAGCCTTTCTTCTCTGTGCTCAAGTTTTAGGGTATGCTAGAAAAAATGCGGGACATGTCTTAATTGTCTGTCACAAATCCAAATTCTTCACATCTTACAGCCGTCCACTCTCCTGACTCTGTTTTTGCATGGATCCGCAGTATTTTGTCATCACTGGCTGAATGATCCTCAGCTTGTATTGTTTATGGATTCACCAGCTCTGTCTCCCTCGACTAGATAAGCTTTCTGCTTTCATCTGTCAGTACGTTGCTTTATGTTTTGGCTTCCAGTCATGTTGTACAGCCTATGGTGATTGCTTAAATTTTTAGTTTGTCCCCTACTCTGTGAGTATTTTTGTCACTTTCCCTAGAATATACTTGGTTATAACAATGAAACAGTTGCCTATAAGAAAAGCCTAGTCCATCTTTCATGAAGATTTTAGGCAGAGAGGAAGATATTAGAAAACTCATCATATTTATGCTTACATAATCACAATTTCCAAAACAAAAATGAACATGACAAAAGATACTTCTAGACTCAGGGTTAAAATAGTGTTGCATAAGGAAAAGACACATGGAGGCAGTTATCTGAGGAGAAAACTAAGGGAGGGCTGGCCGGGAATAGTGTTCTACACAAGGGAAATAGAGGCATCAAAGTTCAACGACAAGACAAAAATCTAAATTTTGGGCAGAAGTTGGAGGACATAGGTCCATAGGAATATAAGCCAAGGAAAAAGATAAATGTTGATAAACTAGTCTGGAGAAGAAGGCAGCCTTACTGCAGGGTCTGCTTTCTCGTAGAAGGAAAATATTGTCCATTTATTATCTCCCAAGGACTCTACACCATGCAGACTCCCAATAGATACACGTTGAGTGAATGTCTGAATTCTGATGTCTGTGTAAACGTTCCTTGTTCTTCATAGACAACTGGGGCATGAATAGGAGGTCTGTAATGATTTATTGGCAAGATCCTCAAGGGCTTAGATTTCTGACCTAGCTTCTAGACTTATAAAAATGCTGCTTGAATTATGTAGAAAAATAATGATGTAGAATGTATAAAGTCAAGGGAACGCATTCTACTTGAGGAGAATTATTGAATGTTTAGTTTCAGAAATGAATGATTTAAAAGGAGTGATTTCTTTTACTCTTATTTTCTAAAGCTATGCCAAAGAAAATATCTCAAAAAACTATCTAAATAAATTCCCACTTCAACTCTAGTAATGACTTTTTACAGTGTCTCAAACATTCTAACATAAATCTTCAGGACTTCACTGCCTTCTACACCTGAAACTGATTCTTCAGAAATGAGAACAAAGTTTAATAAAAATTGACTAGAGGTCCTGCTTTAGTGAAGGCCAGTGATGCTTATGATGGAGTCAGAAAATTTAAGCATGGAGGTTTATAATTTCCACCTAGGTTAGTGAACAAGAAAATCTTAAGAATTATTTTACCTCTTGCTTCAATTTTTTTTAATACGCACAAAAATGTCCAACTCCAACCCCTTTACCACTATATCTAGGTGCTTTTTCACTCAAGTCACACAGGGCAGATCCTCATTTCTCTTTGTCAAATAACATTTGGTTTCTGTCAAAGACGACATTCAGATCTTTAGCCAGTCCAGGGTGATGCATTTCTTTTAAGTATTACTGGACAATCACTCTCCTCAGGCAAATCTAATGTGGTTAAATAGTAATAAAGGGACTTTCCAATAGAACATAAACAATACCAAAATGAAGAATATTAAATCATATGTTTTGTCACTGAGCCCATTATAGAGCCTATTTGAAATTATAATAAATTTGCATTCGGCACTTGCTAGAGTTTGGTAAATTTATTCATGTGAAAGAGAATATAGATTAAATGTCTTTGAATTTCCCTATTATATAGAGGTCTGAAAAATAAAATCTCATTCCTGTGTAATAACATACATACACACACTATATATATATATATATATATATATATATATATATATATATATATGCATTAACTTATACATATGCACACATAAATATGTACTCTTGGATTAAATAATGTATACTGATTCTAAAGCTATATTTTCAATGAAGTATTTTGAATACTTAAAATTTAATCACTGGAAAATAACTTCTCCAAAACTAACAATTTGATTTTAAATTGTCTCTCCTTTTTAGGGGTGAGTTAGCTTTTTATTCAAGTTCATGGTGTATATGTGATACAGAGGAGAGGAGAAAAAAAAAGCAGTGTCATCCAGGGACAGCAATTCAAGGCTGGTTGGTGGAAAAGCAGGAGTCACCAAGGCTATTGCCCCAGAGCAAACAGAAAGCAATCTGTTCACCTTTTAAATGTCTGGCAATCTTATCATCCACCCAGTGACCAGTACTAGTAGAACTAGACTTAAATTTCTTCAATCTCAATGGGATTTTTCCAATATAACCAGGAGCCATCATGGAACCCTTGACCTCATTGTGATTTTGTCTTCAAAACTCCAGTTTGCAAAGGTGATATATACTTGACAACTTATCAAACACTTAATGGCAAGTGAATGGCTCTCTCTCTCTCTCTCTCTCTCTCTCTCTCTCTCTCTCTCTCCCTCTCGCTCTCTTCCTCTCTCTCTCTCTCTCTCTCTCTCTCTCTCTATATATATATATATATATATATATATATATATATATATATATATAGTCATTTTGGATCAACAGTATCTTTACCCAAGACTCCTTTTATGTCAATGCATATTAGGATGCCTTTGTTGATATTGCTGACTAAATTAAAATCAGAAATTACTTAAATCTAAACAATAGGTAAGTGGTATATAGTTAGTGGCATTGTAAGTACATTGCTTATTGCAATGAACTACGTTATATACACTTGCAGAACTCCAGTCCATATGTAACTCAATAGTGACTAAAATGTCACATAGAGAACATGGTTGCATGTTGAGAAGGAGAACAAAGGAGATAGAAGGGAAAAGAAGAAGGGGGAGTGTTCTATTAGACAAGATAAGGGATAATTTCTAGACTTCCCCTTTTCTTTTATTTTGTACTTTTTTTATAATGATGGTTTTTACTTGTATAAACTTGGTGGCACACTGGTGACTGCTGCATTTTTTCACTAACTGATTATGTATAATTAGAATAAAAATTTCAATGATCATAAAATATCCCCTTTCCTTACACAATATATTATAGAGGTTATCAAAAGAATTACTAGGATTCTCATTTGAATGTATGTATGTATTGATAGATGGATGGATAAGTGGATGGAAGGACAGACTTATTATAGAAAATTTGGCATCTACTTGCCCAAAAAGATTAAGTCTATATGAGGAAGAGTCTGTGCTCTCTTCTGTTCCTGCCTTTATCTGACTGAATGAAGCCCAGACACAAAAGAGAGGGCCTTCTGGTTTCTTATATGTCAGCTCTTGATTTTTTGTAAATCAAGTCACCTGATTTACACTTTTCATTCCTCTTGACCATGTTCTCCAATACATTTAAAGATGCAAAGGAATATGACAAGAATAACACTCAAGAACCTTTTTTCTTCCCAATGCAATAATTTAATATCTTCCTGTGAACATGGAATAGCGGTGTCTTTAAATAAGATGACCTCCCCCCTGTCCCTTCTATCAAATGCTTATCACACCATCAATTATATATTTTTCTTGAAGTATTTTAATGATCAGAATCTCTCTTCAAGTACACTTAAATACTCCAGGGAGTAGGGCATAGATGTCAATGGAGAAATCTTTTTCTTTATGACATAATAATTGAATACCTTGGCTTGGATACAGTTACTCAGAGACTTTCAACAAGCTTTCCTTTCCTTCTCTGTTCTAAGAGTTGTCATGTGACATCTCAAAGGCCAGTTGTACTTTACCCTATGAAAATCTGACTGAGCAAAGGGACCTAAACACCAAAATGACTTGAATCCATCCCATTCCCTGGAAGACCCTAAAAGACCTTAACAGACACTGGAAGATCCTGAAGGACCCTGAAAGAGTCCAGAAAACCTGGGAAGACCTTGAAAGATGCTGGAAGACCTTGGGAGACTCTGGAAGAAATAGAGTCCATAACAAAGATCACCTGAAGTTTCTGATGTCACCTATTTTTAAAATTTTGACTTTATTCTTTTATTTCTTCTCTAATAAGAACTTAGATCTTACCTTAGATAGAGTAGATTTCTTTGGCTTTTAGCAAAAGAATTTTAATGATACAACAAATAGCAGAATGCAAGGGAGAGAGAAGGTGATTAGAAGCACTATCCAAGTGAATAAATGTGATTTATTCCATTCCATTGTGGTAAAATATCATAAGGACTCCTGACAGTGAGTACAATTCCATACTTTTCTAACAGCATGCAGGTGGAATCACAAAATGTTCCTGCTGTTCTCTGGGACTAATCACAGGGAAGACTTCTGGGCAATGTGGTTATTTATGTATCATTTATATTTGTTTAAATGAACTCTTTGCCCCAAGGCCTATGGGCATATGCACAAAAAATTAATAAACACAAGACTAACTTCTCACAGCAGTCTCTGGAAACATCCCTAGTTCTTGAAATTCTCTAGTTAGTGTAAATAAGAAAACAACAACAGATACCAGGGTGCCTTGAGGGCTTGAAATCCATGCAAAACAGATTTTATTAAAAAAAATAAAACTACATGTTGGCTGTTCTCTTTTACAAGTGGTAGGTATTTACTGAAAGCTATAACAAAATTTCTTAAAATGGTACACAAAGGATTCAAGCAACATAAATGATGGAAATAGTAATTTCACAGTGAACCCGAGATTGCTTAACAAAGAAAACAAGGAAGACAAAGAAAATTCATAGAATGCTTCAGAAGAGGAGGTTCCTTCTGTGCAGAGTGTTTAGTGACTGACAATATTTATCAATGCATTGACTGTAGGACTGACCTCAGATTTAAAATCTTGGTCCAGTGACTACATTGGTTCTCAACCAGTAGTCAACTCCCCCCACCCCCACCACCACTTTGTAGGTCTCTCAGTGGTATATGGAAATGGTTTTCAGCTGTTACAACTAGAGTTTGAACGTTATTAGCATCCAATGGGCTTAAATTAAGGTAAGGATGCTACTGCCAAACACCACCAGAGATGCCTGTTGTAAAGCAACTTATGATCACAAGGTGAAGCATACCCCCCCACCGCATGTGACTGGGACCCTGGTTTGTCCCAATAAGAGTTATTCAGAGAGAGCCATTCAAAGGAGTTGGTTATGGCTGGATAATTTGGAAAGGTTGTAAGTTGTGTGGATTTTCTGTAACTGGGAGGTGCCAGAAAACAGATTAAATTATAAGTAATTCATTCTTGACTAGCATGGAAAACTGGCCAGATGCCATATCTGCAATTCAGATGGAAGCAGAGGTTGTTCACTTGGTCAAGACATGTCTGAAACTCCTTAAATGGCAGAATAACTGTTTTTTTTTTCCTCTGCTTACAAAAATTATGAATGACTTTGTCACGTTTTTAGTATTGTTTCTGTTTAAGCTTGTTTGAGATTCCTTTTCTATGAGACAATGATGGTCCAGCTCTGGATGTCATGTCAGTCTGTCATACCAAGAAATTATCTATGCAAGGAAATACCACATCACACCTGTTAGGATGACTACTATTAATAAAAGTGAAGCTAAGACTTTGGTGAGATATGGAAATTTTAAATAGATTGAAAACCAGTGTTAATAATGTTAAGTGGTTACAGGCATTGTGGGAAAAACATTAATTTATTTCTTCTTTCAAAAATTACATATATAACTGCTACAACCCTACAAATCACAAATTCTGCTTCTGGGTACATTACCAAAAAAAATTCATATGTTATAGAGGTAGCTACACTCTCATGTTCATTGCATCATTATAACATCACAATGGTCAAGATTTACAAACAAACAAAAACATATGTAATGTATACCAAATAATTGGAATAGAGAAAAAAGGCAATGTCTAACAGCTAATTTGAGTAGATGTAGAAGGTAATGACTAGCAGATAATTTGATGTGGGATTCCCCTCTGTGTGCTGTGAATACCATTGGTGAATAAAGAAATTGTCTTGGCTGGTTGATAGGACAGAACTTATGTAGGTGGGGAAAATTAAACTGAATGCTGGAAGAAGGAAGGCAGAGTAGGAGAGAAACCATGTAGCTCTGCCAGAGAGAGACAGTGGAACTTTACCTGGTAAGCCACAGCAATGTGATGATAAACAGATTAATAGAAATGGGTTAAATTAATATGTAAGAGCTAGTCAATAAGGATCTAGAGCTATTAAGCCAAGCAGTGTTTTAAATAATATAGTTTCTGTGTGATTATCTCAGGGCTGAGCAGCTGGGAAATGAACAAGCAGCTTCCCACCAACAATAATTTGAGTAGATGAGGAAGGCAATGTCTAACAGACAATATGAGTAGATGAAGAATGTGTGGAGTGGAATATTAGGCTGGAAGAAAAGGCAAGACTTATGTCACAACACACATGAAGCAGGTATCCATTGTTCTAGGTGATATAAATTAGTCACAGAAGGCTAAGCCCATGATTCCCCACACACAAGCACTTAAAATAGGGTTTTAGAACCAGTGTTGCTTGCCAGGGGCTAATGGCACATAAAGTGCTGCTTTTTAAGGGGTTGAAGTTTGTCATGCAGGATGAATACATTTTAGAAATCTGTAATACATTATTTTGTCTAGAGCTACCATGTTTGTGTGCATTTAAAAATTTGAATGTAGGGTAGAAAAGCCAACAAATAAATCGAGACTAGTGGAAACTTATTGGAGGTAGCAGGTTATCGGAGCAGATGAAGTCCTGAGTGAATGCATGTTCTGGACATGAGCATAGTAATGGAAAGGACTCCAATGCCTCAGACCTATGGGAATGGCTAAGCATTCCCCAACTCACACCCGGGCAAATGGCAAAACTTGGCCCTGGGTTCTGTGTGTATGTAAACAGTGTGTGCAGAAAGTAGGTAGAGCCACAGCTTCTTCCTTCCAGATGTTTACAGTCCTAGACTGATCCCCTATAGATACCTTCTGCAGAGATTAGCTAAACCTACCTCCTCATTCACAGTATGAAAAACCTGCTGTCTTGATTCAGATGTATTAAATAAACGCCCTTAATTTTTTGGCTACTTTTTGGTGCATTTTTTTCAGAGCTTAAGACCCTCCCAATCCCAGATTTTCTATATGTGTGCCTATCATTTCTTCATTCTTTATTGCTCCAGTTAAAGCTGTAGCTTGCAGCATTACCTTCATTTTAGAAAAGTTTTATAGTATCAAAATAATGAAATATTCACATCAATTGTATAAAGCTTCAGGCATACATGGCTGTATGTAAAAATATGTAACTGCTAAGGGAACAGGTGATAGACTCCATTTGATCTGGAGGCCAACCAAGGAGACTTATCCAACACTATCAGCAGTGCTACTTTAGAAACACAGTCACCTAGAAGATCAAAGAAAAGTTTAAAACCCTAATCCACCTAATCCAACTCAACCAGAGTTCTCCTTCTTGAAGATAAATCTTCAGATTATACTTTAGGTTATAAGAACGAAAAGGAAAAGTGGGAGAATGTAGAAAACTCTTCAAACCTTGGCTACTTTGCTTGCATTAAGAAAGAATGGATAAACAGTTGTGCCTGTGTGCCTCACAAAGGCTTTGGCAGGAACATGCCTAGGAGTGGCTGGTCCAGAGCCTGAGAATACCCAATGAGAATGCTCAGACAGGACTACCTGGGTGTCTGGGGATGTGCATATGTGTGTGTGTGCTGGTGTGTGTGCATTTGAATGTATTTGTTTCTATTCCTTGAGTTCCACTCATTTGTTAGCACTCTTGCAACATATTATTCTGTCTTGGTAGTTTCATATGTTTATAACTGGTCAAAACTATATTTACTTATATGCATTTAACTGAATTGCCCATAGAAAGTTAGTTCTATGAGAGTAGCAACCTTGCCAATTTCATTGTAAATTGATTTCCTTTGTTCTGAAACATTCCTCCCCAGAGGGAGGAAGGAGAACAGACAGTATGTGAGATGCAGGGATAGCTTAGTGATAGAGGACATGCTTAGATGAGTAAAACTGTGGGCTTAATGCTCAGTAATAGAAAGACATATCTGGGAAGCAGTAACTACAGAAGAGTCTTAGATTGTAGATCACAAGCAGGATCAATGTGAAATCCAAGGTTAAAATGCTGTATTTGAAGTCCTGTAAATAAATTGTTTGTGAACTCATATATTAGCAAAGGACTAATAAGACACAGGAAGCTCACAGAACGTAAAAGACGCATGAGTGCCCCTTCTGAAAATTATATGTCCAGAAAACAGTTGGCAGTGGTAAGAGGAAATCTTTTAGTTGAGATAGCTGCAAGGTGTTTGGGGAACTCCAGTGATACAACTTCTGTACACGTTACCTGTGGTGAGGTAGGGTTTTCAGTGAGGCAGCTGTTTCCTTAGTATATTATTAGTTCCCTATCTCTGTTAGATATTTGTTGACATCGCATCAGGAAGTGTCATATAAAAGCCTTTTCCTTAAAACTTCCTGGCATATACCAGTAAGTGTTCAGTGCCAATTGTTGCATAAAGGATGAAGAGCAATCACTTCTGTCCCTGAAGCTGCTGAATAACATGTCCAGAATCTTAACCCAATAGCTGTACTAATGGTAAGAATTGTATGATGATGCCATCCTATGTTATTAAACAGAGGCAAGGTTCTTCATGTGTAAGCCAGGCAGTTGTAGTACAGCTCTAATCACAGTACTCAGAAGGCTGAGGCAGGAGGATCAGGAGATCTAGACCAGTCTGGGCCAAATGCAAAGACCCTGCCTAAAACCAACAAGAAAAAAAATGAAAATGAAACAAATCAACCATAACACATGAAAATTAATGATGTAAAACACAATGAAGAAAAACTTTAGTTGTTAAGAGAAAGACAGCTGATAAAACTCAAACAAGTACTCCAGAGACTTCATCTTATTTTTATTTTTTTTAACTTATATCCTTAAGAAACAATTTGTCCCCAACATACAATCAAGAGAGTTTCCTATAAATGTTGTAGGAGCTTACCTGTTCTTTCTAGGCTGCCCAGACTCAAAATAATGACACAGAAAGGGTATTAATTAAATCATTGCTTGGCCTATTAGCTCTAGCTTCTTATTGTCTAACTCTTACATCTTAATTTAACCCATTTCTATTAACCTGTGTATCACCACATGGCTGTGGCTTACTGTAAAGATTCTGGCTCATCTGTCCTGACAGTGGCTCCATGGCATCTCTCTGACTCTGCCTACTCTTTCCCAGCATTCAGTTTAGTTTTTCCCATCTAGCTCTACTCTGTCCTATAACCAGCCAAGGCAGATAATTTATTCATTATCCAATAGAAGCAACATATACACAGAAAAACTTCACAAAAAAATTTAAATCAATAGTATGAAAAAGAAGAAAGAAAAATTGCTGTAAAAGATGTTTGACAAAATTTGACTTAGTAGAGTCGGTAGGGTTTAATGATATTTCTCTTTGCTTTAAGATTGTTATTTAGTTTTCCAGAATACTCTATTACTAATTCATATACATTTTTAAAATGTCATAAATAGCATAGGAATGGTCTAAAAGTAACAGTGTCTAGAGCCAGCTTTAACAAGGTTGGCGTTTGCAAAGCCAAGTATCCGCTAATCATAGTGTGCTCAGCTTAGGGTGACCAAAAATAAATAAATAAATAAATAAATAAATAAATAAATAAATAAATAAAATATATAAGTGCAATCAAGGGTTCAGAAGTGAGGACACAAAGATGCCATGTCCACCTCCAGCATAAGTCACTGAAACTTTCAGTATCTTACTTCTCTCTTTGGGCCTCAGTGTCACAGTCTGTAGAGGGTAGATTTAGATGAGATTTTTCTTTGTTCACTATGCACACATCACACACACACGCGTATACACACACATATTTATATAATGCCTTGTACATATATAACCCCTTGTCTAACATACTTTAGAGAGTTCTTCATGAAATGGGAATTGTAGTTGAAGAGTGGAATATGTAGACGCCATTTGTAGTTTCTCATAATTTTACCTCTACTCAACAAAGAAGTGTCATACAGGAGATATTGCCCCATTCTTCTCTTAGAGCAGACGATAGCTATCCATTTGCACAGTAGTTCTTGGCATGCTTTTGAAGGGCTAATGTGTGTGCAGAGAGAATACATTAAGTGATAACTTGTCAGATGCCACACTAACTTCTATGGATCACACATATTATCCCTATCAGTTTTGGAGGAACTGAGAACTGTGGTACAAAGCCTTAACCCCAGCTACTCCAAAAACAAGGAAGGAAGATTGCAAGTTCATGTACACCCTGACAACTTTCTGAGACCCTGTTTCTAAAAGAAAACTACAGACAGTGGGCAGGGGATATAGTTTAGATATAAATCACTGGCTTGATTTGAGTAAGAGCGTGGGCTTAATACCCAGTACTTGCAAAACAGGTCTGGAAAGCAATAATTAGAGAATAATCTTAGATTGTAGATTATAAGCAAGGTTAACGTGAAACCCCAAGTTGAAAACACTATGCTTATGGTCTTATACCTGAATGCTTCTGCTGTTCACACTGGAGTAGCAAAATGGTTGATTTTGATTCTGATACAAGGAATAAAGACACAGATACATGCAATGTAGGTTTCACTTTCTTTGACTTAGAGACTATTTTCTTATTGAAAGTTCTCAAATCCTTTCTTTTTGATGAAATGTTTTATGCAGAAAGCTCACCATTTTTGGTCAATTCCAAATTAATTTCAGACTGATCTCCCACGCAAGGTTGTTTATGGGGTAGCATGTTTTTGCACCTGTAGGAAGCACCCAGATGGAATGCCATCCTGAAGTAGAAAGAGGCTTATTGTTTGTTACTTCACTTTTTTGAGTTGGCATTTCAGATTAATTAAGCATTTGATAAAGCTCATGTTTATTCAAGTGTTTACAAATTAGAAAAGCTGTTAGCAGCATTTAATTTGTTTGAATATATATATTTAATTTCCTGCTTCTAATGGAAAGAAGCTTAAGGGAATTTAAGAGTTGTAGCCATATTGATAGACATTAAACATATGCAGAGTGTAATTATTATTACTAATATTTTACATTTATGACAATGTTAGAAGGAGCATGAAGAAGCCTCATGCCGTTGACAGGCAGAGACATGAGTTATCAAGGTTATATCACTATACATATTTATCTCTCTATTTTTTTCCTCTTCCCTCTAAATGGAATAAGTTTTCTTCCCACTGACATCCTCACTATAGTGCTATTGTGAGAATGGAACTTTTCTCTGACCCTTCAGCATGTCACTTGTCCAGTTGCACAGAAGTTTTGGACCCAGATCAGATCCTATCATGATAGGTGTATCTCAAGTCTTCTGCCAATACCCAGGACATCTTCTGGACTGGGAGATTAAAACAAGTCATTTAGAACAAGACCACATCCAACTATCTCACTGAAAAGCACAAGTCTTTATGTTGATGGAGATTCTGGCTGATTTGTCTATAGACACACTGCTTTGGGCTCTAGCTCAATAAATAATTTTACCATTGGCAATTTTAGAAATGGATTGATTTTCAAAATGAAAGAATTTACTTCTTCAGACACCATTCTAGGTTCTAGGCGGAGGACTTGCAATGTGAAGGTGAATAAGAAAAGGGTTCCTCACAGCATCGCTTTCAAACAGGTTGCTGGGCATCCTCCTGCCTCTTTTTCTTGGGCCCCAACCTTGGTGAACCTTCTAATCTACTCTCTACATAGACATTATAAGTGACTCATCTCAAAAACAAAGCTGGACGTATCCCATTGCCATCTAGGCATCCGGACAAGCAAAGCATCACAGGTCGCTCACAGTTTGGCTTGTCCACAGCCCACCCCTCATCCATCCTGCATGTGCTCTTCATTGTTCCAAAGACAATGCCCGACATCCACCACTTTTCCCTTTCCTTTTCTTTTTTCTTTATCTCTGGCAGTAATTATCTCATTGTTTCCTAACTTCTGTTTCTTTCAGGACTTGATGCAACTCCATTGCGTTCTCAGATTTTGTTTCCCTCTAAAGCCTGGATCAGAACAGAGCCATGTGTGTGAAGGCGTTCAGCATGCCATCTGCTAATCTCCATAGTTGCGTTCGCCACGTCATTAGATAATTACCTGTTTATTGTTTCTACTCCCCCACTAGATTGATGTTTTTGTTTCTGTTTTTAAATAATTGACTGTTTTTCATTTCGGCAGTACTAATTGGTTCTTTTTAAAATTTCCACCTGTTTTTATTTCCTCTTTGCACAATCCTTAGAATAATTTCTATTCTATATTTTGGACACAATTTCATCATTTATCTTCAAATGTGCTAATCACATTCAGTTGAAAGTCATTTCTTTTTTTTTGTTGTGTGTATGAGAATGTTGTTTCCATTCCTGTTGGGATGAATTGCTCACCTGGTTGCTGGTTTTGTATTTTTTTTTTATTTTGTAATGCTGGTATATTTTGCAAATAGTTATGAAATGGGGTTCTAAATTTCATCTTCACTGGTAAATTTTCTTCAACCCTATAGCATTCAGCCTACTAACTGGCTCTCCTAGTTCTATCTCCATGGCTTGGAATTTCTATATCATGGGGCACATAACTTGTCCAAGACCCCAGAGCAGCCCTCACCAAGTTTATCCCAGACACTACATCCATTGTTGGGCTTTCAATTTAACTTCTGGCATCACTCACTCATATCTTAGGCAGAGAAAGTGTGGTCCAATGTGTATTTTTTTAGAAAATGTGTTTTGGTGCCCAATGAAGGACCAGGGTACTTTAGCCACAGTGCCCCATTTGATGCCTAATGGTCACCCTTTCCTTCAATTCTGAACCTCAAAGCTGAGTTCTACTTAGCCTGTTGTATACATTTTGTTCCTCATCTGGTTTTCAAATCCTTTATTCTATCTTCTTGGCATATGGGGGTTGTATGAGTGTATGTGTATACTTGTGAGTTTGGATGTGTATATGTATATGTGTACAAGCTGCACACATGGTGACCAGAAAATGATGTAAGGTATCAACCCCCATTTTCACCTTTAGAGATAAGGTCTCTTACTAAGCCTCAAGTCACTGACTAGGGTAAGCTGGCTTGGCAATGAACTTTAGGGGTCTGCCTGTCTCTGCCCCATGGTGAGGGTTAATAGGCACCCAATGCTGTGCCTGGCTTCATGAACATTCCAGTATCTAGACTTAATTTCTTATGCTTACAGGGCAAGAACTTTACCAACTGAGTCATCTTCCTGGTTTTCAAATTGTTTATATTTGAGGTACAATTGTACTTTATTATATTATACTTAATGTATATGTTTGATGAAGGACGAGAAATTCAATAAGGAAATTGATATGTTCATCAGTCATCCTTATTTCCCACTTAGGAAGTAATTAGAATTAAGACATTGAGTTGGCAAAGGAAGTAAAGGATTGGGATAAGTATTCAACAAATAAAAATAGGAATATGTCATGTACAGCAGGCATTTTTGAGACCCAAGAACATAGATTACTCAGATCCCTTGGATGTAAGTAGCAAGAATAATGTATAGTTAGTCATTTTTATTTCTATAACTAACATGTACTATGTATTCAGCACATGACAGCCATTGCTTAGATGCTAGAAACACACTGGACACAAAACAAGTAAGGTCTATAAGCCTGACTATTCTTAGACAATGTGGCATGCATATTAGATAATTTTAATAATGCTGAAATTTGGGCTGCTTTGTGGAAATCAAACCCACCAGGAACCACTGTGTTGTGATTAAGTTGACACCACACACAATATGATCAGTAGTTAGTTCAACAAACTATCATATTTTCTACATAAAAATAGCACCACATATAATGCCCTGAAGATGAGAAAGAGAGAATGCATGACATTTGAGAGGGACAAACCTAATTCAAAGATAGGATCAATGACAGGTACGTGTGCTCCTAACACATACGAGGTGGAAAGCAAGGAGTTCAAGGGAACCTAAACTACTTGACTATTAAAGAGTTCAAGGCCACCCAGAGTTGCATGAAATCCTGTCTCAAAAGAAAACAACAGCATTAAAAATAAATCTTTACATCTTGACCTCACCCTCTTGATCCTCTACACGGAGACCTAGTAATGGAGTAATGGGGGATGAATCATCTCTTTAGAACTAGGACATGCCACGGCTATCTTTGGCCATCAAAATAGTACCAGGTATTTTACAGGATTCCTAGATACCTCTACTTTTTGATTCTCCTTTAGATCCCCTGACACTGTACATCTTAAAGTGAATTTTTAAGAGCGGATATGATTTCCCTTCCAAAGATATCATTCCAAGCATTTCCAAGTAGCTTGGAATGCAAATGCATAAATTATGATACGTGAGACTATCATCACCCTCCCACCCTCTCCTGAACTCTGAAGTGATATGATATCTTACTCCTAAATTACTTAGCACTGTTAAAATGCCATCTAATTCTTTCTGATTGGCCAAAAACGAGTGGAGGATGGCAGCACCCTCAGGAAAATTTCTCCTCTGGGAGATGAAGCTGTGAGCAAAGCAAGTCAAAGACCTGTTCGATATTCTGCTGTTATCCAAATGAGACTTCCGGCAGATGTCTGGAGAGTTGAAATCCCTCCCCATCACTACTCTGTCTTTTCCCTGTACTGATTCCGCAATCTGTGTCTAGTAACACACCATACATTTCCTCCATGTGTCTCCGCACACTCTCACAATAAGAAGACTTCAGCACTCTTCGTTCGTCCTAACCCATATGCTCTCCAACATGTTCCTGCCCTCAGGTCAGGGCATTTCCATATGAACGTACGTCTTCATGATGTTTGCCCCTGCTCTGCCTCCTGTGTAAGCAGTCTGTCTCTTTCAGGGTGGTCATTCCTTCTTTTACAATGGTCTAACAGACTGCCACTGAATCGTAACATGGAGTTTTAGCCTGCAAAGTTCAGGTAATTGTGAGAAAGTCAGGTTCCCTGTTGGCTCATCTCCATCGTCTTGCTTCCAGGGATCTTTTCTCACCTACTTTCTAGTGAGAATTAGAGAGAATTGGCATGAATTTTCATTGTGTCTAGATGGTTTAGACTGACAGCCAGGACTTCACCTTAAGGTTTGTTACAAATACAAAGTCTCAGGACTCCGTACAACATTAAATCATTTTCCTTCCCTTCCCTACTATCCCATGTAAACTCTCATTCACTTTTCCCTTCAAATCCATAGCTTCTCTTGCCCCCCCCCTCTCCCTCTCTCTCCCCCTTCTCTCTCTGTGTATTTATACATATATATAAATTTAAAATATATTACGCATAGTATGTATTATATATGTATATAAAATTGTATACATATATGTGTAATATATATATATATTTGTATATATGTATTTGTAAAACCTGCTTAGTACGTACAATGTTACTTGTTACCTGTATGGATATGGTTTCAGGATTGACTACTAAGTATTGCAAAACCAATTATGAAGTTCCCTGGGAAAAGCTGTTTCTACCTCTCTCGACATGCCTTAGTTGCCTGCAGTTCTTTGTCTAGGTGTGGGGCTCTGAGCGTTTTTCCCCCTTTCCACATTACCATGTCTGTTTGTATCAGCGTTCTCAAGGTATCCTTTAGATAACCATATTGTAGAGACTTCATGGGTGCAGCTTCTCTCATATTTCTAGAAAACACGATCTCACATCAGACATCTAAGTATTCTGGCTCTTACAAGCTTTCCTGCTCCTGAGCCGTAAGTGCAGGAACTGTGCTAGAGATGGATCTCTTTGGGCGGGGTACCACACGATATATCCTTCTCTGCATCTTGATCAGTTGTGGTTTTCTGTAATTGTCTTAGTTGGAAAGAAAAGTTTGTTTGTTGAGGGATAGGAGCTACACACACATGTGGGTATAAGGATAATTATTCAGAATGCAGGTGGGACTCATGCTCGTTTAGTAATGTGGAGGTTGTAGGTTTTCCTTTAAAATCAATGACATTAGTAGCCCTGCATGGTTGACTAGGTTTCTAATAGCAGGCTTATTTTCCTCACCTTGAGCAAGCCTTACGTCTAATTAGAGAACTGTTGGTTATTGTCAACTGTATACTGCTGCACCCTTAGGCTTATTTTGTTTTATTGGTCATTTTCATAATTATAGTAGCACTATTGTTTGCTTCCATTTTTTGGAAAGTTGCATTATACCTTTTGGTATCATGAAAGTTAGTCCTCAGGGAAGAAGCTTTCTGATTAGGTTCACTTCAGGTCTTTTGTGTTCTGTGTCCAAAATGATTGGTGTCTTCAGTAGTAGGGACTTATCTTCCACTTCTGGGAAGTAAGCAAGGCCAAAAGGAGTAGCCTATAATGTTTTCAATCTCTTGCACTCCCCATGACTGACAACTCATTAGTTGGCTTTTCATGCCTGGCATTAGGAATATTTTCCATCTATGGATCTTGGGGAATGGGAATATTGCCAGCCCTAAAAGGGGATTTTATTTAAACTCTAGATGTATGCACATGGGTTACCATATAATTTAGACAAATAATACTTTTTTCCAAAAGATCACACATCAAATTTACAGAACACTATTTTATGGTGTCTGATATTCCTCTTTCTTCTAAGTCTGCCTTGTTTTGTGTGTGTTGTATTATTTTGTTGAGACAAGACCTTGTTTTGTAGCTGAAGTTGCCATGTAGCTTGCATTCCTCCTCTCTCCTGAGTGTTGGCAGTAGAAACACATGCCCTCATGGCCAAAATATCAACCTTGTTAAGATCTACATGCCAGATAACCTGTTGGGTGGACCTATATTTGGTTCTCTGCAAACTCAGCAGGTGTAGGAGTTCCTTCTGTTTATGTGTTGCTTTCGTTGGTTAATAAATAAAGAAACTGCCTTGGCCTAGTTTATAGGGCAGAACTTAAGTAGGCAAGGAAAACAGAACTGAATGCTGGGCAGAAGAAAGGCAGAGTAGGAGAAAGCCGCCATGGAGCCCCCAGAGTCAGACATGCTGAATCTTTCCCAGTAAGCCACTGCCACGTGGAGATATACAGATTAATATAAATGGGTTAAATCAAGATGTGAGAGTTAGCTAATAAGAGGCTAGAGCTAATGGGCCAAGCAGTGATTTAATTAATACAATTTCTGTGTGGTTATTTTGGGTGTAAGCTAGCCTGGCAGCTGGGACAAACAAGCAGGCCCTTTCCTTTGCAACACTCAGCGAAGATAATCAATCTCTACCCAAATTCGTCATCAGAATACAAGGATGTCAATGGTCTCATTTGGCATTTAAACATTTAACTCTCTTCACATTGTGCCGCTCATTAATGTCATCCTCATCATTTTGAGCATATCAGGCTTTCACTACACCCAGCTCCATGAGAGAGACCTGGTCACACTTATTGCTACTTTCTGTATAGTACATAAGTTGCATGCTTGTCTGATGTTTTAAGTACTTGTTACAAAAATAAACTTTAGTCTCAACTATTTCAGTTGATATGAATAAAAGATATACTTTAAATATTCCTCCTTGTAAAAAAAAAAACCAGAGGGGGAGGGGGTAGAAACATACTATGAGACTTTTTTTGTCAGCTGTTTTTCTCTCTGCCTAAAAATTAAACAGTTAAAACTTTCAGCTTAAATAAGACCTTTTCTTTGTTGAACATAGAGACTGGAAGCATCAAAAAGATGTTCAAGTCATCTTGCTCCAAGCAGAGTCTTTTAGTCTTTATCCTGTTTCTATAACAAGTCAATTAGATACTTAAGCAGGAAATATTTTTTGCAGGTAGCAGTCAAAAGTTATTACCAATGGGAAATGTTATTTAGTCCAGCTTGTGAGAAACAGTGTTATCCCACCATACTGAGATCTAACTGAAGATGGGAAACGATAAGCAGTCTTTAGCATCAGGGGACAGTATCTATTTTAACTAATGTCATCTAGGAGAAATTGTTATTAGGCCCTTGAGGATAATGCTTTTACAATAAGAATTAAGAAGTGGCACTAAATGGCAAGCAACTTGAATTGTGTGACTTGCTATCATAAAAGAAGGGCCCCCTTCTTCAAGAAAGAGGCCCTATAGCTTGGAATTTGCTGTGAAATTTTCTTTGTCTCAGTCACATATTTGGAAACAACCTCTCCAGCCTCCTAAGAGCTCAGTGTTTGCACCGCTCCATTTTCCACAGTGACAAGTAATGTACAATTGTAAAACAAACATCACCACAGCTTTACTAAAGCTTTATAATAACATTGTATTGCTTTGAACCATTCAATCAATTGTAGACATGGTTTAAATGTACAGAAAACTAGCTGCAATACCATGGAGACAAAATGAAAAGTCTGTGCTCTAACATCCGCATAAGAAGTCTGTGGGTCTATGTTTTGAGAGAAGAAAATTTTACCCGGACCCTCTAGATTATTTTATTTGTAGTGTAGTTACAATAATTTTCTTTTAGAGATACAGCTATGATGATTACACTCAAAAAGTATGCTGTATGCTAATTAAAATGGCCAAGAAGTTATGAATTCCCTGTGATCTTTGTGGAGAGAAATCAATACCTGTATCTATTTCTATACAACTCCAGAGTATTACTGGTGGATATTAAAACCCAGGAAGGTAGGCTTTTATGTTGTGTTTCTGGTAATAATGAGCAATCTAGGGTCAAATAGAAGCCTCATGCAGAGAACAGAATAAAGGAGTAACTATGAACAATTGAAAAATAAATGCAGAATCAGATATTTGTAATGCTGCTTAAAGCTAGGCTAATCTTTATTCAACATTTTTGACTCACATATAAGACTCCCATTGTGTGGTGACTTAGCCATGGATATATTACTGAAGTTCTGAGTCCTCTGTGTTAATACAAAGAATTATGGTTTGATAACTTGGTGGTGGAATGCATGGTTGCACACAGACGTACATAAGCACACCCAAGAGCTGCTAACTCTCATAGCAGTCACTGGAATAGAAGGGCCAAAAGGAATAGTAGTTTCACTGCAATTAAAAATTATTGAAATCCCGTGTTGAGGAGTGCTGACTGGTACACATACCGTCACATTAAATTATGCTAAGATGTCTTACCCCAGGACTTTAGTGGATTTTATTTAGGCTGCCCTCAATTGTAATCCTAATTATCATTACAAAAATACCCTGAAAGTATATCTAATCATATTAGGTTTTGTGCCCAATATTAATTGCCATGTAATAGTTGATCAACAGCACTGAGTGAAATCACAGAGGGATGAACTTCACTGCTGGGGGTTCCTAGTGTGCTCTCAGCTGGCTTTTCTGACAAGTCGGAAGAGGCAAGATCCAATAAGTAAATATGTTTTAGGAGAGCTTCCTATTTATATATTTATTTGACTAATAACTGCTATTCTTCTCCAAATGATACCATTTTTCCCCTAAAGTACAAGTGTTTCAAGAAAGCCACAGTGGGATTTTCCCCTCGTGATGCCGAACACGTCGTCAATGGGTGATGAAACTCTTCCTCGTGGAGGATGACATAAAAGAACATGAAATGCGCACATCCGAGCGACAGCTCAAACAGAGAGAAAAGGCAAGCATTTCCTACTCCTTTCAGGAAATTAAGAGAACCTCATGGAGAGTTGTATAATTCTATATGAGTATCTCCTGGATAGCTATTTGTCACAGTGAAAAAACCAACATTAAATCCTCTTAATCACAGATGAGGAGTAGATCCACAATATTTTTTTTTTCATTTTCATTTCTGGATGCTCTCCTCAGTGATGCTAGCCAAGACTATTGTTGGCTCCTTAGTACCTTAGAATGGACTCACGTTGCTGGTGTATGATCTGAAGTCCTCTGGGAGAAAAAAAGAACTTCAAATGTGCTTTGCCTGTCCCTGTTGTTGAGAGTTCTTTTCTTGTGAGCTGTCGGGAAGCAGCATCAACAAATCCATGCTCTTTGATAGCAAGCGGTACAGAGAATCCCTGTACATTCTGGTCCCTGCTGACTCAGGAGAAAGGGGACGACAAGAGACAGTGTCTTGGGCGGACCGCTCCAGCTCCGACTGCATGCTGAACACAGCTCCTGGCAAGCCGTCATTTGTTGGCTAGCTTTTCATTGCAAAGTAGGCCTTCACCTTTAGCAGAAGCTTCTATTATACTAAGCGGCTCACAAGTCTGCGAGAGAAATGCCTCAAACTTTCTTTGAATGGTGGTGTTCCACATTCAGAGGTGGTATTCAGAAAACCTGCGTGACAGCAGCAGCCATGTTCTATTTAGAGGAAATGATATGTCCCGAAAGCTCACATGGATTGGCCATGTGTGGACCCTAAAGCCATCTCCTCAGTGGTAACCATACACACGAGCAGCCACAATAATGAAACGGTTGGTGGATTTCTCTCCCGGCTTCCTAATTCTGAAGTGTATATTTTGCAACCATTTGAAGTCTTTTTTTGAAGAATTGTTATTTTTCCCAGCATGAAGGCGTGCAATGTGAGTAGTTTGCATAGTCACGGGAGGTAAGGTTTTAGTTTTATTTTCAAGTTAGATAGCATTCAGGTCTAGTTTTAGTAGCAGGCATTAGTCCAAAATGTAATAAAATGGAAGGCACCAAATAGCCTACCTCATATTCCTTTCCTTGTCAGCATCTGAAATCCACAATTAGAGATATTTTTCCAGTCCTCAAAGGAATTTATATCACTGGGTTGATTTAATTAAAACAGAAAGTTTCTAGAAGAGGCTGGGAGAGAGTACTGGTAGAGACAACTGGAATTCAGGGCATTTCAGGGGCGAGCTAGAAACTGAGCACAATAGAAACACCCTGGTTTCTACAAGAGTCCCTAGTGATGAGTCCTAAGATGAATAATGGAGTATATGGAGACTGAGTGGAACATCTTCTGTAACCAGGCAAGACTTCCAGTGGTGAGACTGGGATTCCAACCCAACCACAAAACCTTTTGAACTACAATTGTCCTGCCTGTAAGATGTACTGGGGTAATGGTGGCATAGAACTTGTAGGAGTGGCCGACCAATGACTGGTCCAACTTGTGGCTCATGGCACAAAAGAGAACCCACACCTGACACTATCTAAAGGACCAGGAATCAGAAGGTGGATGGCCCAGAGATCTAAGGTAGCACCAAACACTGCTGGCAAAAAAAAAAAAAAATCCATCTAACGATATTCTGCTGTATTCACAGGCCAGAGTTATCAGAGGGACTTCCATCAAGTAGATGATGGAAATAGATTCAAAGACCCACAGGCAAACCTTCAATGGAGCTCTGGGAATTCCCCAGAGGAAGGGGAGGAAGGATTGTAGAGATAGAGGAGTCAAAGACACCCCAAGAAAACTCACAGAATCAACTAATCAAGGCTCATCTACGGGCTTGTAGAGACTAAGACATCAATCAGAGACTTTGTATGGGTCTGAGCTAGTTCCTCTGTATACGGTATGGTTGTGTAGCTTGGTGTTCTTATGGGACTTCTAACAGTGGGAGCAGGGGCTATCTCTGACTTATTCGCCTGCTTTGGGGACCCACTTCTTCTTAGTGGGCTGCCCCCTCCAGCCTTGATAGGAGGGTATGTGACTAGTTCTATTGCAACTAGCAAGTTGGGTCATGCTTGGTTGATGTACAGAGAAGGAAAACAGAGATTGATATATGGAAAGGAAGAAGTGGGAGGAGTGGAAGGAGAAGAAGGAAGGGAAAGTGTCACATATGAGAGAAGAACAAACAAACCAACAAATAAAACAAGCTTGCATCTAGCACTTCTTCAGTACCAGGGACTATTGTGGACCATGGACATTAAAAGATAGCTATGTAACTCACACTATTTTCCAAGGCCTCCTGGAAAGGCTATCCTGAATATTAAGACTCAGCTGTGAATCAGGTCTGTTCTTGGCAGGAAAAAGGCAGAGAAAACCAATTTTACTTCCGTCACAATTTCAAAGAGACTTGGTTACATCTGGTTAAGCTGTGCACTTGACAGCCGCTTGTCAAAATATATCATTTGATTTCTAATATGCTTTGTGTATATTCTGCAACAAACCTAGTCATAAAAGGATAAAACGAATGAGAACTTCTCTCTCAGAATTATGGAGCAGTTATTTAATGTTTAAGGGCTGATTAGAATGTACAAAATCATGAATAGTTAAGGACGACCTCGCTAGCAAGCCATATTGCTGGCTACCATAAGCAGCTATAAGCTGTCAGAACAGCAAAACTGCATAGTGACCCCTTGTTCAGCTCAGCACACCATTCAGTATCATAGTTAACCTTTGACCGGAAGCGTAAATTAATGCAGATCTAAAAAGATGCAACCTCCTGTTGTAAAAAAAAATCACTTTGGAAATATGACGTCGATCTATACTAAAATGACCAGTAGTAACTTGACTTCTGAAGCATGTGGCTAGGCGGGGTATCATTGCTAAGGGGCTGGGGAGGAGCATCTTCTTGAGGGAGAGTTGTTAGACATTACAGGTCTCATTTTTTGTTAAATGCTGTCACTGACAAAGAATAGCAACTTGTGTCACGGAGACAATGTCAGGTGTTTCCACCTGTGTTTGTCACACCCTTTATTATTGAACGTGCCTCCAGAAAATGCCCAAATTGCCTATTTGCACTAAATAAAATGTCACTTTGTGAATAAATTAGGCATTTTATGTTACCTTCTGTATGTCTAATGACATTCGCTGTGATATAATGTCTGCTCCTCTCTGGGGGCCAGCTCTGAAAATCAGCTTGCACCTGTGGCTTTGGAAGATGATAAAAAAAAAAGCTGGATTTTGCTCATCTGCCACCCTACCCTAACCCAGTACAATATCACTGGTGTTCAAGGGAGGATTTGAAAAACATTGCCAGAGTATTTCTGAATATAACTCTAAGGCTTAAAGTTTTGAATTTAGACAGATTTTTTGACATGTCATGGTTCCTGTCCAATGGGAATTGTAAGATGCTTGAAGTTCATACACTCTACCTTTATACTCCTTGGGAACAAAAATAATCACATAAATTACATTAGCTTTGCATAATTGTAACCTGATTACTTTTTTCCTGATAAGTCTGTCTTTGTGTTTATGTACAATTGCTTATATGCTTGAAGTTATTGTAATTCCTCTTTCCTTTCTTAAAAAGAACACCTTTGTTGCAAAGGAGGGGCTGCTTGTTTGTCCCAGCTGCCCGGCTAGCTTAGCCCCGAAATAACCACACAGAAACTGTATTAGTTAAACACTGCTTGGCTTATTAGCTCTAGTTTCTTATTGGCTAATTCTTACATCTTAATTTAACCCATTTCTATTCATCTGTGTATCGCTACATGGCAGTGGCCTACTGTCCATTTTCACATGGTCACTGGTTCTTAAAGTTATAAAACATACCCAAATCTGAAACATTGTCTGGTAGCTTTCTGGTCTTCTTATAAGCACTCAACGGCTATGTCTTGAGCTGACATTTTCTTCTTACTGTTGTATTTAGTTAGTTGGTTGTTTTAATGTTCAGTATGCTAGGGATCAAACTGAGGTCTTTACGTGCTGAACAAACACTCTACTACAGGTCTATGTATCTATGCCCTTAAGGTGCTTATTTTCTTGATACAGCCTCTTGCAATAAAATGTCAGCTGTCCTTGAACTCACTGTATAGCCAGATTGGCTCCAAATTCACAATTCTGTGCCATGGCGTGACAAGATTATAGGCATGTGCCATGACGCCATACTGACAAGCATGCTTCTAAAACATATCTAAACAGTTGTCCATGCAGAAATTCTATACGGAAGTTTAGCAGGTAAACCATGTGGAGTGAATCTTTTCTTCCCTCTGGTTACCATTACTAAGAAGTATTCAAAGTGAGAATACAGATGAATGACACCCTGAAGATTCATTCAAAGAGGAAAAGAAGTATTAAAAAATAGATTCTCCTTGACACAGTTGATTTTAAAAAAAAATATGAAAAATAATTATTTCTAACATCAATTATGTCACTGCAACGTGACAAAAATTATTTAGTTCATTTTACGGGCATTGTTTCTTTGATTATTTACAAATCCCAATGACAAATATTATTTCCCTGATTTTTACAAAAAAGAGAATGTAGTTACTGTAGCAAGCCTTACCCAAACAAGGAGAAGCCCCATGCTAAGTGATGCTGGCTGTGTTAGGCCTTTTCCTTTATGATGGGGATTATATGGATATTCTATTGTGCTTAATATCAAAGACAAAGAACCTGAGGTTCAATTCCCTCCGGTCTGTTAGCTCTTTACTTGACTTCATGTGTCAGGATTCATTCTGTTTTCACTGAGACAAAAGGAGGTTTAAGTAACTTAGGTTGCTTACACAAGCACACACAAACACACACACACAAACACACGCACGCACGCATGCACACACACACGCACTTACACATGCACATGCGCGCATGTGCGCGCGCACACACACACATACACACCGCTGCAAAGAGAATGAGAATGAAGAGGAAGATGAGAAAGAGGAAGAAGAAAAATGTATACTTCTTACAACTACCAATTTTAAAATAAGTGAAACTTTAGACATGGTTATTTTCAGATTAGACCTCAGCGTTTTATATTCATGCCAATTCTCCCTTTCTCAGACTCTACTTGGTAATATGGCAAAGGCCAATAATTTCAATTTTAAATTCTTCTAGTGCACAATCAGCATAAAATAAAGCTGTCTTGCTCAATGGTTTAAATATAATATTAATAAGTCCATAAAGCAACCATGAAGCACTAAGCAAACACAGAGGAATAGAATACACTCTTGGGATATTCTATGGCCATGGTGACTCTTCTTTTCTACCCAACATAAGCACCTATACATATTCCATTTGAAAACTGGAATGACAATGTTGGGTTGGGGATGCTAATGATTCTTAGACACAGGCCAGCAGCTATTCAACACAACCCAGGAGGTCTTCCTCATCTCCCTAAAGTTGGGCAGTGGTGGTGACAACTGCATCACAGTCAGGAGAAACAAGTAAGTTCACACAGAAGGAGTATAGATAAGCATCTACCAAATGGTGTCTCTCCACCATCTAAGCTGTGAATTACTGCCAATCCTCAATCAATGTGATAGGATCATACACGAGAGAGTTCCTAAATGTCTTTATCTTAGTGTCCTCATTGTTGTTTAGGTTCTCTGAGATTGTGATTTGTAGGTTGGTTTTCTTTGCTTTATGTTTAAAAACCACTTATGAGTGAGTACATGTGATAATTGTCTTTCTGTGTCTGGGTTATCCTACTCAAAATAATGTTTTCTAGCTCCATCCATTTTCCTGCAAAATTCAAGACATCGTTATTTTTTTCTGCTGTGTAGTACTCCATTGTGTACACTAAGAAAGACTTACATAGATCTAATCTACATGGGAAGTAGAAAAACACAAGATCTCCTGAGTAAATTGGGAGCACGGGGACCTTGGGGGGAGGGTTGAAGAGGAGAGGGGAGAGGCAGGAAGGGGAGCAGGGAAAAATATAGAGCTCAATAAAAATCAATTTATAAAGCTAAAAGAAAAAAGATTCAACTCATTAAAATAAATAAATAAATGAAAACCGTTTGAGGGAAAAATGTCTTTATCACTTCAAAATAGCAAAGTGGATTCATCAAAGAATTCATT
The DNA here is from genome assembly GCF_037038515.1 of Microtus pennsylvanicus. Classification (NCBI taxonomy): domain Eukaryota; kingdom Metazoa; phylum Chordata; class Mammalia; order Rodentia; family Cricetidae; genus Microtus; species Microtus pennsylvanicus. The sequence continues at coordinate 82,278,373 of NC_134589.1, forward strand.
CATTCATTTATTCTTGTTTTATTGTTTGTTTATTCTTCCCTTTCTCTCTCTTTCTCTTCCCCTCTTTGTCTTTCCCTTCCTCCCTGCTCCCACCCCTTCCCTTCCCCATTACCCCCCTCCCTCTCTCCCTCTGCCTCTTTCACGTGGCTTTCAGTTTTCTGTTTTATGGGATTCCTGAGTACCAAAACAAAATGAGTGGGTCTCTGTGTCTATATGGTTCTTGTGCCTTTTCTCAGGCTCTTTTCCTTCTTTTTGTTTGTTTTATCATATTCTAAGGTGTTTGTTTTTGATTTATCTCATTTTCTCTTATTATTTATGTTAGTATCCTTTAAAAACCCATATGTTTTCTAATGAGAGAAAGAAAGGGAGTAAATCTGGATGGAAGGGAAGGGGTGGAAGAAGTGAAACAAATAGAGGAAAGGGGAACATCAGGATATATTAGATGAGAAAAAATAGCTATTTTCCAAAACAGAACAAAAAAGAAGCAATTAGTCAGGCAGTGGTAGTATATGCCTTTAATCCCAACACTCAGAGTCAGAGTCAGACAAATATCTGAGTTCAAGTCTAGTATGGTCTACAAAGGGAATTCCAAGACAGCCAGGGCTACACAGAGAAACCCTGTCTCAGAAAGAAAAAGGAGGAGGAAGAGAAGGAGAAAGCAAATCTTTAGCTATGGTGTATATTTTGGATTTAGGATTATAAAATAGATATTCAAATGAGAAAAAAACATATTCCTTTACTTTCTCTAAATAAACTTAATTTCTTTAAATAAATAAACATGCTTAGTGATTAGTCACTCCTTTTCTTAAACATTGAACGCTTTATTTTCTGAACATCCTTCAGAATACTGTGAAACTTCCCTAAATTTCTGAAACCAAATCCTGCAAAAGGGATTGCTTTTGCAGAATCGAGCAATGGCACATCTGCACAAAGGAGTGTAGTTCCACCCACCGAGTAGGGAACATATATCAGTTCATTCTTCACACAACAGAGGTTTGGGTTCAAGCCCAAGTTCAAAAAGCTTAGGGGACAGGTAGCTGAGCTTCAGATCTACTCCGCACTGAAAGCTTCAGGCCAGTCCAGATAAATGTGTATTTCCTTTTAAAATACTTCCCACTTTGTTTAGTTATATATTTAGACTGCACAATCATCTAGAGTTATCATCTTAAGCATTTTCACTTTTATTCTGGTAGGCGACTCACTTATAAGATCTCATGAATGCAAAGTTGTTAGGATAGTTCTTTGGTGTTTTGCTCCTTTGTTTTAAGAAGAGCAAGACTTTAAGAGAACCCATGACTCTCCTCACATATACAAGACCAATTTTTGTTGTTGATGATTTTAATTTTTTAATGGTAGAGAAAATAGATTTTTTTCTTCTCCAATGATCACTACCTAGAGGCTTAAAGTATACAGATTGGATAATTGCATTTTTTTCTTTTTATTTTCACTGTGTGTAATTTCTGGGTCCTAATGTTTGCACTGAAAACTGTCTTCCCATCTCCTTTCTACTCTAAGTGATAAGCACAGGCAAAGCCTGGTGGAAAGATTTCCTTCTATCCCAGCAACTGTGGAAAATACTAATAGCAACACCGTATCCCGTGGCAGTCCCAATCAGACACCCAGTAGAGTCCTTTTGCACATATAATCTTCAAGAAACAACAGAAAGACACTTATTGTCATCCCCATTTTCAAGACGGAAAAACTAAGGATGAGAGAAAGATGCTTGTCCAATATGGGATAGAATTTTGACTTTGTCTCTTTAAAAATCCCAAAGAGCAAATATAAGTAACAATAAAATAGAAAAGACTGAAAATATTCCTTCACAATGAGAAAGCAGTGCTTGCAAACCATTTCTGCCTCAAGGGATGCGAGATTCTACATCTGAACACATTTTGGGGTGACCGGAGCCTCTCATAACCAAGCCCTCTCTGTGACCTGCTTTTCTTAATCTCAGCACATCAACATTCTAGCATTTGCTTTTCCATCGTTCAGGTGTCTGTTAGACTGCGAACAAATAATGGGTAGATATTCTCTTGTATTTGTATTTTTACCTCAATACTTAGTAAAATGCCAGACATCGTCTAGCAGGGAATGAATAGATGATGTTTGCATGCACAAATAATAAAGGAATCCATCAAAAATCTATCTGTCACTAAACGTGCCAGTGAATGGAGAAGAGGTTAGAGGGTGCTACCGAAATGTTTCTGTAGAACGGAGTGTAATTGGCTTAGGTTAATAATAGGGTAGGGTTCTTTTCCTATAATATCAATAGCATATACCTCCATAGAAAGTAGTATAATAATTTCTCAAGGACTATTGCTGATATTTTGCTCTCACTGTTAAATTTTCCCTTAGTTATATTTGTTAAAATTTATTTTTTTATCTGTTCTGCTTCTTTAAATTATAGGCTAATATGAAGTCATGCACCTACATGCTGACTTTTTATCATTGGCTGTTTGGTGGGGCCATACCATAGCCAAATGCTCAAGGCTGGACATTTCATAGAGAAAAGAGCTTTATGCAGTTCATATTTCTGGAGGTTCAAGAGCATACCTTCCAGGTGGTCTGGGACTTAGTCGTAGAGTTGCCGTTGCTAGGGCGCAGGTGGTTTGCTTGGATTGATGACAGACGGTAGCATAGCACAATATTGGGAATATGTAAGAGCAGCCAATATCTCATTTAAAAAGTACAGAGAGATTGTTGTTCTTTTAATAGCCTGTCCACCTCAGTGCTAAACCACTTCTAACTAGATCCCTCATCTCAGTGTGACCATCTCCAACATCATACCTCCCACATAGGAACCTCTGGGGGACACACTCCACCCAAACCATATCATTCTTTCTATCAGTGATGAATATTTTTACACAATATCAATCAATGGGCCCATGAAAGTAAACAGCAGATTATAGAATAGATAAGTGGAACTATCCACAACTTCTCATCAAATAACATTGACATTGGAGTTGGAAGATAAATTCGTCCACAGTTTTCAGACATTTTTGCTGTACCCTCCACAACACGCATTTGGACCTGCCTATGTTGTCAAGCAGCATAGCACTGAGTGACATGTAAAATTCCCTCTGCCTGGATAAAGTCGTTCCTTCCCAACACAGATTAGCACAAGTGCACTGTGCTCTACCTAATGGTTACTTTCTCAGAATATGTTTATAAGTCATTTTACTTACTCTAGATTAAACATCTAAAATAAAAATAACCGAAAATAGCTTCTCTTTGGTGAGCTATTGGCCTCTAACTGGTGTTTTTCTCCGCAGGAGCATTTTGACAGAAATTTTGTAAGAGGACAGAAGTCTTTTACCCCTCCTTGCTAGATGACAGTCTGAAGGTCAGCCTCCCTCCCTCCCCCTTCTCTCTCTCACACATCTCCCTGCCTACGCCATGAGTGTGTGTTTCCCTAGTTTGGAACTTCTGTAACTCATCTAAAACGTAAAAATATTTAGGTACTTTGAATTTTTTGTCTGATAATTAGATAAGCCTAAAATGTGTTCTAGTGTTGTCAATGCTGAATAATGTGGCTAACTTAGTTTTAACATTTTATTCATGTATTTTCTGTGTAGTTTTAAATATTGTGGAATGATTATTGCATAAATATATAGTGAAAAACTTTCTGACAGTATATTTTTCTCCACATATATAACCTTCAAAGCATAAAATAATTCTGAAAAGCAGTACAATATAAATGAGAAACACATGGTATTAATAGCATAGATTGACATGTTAATGAACAAATATATAGAATATGATCCTAATAAGGAATTCTTCCTCCCTTACCACCCTCTCCTCCATTTATCTAAAGTTAATTGGCAGTGGCACCAACTTAAAAGTTCCTATAAATCAATGCTTCAATGAAATCTGAATGCCGGAATGCTTAATAACACAGGATCACGTTTTGAAAAATATTAATGTATCTTAGGATTTTGTTGCTATCATCACATAGTGGAAGCCAGACCTACATAGGGTTATTAGCTAAATGTTCAATTGGCTCTTCCTCCTGCTTGATGAGTACATAGTAAGGCTTACAGGATGTTGTGAGTTTTATCTTTTTGCTGAGAGATAAACTTGCTGCCCTTGTAACTGGTTTATCCCAGGAGATGCCTTCCTCAGAGACCATGCAGTCACGGAAAATATCTCCCAATTTCCTTCCAAGAATTGTTGGAAGGTTTAATCAAGAAATATTTGTGAGGTGCTCTGAAGAGAGAAGCACTCTCCAGCGGCAGAGAGAAATGATTATTACTGGAATTAGGCTTTACAAAATTCTCTAATCATCATCCAAATCAAATGAAGAGATGATGGAAAATTCCCGGCAAATCACGAAAACAAAAATGAGACCAAAATTTCCCAATATATTTTGCTTTTGATTGGAAATCACACTTTGCCTTCCTTTGATGTAAGTTGCCATTGAGGGTCTAATATTTTAAATGAGTTCTTGGATCAGAAGTAGAATATCAAGTGTAAGGGTTTGACTTCATTCATTCTATGCTTCTCCAATCCTAAATTGCCTCTAATTTCCCTCTTTACACATGCAGTGTAGGAATGGTTGTTTTTCACAGACCTTGCTTTTCCACTAATTAGTTGCTGGAATTAAGTTTGCAATTACCCAACTGAAATGTTTTAAGGAAATGTGTCATGTATGAGGGAAATAATTGAAATGCTTAATTCGAGGAGAAACTTTGACCTTGTCTTATATATTGCAAGAGTTTGGACCTTTGTTGCAAGTGAAAAATCTGTAACTCTGGCTGACTCAAACACACACAGAGGCATGGTCTGAAGATACTGAAGTCCCTTAGGAGATTGAAGAATGGGGATGATGCAGGAGCATCATCGGCACATCCACTTAGATATATTGATGATTTTCTTCTTGTCTTTTCTTCCCATTGCTCAGGGTTGTCTTTTCCTTCCCTCTGTGACTATTCCTCCTGGACGGAATGTAAATTTTGATGCTACCTATAAATGTTATAGGCTTCTCAAGGTTGATTCATCACCTTCTCTGCTTTAGTGACAGAATTCCTAGGCAGGGGATTGCTAGTAGGTGGTGAGATACCCATATTAAAGGAACTACTGAATCTGGAAGGTGAGCTCCTCCTGCAACTAACCTAATGCTTGCCCAAATAAACATGCCAATTGAGTGAAGGGTTATTTGTAGCATTGAGAAAGAAGAGCTGTGGGTCTGTGATCATTTCAGTAAGAATGCAGCAAGTAATTTAAAGAGGTATTGTTTGTAACACATTATATATGTCCCACAACTGAAAGAAGAATTAGGGAACAAATCATATAATCAAATAATAATGTATTCATAACCATAAATAATAATAAACTGTTCTAACATAATTCCTAAAATAGGAGAGTGAAAGTTTGCAAATATCAACTGGATATGGCACTAACAACCACCAGCATTTTCCTAAAAATTTCTCAAAACCTGCTTATGGATCTTGCCATTCACTGTACATTGAATGGTAAATGCATAGAAATCTGTGTTAAGAACTGTGATTACAACAATAAGTAAGGCAGTCTAATGAGAAATTGGTATATTTATGTGCAATAATGCAGCAATGCAGAAAATGCACTGTTGGAGTCTTCTCCGTGCTACCAGGAGAGCACAGCCATTCTAGAAGCAAGAAACTTCCTGAAAGAGCCAAACTCCAAGCCAAGTGGAGAAGAGAAAGGGAAAGCCTATCAAATAAAGTCAGGGGAAAAGAATCAAGGGCCGTGGGTACCATCTTAGCTACGGTCCCCACCTTTGTGATAAGATGACTTTCATGAAAGCATGTTAAGGAAGAAAATGTTTCTATTGGCTGGCATCTTGAAGTCACGGTTCATGATGGCAGGAAGTCATAGCAGCAGGTGTGTGAGGCAGGAGGCAAAGTTTTATCAATAGTAAAGAGGCAGAGAATGATGAATGTCAGTGCTCAGCTCCTTCCTTCCTTTTGGTATGGTCCATTATCCTAGGGAGTATCATCCACAGTGGAAGGGTCTTCCCATATAAAAGTAGGCTAATTTTGTGAAAAAAGTAAGTCAGCATTCTTTATATCCCCACCATACAATTTTCCCTACCTCTCAACCACTTTTTTTTTCCAGGTTGGGTAAAAAAAAAAATCTACTTGCAATAAATGATTGTGTTGTACACAGAATTAACTATTTGGATAGATTTTTGCCCTGCTCCAAAAATGCAGGGCTGTGTTCTTCTCTCCCTAATCTCTTACCTCCACTAGATCCAGACGTTCAATTATAGCCAGACTAAATTGAATGCCTTCCCCTGCCTTTACTCATCATAGAGTCATTTGAATTTGCTCACGGGAATTTTAATGCTTGGGACCAAGTCTTTTTCCCTATCTGCCAGAATCTGTGGTTCTCATTATTAAAAACTCAGTTTGAGGTCTTCCTCCTGGGGCTACTCATTACTTTAGATAGTGGTGGTATGGGATTCTGTCTCTGTTGAGTCCACCCATATCTTCTGTAACGTTCAGGGTTAAGTGACTCTATTTTTGTGTCTCCCACCTTTGTGTATTTATCTTCCTCAGATACCCCAAGTCCAAGCCTCAAAGCACTTCCACACACCCCCTTGAAAGTGTTTATTAAATTGAATGATACTCACTTAATCACTGGGGCAACAGCTGGGCATGCTCTGCTTTACTGGGTGCATGTTTGATGTGAGCTTTCCAGAAACTTCTCACACATCAAGAAAAACATTTTTATCACTTCCTTGGAAATTATGATTGTGTTCTGAAACAATTTTATGACTACCATCCTAGCAAACTTACCATTTTCCAATAACAAAATATACTGCCTTTAAACTGTACCGACTCAGGAGATATTTAGTTCATGGAATTAAGATATGAGAATTTAATGGAAATCAACCTATCAATAGTAATCCATTTTTGCTTACTCTTTCTTGTTGGTTGATTTAATTTAGCCTTCTTATTTGACAAGGAGTCATTCTGTTTTTTGTTTTTAATGCAACCGCACTATGTTCTAAACAGTTTCCTACTGAATCATGCTATATTTGTATCGGGTCTTTCGCAATATTATGATAAGGATGGACCTTTTAAATTATCAGTTTCTTGCTATATTTCTTATCTTCCAGTATTAAGCGATTTCTTTTTCTTTGTGCCATGGATTTCTTTAGCCCCCTGCCTTTGTATGTGATAGAATATTATGGTGTGCATGCTTCAATCTGTAGGGTGCCCAGGTGCTCCTAGTCATCTCAAATTCCAAAATCTTTTTGTCATTTTCAGATTGAACCCTTCTCACACTTGTTCTCCCAATCCTCATCCATGCTTTGTGTCATTTACCTTTATTGACGCTACACAGTATCCTATTCAGTGTAAAGCAAATATTTTGTTCCATGTTCAATCTTTTTAGTTTTTTTTTTTTGTGAGAATTTCTTGTTTCAACTCTGAGGCTCAGATGCTTGAAGTTGTGAAATGTAGTATAGGAAAACTGGCTGCATCTCCTGTGTATGGGAACACTGGCTCAGGACGCTTGTCTCCTATATATGTTTATGTGAGATCTGGGAATATTATTTTCAACCAAAAGAGATACTACCATCTCTTAAAGAGTGATTGTGTCTTGAATCAGCATAAGTATCACAATGACTGGACCCTCCTTTTAAATATTTAATTTATTAAAATTACAGATTCAGGCCTGAAACTTTGAACTGGGGAGAATTAACGTAAGACATTCCATCTCTAGAGAATATACTTGTGTAGAAGGAGCTGTAGGCTGCGTTTCTGCTGCCCAGCCCCTGGCCACCTGGCTAGCTTATGCCCTGAAATAACAACACACAAACTGTATTCATTTAAACACTGCTTGGCCCATTAGCTCCAGCCTCCTACTGGCCAACTCTCACTTCCTTATCAACCCACCTACATTAATGTGTGTAGCACTACGAGGTGGTGACCAATCAGGAAGATTCTAGTTATGATGACAACATGATACTGGATCCACAGGTATTAGCAATCCTACACCAGCACAAGGCTTCCCCGTACACTCAAATTGGAAATATCCAAATGTTGACAGGGTTTTGTTTGATGATTTCTCCCACATCAGACAACATGTGTTATTACCTCCCAAGCTTCTGCTCTTTGCTCTGACTTCTCTCACCAATGTTCACACTTGCCCTCATAGCACTCCATGTTTTGAGCTGGTGTTCCAAATGAGCTGTGAATGCTTCCTGTAAACTTTGCTCTATCCATATGATCTGCATGCTCAAGCATCAGAAAATCTACCTTTCCTTTGCCAACAAGGAGAGCACCTATAACGATGGCAAAAGAAAACAAATCACACATAGAGAGTAATGGAGAAGCTCTCGTCAGTTGCTATTGACCAGCTTTTCCTAACTCATTTGGTAAATATAATCTGTGATTCACTCTCCAAAGCATTTGCTTTGAATGCCTTGCTTTTGCAAAGTTCCGGTTATATGACAGATGCTGAATGCTTATGAATTCCTTTCACAGATTTGTAAGACATTTGTCCTTATGATATTATGCATTTTTGATACAGTAATTAGCCACACAAAAGTACACAGTCAGAATTTATCAGCAGTTAATATGGACATGTGGAATGGATCGTGGCAAAGGTTTCACTATAATAAATGCAATAACTTTTCATTTTAACTTAGCTAGCTGAATGTCAATAAATATAGCGTTTGAGGCTGGTGTGTTCTTGGTGTGAAAATATTCATCATTTTCCTGAATGTATGAACACAAATGGGCACTGGAATGATGAAACCCAGAGAAGAACTTTTGTTTTTATCCCCCAATACAAATATTTAGCAGTGCCTCTAATTTGCCCATAAATCTACATATCTTGAAGGTGTACCCTCTTCCATCTGGCTTTCATGCTTCAGCGAAGGATGGGCATGCAAAGACCTCACTGTTTCATTCCCATCAGTCAAACCAGTTTCCTCACTGCCGTGTGTGTGTGTGTGTGTGTGTGTGCACGTGCACGCATGTGCGTGTGCAAGCACATGCTTCCATTTAAAATTGAGATGCTATCTGATGAGGAAGAGACAATGGCACTACTGGACATCATATAACACTAAAGGTCCCAGTACCAGCAATGGATTAACTGTTTCAGAATTTATTGGTCAAGGAGGTCCCATAGCCCCTCCACCCTACCCTAAACATTACAGCCTATTGCCATTGCTCTTACTTACTGTTCTGTAATTGAAAGCAAGACCTTATGGAAGTCATCACATATTTTAGTCACAGACCATGGAAAAGTCAAACAGGGAATACTGAGGATGCTGCATCCTCACTGTCAAGCAATAGTAGTGCTGGAAGCTATCATGCCTATACCTAGCATCATCACTGGGGCAAAGAACCTGTGTCTAGGTATGTCATAATACATAGGGGAGACCTAACCACTTTTATTTACCTAAATGAACATAGTATCAAAGCAACCCCTAATGACTTACAGGTACACCCTTAGATTAGTGCATGGCTCCTCACAGCATTCACCTGTGAGGCTTCTTACAGGAGATAGTGAGTTATACAGAGACCCACAACTGGTCAATTTGCAGAGAATAGAAGACTGTGGAATGCTTCCCCCTAAGTGAGATATCTATATCATATTTCTTCCCCAAGACGCAGAAATCATCCTAGAAGAGGAGTTAGCAAGAGTATGCAAGCTAGAGTAAGAGGATACCTACAAAAAAAACTATATTTCCTGGGCTCCACAAAGTGGTTGCTCCTACAAACTCATGGCGATGTGCCAGAATGTACAAGCCTACTCCATCTTAAGGCAAACAAGAATCACAGCATGGCTGGGTGGTGGTGGCACATGTCTTTAATCCCAGCACTCAAGAGCCAGAAGCAGGCAGATCTCTATGAGTTTGAGGCCAGCCTTGTCTACAAGAGCTAGTTCCAGTTCCAGGACAGGCCCAGAGCTACAGAAAAACTCTGTCTTGAAAAATCAAAAGAAGGAGGAGGAGGAGGAGGAGGAGGAAGAGCAGGAGGAGGAGGAGGAGGAGAAGGAGGAGGAGGAGGAAGAGGAGGAGGAAGAGCAGGAGGAGGAGGAGGAGGAGAAGGAGGAGGAGGAGGAGGAGGAGGAAGAGCAGGAGGAGGAGGAGGAGGAGAAGGAGGAGGAGGAGTAGGAGGAGGAGAGAAAGAAAATAGAAAGAAAAAATTGCAGCAGCACAGCGTGAAGCAGAGAAATGGGCACGAATCACGAGTTCCCTCTGATAACTGAGGTGTTCATGGAAACTGATGACTTCCAGGAAAGATTCAGTTTTCTTTGGAGGTGTGCCTTTTACCAGGTCAATCATATTATAAGAGATGGCACAACCTAGGAGTATTTAGACAGGACATATTAGATTCAATGGTCTAAAGATAAATGACGCACAAAGTTGGTTGCATTGGGCATTTCAGTGGCTCTTACAAGACTTGGGGAGAGGTCAAATATTATCAAACTGCAGTGTTTGTACTTTGCTGTGAATTGGTAATTATATGTTTAGAATTACACTGTAGGACTGCTTTACATGTGATTTAGCTCTGAATCTCACAGTGGCTTTTGAAGAATGCCCTAACTAGTATAACTATATCCATAGGTGCGCACGTGACATGCACACGTGGAGATGCATATGGATTCGAGATGGTGGAGATGCATATGGATGCTAGATGTCCTTGATCATCCTTCACCTTTATTTTTTGAAATAGGTCCCACAGAAGCCACACTTACTGGTTAGCTAATGAGCGTGTAGGGGATCTGCCAACTTCTCAAAACCATGTGTCTTAGTGACTTTTATATTGTTATACTAAAATACTACTACCAAGGCAACTTATACAAAAAATTAATGTAGGACAAGGTTTCAGAAAGGTAGTGTACATGACCATTATGGCAGGGACCATGACATCAGGCAAGCATGGAGCGAGCATAGAAAATGAAGTCTCGCATCTTGTTCTTAAAATAGTAGGCAGAAAATATAGAGACACTAGGAATTGTGTGAGGCTTTTGAAAGCCCAAATCCCACCCCCACTCTTCCAATAAAACCGCACATACTAATCCTTGACAGATAGTTCCACCAACTGAGGACCAAGTATTTAAACATATGAACCTATGGTGGCTATTCTCGTTAAAAATCGCCAAATTATTGCTGTATTAGTGTCAGGTGACATATGTCACAATGTCCAGATTTTTAAATGGGTTCTAAGGGTCCTAACTGAGCATCTTAAGCTTGTGTATCAGGTACTTTACCAACAGAAGGATATCTTAAGACCTGGTTATTATATACAGCACTAGAATTCTCATAGCCTATGATGAATATATATGTGCATATAACATTGTGTATATATATATATATATATGGCATGCATATATATGCACACACACATATATACACAACCACATTCACATGCATGTGTGCATGCACACACATATTTACTCTTATAAGGAGTGTGCAAAGTGTTATCATTTAGAGATGTTATCAAACCTTAACAAGGATAATTTAATTTTGAAGGGGAACAGAAATAGAAACAAATATGCAGTTTCGTGAACAAGATAGAAAGTGCAGGGGCTGATGCTGAGCAAACTCTCAGCCAGTATGGAAAATAAAGCTGCTTGCTATAAAGTCTGACAACCCCTGTTTCATCTCCAGAACCCAAATGATGAAAGAATAGAACAGAATCCCAAAAGTTGTCCTCAAACTTCCACATGTGTGCTACAGCACACACACACATACACACAAATAAGTGTGAAATAAATAAATAAGGAATAGCACAATTAGTTTAAAGCAAACAAAAAAATGCATATCAGAACATTTTGGAGAAGTATGTGCTTCCATGATGCTGTTGGGATTTCACAGGATTAATGCTAAGAATCAAATGGCATGTGTGAACGCTGCTAAAAGCAGTACTGTCTCTGGCTTGTGTCTTTTCTATATTTACTATAGAACTGGGTGTTGTTGAATTACGGACTTTAGGACACAAATGTGGGGGAAGCGAATGTTCTGAGTTCTATCCAGTGGCTTATATATAATAGAAGCTGGGAACTTTGGCTAGTACAGATTTGTGCTAAGTTCATTAATAAACGTATTTGTGAGTTCTGGATCCATGAAAATCTTGATTAAATTATATGTATATATACAAACACATATATATATATATATATAATAACACAAGCACACACATATATAATATATATAATATATGTGTGTAATCTAATACACACATATTTCAACACTCACATACAACAGACACACACACGTTTGAGATAAGACATTTTGTCACTCAGTCAGGCCTTGAACCTGGAACTCCTTGGCCATCCTCCTGCCTAAGCTTCATATAAATTTAAATATTTCCTCCTTAAATTGTTTTAAGGTGGCCCTATGAATCTTTGCCTCTATGTGTACCTTCCAAACTATTTAAGTGTAGGCTGCTCTGAATTTATAAGGTAGAATTGAATTATAGTTTCAAGAGCATCTTTTCAGCATCACAAATGGAATGCTTTTCTTTATATTTGCGCTGTCTCCTCCCATTGAAATGAACAGCAACTGTGATAATTATCAAATGTCACTGTTTATATACATCTTCCAAAATATAATCATTTGCTACTACCAACATACATGCTGACTTTATAGATGCACTAGGCATGTTCAGCAATTATCACTCAAAGTATTTCCATAAACTTGAATGTGACGTTAAGAATTCCATTTAACAAAATGGATGTCTCATCTTGTCATGATCGAAATCTCAGAGACGTGTTTGTAACTCAGTGACCACAAAAACAATGGTGGCTTTTGTTGAAAATAATTTCTTTTTGGTCTCTTTATCATCATCATCATTATTATTATTTTGTTGAAGTTTTGCCTTCATGTCTCTAAGTCATAGATACGCTGGGTTTTGTTTCATGGTGTCAAACTGTAAACTATTAAGCTCTCCAATATTACCCAATATGTCACATGGCCAGCAAGTACTTTGTGTCTAAGCTGGCCAATATGCTGTGTTCTGTTCTGAACGGCAGGTAAATGGTGGTGCTCAAAAGTCTTACTCACCACTTGAAGTAATCCCTGGTAAATGTCAAAATGACATTTCAGGTGGCTTTTTAATGAGCTAGATGTGTTGATCATTATTGCTGTGTGATTGTCGGTCACATCAAGTCTGGGCTCATTTAATGCCTATGCTTCCTGCGTTTTGTTCACTACCCAATCTTGTGTCGTGTTTCCAGAGCCACGGACACTGCATCTGAGAGATGAGAGAGCCTAGTCTTTTATTAACTTTGAGTTGAGCCAAAATGAGCTTTCTAACTTAATAAAAAGCACACTCTTCTTCAAATAATGAATGGCTTTTTAAAAAATTGTACTTCGTGTTGACTTTCTGCTCAGCAGTGTCTGATTCTCCCACACAGTGGCCAGGTTACATTTCTCCACTTCCGGGAGCCGCCCTCCGAAGTCCTCATTATAAATTGATATTTATCGAGCGTTTGTTAGCGTGTGGCTTTGCACGGGTCCCGCTGTTTAAAATATTCTTCCTGCAATGTAAGATCTATCATTTACATTAAACACAGTCCTCCATCAGACACATAAAAGTTTCAAACACTGGATGGCCTGGCCCCCAATGAATCAATACTACACACTGCTTCTGGCTGCTTTGGTCTGGGCACCTTCTCAGCCCTGACCAGAAAGCCCCCGGAGAAGCGCTGATTTTAAGATGGTCTGCCCCCTTAATAGCCATCATGTGAAATTTACCGCCCTATAGCACACTTTAGGAAAGCTTCTGCAACTTGCAAGCTCACTTTGTTTGCAGCAGTCAAAGCCCTGGGGGCATCAGCATTTAACTGTGATTTGAAATTGCTGAAGTGGGCCGTTCCACCAGGCTGGGTGGCAAACACAGCAAGTCTAATAACAGAAGGTGTCTGTTTGGGGGGAAATGGCCAGACAAGCTGTGTTTGGAAATGTCCTCAGGGGGATAGATGGTAATGTCTATCTATCTAAGAAACTGCTTTCCTTCCTTCCTTCCTTCCTTCCTTCCTTCCTTCCTTCCTTCCTTCCTTCCTTCCTTCCTTTCTTCCTTCCTCCCTCCCTTCCTTTCCGTCTTCCCCTTCCACCCTTCCCCTCCTACTCTTCCCCTCCTCTCTTCTTCCCTTACCCCCTTCCCCGCTTCTCTCTCCCTTTTTCTCTATCTCATTACCCTCTTTCTTTCTGAGGCCAGACAAAGCTTCAATGTAACCTGTGCTGACCTTGGGCTCAATGTTTTTATTCAAGGCTTGTTGAACCCTTGGTCAAGCTCCTCTCACTGGTATTAATCATTCAGATTCCAGGTGTCAAACAGACAATTGGAACCCTGCACAAAAGCTGAGTAAACGGTACAGTTTGGGGGAAATGGAGAGAGATTGAAAACAGAGGATTAAGAAAAATAAAATGGATTAATTCTTGGCATAATTTGTACTGAGGCTAGGAGTCTAATGGAACTGTTGGATACTGTGTGTGCATATGTGTATGTGTGTGTGTGATTAATAACCACCATGGTTTCATTGGTGAAAAAATGATGAATACAGTGTAGGGAAAAACAATCGTTCTTTATCTGCACCCACTACACTGTGAAATCTAGCAATGGCTTCTCACTGGGGGTGAGGTTGCTCGTGGGATGGGTAACCTTCTAAATCAGACTTCTATAGCCATACTTTAAAACATTTTGGAGCTTTAAATACTCACCCTCATTTTATTTGTAAAGAGGAAGGAGTTTTAGGAACAGAAACGTGTTTCTGAGAAGATTTTCAGCACTAGGTTTATTTGTACCTAGGTATTGTGAAGCACCGATGTCACTAGCCACGAGAGCAAGCAGCTATTCTTTTTAGAGCCAATGGGCTGACCAAAGGAGGGACTGTCCATTTCAATACAAAACAAAACATTAAAATGGGGTGATAATATGGGTAGGTTTGAGGATTTCTGCAATGCTACCTTGTATTTCTGTTTATACAGACACAGGGTCATATCAGGTTTTTCGGGTTCTTTCCCACTTTGTATTCCTTAATTCTTCAGGACTCTTGATAACATAGATGGCCCTGGGCTTCCACTTGGTTGGGATACAAGGTAAATGTTTAAAGAGAGTAACGGGGATGAGCTCTCTGTGTTTTTAATAGACATTCTTAGATGAAATGAAGGCAAGAAAATCCTAAGAATGTTTTCGGAAACACTGTGATGAGGCAAGAGTTCATCAGGTGACAAGTGAGGAAGGAATCTGGGCTTCAGAGAAATGAACTTTTTAGATCATGAAGCTAGCAAAGTTTGAAGTTTGGGCACTGTCCAATTTGCTTTGCATGCTGATTATTTGATGGAATCCTGATATAGTCCTCATCCACAGTTGGAGAAGACGTGTTTTGACAGGGCAAACCTCTGCGCCTCAGTCTTGGTTACTGTAATGATTAAACTTGATTGCTAACTTGATTGGGTTGACAAACACCCAGATCAGTGAAGCGTAACCCGGGGTAGATCTGTGAGGCTCTTTTCAGAGAGGATTAGATTAAAAAGGCTGCGACAGTGACAATGGATTGTCCCATTGGTGGATTCACCATATGATGGCATTATTGGGAGGAGAAGAAAAGTTGGAGTTCACACTTACCTGAAAGGAGCTTGCCACTAGGGTCCATCTTGGGGGCTATCTTGGCCTGGTCCCTTCCTGCTATGCTCTGCTTCCTTAGCATCATGATTTGTCCTGCTCCAGTGAGTCCACCTCCCTGCCACAATTTAGACAATCCTCTGAACCACAAGGTGAATCAATATTTTTCCCTCCTAAGTTCTTTCTGCCGAGCATTTGGACACAGTGGCAATAACACCAATATTAATTAGTTGATTGGTTATTGGCATTGTGCATTGATGTAACTTGGAGACCTTTTAAAGAATGGATGAGTGAATCTCCCCTGATACTTCACTGCTTACAGAAACTTTATGGAAGTGGACAGCTTTTTAAAAAGATTCTCAGTTGGGCAAAAGGACAGATAAAGAGGTCTTTCTTTTTTCGTATTTACATATCTATTTTTTAACAACATTTTCTCATTTTACATACCAATCCAAGTTCTCACTCATTCCCTTTCTCCTGCTGCCCCCACCTTCCACCGACCCCACCATATCCACCCTTCAGAGAGCATGAAGCTTCCCATGGGGAGTCAACAATGTCTAGCACATCACTTTGAGATAGGACAAAGGCCCTCACTCCTATAGCTAGTCTGAGCCAGATGTCCCTCCAAAGGGAATGGGCTCTTAAGAGCCAGTTCAAGCATTAGGGATAAATCCTGGTCCCACTGCCAGTGGCCCCACAGACTGCCCAAGCCACACAACTGTCACCCCCATTCATACGGCCTTGTTTGGGCCCATGCAGAGTCCCCACTCACAGACTAGAGTCAGTGAGCTCCCACTAACTCAGGTTAGGTATCTCTGTGAGTATCTCCATCTAAGTCTTGACCCCTTTGCTCATATTATTGCTCATCCTTCTCTTTGATTCGACTTTGGGATCTCAGCTCAGTGCTAGTTGTGGATCTCTGCATCTGCTTCCATCAGTTGCTGGATGAAGGTTGTATGTTAACAATTAAGGTAATCATCAATCTGATTATAAGAGAAAGCCAGTTCAGGTACTCTCTCCGCTATTGCTTTGGGTCTTAGCTAAGGTCATGCTTGCGGGATTCCTGGGAACTTTCCTAGTGTCAGGTTCCTTGCTAGACACATAATGGCTCCCTCAACCAGGGTATCTCTTTCCTTGCCCTCTCTCTTTCTGTCCTTCCCCCATCACTTCTGGATCCTCCAGTTTCCTCAAGTTTTCCTCTCCCTTCTTTTCTCTCTTCCCCCCTCCCCTTCTGTCCTCCCTTCTTTAACCACCATGCTAAGTAATACTATGGTGAGGCAAATCCACATTGTTTTAGTGGTGAACAATCTGAGTGGCGGTCTCAGATTTGATGACTATATGAACCTTTGCATGCAGATAGTTTTTCTCAAGTGAATTCATGCATAAATGACCAGAAACAATGATATCTTATCCACACGGATGTGATCTTGGATTTAACATATAAGATGTAGTGGAGATAAAGAGGAGGAATGGGTTTGCACCAAATAACTTACAGCTGAAAGCATGTCACTAAGAGGGTGTCAGTGAAAAAGCACCAGAAATTTCCAGGACCTTGGTAAAATTGTGACAGCAGAAGGGACTAAGGGTGAGACAGTGTTTATCCAGATGTCATAACATAAGGTTACAATAAATACAGTAATGACCATGTAAATGATGAGGAACATCAATCATGCTAATATTTGTGAAAATTCTACTGACACATTAGACTTTAATGCATGATAAAGATGAAAAACTAGAAGAAGGCTCAATAGATGGTATTGGTATGAATCATTGGTAACTTCCAAAAATAATGCACTTATTCTTAACTTCTAACTTGCATCAAAATAATTTCCAGATGACTGAAGAATGGTTTCCCTACATAGTTAAAATTTTAGGGGTAAAAAAATAAATATGGTTTAATTTGAAAATTCTAAAACAATTTTGTCTATGCAAAAAAGAAACATGTGAGGCACACAGTAACATTAAGCATAACATTTTGTGACAGTAATATATGTAATAATGTATATATATATATATATATTAATTGGTTTGTCCAAAATTTCTTCAATGAACAAACATTAGATTTCATTAAAGAAATATTATAAAACACAATGTTTTGTATTAATTTTTCACACTGACCTTTTAAAACCACAAATTTTCTTCATGTCATCAATTATTTATTTGACATTTATTGAGTGTGTATCTTGTGTCAGAGCTAGTGATCGGGATCACAGATAAAAACAGAGACAGCTTTGGGAAGCCATAGCCAAGGAGGACTGTAAGAAACTGCACTTTAGATTTCACACAAAGCAAATCAGAACTTCAAATGTCCAGCTATGAGAAAGTGGAAAGGCTTTTTGGCCATGAAAGGGTTGAAGCTTCAGATGCCATTTTTCTTTTTCGGCTACTTCTTGTGAGCTGACATGTTTTTCAGCAATCATTCCAGCTTGGGAGAATGCTATTTCTTAAGCAGTGCTTTATGAAGGCTGAGTGTGCCCCACCAAGCTTAGAGACCATTCAGGGCTCGACTCTCCAGTGCCTCGGGCTTGGCTTTGGCCTTGATTAAGCCTCACATCAATAGGATGTCTGTAGTGACCCTGGTCTTCCTTCTGATTATTTTTTTGAGAAAAATGAAACTCAGTTTTAGCATAGCTTCCCTGTGTGCAGGTCCTGACCTGAGGCTTACAGTTCTATTGTCGCGTAGAGTTGCCATGAACCACATGTGGCTGTTAAGAACTTGAAATATGACTACAGCAAACAGCTCTGTGAGACAAGTATAAAACCCACAGCAGACTTCAAACATTTGCTTAAAATCTAAGGAAGTTTCCACTGATGACTTATTTAAAATGATAGCTTTTTTTTTTCCAGTTTGGGCTAAACACTATCACAAGTCATTTTGCTTTTTAAGACTTTTAAATAGGATTAATAGAAACTTTGAAATTACAGATGTGGCTCTCCTTGGTGGCTTCACCTTCCAAGTTCGTTGTCAAGGACTGGATTAAAAGCTTCAAGTAGATAAGCACCCAGGTGTTCCAGATGCTAAACCTGTGGACACATTTTATTCCATCCTTCCAATAACGCTGCCTAAGCCCATTACTGAGCTCCACTTCTAGATCCCTGAAAAAGTGCGGGGCAAGGTCTATTGTCTGCCCATTTTGGCTTAGTCCTTCCTACAAAACTGTGGTGAAAGGGGCAATAATGACAGATACTACCTCCCATTAGGGTTCCCATGTGATAAGGAGCTTGGAAGAAACCCATGTTTTCAAATTCTCACCTCAATCCTTCGTGTGTGCTTGTATTACACACACACACATACAATACACACATTTTCTGTGCATGTGCGTTTCTGAATACTCAAATGCATGACTATCTGAAGAATCCCATCATTTATAATAACTGCCAAGAATCATTCATTATGACATTTAAAGCTAATGGCAAGCGGAAGTCTTCTGCATCAGCAGCATCTCCTGCATCCCTCACCTCCTAACCTAGTTCCTCTCCTCTCTTCACCCTGCTATGGAATCCTCCTTTGAGCTAGCTTTGGGTTGAACAACAGTACCAGATACAGATAAAATCTGGCTGTTCTGTAGGATGCAAGGAAAGAAATATGTTGGAATCTCACTGATCCCTCCCACATCCACCCTAAGTTGCACACAAACTGCTAAAATAAGTCTGGGCTTCGTAAGAATCGAATTTGAGCCAGGCAGTGGTGGCGCACTCCTTTGATCCTAGCACTCGGGAGGCGGAGGCAGGCGGATCTCTGTGTGTTTGAGGCCAGCCTGGTCTACAAGAGCTATTTCCAGGAAAGGCATCAAAGCTACACAGAGAAACCCTGTCTCAAAAAACAAAAACAAACAAACAAAAGAATCAAGTTTGGAAAAGGAAAATTAGGCCCAAGAAAGATTGTTTTAAGACCTCTTCTCAGCACTGAAGGTCAGATTCCTGAGCTAACTAGATTTGGGGCAAAGTAGCATGGCTATTCCCCTGCCTTCTGAATAAACAACCACTTCAGAGTTCCTCTTGAGCAGGTAGCCTAAGGGGACAAAGCAGATAAAATAATTGAGAAAGAAACCAACCCCATCTAATCAAACTAATGGAGAATGTGTATCCTGGTGACTGTATTTCATACCAATGCAGACTTCATTTACAGAATGACCTTCCACACTTGCAATAAAGGTTCAAACCCCTCTTGCTTAAGATTTGAGTCTCACTTCCCTTTCAGAGCCAATGTGGACACTAGAATGCTTTTCGAAGATTTATGATCACAGATTAAGGAAGCAAACCAGCAACATACTGCTTTCAATCCACTCTCAATTACTCAAATTTAGGATGTTCCTTTCGGGTACCTGCAAACGGGTATCACTGAAGGCACAAAAGGACGTAGGTCTCCATAGATGCTCTGAGAACGAGCAGGCTCAAGCTTGACTGTGTCGCAGTAAGTCCTCCCCTTTGCACATGAAGCTGAGTCATCTGTGCTTTGTCTGCATCTTACTGTCCTCAGAAATCAATAATCACGACACATCAGGATCTGGTTGTGAATGAGGGAGGATATGTCACTCTGAAGACAACCCAATGTTTACGTTTTTATCTGTTGATATTTTAATTAACAATTTAAGTGCTATGTTTGCCCTGTGAGTTCAATGGGAAAAACTCTGCAAATAAACAGCAGTTCCCTCTTGGACAATCACTCTGTAAATTAGCTTACTTTGTCAATAAAGTGCATGCCTATCAGGCTCTTCAAAGCAGCGGGGGTAAGGATGTTCATTTACTTAAGCAGTAGGTTCTACCATTAGCGTGTGTGATTGGTGTTAATTAGAACTGTGTGAGCATGTCTCCCTGCCACAGAGCCCACATTCTCAAAATCCTAGTAACAATCAGGCTATTAATAAATTAAGTACCCATATTTGTTTGTATTCTTCTTTAATTTAATTGAACAATTTTGAGTGATACTATTTGATAAGCATTTGAGGACTGGTTTCTTGGTACTCAGATGGTTTCAGTCATGCCTGATGGCTGTTTGTAAGCAGTTTAATATATGTACAATATTCATTGAACTTTACAATGGATGAGTGAGGACAGCCTGAATATATTAGTTGGTTGGGGCATTTTTTAAAAGCCATTTTTTCTCTTTAAATCAACTTTCATAATATGAATGTCTTATTTTCCCAAAAAATGTAGGTTGGAAGCATGTAAATTCAATTTACCAACATCCAAGAGAATTGAGAAAGTATTAGAAGGAATCTAGGAGAGATATTAAGATGGGATAATTAAACCAATTATGTAGATAGCCGAGATGATGCAAGTGCCGGCCTGGGTTTCAAGAGAGCAGCCTGCCAGCGAGGGAAGTCTTTCCCCTTGACCTAATGTATCCAGACTCCAGAGATCTTTTTTCGCCCTCCATCTCATTTTGCCTTGGGACCCACAACCTAAATGTTTCTCACTTAGCTAGAAACTGGACATCTGGCAAGCCAATGTAACTAACTCGAAGGCATTTTCCAAAGTGCTAGCTGGAGTTTAGAACAAAATGTGTTTCATGGAACACTTCATTGGAATACTCAACATTAATGTTAAATATTACTTTTGATTAGCAAGCACATGCTTCTCCGGAGGAGTTGAGAAACATTTTAACTCAACTTGGCATTTTATATTTGTCCGTACCTTACAGAAAGCTTCCATTACTTGGACCTTGTGGTGCCTTTTGGAAAATTTTACATAGGAAACTCACAATGGCAGCTCTTTAAAATATTTATATTTTTTTTTAACATTTTTTTATTGATAAAAGAAGAATAAAGAAAAAAAAACAAATTTCCACCTCCTCCCAGCCTCCCCTTTCCCTCCCCCTCCTCCCACTCTTCTCCCTCTCCTCCCACTCTTCTCCCCCTCCTCCCACCCCTCTCCCCTTCCCCCCCACTCCTCTCCCCCTCTCTCTCCAGTCCAAAGAGCAGTCAGGGTTCCCTGCCCTGTGGTAAGTCCTAGGTCCTCCCCCCTCCGTCCATATCTAGGAAGGTGAACATCCAGACTGGCTAGGCTCCCACCAAGCCAGCAGATTGCGTAGGATCAAAACTGCGTGCCATTGTCCTTGGCGTCTCATCAGCCCTCATTGTTCGTCATGATCAGAGAGTTCAGTTTTATCCCATGCTTTTTTTGGTAATAGTCCAGCTGGCCTTGGTGAGCTCCCAGTAGATCAGCTCCACTGTCTCAGTGGGTGGGTGCACCCCTCGTGGTCCCGACTTCTTTGCTCATGTTCTCCCTCCTTCTGCTCCTCATTGGGACCTTGGTAGCTCAGTCCAGTGCTCCAGTGTGGGTCTCTGTCTCTATCTCCATCCCTCGCCAGATGAAAGTTCTAAGATGATATGCAAGATATTCGTCAGTATTGCGCTAGGATGGGGTCATTTCAGGTTCCCTATTCTCAGCTGCCCAAGGAACTAACTGGGGACCTCAGCTTGGGCTCCTGGGAGCCCCTCTAGGGTCAATTCTCCTGCCCACCCTAAAGTGGGTCCCTTAACTAAGGATTGTGGTTCCGTGCTCCCCGATCCAACCTTCCTTTATCCCGATCCTCCTATTTCCCCAAGTCCCCCCTCCTTCCCTTCTACCTTTTCTCTCCCCATCTCCCCTTACCCCTTTCCCACCCCACCCCCAAGATCCCACTTTTCTCCCCGGCAATTTTGTCTACTTCCCTTATCCAAGAGGATAACGATATGTTTTTCCTTGTGTTCACCTTCTTACTTAGCTTCTTTAGGTTCGCCAATTGTAGATTCTGTGACCCCTATTTATGGCTAGAAACCAATTATGAGTGAGTACATCCCATGTTCTTCTTTTTGGGTCTGGGATACCTCACTCAGGATAGTGTTTTCTATTTCCATCCATTTGCATGCAAAATTCGAGAAGTCATTGTTTTTTACCGCAGCGTAGTACTCTAGTGTGTATATATTCCATACTTTCTTCATCCATTCTTCCATTGAAGGGCATCTAGGTTGTTTCCAGGTTCTGGCTATTACCAATAATACTGCTATGAACATAGTTGAACAAATGCTTTTGACATGTGAGAGAGCATCTCTTGGGTAAATTCCCAAGAGTGGTATTGCTGGGTCCAGGGGTAGGTTGATCCCGAATTTCCTGAGAAACCGAAACACTGACTTCCACAGTGGTTGCACAAGATTGCATTCCCACCAGCAATGGATGAGGGTACCCCTTCCTCCACAGCCTCTCCAGCAAAGGCTATCCTTGTTGTTTTTGACTTTAGCCATTCTGACAGGTGTAAGATGGTATCTCAGAGTTGTTTTGATTTGCATTTCCCTGATTGCTAAGGAAATTGAGCACGACCTTAAGTATCTTTTGGCCATTTGAAGTTCTTCTGTTGAGAATTCTCTGTTCAGTTCAGTGCCCCATTTTTTAATTGGGTTAATTAGCATTTTAAAGTCTAGTGTCTTGAGTTCTCTATATATTTTGGAAATCAGACCTTTGTCTGTTGCGGGGTTGGTGAAGATCTTCTCCCAGTCAGTAGGTTCCCTTTGTGTCTTAGTGACAGTGTCCTTTGCTTTACAGAAGCTTCTCAGTTTTAGTAGGTCCCATTTATTCAATGTTGCCCTTAATGTCTGTGCTTCTGGGGTTATACCTAAGAAGCGATCACCTGTGCCCATCTGTTGTAGGGTATTTCCCACCTTCTCTTCTATCAGGTTCAGTGTTTTCGGGCTGATAATGAGGTCTTTAATCCATTTGGACTTGAGTTTTGTGCACGGTGATAGATATGGGTCTATTTTCATTCTTCTACAGGTTGACATCCAGTTGTGCCAGCACCATTTGTTGAAGATGCTTTCTTTCTTCCATTGTATACTTTTAGCTCCTTTATCGAAAATGAGGTGTTCATAGGTTTGTGGGGTAAAATCCGGGTCTTCTATACGATTCCATTGGTCGACTTCTCTGTTTTTATGCCAGTACCACCCTGTTTTCATTACTGTAGCTCTGTAATAGAGTTTGAAGTCAGGGATGGTAATGCCTCCAGAAGATCCTTTATTGTATAGGATTGTTTTGGCTATCCTGGGTTTTTTGTTTTTCCATATAAAGTTGATTATTGTCCTCTCCAGATCTGTAAAGAATTTTGATGGGATCTTGATGGGGATTGCATTGAATCTATAAACTGCCTTAGGTAGAATTGCCATTTTTACTATGTTGATCCTCCCAATCCAAGAGCAAGGGATGTCCATCCATTTTTTGGTATCCTCATCAATTTCTTTCTTCAATGCCTTAAAGTTCTTGTCAAATAGATCTTTCACTTCCTTGGTTAGGTTTACCCCAAGATATTTTATGCTGTTTGTGGCTATCGTGAATGGAGAAGCTTCTCTGATTTCCCTCTCTGCTTCCATATCCTTTGTGTATAAGAGGGCGACTGATTTTTTGGAGTTGATCTTGTATCCTGCCACATTACTAAAGCTGTTTATCAGCTGTAAAAGTTCTTTGGTGGAGTTTTGGGGGTCGCTTATGTACACTATCATATCATATTTTTGAGATTGTAATATAATTACAAATATTTCTCCCTTCACTTTTCTTGCTCTAAACTCTGTCATATACCTTTCCTTGTTCTATTTAAAATTCATGCCTCTGTGCTTATTCATTGTTATTGCATTCATATTTGTATGTTTGTATATATTTATGAATCTAACCTGCCCAGTCTGTATGATGTTGCTTGTGTGTATGTTTTTAGGAATGACCATTAGGTAATGAGTAACTAAGTCATATGTTCTTCCCTGGGAATGACTGCTGCTCCCACTCTCAGCATTTCTGAATTGACTGCTGTTTTCTAAGTTGATGCTCTCTGTAAAGAATCAAGAGTCTCGCTGTGAGCTCTTTAGTGACTTTCCTGTCTTAATCCTGGCAGTGGGTTTCACGGACACCGTCGAGCTGGCTGGGACTGGCACTTGG